>NC_047661.1:132940911-133540911 GCF_011762505.2 Arvicanthis niloticus
AGCAAGAGTAAGACAGAGTCTCTCTCTTCATGAGTACATGGAGTAACATGCTTAAAATATCACTATAATGTCTGCAATTTTATTTAAAATTCAGTAACAGGCAAGTGTAAATTAGATCTGATATGTATTCATGTTTCAGGACAGATTTGCAATATATATATTCCTCAGATCACCTCTGGGAACAATTCCTGCCTGGTAGGCTACTGAGCCCTGAGTCCTCAGTCCCTCCCAGTACAGCCAATACAAAATGCCATTGTAGTATTAATCAGAATTTGTGGTCCCAAGTTACAGAAGGCTGTGCAATTGACTTTATTTATTTACTTATTTATTTATTTATTTTGGTTTCTCGAGACAGGGTTTCTCTGTATACCCCTGGCTGTCCTGGAACTCACTCTGTAGACCAGGCTGGCCTCGAACTCAGAAATCCGCCTGCCTCTGCCTCCCAAGTGCTGGGATTAAAGGCGTGTGCCACCACTGCAATTAACTTTAAACCAAAAGAAAATTCTCTAACTTGGTTCATGTGACTAGAACTTCCAATGAACAGACATGAGTTACACAAAACTAAATTCAGGAATTTAAGTGCTATATTCAAACCTTCCTTTCTCCCTTCCCTTCCTGTTCCCCCTCTCTCTCCCTCTCTCTATCCCCCTCTTTCTTTCTCTCTCTTTCTCTCTCTTTCAATCTCTCTCTTGATTTTATCTCTCAGTTCTTACAATCTATGCATAACTTCTTTCTATAACATAGGTTTTACATTCACATACACTAGCTTGGCAACTCCACTGAAGAGAGAACTCTCCCTGTGTCCTGAAATAACTTCTAGAGAATGTTACATTCTGACTGGTATTTCCTGGATTAGCCTTCAAACAAGTCCTACAAAATCAAAGATGGCCTCAAACTTCACTGATCATTTCAGGAGTGTGGGCAGTCAAGAGACAAATACAGAGCAGAAAAAAATTCTAGAACATTGCAGGTGGCTTCCAGATCCTTCCTTTCTGTGATCTACGATAATGAGCAAGTTTTCCATAGAAGTTTTGCATACTATTCCACAAAGTGGGAGCATGTGATTTCTGAGACATCCCCATTTTACACCTCACTGTTATACAATGTTATACATAACATCCTCCGGGGAGGCCATGTTGCATAAGACAACAAATTCCAAACTAACTACAACTAACCCTTGCCCCAGGGAAATCCTTCTGGAAGGTTTTTGCATTAGAAAAAAAAATGTTCCTGATAAGGGGGCTGGAGAGTGTAGGAATAGAGTATTGGGAGAGACAGCAGGAACCAATGGGGGTTGGAGGAGTGGAATTTGGGGAGTAAGGTAAAAACCTATTGCAATAGAAACTCTCAAGAATCTATGACAGTGACCCTAGGTAGACCCCTAGTAATAGGGAATGCATAGCCATCTTCTGAAACCAGGTAAGGCTTCCAGTGAACATACTGAGACACCAACACAGCCAGAAAACCTACAGTTTGTCCTGTCTGCAAGATGTACTGGGCTTAAAGGTGGCACAGAATTTGTAGGAGAGCCCAACCAGCTTGACAGGTCCAGCTTGAGACCCATGTCACAAGAGGGAGCTCATGACACTGCCTGGAGGGCCAGAAACCAGTGACTGGATAATCCAGAGACCTAGAATAGAACCAAATATGACTGGGGTTGGGAGGAGTCAATGAAATGATTCCTAATGATACTCTGCTATATTTGTAGACCAAAGGCTAGATAATCCTCATCAGAGAGGCCGCCTCCAACAACCAATGGAAGCAGATACAGAGACCCACAGCCAAACATCACATGGAGCTTAGAGAATCCTGCAGAAGTGAGGGAGGAAGCATTGTAAGAGCCAGAGGGGTCAAAGGCACCACAAGAAAACCCACAGAATTAACTAACCGGGGCTCATGGGGGCTCACGGGGGCTCACGGGGGCTCACAGGGGCTGAACTGACAACCAGGAAGCCCATTTGGTGGTTCTCTCCATTTGTTCTAGTTGTGTGGCTTGGTGTGGAAGTGGAGACTGCCTCTGACTCTTTTGCCTGTGTTTGGAGCCCCTTTCCTCCCACTGTGCTGTCTTGTCCAGCCTTAATATAGGAGCATGTGTCTAGTCTTACTGCCACTTTGTATGTCATGTTTGGTTGATATCCCTCAGTGGAGGAAGAATGGATCTGGGAAAGAGGGGGGGTCTGGAGGGGAGGAGTGAGGGGTAAATGTGGTCAGAATGGACTATATGAAAGAAGAATTTTTTTAAAGCTTAGAAAGGGCAAGTAACAGCCCAGCTTTTGTTATCACAAAAAAGAGCTTTAGCTTCCTGCCTTCCCTCAGGGGTCCCAAGCATGCCTGAGTCTGAGGTATGTGTTGAGAACATGTCTGTTACTACATTCCAGCCTTATCACTTTGAAGGAGTACTCTTGTCCTTATTGTCATTATTCATCTTAAAAATAATAATAATACTTGTGTCTGAGGGCCAAGCCTGGCACAGAGAAAACGCCAGTTATTTTGTGATTTGTAATAAACAACAATGTCAATTACCAAAAAAGTCCTTCCTTTTTTTTATGAACTATTCTTCCATCTAGCTGGGTTTTCTGTTGATCATAGGATTCAACCAGGCTGTTAGCTTGCTTTTTTTTCCCCCTCATAGGATGATCTTCTAAGAACAGAAGGGAATGACCTAAGGGCAGCTAATTTTCTTTCATGAGGAGATTACATATTCTGATTGTGAAGTATAGGACAGGAATCCAAAACTGTCCCTGAGGCTTAAAAAATGTGAATCACTTGGAGTAGGGCATGCTAGAGCAGTCATGGTCCCAATGGAAACTGACTAGACTGTTCCCAGACAAGAAGCTGAAGGGTCCTGATGATATAATTCTCTGCAGTTCACCTATTTCTCCGTAGTTTCTGCCTGCAAACAAGTCTCCAGCTCTGTTTTGCAGCTCTCAGACTATAGCAACTGAAAAATGAATAATGGCAATAGACAGGGGAAAGACAGGTCAGATGCTGGGGCCTGTGAGACAGTGAGCCAAGAGAATGCTGGCCAGGGCCTCCCAGTAGTCTTGGGTAAAAGAAGATTATTTATAGATATAGGAGTTTCCACTCTAGCTCCTGTTCTTGGATCCATTTCTCTGCTAAACTCTACCACCAAATTCTAAACACAACTTAACTTTGAAGGCAGGAAATAGGAGCATCTTCTGGCCTGATATAATAATTCAGTTGGCCCTTTTTCTTTGGCTGAAACAGCATTTTAGATTTTCATGTCCTCAAATAGTTTGTCATAGTTTCCCTCACCCTCTAGTGTCTTACTTGGGCCCTCAGTCATTCATTTTTGTTACTGTCTAGCCCCGGTAAATTTTGAGTTTTTTTTACCCTTGATTTTAAGATTTTTATTTCTGGCAAATAAATAATTCCCTTATAAGAATATAAATGTTAGCTGGGTGGTGGTGGTGCACACCTTTAATCCCAGTACTTGGGAGGAAGAGGCAGGTAAATTTCTGAGTTCGAGGCCAGCCTGGTCTACAGAGTGAGTTCCAGGACAGCCAGGGCTATACAGAGAAACCCTGTCTTGAAAAAACAAAACAAAACAAAAAACAAAAAAAGAATGTAAATGTTAAAACTAAATTTTTTTACTTCAGTGTGAATGGGTTTTCTCAAAGGTCTTTCATAAAACAAAACAAATATTTTTTTGAGAATAGTGAAAGCAGAACATAATGGGAAGACTCAGGTGAGAAAGGACTCAACGATCATGGAGAGCATCCTCAGGCAATGCTTGCAACATCAGTGCCTGAGGCTCACACCTACTCTGTGTTCTTAGTGACCTCACTCCATTCCCAACCCTTTAAGGATAAGGTTTATTGATCATGTTCTGATTCTTGTGATGGGATCAACATCAATGCATTTAACTTCCCTGCCCTTCTTGAGTCTGCCTAAAATCTAGTTTTCACATACACACACAGATGTATTTATACCTTTGCACACCTTTAGGAGACTGTGGTACAGTTCTTTTTTCCTACAACCATCAGCTCTGTATTTATTGCCCAAGTGAATGCTTTTAGCATCTCCAGTTCTTACACTGTAATGAAATACCTGGAAAAGCCTTTGTCAGCTAAAAGGTGCTTGAATTTTGTCGGTTTGTTTGTTAATGCATTTATTGATGGACAGCTTCAATCATGTTAATCAAAATTATGACTTTTTACTGTAAATTTCTATGTATCTTTTCTGTTGCTCCACTACCCTGCCCCAACATGTTCTCAAGAAAGCACTACAGGGGATCTGCAGCTGACACCTTACACAGCTTTGCTTTTCAGACTCCAGCAGGGCCAGCCTCCTTGACCTAATTAGATTTCTCCACCTCCACATGGCTAGTAAATACTATAATTAATTTATAAAGGACTCTGAAACACCAGCTGGCAAATAAATTCCACCAGATTCCTACAAAATGAAAAAGAGCAGTCAAGTTGAAGAGTTATGAAGTCTGTGTGTGCACGCATCCTATCCACTTTCTGAAATGTCAATTATAAATTATACCAAACACACACAATTTAGTCATTTTTTTTACAATACATTTATTTTAAATTGTAAGGTAAACTGTGTGACAAAATATGCTCAATGATGTAGCTTTGAAGTCTGTGAAACATGAGTCTGTGAAACATACAGATTCATACTGGAAATTCATATTTCCTAAACACACTAATAAACTAGTGGCTGTTCTAAAAATAGTGGACAATCAGTTAAAGAAGGATTTCATGTGCTGGCGCAGTTACCCATTCAAGAGCCATGGTTGGCAAGACCTAAAAATGGCTCCTAAGATCTCAGTGAACTGGACTATAACCTCTCCCTGAATATAGACAGGGTTTGAGAGTATGATGGGATGTTCCTCCTTTTATTAGCATATAGCAAAAGTGGTGGAATCATTTCTCCTATGGTGTCACATGGAATATAAGACTCTAGCCACAACAATAGCTGTTGTAAGCAGCTGTAACAGCAGCAGCAGCAGGATTGGGAGAAGCTCTCCTGTTGGCTTCGGAGCAATAAGCTCCATGTTCACAGGACGCACGTCTGAGGTCTGTCTCTAGGAGCTGTGAGAAAGCCCTGGCCAATATCTGCAAAGAAAATGATGACCTCAATACTCAGAGACTGAGCTCTAAAAACCAGTAGCCAGAATAGTTCAGAAGAATCCAAGCTTCAGCTGGGATCATAACTACAAATCTATACCTTGATATTGCATGGTGAGACATTGAGCAGAAAATCCAACTAAGTCCTTTTCAGCCTTCTCAGCAACAGACGCTGGAAGATTATAAACAGGCTGTTTGTGCTGCTAATTTTGTGCCAAATTGCTATCCAGAGAAAAAGAAAGAGTGAAAAAGAAAGAAAGAAAGAGAGAAACAAGAAGAAAAAAGAAAAAACCCACGAATACAACAAGCTACCTCTTTCTTTGTTATTCTCCCACATGGGACCTCCTAGCAGTCATCATGGACCTGAAGAGATGACATAACCAACTGGGTCACAGGTGTACACAGAAACAGACCAGGGCATCTAGAACCTTGGGGAATATAAAGTTACAGCTAAGATATTGCACTGGGGCCTGCAGAAGGGACAGTGTAGACTTATTATCAGAAGTACCTTACCCAGTAATGCTATGCAGATATTCAAAACATTTGGAGATGACTAGGGAGGATCTCTCTAACAACAATTTGATTATAAAAGTAATTACAAGTTATGGGCCCATCTGAGGTATAGCAATTTATTGATAAATATATGGGGTAAGAAAAATGTGCTACATGGTTACTTATTGTCCAGTTAGTGCACATGAAAATTTTCCCTGTTCCCAGAAGGAACCTGTTTGATTTTTTTTTTGTCACAAACACCATTCCTAGTTAATTTCATAGATGTCACTGCAAGGAGAAGGTGGTGACACTGTTATTCACAGAGTCATATTCTGCAGCCTTTTTTAGTAAAGCAGCGGAAATGGTTTGTCTCTTTGGTTATCTAATGCCATCTGTTCAGTGCCTATTGAGTCAGTACTCCTATCCCACAATATCTACTGTGCAGTCTGTGAGCCACTTTCCAATGACCCTCAAAACAGCATCAGTGTATTTGAGGAAGAGGACCCAAACACAAGTGTTACCCAGAAAACATGCTGGGTTATCTTACATCGTGCTATATTATTTTGCACAAAAAAAACATAAATAATTGTAGCATTATATGGCATATGGTAGTATTTATAGAATGTATAGCATTTGCAAGGCAGCCCATCTTCCATCCACAGCTTCTTCTAATACCTCTGGGCCTTACTCATGGCAACTCCGGAATTTGAACACTGAAATGCCAACTGGGAGCCTGATTACCCCCATAGCTACCAGCAGTAAGGACAGGTGTAGGACCCCAGGTAAGTCATGAAGCCCTCTCTTATTAGAGTCAGCAATGCTAATCATCTGAACAAGACTTTCAAGTACCAGGAGAGCAGGGTGATGATGTGTTAATTAAAAGCAAGAAAAGACATGGCTGAAAAGGAAAAGCTGGTTTTTTACTGCCACAGGAAGAGTAACTACAACTGCTTCCTGCCACACCATCTGGAACCCTGGAAGGCACAAACAATGGAGGCAGAGGCAAACAAAAAGAGCCTATAAATATCTGTACCTCTCTGGGGAAAGGGGAGCATCCACACACAAGTTCACAAATGTGATTTCTCCAAAGTTCAGCAGTGTATAGTGGGAAGGCCAGAACTCTGAACCTATCCTGGGCAATCACAAATCACTTTTTAATCAGTTGTCAGCACCATTTCAGTGATCCAAACTTGTATGATCCCGTTTTTAAAAATCCTGGTCAGTGGGAATGCCTCCCTCCAGAGCCTGGCATGGAAATGCAACCCTAGCTCATCTCACATTAAGACAGCCCCAGAGATCTTATGGGACATACACAACAGCAAGAGAACATCCTGAGAACCTCAAAACCCGAGTGTCTCATCACTACTAACACAGGACAATAAAACAGCCCAAGGTTTCTATGGAATAGGACCCACAGGGAACAGGTTTGGAGCAGCCCAAGATACAAGAGACTATGATCTCTACAAAAAAAAAAAAAAAAAAAAAAAAAGTTTCCCTAAGCACAGCTGGGCCATGCCAGGCTAAGAGCCTGCTTGCTCAGGTCCAAGCATGATATTACAGCCTCTGACTGACTGTCTTGTAAACTAAAGATGCAGGCAGTTGGTCTTAAGAGATAAAGTGTACTACTGAAACACAAGAGCTTTTCTACGTCCCCTTTCCAGACCTGAAATGTGTGCTCTTGTCCAACATTCCATGAGATCCTCTTCCTAGAACCCTTTTAGACTCCTCTTTTGCCTGTTGTGGTTTGGCTTTAGTGGGGGCATTTAAAGCATATATGCTGATGTTGGTTCTTAGCCAGTAGAGAAAGTCATAACAGAACAGCTAAAGACTTTAAAAAAAAACATGTAAGTTCAAAAAACTTAATATGTCCACAATAGCTAATTAACCTCTCAGAGACCAAGATGTTTCACCATGATAGGTTAAGTGTACCAAGGATATGGGACAAAATTACCAATCAAAGGATTAGAATAAAAAAATGGGTAGTTGTATTTTTCTTTCATGCTAACAGAAGGAGAATCACTTTACCCTAGGAATGTCACTCCCTGAAAAGCCATCTATGGCCTTTGAACACACCTGTTCAGGTTATTGGCAGACATACTTTTAAGTTGTGCTTATTCTATCTCAGACTCACTGTAGAGGACTTTTCTATTGACTTGATTCTCCCAGAAGTTTTAATTGCAATCACTCCTTTATTACAATAACTGCATGCCAATTTACTAGCTCTGGGCACAATCCCCAGTCTAATTGATAACCACTATACAAGACTAATTCTGAAGTTATTAAACTGAACATAAATAGAATGATACAGACTTTTCCATTTTGTGTCTGGATTTCTCAGTTTAATGTGGGTGACATTCATGGTGTTCAATGCAGCTTCAATGTCATTCTTAACTGTTGCATGTTACATTTTACTAAATGACTGTGTGATTATTGTTTGCTTTGGCTACCATTGACAATGTCTGGAAACTTACAACTGGGGATGACATGAGTAACGAAGTTATGAACTCTGTATACATATCTTCAATAGAACCATTTGCAGGGATTAGGAAAAACCCTAAGAAGTTTCAGGGTTATAGTGTATGCATCCATTTGTTCAGATTTAGTGGGGTCTGACAAGTATTTTCCAAATTAAAAAAAAAAAATGCTATTTGACTTGCTCTGGGGTTACATAAAGTTCACTGGATTAAAAATTCCATAAGACAAACTTATGGTAAGCTGAAAATGAATTGAATATACCTGGGTGTAATAGCTTTGTGACACTGTACACTATAGAATATAGGTCCTTCATGATAGCTCACTGTTACTATCCAGAATCTCAAGTATACCAATATCATTAGATTATGAAAAGTTCACAATTCAAACTTTGAAACACCTTGGGTACCATGTTCACACCATGATGAAACTAAAATAGTATAAATCAACCCAGGTGCAGCTGAGGACAATCAGGTATGCCTGCAATCAATAAGGACTCTGGCCACCCTCTAACCCTCTTTGTTCATTCTGATGGATAGGTGGTAGTTTTACACATTCTGGTTTTAATTTGCACCTTCCTGACTTGCAGCAACAGAGGACAGGACAGGTTCACTACTGTTTGTCTCTCTCTCCATTAACCATATGGAAAACTTAGATAAAACACACCCTTATCTCATCTGTGGGCAAACTACCACAGAGAACCAAACCTTAGTAGTATGGGTTTGTTGATGGTTGTTTCATTTTGTTTTGCTATTTTCTTTTGTAGCTGGCCAGGCAGCTAGCTAGTAAATCTGTAGTAACAGCACAAACAATAATAATTGAATTACTTTAAAAAAAAAAACAGAATTTTTTCCAGCCATATGAACTGGGGAAATGCACATCTGCGAGCTACCAGTTCATAAGGAAATACTTAATTTCACAGCTCTCTTCCCACCCAGAGTGAAAGTATAGGAGAAACTATACTTTCATATAACAAGGAGAGGAAGTTTCTGTAGTCTTACAAGTGTGAAGAAAAAAACATCCCACACCTTTCTCTTTTCCCTCACCACTTCACCTTGTGTTAGGGCCCTAGTCAAATGCTACAGCTATGATAAGCTGCTAAAAATCCAAGGGAAACCTTGTATTTCTCACAAAAAAGGCAAGAAAAGGGAACACTGAGCCAGGTGGTGGTGGTGGCGGCGGCGGCGGCGCACGCCTTTAATCCCAGCACTTGGGAGGCAGAGGCAGTCGGATTTCTGAGTTCGAGGCCAGTCTGTTTTACAGAGTGAGTTCTAGGACAGCCAGGGCTACACAGAGAAACTCTGTCTCAAAAAACCAAAAGAAAAAAGAAAGAAAGAAAGAAAGAAAGAAAGAAAGAAAGAAAGAAAGAAATGAAAAGAAAAGAAAAGAAAAGGAACACTGCAAGACAGAGTACGTGAGAGGAATCTAAGAAAAAAAGATGGATGGAGAGGTGTGTCCTCTAAATCTAGTATGAACCTACACAAGTTCTGTGCTCAAGTATCAACTCAGCAAAGCAGGATGGAAATGATTTGTGTAATGAGCTACAGGTAAAATTACTTCTAAGATACCAAAAGAATCCAAGTGTTTATGTATAGGACAAACTCAAGCAAGATAGCAGGGACTGGAGAGTTGGCTCAGTGATTAAGAACACTGACTGATTTTCCAGAGGTCCAGAGTTCGATTCCCAGCACCCACATGCTGATTCACAACCATCTATAACTCTAGTTCCAGTGAATCCACACCTTCCCCCTGGCCTCTGAGAGTACACAGCATGCATGTGGTACACAGACATATATGTAGACAAAACACCCACACACATAAAAACAATCGGTTCAAAGCACAACAAATACTCAGAGGAGTCAACTGATATAGAACCAGTACTCACACGCAAGACTGAGCTTGTGATGCCAACCCAAGGATTGCTTGCTAAAAGAAAATAAAAATTCCATATTACCCAAGATAAAAATCCGTGGGGAAAAATTAGTGATTATACAATACAAAGTAACTGGCAAGGTGTGGACAACTATCAAAATAAAATACAACCAACAGCTTTCGTGTGAGAAGATTGAAATGGATATAATTATCAAAGGTGTTAGACATTAAAACCAAAACAGTTTAACAATTTTTCTCCTGGATACAAGCTATATGCTAGAAGCCCATGTAAATGCCAGAACCCGTGTGCACAAATGTTCATGAGTGTTGAACAACGATGGCAAAACATGGGGTTTGGAGGTTAACTGTAAGAATATTTGCATGTACTCTGTGACAAAGTGTGGGGTTTGGGGCTTAACTGTCACAAGAAAGAATTGTGAATATGTATAACTGAAATAAATGTGAGTTACATGCAACTATCTGCAAACCCAGAAATTATGCCGAACTAAAAGCAACCTCCGTAACTGCAAACTGTCCCTATTTCTCTCTTTAAAAAATAAGCATACAGTATATGAACTAAATCTTTTATAAAGCAAGAGAATAAACCCAAAGGCCAGTGTTAAATCTGGGGAAAGGTAGTGATTTGGGGTCAGAAGATACCAGTAATTGTATCAGTACTGACAATGTCCTATTTCTAAAACCTTTGGATGGCTCCCCTGTGTACAGGGCTTATCTCTTACACATATTAAATATTTTAAAAGCTAAGTTTTAAAACAACAGGCCCAAAAGGATAGTTCTCTCCCTTTTATTAATATGACTTTTCCAGCCAAATACTAAGCAGCCTGACTACACAAGCCAAGTGGAGCAAAAATGAGACCCCTGTGTTCTCACAGGAAAAAGCCTAGCGTTTTGACGTGGGCTACAGAAGACTGACAGAAGTTCGAAGTGGTATGAACGAAACAATAAAGTCTGAGACAACCTGGGCTAATCCTCAGACTCTGTCCAAAAATAAAAATAAAATAATCTTCTCCAAAGACTCGAACCGCCCACCTTATCGCTCGCCCCAGTGAACCCTAGGCAACGCGCAAGGCCGTGGGTTTTCGAGCCTCGCCGAGTCACTTCCGCCTCTGCACCCTAGCCCCGCCCCGGAAACGGAAATGCCTTTCTCTAGGGTCCTTCAGCCTGCGGAGAGCGCTGCTGCGATGGCCGCCGGGTCGGGCTGTCCTCACGGCGCCTGCTCAGGAAGGCGGTAAGGCCGCATCGAGGCAGAGCCTCAGGACGGGCTGCTGGCTCTCGGGCGTCATCTCCGCACCGCTGCTCCAGGCTTGCGGTCGGGCGGTCTGCCTTCTCCCCCGCCCCCAGGAGAGGGCGGGTCCGGCGGCGCGCGGACAGCCCGGCGCGAGGCCCCGCGGCTCCGGTGGGGACGTCGCTGCGGGCGGCACTGCTGCTGGCGTCCAAGATGTCGACCAAGAATTTCCGAGTCAGTGACGGGGACTGGATCTGCCCTGACAAGAAGTGAGCGCGGCGGGTTGGCGCGGGGCCGGGGGTGGCGGGGAGGTCCCCGTGAGGACGGCGACGGGGCCGCGGCCTTTGTGGGGACGGCGGGGCGGTCGCCGCCGGCCTTGAGCGGTCGCGGGCGGCCCGCACGTGACCCCGCGCGGAGCTGAGCCCTCGGCTCAGTGACCCTGCTCCGAGCCCTGCCGGGGCCGCTGGCCGTCCCTCCCTCCCTCCCTGCGGCCGCCGTGCCTTCGGGCCTGCTGACCGTCACCGGTGACTTGGCTTTTCTCACTCTCTTGCTGAGAAGAGGCAGGAGGCCTGGGCGCGTACGTGGCCGGGAAGCCCGTGTGCTCCGCTTATGGCTAAGGAGATCATACTGAATAGGTGTCCCTATTTTTTTTTTTTTTTTCTAAAGTGTTGTACCAGCTCGCGTTCTTGGAAAGCCAGAGCCAAAGCTGAAGGAAGCCCGGGTTTACTGTTAGTTTTATCTACTGTAGAGTGTCGAGCTTGAAGTACCTTTGCTAGAAAATACATTGCTCGATTACAGTGAACACCGAAGTGGGTCGTGTGTGGAGAGCAAGGAAATGATGTCACTCATATTCACTTGGTTGGGATCTGACTGATGTTATCAGGCTTAAAAGCACACCAAGTCAGCAGACTAGAACCGAGGTCCTCTTGGGCTGACACTGCAGGGAGCTCTGTGACACTTAGGAACCCTTCAGCGATTAAGACACCGGCCTCTACCTTCTACGTGACTCGTAGAAAATGCGCTCTGGGTTCTTACTGAAAACACCCATGTACTACTTTGTGAGAGTTCTTCCTTCAGATTACTGTATGCCTAAACTCGGCTGAAACAAAATGTTGTTTGTATTGAATATATAAATCAAGGAGACAGTTTTCAGAATATATTTTCAGTGTTACTTGAAACATATTTTTTTAAACAGAAACGCGACCTTAAAGTTGTACGGAGTCATTCAGTTTAGTCTTTAACTTGTTTATCTCATTCATTTTTTTTTTTTTTAAATAGAGTGGTGGCTTCTTTTTCGTTTCTTAAGCATTAAATTTGAGTATCTAATGTGCTTCAACTGATAAATACTACAGTCGTGCAACTGTATAAAAGCTTAAATATTTAATGTCACAAGGTTACACTTTTTCTGTTGGTTGTAGTTTTGTTTCTTGTTCCTTGCAGTTTTAGATTTGATAAATACTATAATTACTCAGATTTCTTTACTATTTATGTTTTTAGTTAATATAGCCAGTCTTTTTGTTATCATCCCACTTTCTACCTCTCAAAGAACATTTTATCAATCCTCTGGAGTCCTTCTGTACGTGTTCTTTCCTGGTGGATCCATCCCTAGGATGTTGTGATTTTATTTTTTATTTTATTATTTTTTTTTCCGTCTAGACAGTTTCTCTGTGTAGCCAGGGTTGTTCTGCAACTCACAGAGATCTGCCTGCCTCTGGCTCACAGGTTCTGTGATTAGAGGCTTGTGCCTCCCAGCTTGAATTTTATGCTTCTTTTAAAACTCATCATATTTATTACTTGTACTGAAAAAAAATTCCTTTTTTTTTTAATCTCTCTGGTATCTTGTCTAATTGTTATAGAAGAGTCTGATGGCACTTTGGAACAAAGGACTTTTATGTAACTAATGATACATGCTAGTCTGAAGATAACAAGGTTTTGATCCTGAAGTGGTTTCCTTAGCTGTAAGCAAGCACAAGGTTGAGATTTTTACCCAGCTCTTGTTTCTCCCCGTTGATGTTGATATTAGCATGATGGGGATAAGCATGTTCTATGTTCCGGGTGTAATGAGGACGGTAAAATGTAAACATTCTTATAAGTGTCTAGAAATTACTACTTTAAGTGCTTCTCGTTTTATTTTCAGGTGTGGAAATGTAAACTTTGCTAGGAGAACCAGCTGTAACAGGTGTGGTCGAGGTGAGTGCTAACGGACAATCCTCTTAATACTGTACATGCAGGTCACTTCTTTATTTCCTGGGATTTACTCTTGTTGTTTGTTTGCAGAGAAGACAACTGAGGCCAAGATGATGAAAGCCGGGGGAACAGAAATAGGAAAAACACTGGCAGAGAAGAGCCGGGGCTTATTTAGTGCCAATGATTGGCAATGCAAAACGTATGTGCTTCAGATCGCTGTCTGTTACTTCAACAAATGTTCCAATCACCACTCATTAACATGATGAACTCTTGCTCCTTATACCATTTTAATCCAAACATTTATTGGTCTTAGTCTAAGTATAATGAAAGGGAAATTTTAAGTGGTATCTTTTAAGGGTGTTACCAGTTATTGCTATGGTAGTGTTTAATGAGCTGATAATAACCAAAAGGGTGGGGAACATTGAAGATACTATGGTCTACTTCTTCCAGAGGACCCAAGTTCAATTCCCAGCATCAACATAACAGCTTTTTAAAAAAATATATACAGTATCTTTTTTTTTAGGTTCAGATTTCATTTTGTATTTATTTTTCTCAATCTTCACATTTTGTGCTATGTAAATAAATCCTACATATATGAAAGAGCACTAGACCAGAAAAGCGTCTTACATTAAGTCCTGGTCCTGTAGACAGACCTTGAACCTGTACAGGGAAAGTTGTCTTGCAAACTAAGTCACAGGATTTAGTGAACTGCAAAAGATTTCTTAGAGGGGACTAAGAATAGCAAGCATATTTGTGAAAATGAGACCATACTCTGTAAGGTAGATTCAGAGATGATAAGAGGTGTAACCTTTGATTAAAGCATTATATCACTTCTCAGTATAATTTATATTGAATAGATTTTTTAATTTAATTTCCATTATTCCTTAATGAACATTACTTTGTACTAATTATTTCACCATAATATTTTTTCAATGTTTAGGGGCCTTCTGGTTTAATGTGTTTTGGTTTTGTTTTATAATTGTAGTTGCAGTAATGTGAATTGGGCTAGAAGATCAGAGTGTAACATGTGTAATACTCCAAAGTATGCTAAATTAGAAGAAAGAACAGGTAAGAAGAATTATACTACTTTCTCAAGAGAGTATAGGGAAAAAGGGAATCTGTCTACTGTGTGTGTGTGTGTGTGTGTGTGTGTGTGTGTGTGTGTGTGTGTTCGTTCTATATGAGCCCTAGATGGCCTCAGACTCAATATATAACCAAGGATAGCTTTTACCTCTCAGTTTCTGCCTCATCCTGTGTGCTGGTATTATAAGCATGTACCACCACACCCTATTTTCTTCCCTTAGCACTTAAAAAAAATTTGTGTAATAGTTTTCAATTTATGAAGTAGTGTTAGGTAGCCTTATACTAGCATTTAGGGTTCTGGGTTGCTTCCATGAATGCTTTTCTGCCTCCTTTGCTTGGTGGGTACATGTAATGATAAAGCAATAGCACATATCCTAGTGTGACAGAAAAGTAAAGGACGTTTTAAAGACATCCTATAAAGCTTAAAAGTTAATTCTTAATCTTAGCCACATTTTAGATATTAGAGAAACGTATAGCTACAAATTACAAAGCATAAACTAAAATTTTTTTGTTGTTGGAATTTTGTTTGCATTTTTCTTTTATTGTTTTAAGAATTTTATATGTGCGTGTGTGTTTTGATCGAATTCATAAGACAGACATTCCCTCACATTCAGTTTTTCTCCTAACCCTGCTACATGTTCCCTCCTCAACCTCATGTTCTCAATCAATATCTCCCCTCCCCCTTCTCTTTTTAAACCACTGAGTACAGTTAGTGCTGGCTGTATGTGTGTAGATTTAGAACCATCTGTCTACTGAAGCATGGGTAGCGTTCATGGCATGAAGCTCACATTGCCTCCTGATAGCCCTCGATTGCCACGAATATCCTAGCTTGAATGGGACTTTATAGACCCTCCCCAGTTTATGCTGGAACTTTGGCTGCTTGTTCTTGTTAGAATGTCTTTGTACACATAGTCATAGCCACTGTAAGTTCATGTGCTAACTATGGTCCAGCTACCATATATCTCACTCCCCCAGCTTTTAAAATCTTTCCCTGCTTTTTTGGTGATCACCAACCTTAAAGGAAAGGGTATGGTGTAGATGTGCCATTCAGAGCTAAGCACTCCACATATTGATTGCACATAACTTGGCTGTTGGCTTCTGTATTAATCTCCAGCTCTTGGGAAAAGAAGCTTCTCTGGTGATGGTTAAGAGATGCACTTGCCTATGGGTATAAAGATAAGAACACAGGTGTGTGTGTCCCTTAACTCTGTCCATTTACCAGTATCATTGTATCAGGCTCCCCCAGGGCCTGTGACCTACCTGCCATGGAATATTTTTGCCCTATTAATGGTGCCATGCTTGAGTCTGTTTCTGTACAGAGCTTTAAATCTAATCAGAATTTGGTTATTTCCATAACATGGTTGTACTGTTGCACCAGTGGGCTTCTCTTGAAAGGCAGGGTTTGCAGCTGAGTGAAGACTGTTGATTACCTTTTTTCCCTTGGTAGTGTACATAGAACCTTCTAGCACTATGAAATTAGCCAGTAAGGATAAAGCTTTCAGATCAGTACCAGCTTGATTGCTCCATGTCCTGTGACTCAAGTGTATAGTATCTCATAAGAGCATTGTATTGTTAAATAACTATGAAAGTTCCAACTGTTGGGCTTGCTTGAGAGTGGGTCCCAAAAACTAGAAATTATGTGGATGATATTTGGTAATTGTTGACTTAAGTAATCATGAACTTGTGTCTGTATGTCAGTGGAGAACCTCAGCAGAATATAGTTTTTTCGTTGCCAACAATTAACCCAATTATTGTCAAAGACAGTGCACATATTCAGCATGCAAGGCTCCTGAGTAGGTAAAACTGCTTCCCCTGTTTGCCTGTTCTCTCAAGTGCATACCACTGTCCCTGTTTGATTTGGGGGATCAGAGGCCTAATGGTAGATAGATCTTTTGGATCAAGTCCTTCCAAATTTTCTTTACCCCCATTTGTTTGTTCATTTATTTATAACTCTTGATGTTCAAGCTTTATTACCTAATGTCCTAGGTGTTGTTTTTCATCTCTTGGATTCCATCTCATAACTCCCAGAGGCAGCTTTGCCTTCTGCAAGTGCTGCCCTGTTTGTCTCCTCCTTCCTCTCAGTGCTCTTTGTCTCCCTATTATTATTCTGCATACCATCGTACACTGGGTATTTGGACTCTTCAAGGACCTTCTTTGAACCCTCTTTCCTTTGTTTACTGTATATTTTCTTCTAAAGCCAAAGTCTTAAGTAGCAATATCAGATTTCTTTGAACTACCTATACAACTGCTTATCTTACATTGTCATGTACCTGTCAGATTCATTATATTATAACTGAATTTGAGGTTGTCTCCTAAGACCTAGCTTCTTGAAGAGATGTGTGTCTTGTGGTGAGTATTGCCCACATCAGGATGTGCCTCTCAGTTTTATGCTTCCTGGCACTTTGTTCATCTTAACCTTCACAGTCTGTGTTACCTGATCAATACAAGTTTACCCGTGGTGCTTAATTCATAGCCCACATCTGGGAGAGTTATAGTGGAAATTTCTCTAAAAATTTTTTTCATAGCAGAAAAAGATGTTTTGCATATATATTTCATGAACGACTTGTCATGGGAAATTTTTAGGTTGTAAACATCTGTAGGTACTGCTGTGCTTTACAACTAAGTAGATCTCACTTGTTTTCTATTATAGTTTTTGACTTATAAAAGACAGGTGATTAGTTATGTAAATGACCACCATTTATTAGATTTTCATTTTGTGTTAGCTGGGGAAAGTGAGCATAATTTTGTTGAGTTGTTACAACAATTTATACTCTCTTTTTAAAGGATATGGAGGTGGTTTTAATGAAAGAGAGAATGTTGAATATATAGAAAGAGAAGAATCTGATGGGGAATATGATGAGGTAAGCTCTCAGATGTGTAAATTTTAAGTTAGAGAAATGTTAAAAATACCTGCGGTTCAGAAAAACTGTATGTGCATGGCTGTGTGCGTTCAGTGCGTGCCCTTGTGTGCATCTGTAGAGGATGTAGGGTTATATTTCTCATTGAACCCATAACTCCAGTGGGGGATCTCCACCTCTACATGCAAGTGCAGGGATTACAGCCTCACATATCCACATCTGCCTTTCCACGGGGGTCCAAGTAGGTTTTGAAAATATTTTTATGCTTTTTCAGCCTGTGTTATATTTTGAATTTTTTTCTCTAGTTTGGACGTAAAAAGAAAAAATACAGAGGGAAAGCAGTTGGTCCTGCGTCTATATTAAAGGAAGTAGAAGATAAAGAATCAGAGGGAGAAGAAGAGGATGAGGATGAAGATCTGTCTAAATATAAGCTAGATGAGGTAATGTCCCCTGTCCTATTCTCTCTCCTTTATGTTACTGGAACTGTTCTGAAGTACAAGACGCTTTTGACACCTGGATCATTGTTGTCATACATCCTCATGGAGGAGCCAGGCACTTGTTCCTCGGAGTGATGAGTGTCAGCACATTGTGGCATTAGGTACACAGAACCAAGCAAATGGTTATTGTAATTCAAAGAACAGAAAACAGTATTCTAAACTAAGGCTGGTAGTGGTAGACCAAGGATTCCTGACAGAACTGAAAATTGCTGACAGTTTGATATATGTTGTGAGAATCAGTGGGGTAGCTTGTAGGAATCTGTCTGAACTGTCTATCAAGTGATTTTAGTGGATGAACTCTCAAATTGAAAATAAGCTTGTATTAAAATTTAGTAACAGACCCATCTGAAAATGTTGATCCTTTTGTATGGATAAATAATTATCCTTTTGGGTGGAGAGTATTAATATATAAATGTCTAAATGGAATTAAAATTTTATTAGGACGAGGATGAAGATGATGCTGATCTTTCAAAATATAATCTTGATGCCAGTGAAGAAGAAGATAGTAACAAAAAGAAAAGCAATAGGCGGAGCCGCTCAAAGTCGCGATCGTCTCACTCAAGGTCTTCATCACGCTCATCCTCCCCCTCAAGTTCAAGGTCCAGGTCCAGGTAAACGGGTGCAGGCCAAGGGTAACACCAGTCAAAATGTCAGTATCTAACTTTTTACTACTTAACTTAAATAATAAGCTTTTTATTTTAAATATTTCTATGAAGTCAACCTTAGCAACACTTTACCTTTGTATCCTGCAAATAATGCCCTGTATTTTTAGAAATTCTAAACCTTAGAAGTTGCCTGTTCTGTGCCACCCTTTTGGCTTTGACTAGGGTACCTTAAGTTCAAAGCACTGTGTAAGCAATGTATATCTAAGTAGGTAGTGTATGTTCAGGTATTGTTAAGTAAAGTGGGAATTTATTTCAATATGTTAAAGTTTGGTTTTTAGATTTTTCTGAGCATAAATGACACACAGTTTTTGAAATAGTTTATTTTGGTGCCAGTCTTCTGAATAGAGAATAAATCTAGCCATGATGCTCATGCTTCCAGAGAGTCCAAGATATGCAGATGTTGAAAACATGTATATGATATTATAATTAAAACTAAACAATGCTTTTATATGGCTTAACACTCATTAATGGCCAACTTTTTAATGATATTTAAGAATAAAATATATTGCCAGCTACTTAATTAGTACTGTGAAGCCTAAAAGTGCTAATTTTGAGGAGTAATTTTCAGTGTTAGAGTCTTGTTAAGCATGTATGGGGCTCTAGGCTCAATTCCTAGTCTTCCCCCCACCCCCACCCCAAAAAAGTTGATTCTGAGATAAGTGTGATAGTTTCTCTGTGGGAACAGACTAAAAATGGTGTCAGGGATGTCATTTGTGGTTTTCAGAGAGTGAGGGCTATATTTATTTCCCTTGGCTCTATGGTCTCTTAGTAATGTAATTAATATAGAACACTAGGTTGCTGAATCTTTAATTCTCTACAAATGAAGACTAGACATCAAAATGTGATGCAATTAGGGTTTTCTGCCTACTAGACACCGGAAGTAGGTTTTCAAATGAAATGAAGAGAACACTGGAGAATTTAAATGTAAATGTAACATTGTCTGTAGTGAACTGTGGTTCTTGTTACTTCACTTTTGGTAGTTTAATTAGGCTTAGAAAGTGGTCACTGATTTTTTTTTTTTTAACTTAGTCTTTATTACAGTAAAAAGCTTTGTTTTAATGCTTTAGAAAATGCATATCTTCCATAGACACTTTTTTATGTGAAAAATGCACTCTTAATATATGTCTTTCTTTCAGTGTTCATATCACAAAGCTCAAAAATGTGGTCCTATGGGAAAAAAATGCTTCCGTGTTGTTCCAGGTCCCGTTCAAGAAGCTCTTCCAGCTCGCAGTCCAGGTCTCACTCCGGTTCCAGAGAACATTCCAGATCCCGTGGTTCAAAATCAAGGTGAATGAGGTAGCACCTCTGTACAGCAGAGGAGAGTGCTCACAGGCTTCAGATGGCTCCGCTGCTTCTCTGCTTCTATTTATCAAGTCTATTGTAGCACTGGGAATCTAATGCACCTGCCTCAGCTTAATCTCACCACAAAACTGTTTCCACTGCACACAGTGTGCCAAGACATTTCCATGGTTGATTAAAGGGGATGGGGTTTGCATATGTAGCTAAGATGTGTCATGTAGTAAGGTGAAGCCAAGTTACTCCACCAGATACCTAGTACATGAAGATTATGTTTGTTTATAGTTAATTTAAATCTCACACACAAATGAGAAGTTATTGCTGAGAGGAAGACCAACCAGTCCATCGAATAGCTTCAAAACAGACTTTGTATTTCAGGCAAATATTTACAACAGCTTTGCCTATTTTTCCTCAGTTTCTAATGAGTGCTTTATGTGTTTACTCCATCTCCCTGACATTAAAGAATATTATAAACCACCTGTGTAACAAACACTCTTCTTAAAACTAAGTCATGTAGGATGCAATGAACATTTCTAAGGAAAGTGATTGACAAAGAAACAAAGGAATGCTAGGTTTTTGCTTTCTTGAAAACCTTTTCTGTACTTGCTCAGTATGCTGCCTTTATGTTTAGTCACTGTGTTGTTGTCTACTACAGGCACACAGCATTTGTACGAAATCCTCTAAAACCCCACTTGTGGGATGCAAATTGACGTTTCCTAACAACTCTTCTGGAGAAAGGCTCACTTACTTGAGCCCATTCTAACGTTTGAGGGCAGCTGCCATTGAGTCCCCCTGAGGAGAGGAGTGATGGTGCACTCACTGACCAGTGCCCAGTAGAGCAAAGGTTTCTTTCTTATGTGCATTAACTGTCTGTGCTCACTTCAGACTGTGGAGTCTTGGTGTGGTCCCTCTGGGAACTGTAGAACTGAGGTTTACAGCACAGCCTTCATATCCTTCCCAAATATTTAATTGCTTACAACTTTCCAAAGAATTCTCCTTTTGGGCTTTCTCATTTTATTTTAAGCCCAAAGGTGAATTTTTTGGGAAGTTTGAGCTAAATTCCTTCAACTAGAATATGTAAATGGAGATACTTGCTTTTTAAATGGCACATTTACTTCCTCCTAAAACATGTGAATGTTACCACTTCATACCTCATAGCACAGTTCTCAGCACCAGTCACATTTTAGAGTTGCCATTTTCATTGACTACTTTGCAATTTAGTGTTCTTTTTCTGGGCCATGTCCCTCAGTTGTCTGTAGCACTTTACCTGTAAGAAATTAAGTTCATTGTTTTCAGCAAGCTTTATATAAAATGGATTTTCCCAACAAATGGAAGGATCTGTTTTCTGACTATAAAGTCACCACAGAATTGAAGTTACCTTTTGATTTCACTGTTTGTATACTTTAAATTGGAACACTATAAGCAGTTATAAAAACATTCTGTCTTAATTCAGTAAACTACTTTTTAATTACCAAGGGTAAATATTTAGAATGTTTTAAAGATGAAATGATTGTGTATAAATAGAACATGTTCATGGTTGACCCAGAAGTCTTCTTCTGAGTAAGCAGTAAGTATTCCCTCGTAAAGTCCTCATAGTCACAATCCTGTTTGCTTTTGGGAACTGGACAGTCTTCACTTCTGCCTTTAATGAAACGTCTGCTTTGTCTCTCAATCAATGAAGATCCAGCTCCAGGTCCCACAGGGGCTCTTCTTCCCCAAGAAAAAGATCTTACTCGAGTTCTTCATCATCTCCTGAGAGAGACAGGAAGAGGAGTCGCTCTAGACCTTCTTCACCAGCTGTTCGCAAAAAAAGACGAACGAGATCACGGTCACCCGAAAGGTTTGGGTTTCTGTAGAATAAGAATGGGTGTTCTTACGTGTATTTCATAGGTAGACTCTGTAGGAAAGGGTTAGATTTCTTTCTCCTTTGTTCTTTAAATTTTTATCTTTAAACTTTAAAATTCAGATTACTTTGATTAGCTTGTTTATTAACTTAGAAAAAGTTACAGGACAGACTATTCTCTGATCATGTTATTGTTCAAAT
The DNA here is from genome assembly GCF_011762505.2 of Arvicanthis niloticus. Lineage (NCBI taxonomy): Eukaryota > Metazoa > Chordata > Mammalia > Rodentia > Muridae > Arvicanthis > Arvicanthis niloticus. Next base: position 132,962,723 of record NC_047661.1, read on the forward strand.
TTTATTTTCATGTATATTATAGCCAACTCTCGGTTATTTTTGTGTTTTTAAAGATCATAACCCAAAAGCTATATGTTGAAATAATTTACATGTGTTTGTTTTTTTAAAACTAAATGTTAGAGATGGTAGGGATGGATCCTGGGTGCCTGGTCAGGATGAACTTGCAAAGCCATGGGCCTCTGTCCTCCCTTACCTGTGTGTAAGTGCTTTTCTGTAGCACATGACTTCCATGCCCTTCACATGCTCTTGGAGCTAATACTTTTTCATTTTGCAGTCCAGATCCATTTTTCTCTTTTGAAAGGACCTTCTCTGGGTCCCTGTATCTAGAGTGCACTTGTCATGTGTCAGCCTTATCTGCAACAGACTTGATTACTTGGTTTCACTAATTTTCTCTTGGTTTTCAATGTCTTAATAATGATTTGTGGCTTCATTTGTAATCTTGGCAAATTTTCCATATTCTCTTAGCTTGTGAGAGAAGAAGGATCATTAGAGTCGTGATGACTGGGTTCAAAAGCTGGAGTCAGTGTTATTCCTACGCAGGATTACATGTCCTCCACATTTGAAGTTCAAAATTGTACCCAGTCTTCCTTCTGAGCATTGTTTCTTTAGTTGAAGATCACTCTGTACTTGAGTTAAATTCATTCTGTTGCCATTCTACCAATACAGCAAATTTCTATCTTAGCCACATATTATTCCCCCCTTCCCCAGTTTGTTGTCATCTAAACTTAATGTACATGTTCTCTATTCTATAAGCCAGGTGATTGGTGAAAACATTAAACAACCCTGAGCCCAGGGCCAACCCCTACGGAACACCACCACTTTGCCCAGGTTGATACTGACTTACTCATATTGGCTGCATGACTCTAGCACTTTAACTGACTGTACGGTCACCTTATGTGATCTAGACTTCCAAAACTTCATTGCTTTGAATGTACCTTCTCATGCACTCAGAAGCCTTGCTGTGTTTCATAGAGACCCGGTGTGTTCTCTATGGTACAGCAAACATTGATTTTTATCACACGTTACCAGGATTCTGTGTCTTCTTTATACATGTATGTGATTATGAGCTTTTTTCAAGGCTTCCCCTTCATTACCTTGAATAATTGAGAGGTGGCTATATTTGAAATGAGTCTATATTCTTAAATTGTAGAGAGTTTTGAGTTCAAATCACATCAATGTTGGGCTTACATCCAAAAAGTGTGTAAGCTATCTTAGGTTTTAACTGTTCCTGCAAGAATCAAAGTACCTAGTGTTTGCTCTGCTCTTCTGGTGTTTGCAGTCTTAGAAACAGACACTTGGTCTAGTGCTGTTTACAGATTGTGTTGCTCTCTTGTGTCTTACAGGCACCACAGGTCATCCTCCGGATCAACCCATTCTGGTTCCCGTTCAAGTTCAAAAAAGAAATAATGTATTAAAATTTACATCTTTAAAAAACATGAGTACAGTGCATGAAGCCTATTTTTTAGGAAGTTGATGTCTCATTTGGTCAGAAGTACTACATCTGCTAGTAGAGGTGCATGCCTTTATTGCTTTTCAAAACAATACAACTGTGTTTATTTGTGAAACTGAAAGTAAATTGCATTTTAAGCCATACTGTTTCCCCAGATAAATGCTCTCTGTTCATTTACAACCATTTGCTTCGTTTAAAACCATCCTAGCAATAACAGAGTACTTTTGTTTCCCACTTTAATTCCTTGTCCTTTTCATTTCTGAATGTTCTATTGACAGAGACAGAGTTGCCTGGGCTTCAGACACATGGGCAAAGCTAATGAGCTCGTTGGAATAGCCAATTCATGTTCATATGGAAGTAGTAGTCAACCTGGTTACGTTATTTACATGTGCCAGTAATTTCTTACCAGATGTTAACTACATTGCAAAGCTGACAACTGGGAACAAGCTGAGGGTGCCTTAGAATCATTGTCTCTTACCAGCTTTACACCTCTTAATGAAGAGGATTGTAGAAATTACAAAAGGAAAAGGTTAACCACATCTTATTTCAAAATGTCTGTCTCAAAGTTTAAGAAATGTGGATATCCTCTAAATCTAGTTACCAAATACTGTACTTGAACGATGAAGGATTTTAATCATAGTTAATGAGCAAATTGAAGAAAGCTTTTGAAACCTGTTTCTCAGTGACAGGCTGACAGAGACATGAATTTAAGTGAACATTTGCCTTGTGATGTCTGATTTTCAACATTGTAGATATCTAAGTAACAGAAGAATTTTTATTTCTGCACAATTTAAGCAAAATCATTTTTCTCCTCACCTGAAAAAAAACATGTGGCTTAAACTGCTTTCAGAATTTTATTTCTCAAATTAAAATCTGGTCACTTGAGATCCATTTTGTTCTCTGGTTTAAAAGTTAAAAGGTTTCTCTTAACAGTCTCTTCAGCAGCAAAAGCAAGGTAAGTATATAAGGGACAATAGTTGTGCTGGGGCTCCTTTTGAGGGAATTATTTTTCCTGTTTCTCCTTTAGTATTTGTCTGCTGCAGTTTAAATAAGTAAAGCCTTCTAAGATGTTTAGTAGATCAAACAAAATGTTTTTATTTTAAAGTGAATTTTTTTTCTCAACTGATCTAAAGATGAAAACAAAATATCATACGTAGAAATATTTTGGTAATATTTTTACAAGCTTTCCTGTGTTTTTTGTCTTATTTTCCTTGCTGCATTTACTGTAGGTTGCACACGAACTCTTACTCTCTTGTAATTGTGCCTCAGACTTCTCGAAAGTCGACTTTCTGAGTTGCCCAGATCTTCTAGATCCGACGTGTTAGCCTTGGTTTGTTTTTGTGCTTTCTGTATTTAAAACTTGAGCTGTACTAGGCAAATGCAAGATTATAAATTTAGCTAATAGGAGTTTACAAACAGTTCAGATGATTATGATTTAATTTGGGTTAATTGAGCTGTACTAGTTCATTTCGTAAGGAAATGATACTGTAGACAAATGTAAATAAAATGTGAGTCAACCATCAAGTGTTGTTTATTAGAAATAAACTAGAAAGTTGTAAGCTCTGACTGAATGTTCTAAGTTCACAATAGCTTTTTTTCACTGTTCACTTTATCGTGCTGACTTTCAAACATAACAAACAAGAATACAACAATTTGGGGTACTTGGGATACTTTTCATTTGTGTATGCTTGCTACCAGGACATTACATACTTTACTCCCTGTGGTCAGAATATCAGTGTACTAGAATCCACTCAGGACCTGATGCTTAATGTCATTCACTGATGACAATAAGTTTCTTACGTTTCCACTGGAATCTAAGACAAGTTGTTAGTACAAGGCCATCTAGGCACAGTTGGGAAAATAATTAGGCATTTACTGTCATTCTGGCACTTCCTGTTAGCCCTTCCTGTTGCCTGGCACTCAGGGCTACTGTTGGAGCTACCAGAAGTTAGACCATAAAGAGGGCTCTGCTGCCTGCTTTTTTTTTTTTTGACCCAGGTGTTACATGTTTTTAAAATAAAAAGTGCCATCGTGGCTTTTTTAGCCTGGAAGTTGTATGACTTTCAGAAAATATAAAACACATTTTTCTTTTTGTTTTGTTACTAGTTTATATGGTGTGGGGCGTGGGGTATACTTGCCTTAGTATGAAAGTAGAGATCAGAGATTAACTTAGTGGAGTCCATTCTCTCTTCTTTTGTGATGGTTCCAGGCCATCAGTCTTAACATTGTTGAGTGGGTCATACTTTTACCCACTGAACCATCTCACTAGGCAGACTACACAAGTCATGGAAAATTAGAGCACCATACAATTAAAAAATTGTTTGCAGAAACCAGAAGAGCAGAGTCTAATGGCAGATTTCAGTATTATGTCTCATAAAAAGTCAGATTAACTTGTGCAGTTGGTAAACCAATTATTCAGTTTTGGGGTTTTTTTAAGGATAGTAACTTGGTGAAGAAGCTATATGGAACCGCTTCCTCCTTTCCAGTATTTGTTAACATGAATTCATGTGTTAGAACTAAGAAATTAATGCTGGTATACTATTTATGTTCTGGCCTTGTCTTTTATTGTTTTTTTTTTTTTTCTCTTTTTTTAATTTTTATTCATTTTCATACATATATGCAAAAATCTTGATTCTATCCACCCACAAGTCCCTTGGGACCCTGCTAACATGAGCCCCTCCCATCTTCATGTCCTCTCTCTTACCCAGAGTCCATCCAGTCAATGCTGCCCATGTAAGTAAGCATAGGCAACCTACTAACAGTTAAACTGCTGAAGAAAAGTGACTTCCTGTTGATCTCTGTTGCTGTGATAAAACATTCTGAACAAAAGCAACTTAGAGGACAAGGGACCTTACTCAGTCCTACACATTCAGGTCACTTTCCCATCACTGAAGCTGGTAGGGCAAGAACATGCAGGCAGGACTGCTTGCTAGCCCATACAGCATTATGAACTCAGCCAAATAAATCCAGCAGGAGGAGTCATGGAGGATACTGCTTGCTAGCAGTCTTGCCCATTGGTCACATGCTCAGATAGCTTTCTTATACTGCCCAGGCCTACCTGGCTAGAAAGAGTTTCACCTACAGTGGTCTGCGCTCTCTTTCATCAATCATTAAGACAGTCTTTCATGAACATGGCCTTAGGCAATACAGATCTAGGCAGTTCTTCAGTTATGATGATCTCTTACCAGGTGGCACTATAGTGTATCAAGCTGACAAGAAAAACTAACCAGGATACTACTTCCCTGGCTACCATGAAATTCTGACTTTTTTAAAGATAATTGCTATGGTCAGACCTATGGTGCTCCTGCCTCAGCTGGGGTTTCTGGTATGCACTACTACAACTGAGTTTTATTCCAGATTTTATTTGATCTTTCTCAATTTTTTTCATTTGTTCCTGAGTTTAGATATACTAATTATAATGCCTTTGTAATCTCCTCTAGGCTTATAACTTGTCAATCTTTTTGTTGGACAGTCGTGAAGGAGTCTGCCTAGGTCATACTGTCTTGGGGTTTCTGTTGTGAAGACACCATGACCACAGGAACTCTTTATAAAAGAAAACATTTAATTGGGGCTGTCTTATAGATTCAGAGGTTTGCTGAATTATCATCATGGCAGGAAACATGGCAGGACAAGGCACACATGGTGCTAGAGAAGCCAAGAGGTCTACATCTGGATCAGTAGACTTCAAGAAGAGAGACATTGGGCCTCGTCTGAAACCTCAGAGTTCACTCCCAGTGACTCCCAACAAGCCACAACTCCAATAATGCTATTCCCATGAAGCTGTAGAGACCATTTTCATTCCCACTGTGTTAGGTGTGTATGTTTTTCCACCCTGGGGCTGCGGGTTTAGAGCAGAGGAAAAGCACCCTTTGGATCTCTGAAGCTTACATTGTGACATTCTGGGAATGTTAACCTCAGCTTTTAGGGTGATTTAATTCTTTTCCTTAATGATCTTCATAAGTGATGCTTAGTGTATTTACATCAGTAAAGGAATTGGAAATGCAAAACTACCTTTATTGGAGATGTTTTCAAAATCTTTGTGGAATTCTTCCCAAGAAACACTTCTTTTTTCCATTTGGTCATACGGACACTTGTCACTTTGCTGCTTAGATGGTTCTATATCATCAATTGCTCTTTCAGATTTCCTGATGTGCCTGCCTTTTCCAATGGGAAGGAAAGTAGATAGGAAATCAAATGGTATGAGGCAAGCCAAGTATGCAACATGAAAATACAAATGACGTATAGGTAGTGTACAACTATTAAAGCTAAAAGAATTCATCACTAGGTCTCTGACCAAAGCCTGTAAAGTATCCTTTTGTCGGTTTTAATGGCATAGGACAACATCTGTAGAGTTTGTATACGCTAGTAAAATACATGACTACCATTCTGTTGAAAAGAAAGACTGAAATGTACTGCAAGGTGATTGTATGGTACAGGGTTCTGCCTCATCTTTAAGTTAAACTAATGTGCACCCCAAGCCCTAAAGAGTCCTACATACTCTTATTAATATAAACCACAACAGAGAAAACTATTCTCAGTAAAGCCAAACAATATCACTAGAGATAATGAAGAAAGACCCCAATTAGTGAAAACATGGGCCTGTCCAACTACACGGAAACAGGTATTGAGTGAGAAGAAGGGGAGAGTAAACAAAATTGAAGAAAAAAAATGAGTTTGTTCATTTTCAAATGTATTTGAAAGTTGTGAATATTGATAAAGATCAATGGATTGAAAGGCCTTTCATTAGTGAACCTATTTATCTTCAGAATATAAAACAAACGAGCTGCAAAGGTGAAATAACATTTCTTGTCACAATTGATGTGATTTAAGTAAAACCAAACTTGAAAACTGAGCTGGTTTAAGTTAATGAAGACTGCAAAAGTCTACATGTCATTTCAAGTACCTATTTAGGGATATAGAGTGTCTTTTTGTCTGTGATAAAATACCTTCACAATAGCTTTAAAGGATGGGTTAATTTGCCTCACAAGAGTTCAATATACAGTCAGTCAAAGGAGCAGGTAACATTGAGGATCAGCAGATGGCCACAGTTTATGCCGCTACCCAGTTCCCTTTCTCGCGGTCTAGAATTCCTGGCTCAGCAAATTGTTTCACCCATTATTAGGTCTTCCCTGTCAGTTAATGTAATCAGGATAATCCCAACAGGCATGTCCCTACACACAAATGATTTTAGGTTCAGAGCTGATAGCATACATACTATAAGAATCAATATACATAAAAATTCAAGAACATTGTTTAGCTACTCCAACAGAAATCAAAGTAATCTTTGAGTAATCAAGGCAGTGGTTAAGTTGAGCAGTGGTGGCGCAAGTCTTTAATCCCAGCGGTTGGGAGGCAAGAGGCAGGCAGATTTCTGAGTTCTAGGCCAGCCTGATCTACAGAGTGAGTTCCAGGACAGCCAGGGCTACACAAAGAAACCCTGTCTCGAAAAACAAATAAACAAACAAAAAACCCCACAAAATCAAGGCAGTGGGATGAGGATCAAATAGATCCTCATGTTTAATTAGAACTGCATGTCAATCTTGATGGCTGGCAATTGTATGTGCTTGTGTGAAACTATGAGCTATATATAATATTTCTGTACTTCTGTATTATATGTTAGTACCCACCTTAGAAATATAATCATTCAAACTGAATATGAAGATAATAGGAAAGACTCCAACCCCATATAGCAGATAGGTTGCAAAGACAGTAGACTTTCCTATGCCTTTATCCAGTGTCCTTTATATTTATTGTTGGGGTCTGGGAATCACAGCACAAACCACTCAGACACCAATCTCAGTCAAATAGGGATGGCTTATTGAACACCACACCCCAAAACTGATCAGGGCTACGTACAGGCTCAGGAGCTGAACGGTGACATTGAGTCAAAATAGGGCTTTTTAAGCCTGAGATCTGCAAACATCTGCCATGTTATTCCACCAATCAGGACTTAGGGATAGGGGACTTCCATAGGAACATGTCTTTCTTGTACAGTTATCTTCCTCCCACTGGTTGGGGTATTCACCTCTGTCAGGGAACTTGTCTAACATTCCTGTCTTAACTTGCCAACAGGATGTCAGTTACCCACATAGCTGTTGAGAGACGAGATCTTTTGGGTTCAGACTCCATCTTGGAGAACCTGACCTAAGGTTGAACTCAACTAACAAGCCAGAACCTAGCACCAGTTTCCAGGTTACTCCACAACAGACCAGTGCCTTCAGGTTACAAGCCTGCCCCTGGCACTTCATAACAACTATCAATCAAAAAAAAAAAAAAAAAAAAAAAAAAAAAAAAAAGTTAAGTCTATGGTTTGGCTCCCAGCACCAGCCAATTATGTTAAAGGTCATAATGCCCCACCACCACCACCACCCCCAGTCAAGTATGTGCTAGGCTAGATAACCCCTTTTTGCCTCTATAAATGCTTGCCTGAAACAAGGCTCAGGGCTCCACCTTCCAGTCCTGCTGTGTCAGGGTTGGCAGGAAGCCCAAGCTGGAGCTTGTAATAAGGAGACCCTAATGTGATTGCATCAGAATTGGCTCCTTGGTGGTCTTTTGGAGTTCACAAACGCTTCCTGGCACAACACTCAGTCTCTGCCAAGTAAAATGTCAGTTCTCAGGGAGATCTTGGAAACTTAAAACTTTACTCAACCCCTATTCAAAATGGAACTCTTATTTCTAAATAGTTTTTTATATTGGTTCAGGTGTCTCTATTAGGGTCTATCCCAGGGGCAACTTATGAAAGCTAATACCATAAAGACTTATACACAGGTGCAGGAAGAACTGCTGGGTGGTTGGTTCAGATCCAAGGTGATTGTAGGTAACTACACAAAACAATTCTACTGACTTCTAATAAAATTTTATTAATATTGTTAATAAAATTCAGTTTTTAGCCGGGCAGTGGTGGTGCACGCCTTTAATCCCAGCACTTGGGAGGCAGAGGCAGGCAGATTTCTGAGTTCAAGGCCATCCTGGTCTACAGAGGGAGTTCCAGGACAGCCAGGGCTACACAGAGAAACCCTGTCTTGAAAAACAAATAAATAAATAAATAAATAAATAAATAAATAAATAAATAAAATTCAGTTTTATGAGTTTCACTAATTTACAGTTTAAGTCTTCTTTCTACTCCAGAACCCAACCAAGAGACACTACATTAAACATTTTGTTCTTTTCTGATTTGAGATATTTTCTTGTTTTTTTTTTCAGGATCTTGGTCTTACAGAACACTTATCAAGTATCTGTTAAATAATCTTCAGTCTTAGTTTGTCATTTCCTTTCACTAGACTAGGATTATATGTTTTCAGAAATATTGCTACAAGAATGTGCCATTTCTCATCTCATGAAGTGTATGATATATGTACCTGACAGCTCAATCACCATTGCATGAATGATCATGTTAGCTTTCTCTGCTGTGAAGTAATTTTCACTGTATTTGCAATTAATGGTTTCTGGCAATGCAGTGATAAGCAGGGGCAATTTTTTGATGCTGTTACCTACATATGTGATCTCTCTTGTGTATTCCATTACTTATGAATATGTGAATATACATCTATTTACCTTATACACAGGTTGCAATTCAATAATCTGCTTGGCCATGTGTAAGGGATGGCATGACATGGTTCCTGCCCCTGGAACAGAGCCAGCAGGTTGTGGGCCTCCACAAGTGTTGATGGCTGGTATGGGCAAAAGGCTTGTTTGTATAATAGTATACATAATTTCATGTTCCTCCTTTGAAGAATGCCCTCTCTACCAAGGTTAATGCTTCTGTAATAATCAGAGACAGCACAAGTCTGGGAGCTGAGGGTATGGCTATGTCTCAGCAAAATGGTAGAATGCTGTGACCTTCAGGGTAGCCCTTAAGGCTGTGGGAAAGAACACTGAATACATGAGTTTGAAAATATATAATTTTGAAACTAGGCAAAATATAAAGATGCAATATAAATTGTAATGGGAGCTTCACAGATCTAAAGGAACAAAGGCTTTTTTGTTTTTAGTGCTCAGCTTGCACTACCAGCCAGCATGTCAGAAAGATACAAAGGCAGGAAGATACAAATGCAGGCAAAAGCCTGAGTTCAAGGTCAGCCTAGGACAGATTGAATTTAGGTCCAGGCTTAATCAAAATAGTAATTCCAGGGCGGGGCCACATCCAGCTATCTTATTGCCCGAGCTTTTGCTTGCTGTCTCTTCCTAAGAATCAGGGGCTGGGGTCGTGGAATGCTGATTCATGGGATAATCAAAAGGGAACCTGGGACAAAGACTCAATTGATACATAAAATTAAAGACTGTAAAATTAAAGACTGGTCTTTTTGGTCTGCAAGAGATGAGCTATCCAGAAAGCTTTTAGAATAGCAAAAGAAAGCTGCCTGGAGTAGAGCAGAACACAGAACTGTCTGGAAATCTCCAGAGAAAGAAGAACAGAGCATTCCAGAAACCTGTCTCAAGCAGAACATAGGCTGTCAGTCAGTAACCCACAATTTGATGTTAGTAGTTTGTTTCACAGTTCTCAAATACCCATTCTCTCTGAAATCCAGACCTAGCGGAGGCTGGCAATAACCTTTATTTTTTTCATTAAAATCATTGAGGATTGGTATCCAACACTTAAACACTGGCACTTGTATCACTTTGCCAATTCCCATCCTGTCCTCATGCATTGGCAGGCCTCTACCACAGCCATAGACTATTGATCTCTCCAAGATTCCTGCTACTCCCACTGAAGAGCATTTTCTTGCAACCAAGCTCTGGCAATGAAATGAGTATTTGGTGGATTTCGGTGTGGAGAAAGACAGTGTTTTATGATAGTGATGCCAGTTGAGCTTGTTAAAACAAAATAAAACCCCCATTACCATTTGCTAAGAAGCAAATATTTTAAATTCAGTCTTGAGCTGGGCCTGGTGATGCAAGCCTTGCTTACAGCCACCTGAGATCCTAAGGCAAGGGACTTGGAAGTAGAAGCCTAACTGGGGTACGGATAGCTCAGCAACAGATCACTTGCCTAACACGTGTGAAATTTCGAGGCACTGAAGTCATCCCTAGTATTTGAGGATTCAGATGTGAATATGAAAAGAAAGTGAAAGAGTTAAAAAAAATTTTTAAACCTTCCACAGATGGAGTCAAGAGTGCAGATCAGCTTGTTCTGTGCTCTAGGTCCTAGGAAACTAGCTATCCACAAGACAAAATAGATAAGATAGGAGTTCAGAGCTGAGAGTTCAGGTCATCGTGACTGTGCACCATGGGTACCAGGAACTAAAAATTGACCATAAGATAGATTGAATAGGGTTTGAGCTGGGAGTTCAAGTTAGCATGCCTGTGCACCCTGGATACCAGGAACAGAACTGACCACAAGATAAATTAGATAGGATTTGATTCTATGAGATATTTCCTCATGACCGTTTTTTGAACCTGTCACAGAAGCTGAACACTGGACAGGTGCTTTCTATAGATACTTAATCATGATTTACCCCCCCCCCCCCGTCTCCCTGGGTTGCAGTTCTTCCTTTAAAAGCTCTATCTCTTCTCTAAGTGGGGGTCGTACTTCACTGCTTGCCTCTGCATAGGACAGGTTTGAAGTGTGGCCTCAACGAGTTGAAATCAAGTATACCTCATGTTAATTATATCAAGTTCGGTGTCTTGCAGTTATTGGGGTGGCCATGAATTCCAGTGGGCTGAGAGGGAGTTTCTCCCTTTCTGGCAGGCCTTACAAAAGAGAAAAAAAACCCTCAAAAGTATGTATCATATAAAAATTCAAACACAGGATTCACAGGATTCCTCAAAAAACACACAAAAAAGGTGAAGGGCAGGGCAGGTATATGAGGAGCAGGCATCTTCATTGCAGAATTTCTACAGGTGAGGACAGTGACAATCCCATAGGGAATTCCTCAGCAAACAGAGGAGAAAGTATTTTAACTCAGAGTCTCCATAAAATATATTCCACAGATTACACTGAGTGTTTCTAACACTAGAAAAGCAGAAGTATGCATTCTTTTTAAAGGAGAAATATCTTCATAATACAAAAGGAAATCCACAATCTCTTCATGTTTGTTAATTTGGAAGTGAAATACAAGTTGAAAAGTTTAAATACCCTTTAAATTTGCTTAATTTGTTCAAACGATTTTATAAAATCAAGACAATTTTTTAAAAGAGTAAAAGATTTTTTAATTATTTTAACCTGGTGGAGGCCAAAGAAGTGAATATCTACGATATTTGTTGAAACTTAGAATTAATATTACTGGAAGATGGAAGAATGTGGGTCCCTGTTCTAGAGGGCATCCCATAACAATCTCCAGCCCGGCCTGGTGCAGTGGGGGGTGTCCGGGCCAAGGGGACAGTGTGCAAGCAAGGAGGGGAAATTGGTTCTGCTGCCTACGCTGCTGCCTCCAGTCATGTCTCCACTGTCGATACCCAGTTACTCCCAGGTGCTGCACCCGTCTCTCTGCACTGAGCTGGTCCAGGCTGTGCCGGTGAGGCAATGGCTTGATAGCAGGGAGGGGAGGGTCCTGAAGGTGCTTCGGGAGAGCAGATCTCTTCCCAAGTGTTACAGCTCTTGCCACAGAAACTCTCGGACAATGGTGTGATTCTCAAACACATTTACATCTCCTGAATAGGGACCTTATATACAGTTTTGGGGTGGATTAGGGTCTGGCAGCAGATAACCCCTATTGGCTTGGTCTGAGAGCTTGGAGATACCTCATCTACATGTGGGAGAGCCTGAGGCACTATTCCTGCATGACTAATAGCCATAGACCCCTCTGTGGGAGGGGATGTGGAGGGCTGAAGCTGAGTGAAAGGAGCCAGAAGCCTGGAAGCAGAGCCAAACACCTTCTGTCCCATTAGGGTCTAGGGTTCAAGGTATCCAGCTGCTTCTCACAGCCCACCACCTCATAATTCCCCCCCTCCTTTTTTTTTTTTTTTTTTTTTTTTTTTTATATATAAAGGAGACGTGTCATCAGAATAAGTGTCTCCTATGTTGGGAACAGTTTGATATTGAACCAAGACCTGATTGGTAGTTACCTTTGCAATGTTACTCATCTGTTGCTTTAGAAACTGAATGAGGCAGGGTGACAAGAGAAGCAAGGCTCCAATGGCTAGTATGGGGCTAAGGAGGGGAAGAATCCAAGCCTTCAAGGGGTTAGAGTACCAAGGGGTAGGGGTGTTGGGAGTATAGCGTGCCCGGAGGTTCCCCCAGAGCTCTTTGAGCATTTGTACATCTTGTTCTATCAGCCCAGGTTCATTGACATAGAAGCAACATTCCCAGCAAAACACGCTTCCCCCCTTCCCCCCCCCACCTCCGTTCAGCAGTCAACAAGTCCAGGGCCCACCGGTTTTAGAGAGCAACTCCTGCTAAAGAGGTTATCTGGTGTTGAAGAGATTCAAGGCTTCTGTAGTAGAGGCCATTGCTTGGTCAAGCTTGTCCTGGAAGTCGCCGGCCAGATATTGTGTTTGGACAAGGGCTGCTCTAGAAGTTCCAGTAGCAACAAGTGAAACAACAAGGCCTAGTCCAATGAGCAGATCGATGAAGATCTCTCTCTTTTGGTTTCCTCCCATCTGCAAGGTGATGGGTTCCTCAGGTCCATAGAGATAAACCTAGGAACAACAATCACGGGAGCACAGAAGCCCTGAAAATGAGGGTTGATACAGGCACCTGTAGTGCCTTTACACCAGAGGAGGGCAAGAGGGTTAACACATACTGATTTGGTAATGGTGATGTCATGGGCACATGTGAGATGGAGTTTTGAAGAGGGCCCAATAAGGCAAAGAGGTGGGGGTAGGTAGGTCCAAGAGAGGAATGTCCTGTGCTTTCCTTGTGGGCAGGGGTTTATGGAGGTCATAAAGGGAAAAGTTGATGGGAACAGTTGTTAATAATGATCGGGAGAGAGAGGCACAGAAAAAGCATTGGGAGGAATTGAGATGGGTAGTCAGGGGAAGGAGGTCCGCTTTATATTAGATGTACTGTAGTCAGGAGAGGGTAACTTGTAGTTCCTTCTGAGACTGATTTTCCTGTTGAATAATATTAGCAAAGGCTGATTTGGGGGCAGGGACAAGTTCACGGGAGACGTGTAGGTCAGCTACAGGGTATCTGGCATAGCCATTGGGGTAAAGTTTACTCATGACTCCAGTTCCCCAATGTTCATTCCATGGATCGCTGATGGAAAGCTGAAAATGAGTTTTAAGGTTGGTGAGCATGGTATCACTGTGACTGGTGGATTCCATCCTGCAGCTCCAATATCTGCAATCTCCATATGTGGAGACTTCCTGGAGACATTCACCTATATTTCTTTCAGTATTGAAAGCAGAGAAAAGGGCTGGGATAGTGGAGATGGATTCCGGGTGAAGGGGAATCTCAATCCTGGTTCAACATCCTTCAAGTGGGCAGTCCTGGGTTTCTATAACTTTGTTGTGTCCGTTGTAGGTTTCCCTAGCATAGAATCTCCAATGGTAGGTGTTGGGAAGTCTAGGAAGAGGCTGGGTGGTAGCAGAGTTAGCATAAAAGATGACAAAAACAGCCAGGAGAATAGAGGAAGGGGGGTTGTGGAGGGCACATGGCCTGGGCAGCTGTCACTAGGTCATGGACGTCCTTCCAGGAGATCCTGCTGTTCCTCTGGGCATGGTGTCTTCTTCGCCTTCTCTTTCCCATCCTTGGTTCTTGATCTATCAGTGAGAGGTGGGCCATCTTCTTGGTTGGTGGAGTGGTGTCAGACATTTCTGGCAGGAACCTAGATAGGCTTAGGCTGGTCCTGTGGAAAAACACAAACGAAACCCCTCCTGGTTGTAAGCCCCTTCCAAATTGAGTGGGGCTCTTGAGTGGACCCGGAGGCCAATGGTGTCCACTCTGGGCTCCCAGATGCCGTTTGGGGCCACAGAAGAACAGAGACTGTGGGCATTTGGGTGGGACTGGCCCATAGCTGAGAGAAACAAGGGAGAGAGAGGCCCTGACAGTGCGCCCCATGGGAAAGAGACTCTTTATTACCGTATTCGCTTGGCTTGGTTCTGCTGCTCGGCTAGCTTGGTTGAATTGCCAGCCTCCACAGCAGGAACATAGAGAGATCCTCAGGCGGGAGATTAGGCCGTGTGTGTGTGTGTGTGTGTGTGTGTGTGTGTGTGTGTGTGTGTAGCGACAATGGCTCATTAAAGGCTTTCCCCACACAACGGGCCCCAAAAGACATGAGGAAGTCCATGGTTCCAAAAGGTTTATTGACATGGCTGCACCCCCACCCAACTCAGGGCAGACCTGAGTTAAATAGGGAGGGAGGAGGATCTGGGAAGGAATGCTTAATTGCTATGCCCTCTGGCCTTTAGGTATCTCATTAATATGGAAATCTCTTGAGGGCCTGAGGCCTGTAGTCACACCCTCTACCTGTGGAGGGGCACAAACCTCTTTGGGAGGGGCTGTATTGCCCCACGTGACTGAAAGGCGTGGGTCAATGGAGGTCTTGGGGGGTGGAGGGGGGCCTTGTGTCAGGAGCCTGGGGTCTGGGAGCATGGCGAGATATATGCCGTCCCTCGAAGACATGGACAGCTGTTGGGTCTCTGGCTATCTCTAACCAGTGCTCTACCAGAAACCAAGCTATCCTTTTCACGGTCCCATCAAAAAGTGGATTTATGGTTAGTAACATTGGGAAGACTCAAACAGAAGACTGAGAAAGAATCTTGAAAGTCTATTTGAACATTATCAGTGTTAGAGGCAAAGCCATAGAGACACATCTGGAAGGCATCAGCCTAGAGCAACCACTCACGTAATGGAGACTGACTGCATGATAAAGTCCCTTATGTATTTGATTTTGTAGGGACTCAAAATTAAGACATTGTCTTGAATAACAGAGTACAATCCTGTAACAGTTGAGATACACCAGTATGTATTGCTGAACATTGTTTCTCTCAGCAAATAGGAGCATGAGGTATCTGGTCACATTGTAGCTGGCCTCCTGAGCCATGAAACAATATTGATTCCACTCAACATGGGGTTTCCTTCTCCAAACTTCTCTGGAAACGCCCCTAAAAACATACCCAGCAGTATTTTTTCTAGATGATTCTACATGCAGTCAAGTTAACAAGAATAACCCTAACAAGTTTACCCCTTGTCAATTTAAGATCCAAACACTCCAAACACATTAAATCCCAGCATCCCACCTCTGTACCCTAAAGCCTCATGTTCATCTCATAAGGCAAAATACATCTAGTTTTTAAAAGTCCCCAGTCTCAACTGTTACAGGATTGTACTCTGTTATTCAAGACAATGTCTTAATTTTGAGTCCCTACAAAATCAAAACAATTATTTCCAATATCCAGCACAGATTAAATATAGTAAACATTCACCTCCTTAATGGGGTATGTGGGGGGCGGGGGGAGTCGGGGAGGGAGGCTGGACAAAAGTGATACCAAAACCCAGCAAGGCAAACAACAAGTCTAACATCTTAGGTGTGTATCTTCATCTGGTAGGATTGGGCAGACCCACCCTACAGTTCTGCCACCTCTAGTATACAGCTTTGGTCCTCATCTTCAGATAATCCCGGTAATGATGGCCCCACTTCTCAGAGCCACCTTGCTGTATTGGTCACCTTTGATTATCATTACAAAATTCTTGACAAATGCAATTCAAGTGTGTAATTTCTCTTATAGTTTGGGGCAGGGCTAAGGAAACAGTTCATTGTGCAATGCAGTCATCCTGGCAGATGTAAAAGGCAACTAACTGGTCACATCACACCCAGAGTCAGGAAGCAGAGAGATTGATGCTTGAGATTAGTTGGTTTCCTTCTTTCCCTTTTCTGTCAGGGTCTCGACCCAGTGAGTGGAGCTGCCTACACCCAGGGTGAGGGTACCATGCCTAGCTAATCCTCTCTGGAAATACCTCTACAGACACACCCAAAGATGTGTCTCCTAGATGAATAAATCCAGCCAAATTGACTGTGAAAATGAACTGCCAAATAAACCAAATATTAAAAAATAATTGGTTAGATTGTTAGCATTCAAGAAGGATGAAAATTTCCATGAATATTGACCCAAAGGGGTGATCATTTGTTACTAAACAAAATATGTTGCCAGGACACTCTGAGTAATGTCAGAGAAGAATTAACAAATGTTCTGTTTTAGGTGAGATTTATAGTTTAAGCATACATTTAAATCCTGGTTCTTTTTATGTGTGGTGGAGATCATGTTTATTTGTATTTCTAAACAGATAAGTAACCTGTTTTGATTTAGGGGTTTTGTTTTTCAGACAAAATCTTGCCAGGTGGCCTTCACTAGGGTCTTCAAACTCGTGGAAATTCTCCTGCCTCAGCCTTACAAGTTCTGAGATTATAGTTATGTAGGACCATAATCAGCTTTATAATTGTGTTTTGTGAAGACTGTTCTTAAAGACCTGTGACAAAAAAAAAATTGAATTTGCAAATATGTACTATGGTGTGTATATGTAATAAGGAGTTCATACACATATATACAATATACATAATTCTAGAATATTCTCTTTCACTGAACTTTGTCTTAGTTTCTTCCATTATATATAAATGGTATATAAACTCTACTTTAGAAAATATCATAAGAATTTTTTTTGGAGGACTAAGCTCAGAGCCAGGCTGACTCCATGACAGGCTGAAAGCTGTCAGTTTGGGAGACTAGGCCTTCAATCTGTTTCCCAGAAATGAGAGCCTGGATCCAGGAACAAGAGGTTAGCCTAGCACAGCCTCAGGCAACCAATCTAAGAACACCTTGTCATCTGTCCTGAAGTAAGAGTAGGTAGTTAGAATGAATAAGCGACCCTCCAGGGAGGTTTCCAGAGCCTAACCAATTGTAGAATTAGTCAGACCCCTAGAGATAAAGCTAACCAATCAAGGTAAAAGGGCACATATCCCTGCCTAGAATTCCTCTGACATTTAAGCCCCACTATGCATCTTCATTCCCAAATGGGGAGACCTCTGCATGCAGGAAATTCAGCTGACTAAACACTCTTTGCTTTTGCATACTATTTAAATCTGGGGTATCATTCTTCAGTGATTCTTGGACTCTAACATTTTGATGCTTAAATTTGGGAACACATTAAGAACAACAATGTTGGGGCTGAAAAGATGTCCCAGCAGTTAAGAGCACTGACTGCTCTTCCAGAGGTCCTGAGTTCAATTCCCAGCAACTACATGGTGGCTCACAACCATCTGTAATGGGATCCAAAGTCCTCTTCTGATATATCTGAAGAAAGCAACAGTGTACTCATATAAATAAAATAAATAAATATTTTAAAAAGAGAAAGAAACATTACAGTTTGAAAAACAAACAAACAAACAAACAAACAACCCAGCATTGTCTTTCTATGCTAATATCACACTGCCTTGAAGAATTGAATAAATGTTAGTTTTTAAATAACTAAGCCCAAATTCTGCTAAAGTATAACTCAGTAGAAAGCATTCAAAAAGATTTTTAAAAATCAAAGAGGTTGATTTTAAAAAAGACAAAGAGAAACCGGGAACAGAGGGCTGTTATTGGAATGAGGCCGCTGCTGAGCCTTAGTGAACATACTCCGGGACACACGAGTGAGGAAGTCACAGCCTTACACGTAGAAGGTGCTATCGATTGCAATCAGGCTCGGAGAGCCACACATTTAACAAGAATCTCACAACTGGGCCCACAGTAGGGATGCAAAAGAGCCCATCCTGATCCCTGATTCACAGCTGGATTCACAGCTGGACTCTGCCCACAGTGTAGAGACCCCTTGGAAAGAAACAAGTACTGAACAGACAGAAATCATATAATTGTTGTATATGTCTGCAGCATAGATGCTGCTAAAGAAGTGCCTACCCACAATGGGCAATTCAGGACACAGCAGGAAACTGAAAGAAGTATCCTTATCAGAAAGGGTGGTCCCATCATTGACTGACCAGCAAATTGCAGAAACACAGAGGAGGTCCATCTGCAGTGATCACAGAATAAAGCAGCCATGAGAGAGGGAAAGACTTACAGATAGCAACAGGCATGTCCTTAAGGAATTGTCCAGTGGGGCAGTCAAGTGTCCATGGGAAAAAAAATGCAACTCAGAGTCACTACAATGTATAATTTTTACTACAGTATAGGATGCCACCTCCAGAGCAAATCATTCTACAAACACAAGACCTCTGGATCCATCTTCTCCCACTGGGTAGAGTTTCTGAAAATCAAGAGTTTGATGTTGAAATATAAACCTGATAAGTGTAGAGGCTTCGATGTGTTGGTCGGCATCTGTAAGACTAAGACAGTGTCTCACAGGCCAGGTGCCCATGAGTTCTCACCGAATGACTGAAGACGAAGGATGAGAAAGAACTGCAAGTCCTTACCTAGCAACAGTGGGGCTGGTTCTCAGGCTGAGTTCCTAGGGAAGTTTAATGTGGTCAATAAGTTCATAAACATTAGTTAAATATTAAAATGGGGTTGAATCTAAAAAGAAGATGCAAGTGAGATAAATTATTTTCATATTAAAATTATTTTAGAGCAGAATTTAAGATGCGTCAATAGGTGAATATAAGCGTTAATGTTTTTGAAACATGAAAAAATGCTCCTTTTATTTCAGCCTCCACTGGTTTATTGGTTAATCAGAGATGCAAGTACAGGGCTGAGCTCATCCCCCCAAGCCCATGTGGAAATGACCAGTCTAGTGATACAGATTTCTAATCCCAGCAATGGGGGGCATGCGGGACAAGGATCCCTGAGGACCACTGACTAAGTTATTCTAGCCCAATTTGTGACTTCCAGGAAATGAGAGTCTCAAAGTACAGGGAGGGGAAGAGGGGAACACGATCAGGTATTTGAGGGTAGGGGGAACAGGACTGAAGCCCTGAGGGCCAGCAGAAAGAATGGAAATGGGCAATCTCGGGAGGTAGGAGGTGAGGGGACCCTCTAGAATGTACCAGAGACCTAGGAGGTGAGAGACTCTCAGGATTCAAAGGGAGGGACTTTAGATGAAATGTCCTACAGTGGGGAGACGAAACTTGTAGAGTCCACCTCCAGTAAAAAACAAAACAAAACAAAACAAAACAAAACAAAACAAAACAAAACAAAACAAAACAAAAAAAAACCCCAACAGGGCATCAAGTGGAGGGATGGGGTTGCCATCCCACAGTCAAAAACTCTGACCCAGAATTGTTCCTGTCTGAATGAACTTCAAGATCGAAAATAGAGAAAAGCCTGAGGGAAAGGAGGTCCAGTGACAGGCCCAAATTGGGATGCAGTTCAAGGGGAGGCCCCAAGGCCTGACACTACTACTGATGTTATGGTGTGCTTACAAAGAAGCCTAGCATCCTCAGTTTCTTCTAGCTTTTTCCTAATTCAACCACAGGGGTCACCAGCTTTTGTCCATTGATTGGGTATAAATATCTGCATCTGAGTCTTTCAGCTGCTGCTTGTTAGGCCTTTCAGAAGCTGGGGAGGAGGGCGACCCTATAGGAAGACCAGCAGTCTCAACTAACCTGGACCCCGAGATTGTGGGGACACTGAGCCACCAACCAGGCAGCATACGCCAGCTGATATGAGGCTCCCAACACACATACAACAGAGGACTCAGTGAGAGAAGATGCACCTAACCCTCAAGTTGAGGCTACAGGGAGTGGGGAGGTCTGATGGGGTGAGAGTAGGGGAGTAGGGGTGTGGGGACATCCTCTTGGAGATGGGGGGAGGAAGCATGGGATGTGGAACAGTCAAATGGTGGACCTGGAGGGGGATAAAGACTGGACTGTAAAAAAAAAAAAAAATTAAAGAATTTTTTAAAAAAGACATTCTTTTTAATTCAGACTAGTGCATGTTAGCCTTTTAGCCACTAGAGGGGAGTGTTGTTTCAGACGAACTAAGTTGACTTACTGCTAGCAAAAGAACCAACAGGAAAACAACCAGGAGAACCTAAAAGTTACTTATTTGCAAGGTGAACAGCTAAAAAGTAACTCTGGATGGGAAGAAAAAAATGTCTCAACAAAAGGGAAGGGTTTATGAAACTTTGTTAAGAGATTAACCATCTTTGCCAATACACGTTCTTATGGTGGACATTTTCAGTAAGCAGTAGGGCCCCTGGAATAGAAAGCTAGCCACTTAAAGGAAGATCTGAGGTGGAATTCCCAACACCTGAGTTAAAAAAGCCTGGATTCTGGTTGGAGTATGGGAGGCCATATCAGGCCGGGAGTCACAGTGGAAGACACTTCATGCTGAATTCTGATCTCAGTGTAAATACACACGGATTCGCACTCATTCACACACACACACACACACACACACACACACACACACACACACACACACAGCGGGGTGGAAAATAAAGAGGGAGATGATAATGTAAACAAGTCAGATATTAATAAATATAAATGTTTTTATATCACTAAAGGGTGGCATATTTTTCTGATGTATGACTTCCAAAATGCTCTTAAAAATTAAATATAGCATTACACTAGAACGTCACTCAGAGAAAATGTGAATTTGGTGTGTACTTTTCACCTGTGTGCTTACTTGGCCTTACACTTTTAAACTAACATTATCCTAGAAAAATATTTTTACCAATATGAGTTTGAAATTAGTCCAAAGTAAATAAGGCAATTATTTGAGGAAGACTTAAAACACAAGTACATCCCTATTCTTTCCCAGCTGTGGGTATCATTGTACATATATATATATATATATATATATATATATATATATAGTGTATATATAATGTATATATAGTAAAATAATATATTTCCTAAGTTATATGTATATATACTAAATAAAACAAATTCAGTGACAGCCAGACATGAGAAGAAATCAGCACTGAGAGTCATGCAGATACTAACATGTCAGATTTTGCCTTTTCTCGGGTGTCATGTAACCCGAAGGCTGTTGAGCACTTTACAGAGTCCCAGAGCTGGAAAGGCAAGCCTAGGGGGCGCGGCGCCAGGTGATTCCTGCAAACACCGCCCTCCGCCTGCCCACTCGCAGCACCGCCCCTCGAGCTCCAAGGCGCGGGAGGAGCCTCGCGCGGCGTCGGGCGGCGCCTGTTCAGTCCCCGCAGCCTAGCGCGGGCAGCGGCGGGCGATGGAGAACAGAGCCCTGTCCCCCGCCGTCATCCAGTGCGCTCCGCTGCTACCCCGCAGCTGAGCCTGGAGGCTCCGGCCCCGTGCGCCCTACCGTGGCCCCGCCACTATGGCCAGCATGTGGGCGCCGGAGCACTCTGCCGAAGCGCACAGCAACCTGTCAAGTACTACCGACGACTGCAGCTCTGTGTCCGTGGTCTTCCCCATCACCATGATGGTCACCGGCTTCGTGGGCAACGCACTGGCCATGTTGCTCGTGTCGCGCAGCTACCGGCGCCGCGAGAGCAAACGCAAGAAGTCTTTCCTGCTGTGCATTGGCTGGCTGGCGCTCACCGACTTGGTAGGGCAGCTCCTGACCAGCCCGGTGGTCATCCTCCTGTACCTGTCGCAGAGACGCTGGGAGCAGCTCGACCCATCGGGGCGCCTGTGCACCTTCTTCGGGCTAACCATGACAGTGTTCGGGCTGTCCTCGCTCCTGGTGGCCAGCGCCATGGCCGTGGAACGCGCCCTGGCCATCCGCGCGCCGCACTGGTATGCCAGCCACATGAAGACTCGCGCCACACGCGCGGTTCTGCTGGGCGTGTGGCTGTCTGTGCTCGCCTTCGCGTTGCTGCCCGTGCTGGGTGTGGGCCGCTACAGCGTGCAGTGGCCGGGCACGTGGTGCTTCATCAGCACCGGGCCGGCGGGCAACGAGACGGACACTGCGCGCGAGACCGGCAACGTGGCCTTTGCCTCCGCCTTCGCCTGCCTGGGCTTGCTGGCTCTGGTGGTGACCTTTGCCTGCAACCTAGCGACCATCAAAGCCCTGGTGTCCCGCTGCCGGGCCAAAGCCGCCGCCTCACAGTCCAGCGCCCAGTGGGGCCGGATCACCACGGAAACAGCCATCCAGCTCATGGGGATCATGTGTGTGCTGTCCGTCTGCTGGTCACCGCTATTGGTAAGTAGTTGGTAGAGTTGGGGCGTTTGTAGAGAGCTGTAAATGGAGGGAAACTTTCTAGAAGTGACTAGAACCCTGGGTTCCTGCGGCTCCTGCTGCCCCGGGTTGCAGCCTCCAGACAAGCGCCTCAGTGGCTTGCGAAGCTTGCAAAAGCCAGTTGGGTCGGCCCGGACTTGCCAGGCGCTTGTGAAGATGCAAACAGCCTGGGCAAAGAGCTGGGAATACGCGGCTCAAGCCAAAGCAGACTGACATTTGCCCCTTGCGTTATGAATGCAGATGTGATGACAACTCTAGCCCAACCTGTGTTTTAGTTTTAATCCCGCTGAGATAGTTCGGTACCTGAGAACCAGATAGGTCCGCGCTCCTACAGCTTCAGCCGCTCAGTCACCCATCCTTTCTGCGACTAACCTTCTTGGCACGCTGTCGCTCTATGCCAGCGCTAAAGGTTCTCAGGTAGCTACTGTCTGCAGGAAGGGGCGAGAAGGCACAGTTACCCGCAGCCCCTAAGAAGCCAGTAAGTAGTGTGTACACCTAAGTGGAGGACTCTCTAGTAACACCTCCCCTCCCCCCACAATAACACCATCACCCTTTGGCGAGCGATACTGGGGTCTTGTGCCCCCATCCTTTGGGGGGGGGGCGGGAATCGCAGATCTATGCAGTTCCAGAGACAGGAGGTAAGGGTTTCTCAGTCCTTGGCTCCCCATACTATCCACAGAACTACCCAGAGGAAGCTGTGCTTCCGCATGCTCCCTGTCCCCAACTCTCACATGGTGTTTTTGAGGTTTTCTTCTGTGGCACTTGTAGCTAGAAACTTCGGTGGGTAAGTGTGGTTTGCTAATTCGCAAAGAATGGATGCTTACTTAGGTCTCATACAGCCTGGCTTAATGTGCAGAGCGGTATCCCCATGGTGCCGCACAGGTATAGACCATCACATAGTAGACTCCATTCTCCCTCTCCCTCTCCCTCTCCCTCTCCCTCTCCCTCTCCCTCTCCCTCTCCCTCTCCCTCTCCCTCTCCCTCTCCCTCTCCCTCTCCCTCTCCCTCTCCCTCTCCCTCTCCCTCTCCCTCTCCCTCTCCCTCTCCCTCTCCCTCTCCCTCTCCCTCTCCCTCTCCCTCTCCCTCTCCCTCTCCCTCTCCCTCTCCCTCTCCCTCTCCCTGCTCCCTCCTCCTCCCCATTCCCTCTTCCTCCCCATTCCCTCTTCCTCCCCATTCCCTCTTCCTCTCCCTCTCCCTCTCCCCCTCTACCTTTCCCTCTCCCTCCCCTCCCCACTCTCTCTCACACACAGCATTTAACAAATTTATTATTTCAACCATTTACATGTACAATTCAGTGAGGCCAGGGGCATCATATTGATGTGTCATATAAGGTTACATCTGCCTTGAAACAGTTGTGTGGTTCTTCTCTTTATCCGTTCCCCCTGAGCGTGACAAACCTTAGAGATCCCTGTGGTGACTGGTCTGGGGTTGGGCAGATAGGACAGCGCTGCTGGGATCTAACTGCCCACAAGTGACTGAGTGGTCACTGTTCTCCAGGAGCTGGAGCACAGGCTGATGTCATCATCATGTTTACCAGAACCAGCACCAATTTTAGACATTTACTGCTGTGGTTGAGGAATGGGGTGTAGGTGGCCAAGCAGAGGGAAACGAAGCTCCCAGAATAAACACTTCACCGAACCAGCATGGCTTTAGAGGCAGACAGTGTCCCAACATAGCACAACTGTTAGGAGTCCCGCCCCAGAGTCCAGAGCATAGAGAGAACGGGGTGACTGTATGCTGGGATGATGACAATTTGTTGCATTTTAGCTAACACTTTATATGTTCATTTCTCATAAAACAATTAAAATGAATTCAACGTGAGATTGTATCAGAGGAGAAATTCAGTTTCAAAACAGGTATTTTTGTTTATTTCCACGTGTGTGTGTGTGTGTGTGTGTGTGTGTGTGCTGTACGTTCATGTGTGTGTATATGATCTAGAGAGCACACACACGGAGGTGTGCACATGTGCTGTTGGCTGCCTTTGCATGGTGGGGCCTAGAGGCCGAGAGGTCAAGATTAAGTGTCTTCTTTGATCATGTTTCACTATATGTATGACACCGACACCCAGAGCTCCTTCTCTGCTTCCCATTCATTCTGATTACAGGGTTACCGGGGCCACTACACTTACCGATCACTTTATCTAGGTGCAAGTGATCCAGACTCTGGTCCCCGTATTGCAACAAGTGCTTTACCAACAGAGTCTTCTTCCCAGTCTGGGAATAGGCACATTTTAAAAAATGGTTGCAATTTCTTTGGTGTATCATCAAAATACATATTAGCACATTGTCAGAAAGAGCTGTGGTACAAACTTGACATTTCTATTGGAAAGACATGAGCAGAGCCCTTTTCTTGGTAGGTAAGGAGGCTACAGGAACCCCATGACCTTTGTCTCCACCTGTAAATGTCAACATGAGGAGTTGTCTTTGCGCATTTTCTACGAGTAAAAATGTGGATTTTCTACTATCTTTGGAGGAGTTAACAGGATACTGTTCTAGTATTTATATTCTGCTTGGCTGTAAATTTATCTTGTTTTGAAGTCTCTCTGATAATAATTGTTACTGTTACCAAAAATAGTTGTTCTCTTACACCTGTAAGAAGAGAATGGACACCTGTTTCACCTCACAGAATAAAGCACAGCTGCTGCCCCTTCCCACCACACTTTTCCTAGGCAGAGCACCAAGGAGTTTTTCTCTCCTAGAAGCTTTGCTGATTGCAAGATGTGAAGCTGTCAAGATGATGAAACCTGTAAGAAGGGTCCTGCTGGGTAGCTGGGCATTGTTTAGTCCATGTTAGGTGTCAAATTACCATATCATTGGCATTAGCCAGCTAAGACAGCAACCCACTGATTTATGATTATTTTTTACCTTTCATGAGCCAGGCCCAGCAAATAGTCCGGTTACTTGAAGTAATAGTCAGGTTCTGAGACATGAGAGCCCTTAGGATGCTGCTCAGACAAGACCAGGAAGATCTTTTGTATTTGTGTAGCCTGGTGACCCAAAGAGTGAATGTGACAGTTATACTGCTGCCACTAAGGAACAATAAAGGCAGGGTCTGATGATCAAGCAGCTGTTCCCCTTCAGCCTTGGGACTGGACACAGCAGCCCTGGAAGTTTGTGCTCAGTTCTGAGTTAGCCACACCCTGCTCATTGTCCACACATCTTCACAAGGAATACTTCAGTGGAGATGTATTTTTAAGTGGCGTTTGCTTTAATGAGGCACACGATGTAGATAGGCTTGATAGATTATTTTAGGGGACAATATGATTGTACAGCATGTTAAAGTATGGTCCAACCCCTAATTATCTCTGCCTGTAACTCCTACCATGTTTGGAAAGGTGCTCAAGGGAAAATTACGATTCAAATATGCACCTCAGGAAGATTTGACTGTAACTTGTTTTGTGAGGTGAGAGTATTCAGAATTCATTACATTTGTAGTTTGTTTCAGTATAATATGCTGTCTAGTTCTCTCCTTCCTCCCTCCATTTTATTCTTTCTTTTTTTCTTCTGAGCACACTAATGATAAAACCAGTGATAGTGAGGGCCATGTGCTATAATTTGAACTCTAGATAGACTTAGACAAAAGCAGTCTAGCTGGAGAGACGGCTCAGCAGACAAGAGCACTGGCTGCTTTAGAAGAGGCCCGGGGTTTGGTTTCTAGTACCTACATGACAGCACTGAACTGTGACTCTAGTACCAGGGGATGCAACATTCTCTTCTGACATCTATAAGTACCAGGCATGCACATCCTACACAGACATACATGCAGGAAAAACGTACATACACATAAGAAAAACTTTTTTTTCAGAGCAATAGGACTTCCACACTTATGAGTGAAACAACTGAAACATCACAACACACGATAGGCTGGCAGTCATGCCTTTAACTGTCAGAGGAAAGCCCACCTGAAAGAGATTCCGTGACATGGCTTAACCTCATGGCTGTCTTCAGCATATCTAGAATCCCAGTCAGTGAGGACAGTGTACACAGTGAATCAGAGGTATACACATGCTATCACCTCAGGTTCCAACTTTACTAGTTAGTCCCCTAATGACAGAATGAAGAACTCCCGCTCGAGTGGCAGACAACAGAACCTTCTATATGAAGACTGAGAAAACATTGTTAGCAGGCTCAAGTGTGTAGATGTATACAGGCTGAAAAATGATGAGGCTGACTGCTACTTTATTTCTAGGTTAGTTTGTTGTTAGAAGAGGGTGTGTGGGAAGACTGGAAGGAAAGAGTCTGCTGCTTATGTGCCATTGCAGGCCTTCAGGAGCTGTCCCTCAATTAGCTAAGTCCTCTAAGGCTGTCAGCAGCACCCACAACACCAAAATTCAAGCCTGAATTTGCATCCTGTTAAAGCCAGAGTTACAGCCCTGGATACCTACCTCTCACTTTACTTTCAGTTTTGGTTGTGGTTTGCTTGTTACTTGCTTTGCCTGGAGGCCAGGCATTCTAGCCTTAACCACAGCATAGGAAGCCACAGGCCCTTCTGAGGAGATAGTGCTCTCAGGGTGCTTTCATTTGGGAGAATCACCATTCAGTGCATCCACATTTGCAATTTGGACAAGGGAGGTTGGTCTATGCTGTGTCCTGGCAGGACTGAGTACATAAGAGGCAGCAGATGCTTTAAATGAACAGCTGGAGGTCATTATAACCTAAAGATTAATGAGATAAATCATAACTAAACAATGTAGACATTTGAATTTGGGGGTTTCTGAGAATTTAAATAGTTCACTTCTTCTTGAGCACTTGAGGGGAGTCAGATGGTCTACAGAATAGCAGAACTGTAAGCCACTGTCCTTTCTCATTGAAAAGCTGCAAAGGTTAACCACACAGGGCAAACACTCAGAAACATGCATGGCAAACATTTATAACAGCTTGTGGCTGCCTCAAGGTGCTGCAGAGTATTATGGAACCATTTAGAACTTAGCGTCTTGTGTAGCCCCAACTGTCCTCCAGGACAGGAGAAAAAATACATATTCTCAGCAGGGCTCCACTTTATGTCTCCATCCTGACTCTAAGGCCCATAGCTGCCTCCCATCTCCCACAGTTCCTCGTCATGGAGGTAAGTGGGCAGCTTGGACTTTCTTCTCACCAGCCATGACTCTTGAGAGTCTTCAGACAGGCTCTTAAACTCGTACTTTCTCTCAGAGATTCAGACTTTTATAAATAAAGGTGGGAAGAGGATTTTTTTTTTCCTGAGTTCTCCTTGGAAGTCTATCACAATAATGCAGGTAAATGCAATCGTTCATTCTTTCAAGATGTGGCAGATAGACAGACAGCATATGGCTTCTTCAGTGAGGGACACACACAGACAACTTGAGGACTGTGACCCAGCTCTGTTACCTTTTTTTTTTTTTTTTTTAACAAAACTGAAAAGAGGCAAGTCATGTTTTATGTCATTACTGGAAAAACAAGCCAGAAAATGTGGTGAAGAGTCGCACATTTCCAAAGAGACAAAAGCAAGAAAAGCACCAAATTACATGCACACGTGTTCCTCTCTTGGACGCTGTAGTTCATTGTCCCTTTCCTCTCTACATATCCAGGGTTGTCAGCCACATTCATTCTCTTATCCCTGGACAACTATCAGGAGGCTCCTTTCTGTAAAGCTTGCTGGGTTCTACTTCTCTCTCTTGCAGGACAGGGGCAGTCAGGACTCTGTGCTCTGGAGACTGGCCCTCAATTAAGAGCTGGTGAGCTCCCCATCTGCAGCCAGCATTTCCACTACAGCAGTCCTTCTATGAATGGGAGGTGAGCTTGGGCCTCCACTGTTTCTGTATGTTGTTATAGTCAAGGCTTCTTTACACACACAGAGCTGACTTCTCTGAGAAGTGGATGCTGCTGTAGGCCAGGTTCTTCTGCAGATTCCATGCAGACAGAGCCTGTAGAGTTAGCTGTGTACAAGTAGTCCCGGGCACCAGGACCAAACTGAGTCTCTACCGTTGACTTAAAACCCAGAACTGAATTTGTGTAAGTCTTAAATTAAACCATGTGTGGGGAGCTTGAGTCTTACTGCTTCTTGTGCTGACCAGGCACTTACAGCACATGGCATTAACTGTGGAGTGGAGATAGTACATTCTGTGATGTGCCCAGATGCTCCCCAGATGACAGCCAGGCTTCTCAAGAATGGATCTCAGTGCTTATTCAAAGTCCACACACTGCTTCAGCAATGCACACTTTGGCAGTTATCTGAATGACTAAAAATTAAGAATTACAGATGGGGGCAGATGGAAACTTGACCATTCACCACCCAATTCTACAAGAAGAAAGAAAAGTGGTTATTTATTTAGGTAAAAGCCATGTCATAAAACATGGATCATGTTAGAGTTGGAAACCCATTATATTCAGCAATTTTGATGGGGGAAAAGTAAAGTTTTAAAAATATACTCTCTCATGTAGTATAGTGGCGGTGCATGCATGTAATTACAGCACTTGAGAGGCAGAGACAGGCAGATCTTTGAGTTTGAGGCCAACCTGGTCTACAGATCAAGTTCCAGGACAGCCAGGGCTACATAGAAAAACCTTGTTTTGAAAACAACAACAACAACAACAACAACAACAAAAAAAAGAAATAAGTAAATAAATAACTAGATAATCACCCTCTGTTGTTTCTGTAATTTTTTAATTTTTTTTTTTTTTTTTTTTTTTTTTTGGTTTTTAAAGACAGGGTTTCTCTGTGTAACTCTGGCTGTCCTGGAACTCACTCTGTAGACCAGGCTGGCCTCGAACTCAGAAATCCACCTGCCTCTGCCTCCCAAGTGCTGGGATTAAAGGCGTGCGCCACCACCGCCCGGCTCTGTAATATTTCTTAAATGTAGATTTCATATGATTGTCATCTTTCATGTGCCTTTCTAAACACTGAATAAATTTCACAGTTAAGAATATATTGTTGTTACTGGGTGAGTCATGAAAACTTGAAGCAGATATCTTGGCTCACAACTGAGATCCAAGCACTTGGGAACAAGCAAAGGGGTTACTGTGAGCTCCAAACCAGCCTGAGCTAAAGGAGAAAAAAAAAATAGGCTTTGTCAAAAAATGATAGCAAAAACCCCATCAAATGAAAATAAATAAGAGAAAAAAGAAAAGAATTTTCTTTCTTTTAATAGAAAGGTTTTTTGGGGAGTGGGGTGGGGGGGGAAGAGGTTCCTTTTTCAAGTGGAGAATGATTTATTAGGCAAGATGGTGCCTTGATGGGAATTCTCAAAATATCGACTGACTGTCGTGGTGTATGGAATTCCCTGGTAGCTCTTATGGCCTGCTGCTTTACCTGGGCCAGCCTCCTGGCAGATCAAGGAGATATTACCCCACTGCCACCACACCCTACTATACCCCCTAGGCCAGGGTGCAATAAAGGGGGCCCACAAAAGCACTCATCTGTTTCCTTTGTCACTTCTCCTAAGTCCCCTTGTTGCTCCTCCCTCATCGAATCAGTAAGACTTCCTGCGGCACTGAACAGATAAGTGTGTCCCTGCTGCAGATCAGTGTGGGTTTCATGGTGAGGGCTTCTGGCACATGTCTGAGGGAGACGTGCTGAAGCTCACATGTAAGAGAACTGCATGTTCTCTTACCTAGTTGCTCTGTAAGTATTTACTGAACACTCACTACCATTTTCCCACACCGATGGTTCTGGTGACACCCAGCCATGAGGCTGGTTCACACAGTTCACGCAGCTGCACAGTTCGGGAGCATTATCATGTATTCAATGTGAAGACATTATGGTGTTTGAGTGTGAGTCCTGCCCAGCCTGTACACGGCCATGATGGTAATGGGTAGGAGCAGAGTTTTCCTTCATGGAGCTTTTGGTAGACAGCTACACCAATCTAGTAATTTCTAGATTCTAGTAATCCGGCATAACTAGCTTTGCAGAGCTTTGAATTATGTGATCTGGGGACTTGATAAGGAAAACAAGCCAGTTAGAGGAACCTCTTTGCCCTCGAGGATTTCTGAAAAAAATATGAGAAAAAAGTTGCTTGGCACAGCATTGGTGACAGGGAGGGTGGCAGCAGGAAGCCAAGTGACTGAATGTCAAGGCATGCTGCAGTCAAGTTAGACGGAAGTAGGAGGAGCCTTGGCAAGTGGCTGTAGAGTTAGGAATAAGAATTTCCTTGGTTTCCTGGATAAGCTGTGTTGCCTCCTTGTAAACCAAGGGATTCACATAAAATTCCAGAACTCAGGAAGACCATGTAGTAAAGTAAAACAGCTCTTTGATCTCTCTCTGGAATATTCTTGGTGAAAATCAAGGTTTGTCTGAATATGTTTCCTTAGAGAGTGTTTGCTACTTTTCAAGAAGAAAACAAAAGTTCTCAAAACTGAGCATTGTGCACGAAGGTTTCCACATAGGCTTTTCCTAATGTCTTCTGACTTCCCAAGTGGTGGGCATCAGTAGCTGTAGATCACAGATAACGAATGAATGAAGCTGAGAGAGACTAGGGGGCGGGGCTAGAGTCAAGCTGGGAGGTCCAGGTCATCATGGGTTGTTTTTTCTACCAGAAAATCTCTTTTGCCCTAAATCAATTAAATCAGAATCTGCCTCTGCCCTTGGATTTTAATACTATTCCTTAGTCTCATAGAACAAAGCTAACCTTTTCTTTTTATATTGTTAAGAGATCTCATTTTAAAAATTGACAGCTCAGTCTCTGCAGTAGTCAGACAAATGGTCAGC
Organism: Arvicanthis niloticus; assembly: GCF_011762505.2. Lineage (NCBI taxonomy): Eukaryota > Metazoa > Chordata > Mammalia > Rodentia > Muridae > Arvicanthis > Arvicanthis niloticus. The sequence goes on from NC_047661.1 coordinate 132,993,807, forward strand.
CAATCAACATGTGTCCTAGCACCTGACTGTGAATATGAAATTTCTGCTGCAGGGTTAGTGGATCCCTACTAGGCATTCCAACACGTAGGGCAGACATAGAGGAACCTGGATACTTTAATTCAGAAAAACCAACTTTCCAAAAAGAAGAAAAAGAAAGAAGAATGAAGAAAGAAGGAAGAAGGAGGAAGGGGGAAAGAAGAAGAAGAAGAAGAGGAAGAGGAAGAAGAGGAAGAAAAGGAAGAAGAGGAAGAAGAGGAAGAAGGAGGAGGAGGCGTAGGAGGAGGAGGCGTAGGAGGAGAAGGAGGAAGAGGAGGAGAAAGAAGGAGGAGGAGGGGGAGAGAAGAAGAAGAAGAAGAAGAAGAAGAAGAAGAAGAAGAAGAAGAAGAAGAAGAAGAGGAGGAGGAGGAGGAGGAGGAGGAGGAGGAGGAGGAGGAGGAGGAGGAGGAGGAGGAGGAAGAGGAGGAGAAAGAAGGAGGAGGAGGGGGAGAGAAGAAGAAGAAGAAGAAGAAGAAGAAGAAGAAGAAGAAGAAGAGGAGGAGGAGGAGGAGGAGGAGGAGGAGGAGGAGGAGGAAGAGGAGGAGGAGGAAGAGGAAGGGGGCAGGAGGAATCTTAAAATTCTCAATGTGCCAAGTCCAGGAAAACCAAGTGATAGTAAAAACAAACAAGCTTCTGATAAAAGAAGGGGGAGGGGGAGGAGGAGGGGGGAGGGGGAGGGGAGGAAGAGGAAGAGGAGGAAGAAGAAGAGGAGGAGGAGGAAGAAGAGGAAGGAGGAAGGAGGAAGAAGAAAGGAGGAAGAAGAAAGGAGGAAGAGGAAGGAGGAGGAGGAGGGGGAGGAAGAGAAGGAGGAGGAGGAAGGGGGCAGGAGGAATCTTAAAATTCTCAATGTGCCAAGTCCAGGAAAACCAACTGATAGTAAAAACAAACAAGCTTCTGATAAAAAAAAAAAAAGACAGATCAAAATATTAAGTTTAAGATTTTGTAGTAATTGCATCTAAGAGCCAGGACGTGCACACATGCTGAGAATTTTTAGAAAGCATCTCAAGTGTGCTTCTTAATGCCTACCAAAGGCCAAAAGCAGCTCTGGTTGGCCATGACTCTTCCCTGTTAGGCTAAACCAACGTTCCTCATTCTCAAAGAAAGAAGAGGAGGATGTGCACAGATAGAGTTTAAAGTAAGATTCTTCACACTTGGCTCAGATAAGCTAAAGCCAGTTTGATTGCCACTGAATCACAAGTGTTGATGGGACAAAGAAAGCAGAGCATCACAGGCTTCACTGGTGGCAGGTGTGAGAGAGGGTGGGGGGTGGGGGTGGGGTGGGGTAAAATACACCGTTTTCTAGAAAGTGGAGTCTGGGAGAGTCTGCCCTGCCCCCATTGTACTATGATCCTAGACAATGATCCTGGAGTATAGAGATGGCAGGGTGGGTTAGGTGGGGCTAGGATAGGAGATATGTCAACTGACAGAATCCAAGTTAGCTCCATCCCACTGAAGACACTGAAGGTGTTAAAGAAGCCCAGTTCAAAACAGCTGGGTAAAGGGTTTCCCCATGGCAAGAGGATATGGGCCTGGCTTCAGGTAAAGACTGTACTGTTTATTGTATGTTATAGCAACTGGAGCATTTGATAATAAGGTAGAAAGACCTGACAATGTGGCATGGAAAGACCAGCAGTACCAGCAGCGGGGTCCTTCTGCTACTAGACTTGAGAAATATTCAAGGGAATGCACATTCCAGCCACCTTTAATATACACCTCTTGGTCACTCTCCCAAACTCCTGCCAGGAAGACAACTGATTCTGGTTGTAACAGGAAAAATACAAGAGTGCTTCAGAGTGGAGTTTCCCTCTGAGATAGAGAGGTGACCCAGACAAAGCCTCGATTCTCATTTTCTGTCCCTGCAGATGCCACTTCAGGAGTGTGCACTGTCTCCATTTTCAAAGTACATGGCTTTATTTTCCTCTCAAGGTTGGCACACACAAAGCTCCAGCACCTGACAGTGGCATGACTCTTGGGGAGCCCCTCTCCCACCCTGCTTCTGAGGGCTTTCCTGAGCTCATAGCTAGAGGAGTGCTGAACTTTCCAATTTACAGACATTCACATTGGTTACATGTGAGTTACTATGTTACAGCCTGGTAGACCAATCCCGTGGGCCCTATGCTTGGAGAATCCTAGCCTGCACAGTGCATCTCTAGAGAAACTTGAGGTTGTAACAAAATGAATATTGTTTTCCACAGTCACTTTTCATAAAATGAACTGAGAACTGTTAAGAACTTATCAATCATGATACTGTGAATAAAGCCTAGCAATGTGGAGTGGAGGGGTTGAGGCTTCTTGGATTGAGCTTTCAGGAAAAATACTTCTGAAAGTCATATTTCAGCTGGGACCAGGAAGACCAGAAAGACCAAAGTGTGGTGATTCATCTTCATGGTCAACTTGACTGGATTTAGACTCCTCTAGAAGACTATGCCCAGAGGCTTTATCTCAGGTTGGTAGCTCTATCCCATGGTCTGGAATCCTGAACTGAATACAAAGGAGATAATGAGGAAGTGACTCGGTCTCAGGCACTCACTTCCTGATGCCATGTATGCTCCTATAGTGATGAACATGTCCTTAAACCCTGAGCCAAACTGAACCTGTCCAGTCTTCAATTGCTTTTGTTTTCAATTTGTGTGTGTGTGTGTAGTTTGTTACAGCAAGCAAAAAACTAACACACAGATGTTAGCCCTTCATGGGGTCAGAGCTCTGGGCTGAGGGGATATACTCTTTCATTCTGTGTTCAAGAGGTAGAAAGAGCCAGCATGGCTGGAGTAGAACAACAACAAAAGCATAGGCTAGGTGGAACGTGTGCACAAGTGCTTGTGAGCAGTTAGTTACCACATAGCTAACTCTGACCAGACCTGTCTACAAATGGCCTTCCCGATTTTCTAAGAGGGAGGTGATGGCTCTACTTCTAGCTCATGTGTGCCAAGTCTAATGGTTTTATTTTGTTTTGTTTTTATTTTGGTGTGTGTGTGTGGTGGTGGTGGGGTGTTCCCCTTCTGAGACCTGACTCAAAACAGTCCCTCAGAGACACACAGGCTAGCAAAGTTTACTTACAAAGCACTACCCTGTCCTAAGACACTTGTTCCTCCACATAAGATCCAAACTGAGTACATTTGTAATCGAGGCCTCCACAGAGGCTCTTGATTGCATTTGTGATTAAACTAGCTCTCAGGATCATCCACTTTCTTCCAAATGGGGAGTGACCCACAAGTTCATATTCCATATATCTCAAATAGGGATTGTCTGACTGCAAACAACAGAAGCTTATTGAAAACCACTTAAAGCAAAGATGACAAATGAGGGGGCCGGGGCAAATGCCAGGCTCCAGGAAGAGCAGGGCTGTCAGTTGCTGAAGTGGCCGGAGACAGCCTTCTTCGTGTATCTCTGACTCTGGTATCCTGCCAAGTGTCCAAACCCCAGTTTAGGCTCTGCTTCTCCGGAGCCAACCTCAGACATCATTGCTCAGTTTTGCTTACAGCTTCAAGTTGCTAGGGTTATATTTACAGTCTGCAACTGGGGTTTTTTTAAAAAAAATTTTCATAGTCACACAATTTTTCAGTGGCTACATTATCTTGAAGCACCATTTAAACTTTGTTTGCCTCTCTGTCTTTTATTCTTTCTCTTCTGTTTTGTTCTTTCACAAGGAATAACTACAGACGACAAAACAAAACAAAACAAAACAAAAACAAAAACAACAACAACAAAAAACAAAAACTCACTACCCTGAACCATCTTCAAAGATTTAACATGAGTTTTCCAAAGCTTTGATGAAGGAGTGCAACTTAGGAATCCTCCAGAAGTGAGTGGAGAGTCTATTCAGAGGCTGCAGGGAGACTAAATGCTCAAAAAGGATCCTTCAGTGCCATCGGGAGGATGTCACTAAAGGAGAGAAGTTCTTGATTTTTCCATAAAGGGAAACTTGTAGTTTGTGTCCTTTTGTTAAGTTGGTGGCTGTGCTAAGGCCAATGTTCTGGGTGGTAGATTTTTTTTTTAAAATTACTTAGTAATAGTTGTCTCCTCCAAGATTAGCCTAGATCCAGAAGTAAATATCTTAACATTAGCTTTTGTTCTACAAAAGACACGAGGGAAATTCTGAAGTCCTTTCCTCTGGCATCCACTTCTAATAAAATTATGCTATTGGTCAATGTCAGGAAACAGGAACATCTTCTGACTTCAGAGCCTAGTCGCCTCCCTAGACTTGGCTCTAGCAAGCAAACAGCAGAATCTTCAGACAGTGTGAGGTCAGGCGTTAGAGACGCTGGAGGGGTGTCTGCTGTTGGCCGGGCAAGCTCCCTCAGCAGAAATGTTTTCTGCAGACTGCTGGTGAACATGCATTCCTGAAGAGTTGAGGCAGATTGTGTCAGGGGGTCGGCAGAAGCACCAGGTAGCCTCCCTCTGTTTTTGGAATGGGGAACAAAGAAATCTAAAGTCTGTTTATAAAAATAACAGTTTTTTTTTTTTTATCACTGAATCATTAGTAACATTACTAACATTAGTAATTAACTAATCATTAGTAACATTACTCAGAAACATTAGTATCTAGTGTGGCAGTCTGTGAACTGTGAAATGGAGTAGCAGAGAACAGTGAAGAAAGGCAGGCAGGAAAAACAGACTCCTGCGTGCTGAGTACCTCTCTGTCAGGCTTGAGAGAATTGCCCTTCATGGTATCTGGTTTAACCTTCACAAAGACAGGTCCAGGCTTTCCATTCCCATGGTTTTCAGACACATTCATGAAGTTTCAGATTACAGACCTTTCTGGAACAAACTCCAGAAGACCAGACCAGAGGCTTTTATACTCTCTGTCTCATCTGTCCTTTTCTTTCTTTCTTTTTTTTTCCCTGTTAGCTTGCTTAACACTTTAAATTATTTAGTCAAGAATTGTAATGTGAAATAAAATCACAAAATCTGTGCAGGACAGCAAACCACCATGTTTACAGACTTCTGGGATATTGACTACTTTTTATCATTGATTGGTATTCTTAAGAACACAGGATTCTCAGGAACATATTTTGAAGATCACTGTAGAGGTCTGTGAAGGTTTTACCTAACAGTATTCTGTTAAAAGGTTTCATTTCCCCATGATACCTTGCAATGTAGAGAGGTTTCTCTGTATGGGTGTGGCATGAGCTTCATCCAGTCTCTATGTGCTTTAGACTTGGGTCAGTCACACAGTGACAAAGTCTTACTAGGCCAGAGTGTTTTGGCTGGTAGTCTCAAATATTCTTCTCACTAAAATATTGATAAAGCTGGTTACTGGAGCCCTTTGGTTAGTGGAAAGGTGTCTGTGGTCAGAATTAGAAAGACTGTTTGACATTTGCCATCTTCCTGCGTGATACAGCACAGTTGTCATTTCATCACTTTCTTCTCTTATGGAGAAGAGAAACTGCCTCAGAGGAGCCCAGTGTGATTTTAGTGGCTGCAGCTCTGGATCAGGGCATGTTCTTTCTCTCCCCTCTTAGCCACAGTAAGAAGCTTTTGGATTCTTTAAGCTTTGGCGCCTCATCCCATGCCTCTCTTGAACACTCATTTCATTCATGAAAAACTCAGAGTTCCAAGAATAACTCACACAACTTCACAGAGACAAATGCTCTTCCTCTTCCAAAATTCTCCAAACTATCAGCTGGTGGTTTTTGTTTGTTTGTTTTGTTTTGTTTTGTTTTGCTTTGCTTTTTCTTCTGTGGGCATGGTACTTTTCTAAACCTGGGAATGATTGACATGCCCTTTCCCTCTACTCCTTAGATGCAGGTGTATTTACTTTGACAGTGAAGAGAGCGCCCTCCGCTGGCCAGTACTTACTTTAGATGACCCAACCTATTATGCATGTTGTACACAGTCTGTCTCACTTTGTCCTGCCAACTATACCATGTACAGATGAAGAAACATCTGATATATTAAGCCATTTTTCCAGGTCACAAAGATAAGAAAAGGGGAAACTAGCCTTCAGATTAAACCTGTCTGGCTTTATTGCCTCTGCAATTAACAGACAAGCTACATGGTCTCTCTCTTGTCAATATTTCTGTGTTTGTTTGGCTCACTGTAAAGTATAAATTGCTTAAGAGTAGAGATCATACATAATTGATGATGTATCTGTGTGGCCACAACAGACCCTACATAAATGATTGTGGAGTAAATGAAAAGGGGGGGGTGGTGGTTGTTGTACTGAAAGGAGTCAAGTTTTGGAATCAAAGATTATCAGCAATCCCCATTTAAAGTTTTATATGTACTAGGTGGTTTTTAATATTGGTATCAATCCTGAAACATGGTTGGTAGCAATGCCTTTAACTTTGTTTTCTGAACTAAACAACTTGCCTTAAGGCCTACATTCTGTAAATGGTATTTAGTGAACCAAACTACAACTTTTATTCCCAAGCAGTAACTCCATTTGTCTGTAATGAATGACTGTCCAGATGCCACAGCAAAATTCTGTACATTTTAACAACAACATTATACCTTCTTTCCTGCAGTGGTTAATATTGTTTCAATTTTGTTACATGTAATAAAAACTCTTAGGAAGACAAAAATACCCTTAGAATAGATAAGGGGGGAGAAACAATGTTGCTTTTGTAATAGGACTTAATTAGAAGCAGCAGCAAACAATAGAAAACAGCTGTTTTACTCCTGGAATCCACAGAAGGAACAATGAAAAGGGGGTCTGGAAAGGTGCTCTGGGGATTCAGTAACAACAGAGAAACAGTGAAAATGTCATATGGAGCATGGTGCTGGGAAGACTGAGGAGATTCACTGAATGTTGCTCTCAGCATAATCGTTGGTTTAACACAATAAAGCACAGCTCCGAGTCCAGATTCAGGACATCTCCTGAGCTGGTGAACCCAAAGGCTTAGCTCAGACATTAGGAACTAAGGCTTACCTGTCTGTTTTGAAGTTTGGTATTTGAAGTTTAATCCATAGCCTTCTTGTGGGCAGATGGTAGTTAGCATAGTCTTCTCAGTTACCCTCCCCAACCTGAGGAATTTGTGCTGGAGCAATGGCTCATGATACAAGAACATTGCTGTGCAAGCTTGGGTATCTGAAGACAGCTCCTCAGAACCCTGTAAAAGGCCAGGTGTGACTGTGTCTGTGACCCCAGTATGAGGGGTGGGGTTGAAAATAAAAATGGCTGGGGTTTGCTAGACAGCTTCAGGTTCAGTGAAGGACATTGTCTCAATGTATGAATCAGAGAAACACACTACACCCATTCAAGCAATCCTAATTAAACTCTGTGGGTCATTAAAAACTGATGTGAAATTAGCATCAAGACTTGTTGGTAAGAAGAAGGGCTCAGAGTAAGTGGTGGGGGTGGTTGTTACAGAAGGCAATGGGGATGAAGACAATAAATTGTATGGTGTACACACATGAACTGTCAAAGAATGAATTAAACTATTTTTTTTTAAAGTTTCTAAATGATGACGGTTCTTTCTTGTTTTTATTTTCTCTTCTTTTTTAGACAGAGTCTCATTATGTATCCCTGACTATCCTGGAACTTGTTACATAGATAGACCAGACTGGCTTCTAAGTCATAGAGACCTACCTGCCTCTACCTCTTGAGTGCTAGAATTCAAAGCATGAACTACCACTTAGAGGATTTTGTTGTGGTTTATTAGTGTGTCATTCCTGACCTGAACACATTTCCATGGCCAGGATACCAAAAAGCAGAATGTAAAACATCTTAACACATTTTAAAATCAATTACATGCTGAAATTAGCATTCAGGTACATTGAATAGAATGAAATAAAATTAAATATTTTTAGATCAAATCTGAGTTTCCTTTTATTATTTGAAAATGAGTCTACTGGAAGGCTGAAATGTATGATATGGTTCATATTTGCTGCTTGAATTCTATTCCTACCCTGTAGTACTACATTGCAGGCTCCTTCAATAGGTCTCTTTTGACAACCATAAAATTCTGCTTGAATGATCTCAGATATGTCCACCTCCTTTTCCCCCTGACCCTGCAAAACCATCCCTAAAAAAATATCAACATTACAACTTACAGTGAATTCATCAAAAGCATTTTCCATGAGATAATAGTATGGATGCTTTTGAAACACAGATGAAGAATCATTGAGAATGTTCATCTTCTATAAAATATAGTGTGTTTAAGTCTTTCTCAAGTTTCTCGAACCTGATATATTATTATTAAGTGCTGACCAAAGTTTAGTGATGTTTAAAGTCAGATTTCCTGAAAAACAAACAAGGTTTTCCATGAGTACCTGAAGTATGTAAACATCATTTTCATTATGGAAATATCAAATGTCAGTTGGCTTCCACTTGTCATCCATGTAGTGACCAGAAGGAAATGGTGACAGTAGGAACATGGCAGAGTAGAGGATGGTGGCTAGAATGGGACCCTCAAGGGCTCATCATCCAGTGCATGCCATAGCCTCTTTCTTCCTCGATGCAATTCATAAACTGATGACGATGAAGAGACGTTTGTGCATACAGATAACTAGCATATTAAAATATATGATATGCATACAGATAACTAGCATAATAAAACAGCAACCAGCACATGAGACATACCCAAAGTTTGTGACTGAGACCCAGTTTACCAAATGCTTTACCTGTGAGTGAAGTAGGTTACAGAATCTTTGAGGCTGGTATCCCTAAAGGACTATCTTCATTCCTAATGTCCCCAAGAGGACAGGACATTAAAAAAAATTGTTTGTCTGTAACTATGATGTGGGTGAGAGGTCAATCAAATTCACAGAGGAAGAGAAGCACTAGAAACTGAATCCCCCTTTAGCTTCAAGGAAACCTCAGCACTGAAACACTTCCCACCCCTTAATACATGGGTCTGACCTTGAAGGATAACTCAACCCCTGCTTACAGTCAACAGGGCTGAAGTTAATATCACCAAAGCAGGTAAATTCCCTGAGAGTGTGTTTAGTGTTAGGGAAAAGAATGACTTAACATGGTGTCTAGAAGTTCTGATGTCCTTGATGACTGTAAGCTGAGCTGGCAGGAAGATTTGCAAGCCAGTTGGACTGTGAGGGTGGATACTGTGGTATAAACACCCCTCTAAAATCCATGTTGCCGTTCTCACAGCATTCAGGTGGGATTAGAGGGGATGAGGCCTTAAGGGATCACCCTCCTGATGGATTAAAGCTGAATCACGTCACTAGCAGGTTCCTGATGAAAAAGACCAGGGCAGCTGTCTTTTCTCTGACTAGAATGACTTCATTTGCCTTTATGCCATCTTACGTAGATTTTAGTGCAATGTTCTTGAACATCCAAACCACAGGCAAGTAGCTAGTGTTTATGAGTGGCTGTCTCAGTTACTCTTCTATTGCTGTGGTGAAACACCATGACCAAGGCAGGTTATAAAAGGAAGCGTAGAGGCTTGCTTACAGTTTCAGAGTCTTAGTCCATGGTCACCATGGTGGGGAACATGGCAGCAAGCAAGCAGACATAGTGCTGCAGCAATAGCTGAGAGCTCATATCTGATCCACAAACAGAAGGCAGAGGGAGACTAGGCCTTCTGAGGTGGGGTTTTGAAACTTCAAAGCTCACTCCCAGTGGCATACCTCCTCCAACAAGGCCACAGTTCCTAGTCTTCCCTGAACAGTTCCACAAATTGGGAACCAAACACTTGAACATATGAGTCTATGGGGTCCATTCACATTCAAACCCCCACAATGACCCAAGCTGTGTTATCTTATTATAAAAACAGAAAGCAGACAGAGGTGGTCTGTCACTTCTCAGACTCTGCTGGGTGCATCAGTATGTGCTGTAATTTATGGGCTTGTTTGTGAGTGATGTGTGCTGTACTTGTGCACAGCGCTCTCATGGTAGTGGAAGGATTCTGACATGGAGCACTAAGGGTGGTGTCATCAACATCATGTCTTCTGCTTTTTCCTTGGGGTGTATTTTTGAGGAAAATGTTAATACATAAGTAGAAGATAGAAATTCTTCTAATGGCTCGAGGTGTTTTATTTTAAGCATATGCTTTTTTTTTTTTTTTTTTCTTATTCTTCAGCTCCAACTTACCAGCTTTAAGTCACTACTGTGGCTGTGATTGAAATTCCAGAAATTTCTATTTAAAATTGTGAGTGATAAGAAGAGGTGATTATGGCCCATCTGAACCCTGAGTAAATAGAAGGAGGGAAGGAGGGAAGAGAAGAGGTGAACTTCAGGCTCTTTACCACAAAATGAAGAGCACACACTGTGCCCGCCCTTGGCCTTCATTCATTTATAAATGTAAAGATTTTTTTTATCCTCAGAGTATTATGCTGTTGTATGGGTCCTTGCCATGCTACATGCAAAAGGTTTCCAAATAGTGGATTTTATTATTTTTTTTGAAGGGTGCCAATGGATAACTCAAATTAAAACATCTAGCAGTTTTTATTCATTTAAATGAATGTTTAGTCATTGTGCACAATATCCAGGTCTTATTTATTTATTTATTTATTTATTTATTCATTCACTTTACATCCCAATAACAGCCCCCTACCACTCCTCTTGGTGTCCCCCCATACAACCCCTCCTCCTTCCTTTTCCTCTAAGAAGGAGGAGCCCCCCCCCATCTGCAAATGGCAATACTTTGATTTATTTCTTTCCAATTTGTATCTCATTGGTCTCCTTTAGTTGTCTTATTAGTCTAGACAGGACTTCAAGTATTATATTGAAGAGATAGGGATTTTAGTGGATTTGCTGATTTTAGTGGAATTGCTCCAAGTTTCTTGCCATTTAATTTAATGTTGGCTATTGGCTTAGTATATATTGCTTTTATTTTGTTTAGATATGCCTTTTGTATCTCCAATTTCTCCAAAACTTTTATCATCAAGGGGTGTTGGATTTTCTCAAAGGCTTTTTTTTTAGCACCCGATGAGATGAACATGTGATATTTTTCCTTTCAATTTGTTTATATGGTGGATTACATTGATGGATGTTCGTATATTGAACCACCTCTGCATCCCTGCAGTTTATTTTGTGAGTATTTTATTGAATATTTTTGCATCAATGTTCATAAGGGAAATTGGCCTGAAATTATCTTTCTTGTTAAGTCTTTGTGTAGATTAGGTATCAGGGTGACTGTGGCCTCATAGAATAAGTTTGGCAATGTTCCTTCTGTTTCTATTTTGTGGAATAGTTTGAGGAGTATTGGTATTAGCTCTTCTCAAAAGTCTGGTAGTTTTCTCTACTAAAACCATCTGGCCCTGGGCTTTTTGTTGTTGTTGTTGAAAGACTTTTAATGACTGCTTCTATTTCCTTAGGGGTTATACTACTATTTAGATAGTTTATCTGATCTTGATTTAACTTTGGTACATGGTATCTGTTTAGAAAAATCACCTGTTTTATTTAGATTTTCCAATTTTGTGGAGTATAGGCTTTTGGAGTAAGACATAATGATTCATTGAATTTCCTCACTGTCCCTTGTTAAGTCTCTCTTTTTATTTCTGATTTTGTTAATTTGGGTACTGTCTTCTGGCTTTTAGTCAGTTTAGCTAAGGGTTTGTCTATCTTGTTGATTCTCTTAAAGAACCAGCTCTTGGGTTTGTTGATTCCTTGTAGTATTCTCTTTGTTTCTGATTAATTGATTTTAGCCCTGAGTTTATTTCCTGCTTTTTTGTTCTAGAGCTTTCAGATGGACTTTTAAATTGTTAGTATAAGAGCTCTCTAATTTCTTTTTAAAAATTTCTTTAAAACATTTTTAATTTCTTCCTTTATTTCTTCCTTGACCTAGTGGTTTTTGAGTAGAGTTTGAGTTCAGTTTTCATGAGTTTGTAGGCTTTCTGTTGTTTCTGTTGTTGAAGTCCAGCTTTAATCCATGGTAGTCTGACAGGATTCAAGGTGTTATTTTAATTTTCTTGTATCTGTTGAGACTTTCTTTGTGATTGAGTATATGGTCAGATTTGAAGAAAGTTACATGAGGTAATAAGAAGAAGCTTGGGTGAAGTGATGTGTAGCTATCTGGTAGGTCCATTTGATTCATACTCTCTGTTGATGTCATTATTTCTCTGTTTAGTTTCTGTCTGGATGACCTATCCATTGGTGTGAATGGAGTGTTGAAGTTTCCCACTATTAATGTATATGGTTCAATGTGTGATTTAAACTTTAGCAATTTTTTTTAAATGAATGTGGGTACCTTTGCATTTGGTGTATAGATATTCAGAACTGAGATGTCCTCTTAATTTTTTTTTCTTTGAAGTGACTTTTTAGAATTCAGTGGAAATGAGAGCACAACATACCCAAACTTAGAACTGAAAGCATTGTTAAGAGGAAAGTTCATAGTCCTAAGAGATTTCATAAAGTGAATATGAAGTGTCCTTTGCATTTTGGGATTACTTTTGGTTGGAAGTCTATTTTATTAGATATTAGAATGGCTACTCCAGCTTGCTTCTTGGGTCTATTTGCTTAGAAAACCTTTTTCTGTACCTTTACTCTGAGTCAGTGTCTATCTTTGTTGCTGAGCTGTGTTTCTTGTATGCAGCAGAATGATGGGTCCTGTTTTCATATCCGTCCTGTTAGCCTGTGTCTTTTTTTATTGGAAAATTGAATCCATTGATGTTTAGAGATATTAATGATAATATTTGTTAATTTCTGTTATTTTTATGTTGATGATGGTTTCTCTTTCTCTCTCTCTCTCTGTGCATGTGCACACACATGTATGTATGTATGTATGTATGTATATGTTTCTCTTCTTTTGGTTTTGCTGGTGTTCCTTCTGTAGGGCTGGATTAATGGAAAGATAATGCTTAAATTTGATTTTGTCATAGAATATCTTGTTTTCTCTGTCTATGGTGACTGAAAGTTTTGTCTGGGCTGGCATCTGTTGTTTCTTAAGAGACTGTAAGACATCTGCCCAGACCCTTCTGGATTTTAAAGTCTCTGTTGAAAAGTCTGGTGTTAATACTTATAGATCTGCCTTTATATGTTGCTCGACCTTTATCTTTTGTGGCTTTTAATATTCTTTCTTTGTTCTGTGCATTTAGTGTTTTGATTATTATGTGGAGGGAGGATTTTCTTTTTTGGCCCACTCTGTTTGGTGTTCTATAAGTTTCTTGTATGTTTATAGGCATCTCTTTCTTTAGGTTAGGGAAATTTTCTTCTACGATTTTGTCAAAAATATTTCCTTGGCCTTTGAGTTGGGAGTCTTCTTCTATTCCAAGTATTCTTAGGTTTGGTCTTTTCATAGTGTCCCAAATTTTCTGGAAGATTTGTTTTAGATACTTTTTATCTTTAGCATTTTTTTGACCAATGTATCAATTTCTTCTATACCTGAGAGTCTCTCTTCCATCTTGTGTGTTCTGTTAGTAATGCTTGTATCTGTAGCTCCTGTTCTCTACGTTTTCCATGTCTGGGGTTGCCTCCGTTTATGTTTTCTTTATTGCTTCTATTTTCATATTTAGGTCTTGAACAATTTTATTCATTTATTTCTCCTGTTTGATTGTATTTTCCTGTGTTTCTTAATATTTATTCATTTTCTTTTTAAGAGCCCCTACCTGTTTGATTGTATTTTTTCCATATTTCTTTAAGGGATTTATTCATTTCTTCTTTAAAGACCTCTGTAATCATCATAAGATTAGATTTAAGGTCATTTTCTTGCTATTCAAGTGCGTTAGGATTTCCAGGGCTTTCTGCAGTGGCATAGCGGGGGTTCTGGTGGTGCCTGCCATATTACCCTGGCTTTTCTTGATTGTCTTTTTATGCTGGCCTTTAGCCATCTTATTGTCCCTAGTGTTGGCAGGCCTGGTAGTCCCTGATGGGAGCAGGCCTCTGGGCCTGTAGGTAGAGATGGTAATCTCTGAAGTTAGCAAGCCTCTGGGATTGCAGGGAGCTGGTTGTCCCTCCTGGCAGCAGGCCTCCAGAGATGAAGGTGGAGTTGTGTAAATGGAATGCGGATAGGGCAGGGCAGAATTTGCAGCTGCTGGGTTTGCCCAGAGGGGCCTGCAGGCAGGGAATTGGAGTAGGGGTCTCATTTGCTTCTCCCTGATGTTTGGAGGCCTCTGGGATTGCAGGTAGAGGTGTGAGCCGGCAAATGGAGTGCAGAGAGGAGGACAGGGAAGACCTCAAATCTGGAGGGCTGGCTGGGGAACCTATTAGGCAGGGGTTTGGGGCTTGGTGATCTCACCTGGTTGCTCCAGGCAGCAGCAGGCCTCCAGAGCTGCAGGCAGAGCTGTGGCCCAGGAAAAGGAGTGCAGAGGGGGGCAGGGTAGAACTCACAGCTGCTGGGTTTGCCCAGAGGAACCCTTGTGGACAGGAAGATCCTTGTTTTATTCTTTAAGCAGGAATTTAGCATCTCAAATTATGGAGTGTGAAGATTGTCAAGAAAATGTGGAAAACGTCATAATTTTGAAAACTCTGAGAGCTCTTGGAAGTACTGATCATTGTTCCTGAATCTCGAAGACTCACATGTCAGGAATCTGAAAACACTGTTGATGAACAAATGCTTTTAAAATTAAAATAAATAAGCAAATGGAAAGAAAAAAAGCCAGCAACACCATAAAATGTTCAAAGTGGAAAGGGAAAGAGTGTCACCAGGCTCTGTATCAGACTGCTTGGGCTAAAGAAAGCACATAGATAGATTGATGTTTCACACCCTTAAAAAAAATGAGGCAGAATTACTCAAGCAAAGCAGGAGCGTGAGCTTCCCAAAACTAGGGGCTCCCACTTGTCAAGGTCTAAACGCAAGAAAAGGCAGAAATTTAGACATGTTGAGGCTGTAGCTCAAAAGTCAAACTAGAGGGAAATTAACTGTTACCGAGGGACTTAGAAGGTGGGTTTAAATATTCTGAATTCTAGATGGAGGGATTCCAGGGCATAGACAGAAACTGACTCTGGAGGGCAAACAGGGTCACAGATGCTGTGACTTCTGAGAGGGGATGTAAGGCTGTTAACAGCTTATGAAATGCCCTGGAGAATGGGCGCAGGGGAACAGAGAGGATTGTAGGGTAGAGTTGGGACCATGAGCCTTGTCCAGATCCTCCCACAGGATGAAGATGTCTCACAGTGTAGACACATAGCTGTCATTTTTGACACACTACAAAGTTAGATAATGATATGTAACCTGGTAAGAAAAAAAGTTTTGGAAAATGTCATAATGAAACCTACTACTTTGTATACTAACTTAAAATGTCCATAAAAAGAAAGAGTAAAGGGCTTGTTGTTCAAACAAGAGAACCTAAGTTCAGACCTCCCACACTTACATAAAAGCTGGGCATAGTGGCCTGGGCTTGTATGAAACTCTGGTGCTGGAGATCTAGGAGAATTCCTGGAACTTGCTGCCCAGCCAGCCTAGCCTGAACAATTAATAAAGTAAAAGAAATATGATTACTAATCTATACCACGTATATGAGTTTCATGCTGTGGTTGTAATAGAAGCTAGCATTTACCACAAAAAGTTCATTTCCTTTTGTGAATTCCAATGAGTATGTTGGTTAAGCCAAATTCTTTGATAAACTACAAACAGTTTTCCTATTAATGTTAAATTACACATATATTAGCAGCACAGAATTCAAGCCAAAATGATTACATTGTGGTTTTAGGCTGGATCAAGCATTAATATTTTATCAATAAGTTACTAGATTGTTTTATAGAGCTAAGTCATCTAATGATATTCTAATGATATTTTTTATTGTAAGTATACAAAGTGTTTGTTGTGGAGAATTTGGGAAACAAACAAATAAAACCACAGAAAAGATAACAGAAATTCCCATAATTCTTGCTCACTGGTAATTGCTTCTAACATTTTGTGTATATATACGTGGAAATTTATTCTAAATACAGTTCCAGTGTGTCTTCTGTTTCCATACCCTTCAAAATCATGATTTTAAATGGTAGTGTTAGAATTCATATACATTATGCATTCAATGAAAGCCATTTGGGGTTGGGAGGTGGATCATGGCTAAAGTACTTGCCTTGTAAGCATGAGAACCTGAGTTCAAATCCTCAAAGTCCATGAGCCAAGTACAGTGGCTTGTGTGTTCAACCCCAGCGCTACTACAGTGAGATGAGAGGCAGGGAAAAGAGAATTTCTAGAATCTCATAGAAAAGCAGTCCTGGGATATACAGTGTTGATGAACAAAGTGATCCTGTCTGGGACAAGATGCAAGGCAAGTACCCAGGGTTGTCCTCTGTACTGGCTGGTTTCATGTCAACTTGACACAGGCTGAAGTTATCACAGAGAAAGGAGTCTCCATGAGACCCAGCTGCAAGGCATTTTCTCAATTAGTGATTGATGGGGGAGGGCCTAGCTACTGTGGGTGGTGCCATCCCTGAGCTGGTGGTCCTGGATTCTATAAGAAAGCAAGCTAAGAAAGCCCGGGGAAGCAAGCCAGTAAGCAGCACTCCCCAAAGGCTTCTGCATCAGCTCCTGTCTTCAAGTTCCTGCTATGTGTGAGTTCCTGTCCTTACTTCCTTTGGTGATGAACAGCAGTGTGGAAGTGTAAGCTGAATAAACCCTTTCCTCCCTAACTTGCTTCTTGGTCATGATGTTTTGTGCAGAATAAAAACCCTGACTGAGTCATCCTCTGACCTCTATGTGCATACCATAACACATATGAACACACACACACTAGTAGTGTCTTGTTTTCTAATGTTAGCTATATGTATATGTGTATGTGTGTATGATGTATATGTACATGTATATGTATATGATGTATATGTGTGTATATGTATATGTGTGTATCTTATTCATTTATGTATGTATGTATGTATGTATGTATTCACTTTACATCCTAACTGCAGCTGCTCTATTCTCCCAGTTCCCCATTCACATGGCCCCTCCTCCCCTCCACCCCTCCTCTTCTTCTCAGAGAAAGGGGAGGATCTTCCGTAGGTCCCAACCCACCCTGGCACTGCAGACACATCCTCTTCCACTAAGGCCAGATAAGACAGCCCAGTTAGGGGAACGGGAATCCATAGGCAAGCAACAGAGTCAGGGTAAGTCCTCATGCCAGTTGTTGGGGGACCATCATAAAGACCAAGCTTTACATCTGCTACATATGTGCAGAGGGCCTAGGTCTAGCCCTTGTATGTTCTTCAGTTGGTGGTTCAGTCTCTGAGAGCACCTAAGAGTCTAGGTTTGTTGACTCTGTTGATCTTCTTGTGAAGTCCCTATCTACTCCAGGGGTTGTCACTACATTCATTTGTGTCTGCCTCACATAGGGTACCTGTATATCTAGGCCAGCCATAACAAACATAGCTGTCTACAGTGTCTTAATCCTAGCACTTGGGAGGCAGAGATGGGTGGATCTCTGTGAGTTCAAGACCAGCATAGTCTACAAAGCAAGTTCTAGGACAATCAGGACTGTTACACAGAGAAATCCTACCTCAAAAAAGCTAACAAACAAACTAACTATTAGATATTTTTATGTTGATGTCAACAGTATGCATATTAAACTAACATTTTCAATTCTTTTCTTTAAGCACTACTATGGAAGTAAAACTCAGTGTTTGGGTTTTAGTTAACTTATACTTAAAGAAATAAAAACAGCAAGAACCTGGAAGTAAGTCCTGAAGTGGTAGCTAAAGAGGAACATGGCTTGCAGACTTGCTCTGAATTCCTGCTGTGAGCTTCTGCCCTGGTTTTCTTTGAGAATGGGATGGATGTAAGCCAGATAAACCCTTTCCTCCTCAAGCTGGTTTTGGTCAGTGTTTTGTCACAGCAACAACAACAATAAAAAAAACCAGCTATGACAGGAGGACATGTTTGTCCCTGCAAGTTCCTTTTCCTGCACTGTCCTGTCTCTGACTGTCAAGTGTTCTGCTGTAGAAACTTGCCCTACAGAGGGACAGAACCTGGCTAGGAACAGGTAGGTACCCTGTGCAGACTGAAGGTACTGATTACACCTACCCAGCAGTCAAGTTTGCAAATTTCCTGCCAGACAAAAAAGATGGCAGTGTGCCTATGTTAGTCATGCTTCTGAGAAGGTGACTAGGGATATCTAAAGCTAAGTGCCTATCTCCAGCTGCAGTCAGAACTGGGTCTGAGTTGTGAAAGGACTTTGACTCTTAGGCAGTGTGTCGGCCTTTAGTTTAGCTCCAAAGACCACCTTTCCCAGAGCTTCATGAATCCCCAGCCACAATCTCCAAACTTTATATTTCTCCTTCATTTACTCCAAAGATGTGAAGCTTCCCCTGTGAGGAATAGCTTTGCACTACATAGCTTCTTCCTTTGTGTTTGTTTTCTGTTCCAAATAGCTTTATCCCATAATTAACTAAAGAAAGTCCAAACATATGACTGTAACATTGGGCCTCTGGTCTAGCTGGTAGTTGGCAAAACCCAGAGAGCAGAGAATGTCCCTAAAGCCATGAGTGGTGGCAAAGCCACCACACTACTAGTTTTGTCTTCAGTGTTTGTGAGCAGTGTGTCACCCTGTGTTTACACCAGATAAGCAAGGGTAACCTCAGAAACAGCAGGGTAGGACCCAGAGGTGACCAGACAACTAAGCAGAGAACGTGGCAGCAGCTTGGAGCCGTGACTGCCCTTTCTTAATCCTCCAGAGATCCTCCACATCGTGCAATTACAGGGTTAAAAGGGCCCAAACTGGTTTTCAGTCTTATAGAGCAACACATTCATCAAAGGATGGGAATTTCCAGTGGAGCAGGTCGCTCTGCTGCAGCCCAACAGAGTCCCAGAGCAAAACATCATAGATAAAAATTGGCTTATGAAGAAATTTCTCTTAAAGAATTACATTAGGAATGAAGTAAGGATGCATAAACGTCCCGTCATGATGCCTAAGAGCAGCTTGCCAGTTTTAATTTCTGCCATACAAATTTGTTTTCTGAGTATACTTATCTGTCATCCCAAACAAATCATGGCAAGGCACATTTGAACCCTGAAGGTTAGTTCTGAGATTTTCTAAGTATGTAAAGTCCAAACTTACTGCCACAAAAATAAACTCCAATGCAGAATATGAAAACCACTCTTGCTGGCATATATATATATATATATATATATATATATATATATATATATATATGTGTGTGTGTGTGTGTATGTGTGTGTGTGTATATATGTATATATGTATATATATGTGATATATATATATATATGTATATATACATATGTATACACATACATATGCGAATGAGTAGAACCATGGGATAAGAGAGAATTTGTTTTCCCTTGAGAATGCTGCAAGACTCACCTGTCTGTGGTCAGGGAACACTGCTTCTATTCTGTTTCTGCTTATTTTTAGTGGAAAGACTTCTCCTTTCAGCTAATATTCAGGGGAGAGGCAAGAAACCAGAGATGCTGCCTCTTGGCTCTCTTGACCAGATCCCATGTTATATGTATCGCCTCAGAATAAACAATAATTCAATATATATAATCTTATGTGTGGATACAGATGATTTAAAAAAATACTTTCAGTACCAGTTGAATATGTTTTATTTGTCCTCCCCAAAGAGAACTGCATTATCAGAAATTCTACCAGAAGTTGTCGATCCATGCCCAAGGTTTTCTCGTAAAGTCTGGACATCTTAAAAAAAAATTACAGACTCACATGGCATCACAGATTAACTCCTTACGTATAAGCAAATCCACAGGTAGATGCCAATTTGCATTCTTACTCAAGATGAGATGGTAATCTGAGGCCCTGCTTTCTCTTCTGCAGTCAGTTGAAAATGGAGCATTGTGGGTGCTGCCTTCAACTTCATTTGTCTGCATGTGTCTCAGCCTGTGATTTCTGGGAAGAGCTGGTGTGGCCTCCAGAGTGCCAGCTATTGCTTAGAGAGCTTATTACTAATTTTATAATCACTGCATTGCCAGTGGGAAATTATAGGAAACCACCAACCACTAACCAGTGTGTGGCACATGAAACCTATATTAGCCCCATAAAAAATAATGATAAATTATTAGTCTCATAAAATTAACTTATCAAGCAGGTCTTTGCCAAATGGCTAAAATCACATTTTAATAAGTCATTTTGTAAATATTCATGACCATGAAGAGTTAAAGAAATGCAATATTTCATTTTATAAAAGAAAATGATGATATAACTGCAAGTGATTTTAAATAGCACGGTCAGAACAATTCCTGAAAAGCAGTCAGTGGCCAAATACATTTGGCTTCTAGATGACTGCACTTTACAAGGTTCTGCAAGAAGTAGAGAGAACTTTCACAATTGTTTAAAATAAGGGGAAAGAGGATTAATGTGTTTGTTACAAAAACAAATGAATTGAAAAGCAGTTTTAAAGCTTTTAATCAAATACAGTGAGCTCTTACCCACAGACTGAGTAGGATGCACTCAGCTATGTCTGTTGTCAATATAGAAATTGTGGTCACTTGGCAGGAGTTCATGAGGATGTTTTACTTTTGCTTCATAGTTCTTGATAATGTTCCTGAGAAATTGAAGACTGTAAACAAGCTTTATCCCTGAGCAAGAACAGCGTTTTTACTCCTCATTGTCTTTATTGTTTATTGGAGCTCAGTGTGGGGGAGGTAGTAATTTTCCACTGCTGCTACAACAAACTATTAGACTCTTGGAACCTCAAAAGCCACAGAACTGTGTCTCAGAGCTCTGTAGGTTAGTCTGACATGGGTGTCCGAGACTGCAGCCGGTGTGTCCAGGAGTCCACACTATTGCTCTATTTTCTATGTGCTGTGA
Organism: Arvicanthis niloticus; assembly: GCF_011762505.2. Classification (NCBI taxonomy): domain Eukaryota; kingdom Metazoa; phylum Chordata; class Mammalia; order Rodentia; family Muridae; genus Arvicanthis; species Arvicanthis niloticus. Next base: position 133,014,399 of record NC_047661.1, read on the forward strand.
CCAAAGCAAGTGGTATTCTCATCAATAAGCTTTTATCCTCAAGCTCTTCTGGGTAACCGAGGGCTGATGTCATTGTTTGGGGGGACTCTGGGACATGCCCTCCCAACAACTCAAAGGGAAGTTTCCTACACATGGCACTGTGTTTTTTGGTAACTGTGGCTTCTGAGGAGAGTATCGCCCCCCCCCCTCATGTTTGAAGCTCCATTTATACTATTTCCTATATGCATATATATTTTAGGAAACTTACAGTTTTACCAAGCATCCTTAGTTTGGGTACCCCACTTCCTGTGCACTGTCTTCCCATCCCTCTTCCCTCAAGCCTTCCCTTCCTGTGTTCTATTCTCCTGCCTCCCCATGGCTTCTCTCTGGTTACTGGTACTTACCAGCATTTCATGTTAAACCCACAAATAAAAAGATTTGAAGCTGGCACCCTCATCTAAGATAAAAGATACAGCATTTGCCTTTCAGGGCCTGGGTGATCTCATTTAGTATAAAATTTTCCAGTTCTCGGTTCTATCAGACACTTATCTGAAAATTCAGTAACTTCATTTCTCTTTACAGCTAAATAAAATTTCATCAAATACATTAAACATTTTCACTATATGTTTATCAGCTGATGGACATCTCGGCTGTTTTCATCCCCCTGCAGTTGTAAGGAGACCAGCAATGAATGTAGATAAGCAGGTGTCTATAATAGGATATTGAGTCCTTTGGGTATATGTCTGGGATTGGTACAGCTGAGTCATAAGGTAAATGTATTAAAAGTGTACTGAAGAATCTTCACATTTATTTCCACGGTGTCTATATCCATTTTCATCCCCACCAACAATGAAGAACGAGGACCCCTTTTGTGGAACCTTTACTAGATGCATCTGCTGCTGTTTGCTTTCTTAGTCTTGTCTACCCTGACCTCAGTAAGATGAAATCTCAAAGTTTTGATTTCAATTTCTTTGGTTGATAAGGATGTAGCATACTTCTTGGCATTTTTGTGAGCTCTGTTTAACTCTAGAGTTGTTTGTTTTCTTGGTGCTTTATTTATTTATTTATTTATTTTTGGAGTTCTCTAGATATTAATCTGCTATGAGAGGTATTACTGGCAGAGATTCCTCTCACCCCTTTGATCCTTTCCTTCACCAGGCAGATGCCTTAAGTTCAAACAGATTTATTTTTAATCGAAAACATTGTAATACAGTTTCAAACCCAAAGATACACTGATTTGATACCCACCAAGAGAGACGGTTGGAGAATAGTACAAGTCTTTTTTTTTTTTTTTTTTTTTAAATAAGAAAACAGTCCTGTTTCTGGGAGAACAGAAGACTTATTTGTACAATAAAAACCCTGCATTTCCTAACACTGTAGTCTCAAGCCTGAGCTGAGGTGTCTTAAGACAGTGGAGTAAGTCTCATGTGGCATGACAAGACACACAGAACAGAGCACATGTGTTACATGTTCAGAACCAAGGCTACACTGCAGTACTAAAGACATCTTGGGCTTGCACATCCAGATATCTGGCACTCACTCAACTTTTGGTCATTACACACACAAGAGCCTCATAATTTTGTTGGATTTTCTTTTTACAAGCTCTATATTCAGTGACATGACCTCATATGGGGTCACAGCCCCACAGTTTAAGATGGTGCACCTTAAACAACAGGTGTGTATTTCTACAGTTTTTGAGACTGGGAACTCTAAGGTCCAGTTGCTTCTTGATTCAGTTCCCCATAAAAACCAGTTTTCTATCTTGTAGATGGCCATCTTTAGGCTGCATCTGCAGAGCCAGGACAAAGGTTTTTACTCTCTAAAGACTCTGATCATATCTCAGGGGCCATCTTCTGATCTCTTCTAAACTGAGTCTTAGTTAAGGTTTTACTGCTGTGAATAGACACCATGACCAAGGCAACTCTTATAAGGACAACATTTAATAAGGGCTGGCTTACAGGTTCAGAGGTTCGGTCCATTATCATCAAGGTGGGAGCATGACAGCATATGAGCTGGCATGGTACAGGAGAAGCTGAGAATTTTACATCTTCATCTGAAGGCCTCTAGGAGAAGAGTGGCTCCCAGGCATCTAGGATGAGAGTCTTAAAGCCCATTCCCACAGTGACAAACCTACTCCAACAAGGCCACACCTCCTAATGATGCCATGCCCTGGGCCAGGCATATACAAACCATCAGACTGAGTTACCCCAGCTCTGGCACCATCACAGTGCATATTAAAGCTTTAGACATGAGCTTTAGAGAACACAAACTTCACTGCACACCAGGATCAGCCTCAATGGCTATTACTGCTCCAATTCAAATGTGCGTGGAAGGTCCCAGATTAGAATGAGACTGTGGCCACAGGTTTAAAGTAAAATTGCTCTAAGAGAATGTTTTTCATAAAGTGATAATTTTAATAATGTTTTATTTAACACATACTATCCATAATGCTACCCAGTACCTGTGTGCTAGCCTTGTGTGCTGGCTAATTTTGTCAACTTGATATAGGCTAGAGTCATCTGTGAAGAGGAAATTTCAATTTAGAAAATGCCTTCATAAAACTGGGCTGTAGGGAAGCAAGCCATAAAGCATTTTTTTAATTAGTGGTTGATGTGGGAGGCCCCAGCCCACTGTCGTTGAGTCATCCCTGGGATGGTGGTCCTGAGTTCTAGAGAAAGCAGCCATGGGGAGCAAGCCAGTAAGCAGCCGTGTGTGTGTTCATGATGTGTAATATGAATGTTGGCTTATGTGTGCCACAGCTCAGATGCAGAGGTCAGGATCCTCAGTATCAGCTCTTGCCTCCAGGTTCTGGCCCTCTTCATGTTCCTGTCCTCATTTCCTTCAATGATGGACTATGAGGTAGAAATGTAAGGCAAATAAACGTCCCCCATCCAACTTGCTTTTGGTCATAGTGTCTTATAAAAGCATTAGTAACTCTAAGGCACCTTGTGGGGACATGACTAGTAGTCACATAGGCCTAGAAGGTGAAGTCGGACCCTGCCTTTGCTTATGTTTATAAATTGGCATCTGGGTCATTCCTGTCTCTCACTGTCATGGAAACAGCATGGTCGGGGATAACGATGCATACACTTCTTCTCAGGAAGACCCAACCAGTGTGTTTAACATTGCTGTTGTGAAGACATAAAGGCAGATTACACTCTTCATGCTTGCACCAGGTTTCGTACCGATGCCCACTGTGTGGTGGTCACCCCTGCCCCACCTCACAGTAACACTTCTGGTGACCACAGTTCCTTATTTACAATGCCTTGTGGGTTTAAAATGTTTCTCCCTCCACCATTGCTGTTTTTCTGAGGATTTTGAACATCTAATGACTTTGAACATCTTTTCATTTGCTTAAGAACTGTTACATTTTTCTTCGTATGAAAGAAACAGATATTTACACACATATATCTATGCTACACATATATGCTACATAGTGTTGCATTCATACATGTACCCTGTAATATAGTCCTTCAAATATAAACACTTGCCAAATGTTTGTCTGCTATCTGCTAAATATTGGTATAGATTTTAAATACTGGGACTGTACTAGTTGAGAAATAGCACCAAATGCCCACCATCCTGGAGTTTGTTTTAACATGTACATGGAGACACCCACATCAACACACAAAGAGATTAAAAAATAAAATAACTTACATAATGAAGTTTTTATATCTACTTTATGTGAAAAACTTTATAACTACTTTATATGAATACATGTTTTGCCTACATGTACGTATGTGCACTGTGTGTGTGTGTGTGTGTTACCTTCAGAGACCAGAAAATAAGAATTTGATCCTCTAGAACTGAAGTTACAGATAGTTGTGAGCTGCCATGTGGTTGCTGGGAATCAAACTCAAATCTTCTGGAAGAACAGGCAGTATTCTTATCCTCTGAGCCATCTCTGCAACCACACAACCTGTAGGTCTAATAAACTTAAATTTTAATTTGGCTCAGCCATTTCACATCATTAAATTATGATTTCTGAAACTGTAAAAAGAAAGTGGTAATAGTCCCAATCTTTAAGTTTACTGAATGAGTATGAATATCTCTCTACAATACACATACTAGAGAAACAAAAGCCACCAGTGGGAATCACAATAATGTGGTTCTATTTTCCCCCTTTCTTCTACATTTTTATTCAATGATAGAATTACTGGAATTTATATTTACCCTGTCCTCGGGTCATTATTGCTGAAATAGTAGGCCTCATTTGGGTGCCAGCCTACTGGTGAATTTGGCTAATTTTGAGATTTGTTATATCCAAGTTTCTTAAATTTCAAAAGCCAAGAACTGAGAACCCACGTGTTTTACAAATCTGTGTCCTGTCAAATCGCCCAAAATGTGGGGAAATCCACAGAACAGGCTCAGCTCAGAGCAGCGATCTGTTCCAGTGTCTGGATCAACACTCAGTTCAACATTCAGCAGTGAGCTTATGAAAGCACAGTCTGTGCCAGGTGCTCTGCAGAGATACATGCGACCTTGTCAAGCTTTGCAACAACTCTTTGTGCTTCTTCCTTAGATAATGATGTTGAAAATGATCTTCAATCAGATGTCGGTTGAGCAATGCAAGACACAGATGGGAAAGGAGAAGGAGTGCAATTCCTTCCTCATTGCAGTTCGCCTGGCTTCACTGAACCAGATCTTGGATCCCTGGGTTTATCTGCTGCTAAGAAAGATCCTTCTTCGGAAGTTCTGCCAGGTAGCAAACGCTGTCTCCAGCTGCTCTAGTGATGGACAGAAAGGGCAGGCCATCTCACTGTCTAATGAAGTAGTACAGCCAGGGCCATGAAAGAGAACACAGCCAATGAACATAGATACAGCTTTTGCAGCCAATGTCCCTAACCCTTATGGACCCAGGCATCTCTGGTATGCTGCTGTTTATGTGGTTGGAATGGAATTTTTGATATAAAGCTAGATGGTCTGAGAAACATAGATAATCCTTTCTGTGCCAAAATCCTGAAACACAAACAAAGGAAAATCTGTTAATAACAGTCTAGCAATCTGAGTCTCTGCCAGTGTTAGCTGAATATGGGGTTATTTATGTGATGAAACACTGACACACGACCTTGAGGTACTTGGGGTTAGGGATGGTTGCTGTCCCAGCTCACTGTGTGAGGAGTGGGGAGTGTAAACCCTTGGGCAGGGGACAAAGCCACAGCGATTTGTCTTGTCCTAGGACGTTGGCCATGTTCTCTTTCATCATTGTCTCTGTTACTTTTCTGACACCCTTTTTTCCACTCAAAATTTAAAGCATCTAATTGGGTTTTTAAAAATGTATAATGTATCAACATATTTATTGTCCCAATGCTATTCAAATATTGATCAATAGATTATTAGCTCATAACATTACAAAACTTAAGTTTGGTTGGGTTGGTATGGAAGTTTATTCTTTAATTAAATAAGACACAACTCCACTTGTTGCAAACAAGACAGTTTATGTCTACTCACTGTTTTGGAATGTTCTTTCCTTTGAATACATCTTGCATTCTTAGATGCCTGGAGGAAAGTCCTAACTGATCTATGAGAGTCATGAGCCATATTTCAGAATGCTTCCTAAAGGCTGGATTAGAACTGAGGGTTAGTCCTGTTCCCAGTGTTTTCTGGTCTTTAAATACCAACTCTGATTCTAGAACAAATAGAAATTTAGAAATTAAAGATTCACCATAGTTTAGCTTCCTTGTAAGATAAGAATATTAACAATGACTTTTCAGCGTTTGCCATGCCTTGGGCTAGCAATCTCACTTAGCTCTGTGTCTGGACTTGCTTTCACACAGCTTACAAGGGCGCAGGCTTGATGCTTTGGCTTAAATTCTCCTTGTCTCACAGGTAAATTACAAGCAGAAGCTTTGGGATTCAGGGAGTTAGAAGTTACCCCACAGACATTATGTTCCTTCAGGACTACCCCAGACACTGTCTTTATTCTTTGGCACCCTCAATTTGCAAGTTCATTAATAATTAATGTGAAGATTCTGATTTGTACTTTATTGCTTCCTACTTTCTTCAAAGCTGACGACTTCTTTCTGCTTCCTACATGATGTCATTTTCTTGTGATTAGTACCAGTTTGGATGAGGGTTGATTGTAACTGTTACATTGTATCCGTTACATTGTATCTGTTAGATTAATTATGCTTACTGGCCTAGGACAGTTAGGATAATCAATCTAAATAATCAGGTCAAACTGAATCAGAACTTAAAGTCTAATGAAGGAACTGTCATCATCCAGGATGGCTCCATAATCCAGATGTGAAAATAAACACAAGAATTAACCTATACTAACTCTGTTTTAAAAATCTCCCTTTTGTATGCTTTATAGATTATAGGACAAAACTCTCCTCCCCCAATACTTAAATGACCTTATAACAAAGAGGCTTTGGGGTGCTCCTGAGCCCTCCTGTGATTAGGTAGACACACGGCTGGGTTTCAGTGGTGAAGTGTAGTTTTCTTATTTATTCTCACACCTACTGTAGCATCTGGAATACAGGACCTTCCAATAAACATTGTTCAATAGATGAATGAATGGGATTCTGCCAACACTTCTGCTTTTGACACATTTGTTACAGCTCGCCCAACCTGTAAAGCAAATGACTTTCCCTGTAAAGCAAGGGAAGAAATTGTGATGTTTGTTATCTGGGAAGCCATTGGTCAGTCCAGGATGAGAAGTAAAAGTACCCAAAGGCTCAGTGTTGGATGGTGTGAGTTCAGTGGTATGCTGCAGAGGGTCTCTGTATAGGTAGTGTACTTCTACAGACAGAAGGTGGTATCTCATTTCTGAGTTCAATTCACTGGTCTTAACTTTTTCCCAATAATATTTCTTATTGACTATTTAGAAATCTCTCATGATGAACCCCCAAGCACCCTCATTTCCCAGTCCTTCCAGGTCCACTCCCCCCCAAAAAAATTATGAAGAACAAAAAACAAGTCCAATTTGTATTGCCCATATTTTCACTGGAGCATGATCAAACAAACACCTGGTGACCAGCCCCTTAAAGAAAACTGAGTCCTTCCTCATATGCACCCCATCAGAAGCCATCAATTGTGGAGAGCTACACTTTGGCATTCTTATCACAATTTTTAAGAATTCACTTTGATGGCTTTCTGTCTAGGCTGTTATTTTGGGGGGAGAGTAGAGGGGCATGGGATTAGGAGTTGTCACAGAACTCTTCTATGTTCTTCTTTCTCAATATTTCTGTAGTCATCAGTACAAAGGCACTCCAAGCAAGCTCTCAAGGTCAACTCATTGGTCTTTAAGGTCACTCTCACAGAGCTGGCTTACCCATGCATATGCATGCACAGGAAGAAGAATGATTACATAAGATTATAGCCCTTTCTTGAACTGGAAAGTATTAATTAGAGTCTCAGAAAATCACATGGAAAGACCAAATGACTGAAATATAGAAACACATATAAAATTAGCTAGTGTCTAAGGTTTCAAATAAATTTAGACTTCATGTTATGTCATAGATGGGATAGACAATGTACTGTCAAATACAGTTAACATATCACATAAAATGGACTTAGTGACTATCTTAAAAATACTCTTCAGTTGGAGAAACAAATGTTTTATGGTTTAGAGCCAGGCATGGTGGTATATGCCACTAGTCTGGACTATAGAGGTATAGACCAGAAGATCACCTCAAATTGAGGTTACCCTAGCTGCTGTAGTGATTTCCTGCCAGCCAGACAACACAGAGACTGCACCTCAGAAAATAATCACAATGAAACAGTGGGATTTATCAAATTTACCTAATGCAGTATACCAAGACATTTTAAATAAATTTGTTTAATCACAATAGACTTAAACTAGTCTAAAATGAAAGGCATATGTATAGATCTACTGACAGAGTTATGGAAAAATAGTATAGAATGTCCTGTAATGATGAGACTTCAAACTCACAGGCAGGCCACAACGTGGTGGCACCTTGGCAGCATCCTGATGCTTGAAGTCCATATAGATTTGAAATTCATTGATTATTTAATCAGTGGTTTTCACAGTTTTATTGATTGGAGGCCCCAAATTGGTGACTGGCTTTCAGGTTTCCCCAGCATAAAAAAAAATTGTTCAATTATTCAATAGCTCCTTTGGGCTGAGAGCAAACGAGAGATAGAAAATAGCTCTTCTAAATTTGTTGGTGTGTTGCCAGTTAACTCCAAAAGCACTCTGAAGCTGCACATGATCTAGGGAAGTGTGTCAAGCCTACCTGCAAAGCATTTGTCGCTTTAAATACTGGAATAGCTTAGCTAAAATAATTAAGATGTGTTTTATCCACCCAGTCCCAGACTGTGACAGCTTATCGCAGATCCTTATTTAATGTTTGTTTTGTGACTTTTAAAAAAAAATATTAAAATTGAAATCTAAATAAATGTTTAAAAATTATGCATCTTTGATTAGGATCAGAGATGTGCTTTCTGTGTTGCAATAAAATGCTGACATTTTCACAGTATTACATATGAAAGTATTACAAAATTTAAAAGTCAACCCAAGGAAATAGTTGATAATAGCAAATGAAGCACGAACCAGAAATTCAGGAAACTTTTTACTTTATATATCATGCTTTATGATCCCTAAGGTAAAGATCATGTCGTAGCTTGTGAACATTTAATTCTCACCATTACAGTGCAACACCATAAGCAGAGAACGTTCTCTGCAGAGACAGCTCTGCCACATACATCATAATTGCTATCAAAGAATATTATTTTCAGAGCGTCTTACCGGCCAGCTGTGAATGTGTGTTCTAAACATTAAACAGCCTGTGCGCTGGCTTCCCACACCCACTTTTGAAACTTATTTACCTCCACAACCTTCCTCACCCTGCCTGCCCATCCTCTCAGAGAAACCAGAGAACAGACATAGTTGCTGTTGGTGAGGCTTGCACTGTTTGTTTCTGGTCAGCTTCAATGGAGCAATTTTATTATGAAGAAAGAAGGAAATCTCCCAGAACAAAACCAGCCTTTTCATGCTTTTTTAGTATTTTGGAGATAATTCCACATCAAATGTCCCCTTTTAATTTTGAAGCTATGGATTCTGGTGTGAAATGCTTTAGATTTAAAGTATGCTGGTCTTTTAAAGTGAGCAGGTCTTAGGGACAGTGTGTGGCCAGTCACCAAAACTGAGCAGTTTGAAAATAGTTTCTTTGTGTAGTTTTCAGAATCCGTAAATAAATAAATAAATAAATGTTTGTTGAGAAGCTACGGGAGATTCAGGTAATTCAAGATTCTTGGTGTTTTAGAAAGGACAGCTATATGTGTATGCATTGGATGAGGTGGAGAAAGAAAGTGGTAGAGAAGACTTGTCCACTGCAACCTATTAAAATCCTTGGTCCTTTAAGGCAGAACTCAGAAGCAGAGGCAGGGAGGGGCTTCATTTAACTGGAGATACTGCTTATTAGAATGACAAAGAGTGTGGCTCTCGGGTAATTTTCATAAAAGAAATAGTAAACTTATTCACTCAGATAATCACTAAGAGACAGCAAGAGGAAGAAAGTGAGAGCAAGAATCTGTCATCACATTAATTACTGTAGGCTGCTCACAGCTAACAGACAGGAACCCCACTATCTGGTGTGGGGTCCTGGCTGCACCTGCACTTTAAGCCCACTAAATTGATCAGAGCAGGAAGTCCTCCACTTCTCACTGCTTTGTCCCCACATGCTTGGCCATATAGGAAAGTATGTTTTACGGCCTTGTGAAAAGCTTTATGGTTATTTCTTCACAGTGTATTTAAATATAACTACCATGTGTTTTATAGGCTGATACTCAATACTCTGTAGTCAAAGAATGAATGTATAAGATGTACATCAGAATTCTGACACCAAGGACAGCTTGTCTGTGTATGTAATAAATGTCTGTCATTTATGTTGTCTGTCAATGAAAAATAAAGCAAATGATATGAAATGTCCCTGTTTTTATTTTCCGATCTCAGGAATGTTTTCTTGTTGGGGATGTTTTGTTCACAATGGTATTAAGCATCTTGCTGATCTTCTACTTGCTGTGCTTGGTCAAATAAAAGCCCAGTGTCCTGCAACAGCCCTGTTCTGTTTGGAACAACTGTACTGTTTGGCTCTGACTCTGTAACCCCATGCAGGAAGTCACTGATTCTCTCCACGGTGGGGAGCCTCTCTGCATTTTCAGCATGCTACCTCTCTCCAGATTGCTGTTTTTAATGCAAAACCTCATTCATACATTAAACTCTTTCCTTGCTCTTGTGGATTCCAGTGTAAACTACCACTTGTGCCTGAGCTGTGAGAGGGCTTTGGCCAACAGCCCACTGTGATAGATTATTGTGGTGGTGATAACCAGCCTCCACTCCTGCCCTGCTCTGGAAATTCAGACATAGTAAAAACTAGTGCATTGAGCTTACCCGCCTTCCTCCTAAGCAACGTGTTCTAGGACAAAGCCTCATTTCTGCTTCTCTCACATGGGAGTTGCAAGGCCAGGGTCACAAGCTTAATTACGCACAACCTCAGAGAAAGTTATTATAGCCAGAGTGGGTATGTCTGACTAGAAATCCCTACCACAGTGGCCATAGGGTGTGATGTCCCTATGTTTGTGTCCTGAGGAGACAGGGTCAATTTTTCTTAGTGATCTTGCTCTTGCTGATATCTGCTGGGTGAATGCAGTGCAGCTGGCACAGGTGTGGAGTCTGAGCCAGTTCCTCAGCTCTGTTCTCTCTGCAACTTTGTGTACCTGTTTGTATCTAAGGTAGGAGATAAAACACCAGGATTAACATTTTTTAAACCTGGAGATTTGGGAGACCCAGTGGCATGATTGAGCAGGTAAGGCACCTCCTGCTAAGCTTAATAACCTGGTTTGGCTTTTGGAGATCCACAAAATAGAGAGAGGAACCAAGTCTAGGAGGGTGTCCTCAGACCGCTACATGCAGTCCTGGCACATATATACACTCAGACAGACAGACAGAGGCACATACACACAGATAGGGATACACATAAGCACACACACATACACACACAGGTACATACAGGCACACACATGCATACACACAGAGATACATACAGGGCCACACTCATACACACACACAGTAAATAAATAATATGCACTTATTACTTTGAACTTACAATCTAGTGCACTTATAATCAACATATACACAGACACACAGATTGACACATAAAGACAGAGATACATACACATACAGACATACACACAGAGAGACACACATATACACAGATGCACACACACAGAGACAAAGACATTATCACATATACACTAAGCAAATAATATGTAGTTCACACTTTGTATTTACAATCTAGTGCACTTACAATCACACACAGATATATTCACAGACATACACACACACAGAGATACACATGTAGACACATACACATACAGACATATACACATAGATGTGCATGCACACACACTCTAAACAGATAATATGTAGTTCATACTTCACACTTACCATCTACTGCACTTACAATCACACACAGACATATATATAGACACAGACACACAGACACACACACTAAACAGATAATATGTAGTTCATACTTTGCATCTACAGTGTAGTAGGAGAAAGGAAGAGAATTCGATCAGAGCTACAAGATCAGAGAGATATGAGAGACACTGTGAATCAATGGGTGACATTTTATTGTGTTTTGGAGAAAGGAAACACTGCTAATCTGGAGGCAGGCTATTAGAAAACCCTTCACCTCACCTCTCCAGAACCTCATGGCTTCCTAACTGCTCTTACAGCTGCTCTAACTTTCTACTTATCTCTCTGAAACTCATGAGCAGAAGTGAGCAGGCCAATCAGCTTGGCACTGCCGATACACTGGGGCGCATGTGTATACGTATATGATGTATATGTATATGATGTAGATCTAGATGTATATGATGTATATATATTATATATATGTGTATGACATATATGTATATGATATATATATTGTACTTATATACATTACTATATATATACACATACATATATACTAAATATATATATTGTAGGCTCATTACACAGCATCTTAACCTTTATTCACTATATGCCAGGAATATGTCCTTAATGAGGAGAAGAAAAATTGTCCTCAGACTTTGCTGGTTAGACATGTTGGTCCCCAGTAGAAATCTGTGATTTCAGAAAGGGGCATAAAGGCAGGTGGGTCTGTGTCCCTGATGTCAGGCCTGGAATATATGTCTGTGGCTGCAAAATGCAGCACTACCATGTCTATAATGCCTGGGTCACAGCGGCTTGACCAGCTTCCATAAGCTTATAAGCCTATTCATAAAAGGGGAGGTGCACTCTCTCAGGAGTATTGTCTTTCTACTGGCGCCCCAACATCTATTCTGGTGTCTCTATGAGGATTGCTAATGGGAGTCTCTTTCTGTGTTTTAATTCTCTGTAATTAAGGACACATTTCCTGGCAGGTGCCTTGTAGATCCTTTCTTTAAAGGGTCTTTCATCTGCCTGGTGTATGTGAGATAACCACAGAACATGCGTTTCCTCCTAAGATGATTTGTGTCATAGCCAGTGGATATTGAGGAAATGTCTCTGGATGAACTAACCAGGCTGGATTCCTCAGACACAGAGTTGTTTACCAAATGCTTTGATAGGACATTTGATCCTCTCCTTGTGCACAGTGCAGAGACTTCTGTGACCTGTCGTATAAGGTACAGCCCTCACTCCTATGACTGACTACCACCAAGTTCATCTATAGACTCCCTTGGGTCTTGGTAGACACAGGTTAGGGACTCTTACTGAGTTTCTCCATGAGTCAGGAATTGAGTAAGTTTTCCTGTTTTGTAAAAAAGCTAAAAGCTGAAGCTGTAACTAAGTCTATATATTTACTTCCCAGTAAACAGTGACACTCTTGACATCTCCCTTCAGACCTATGGGAACCAAATAGGGTATGTGACAGAGTAAGGTGACTTCATCACACTACTTTCACTTTAAAAACTGCCATTGTATGATGACAAGACAGAGTGTGACCCAACCAGGGAGAAGGAATGGTCTCACTCTAAAAGGTATGGGAACCAAATACAGAACCTTGTGCTTTCTAGGCAATAAAAAACAAGTATTTTTATTTTGGGCTTTTTCCCTACTTTTTATTTATATGTTTGTTTGGTTGTTTGGTTTTGGTTTTCAAGACAGGGTTTCTCTATGTGGTCCTGGCTGTCTGGGAACTAGATTTGTAGACTAGACTAGGCTGGCCTTGAACTAAGACCCACCTGCCTCTGCCTCTGAGTGCCAGGATTAAAGGTGTGCAACACCACACCTTTGTCTACCCAGAAACAAGTTTTTAAAACAAAAATTACCCAATGACTCATTTGTCTTGACACAAAGAGGATTATTTTGCTTCGCTTTGTGCTGAGCCAGCAAGAAAGACTTAAAGTGATATTCAGAATTTATAAGGAGTACAGTCCTCATTCTGAGTACAGTCTACATACAAACAAGCTAATGATTAGAGTGTGACACAAATCTATTCATAGTTCTGCATGAGCTAAGACTGTGCATTGCTATTTAAAATGCAGATGGCAGCCAGGTGTGGTGGTTCATGCCTGTAAGCCCAGCATTCAGGAAGCAGAGGCAGGCAGATCTCTGTGAGGCCAGCCTGGTCTACAGAGTAAGTTCTAGGTCAGCCAGGGCTACACAGAGAAACCCTGTCTTGAAAAAGAAAAATTCAAAAAAAAAAAAAAAAAGGAAAAATAAAAAAAGAAAGATGAAGAAAATGCAGGTGGAAGTGATGACCTAGCTGATCCAATCTTTGCATAGGAATGCAAGGCACACACCTTTGCACAGTGGACAAGAAGTGCACAGAAGAAGCCACATGATAGTTTATGGTCTGACTTTCTCTGGGGGAAAGTACGGAGTGCTTTGTGAAATTTATCTCTGCATTGCTATTGCTTTATAAATGAAGATGGAAATGAAATCTTAGAACCTTCAAAAATCCATAAATTAGAAAATGCTTTCTAATATGGAAGTGGGCTGCATTCCTGGAGTATTCTTTTACATCACACGGGGATTCTCAAGAGTCAGTGGTTTGGAGAAGATTCATCAAAACCTCATTTTTGGAGAAAAGTGATTGCCTATTATAACCTAGTTTTGCTATTTATTGGCCATTGAAAACTTTTCCCTAACATTGTGATTTTCAGAACTATGGAGACAAAAGTCTTGCTAAAAATAATTGTTGAAATGTTAATATATGGCCAAGAATGATTACTAACTTAAGTGTGGACATCCCTAATTAGGTCGTGCTCATCAACAGATTTCCCTGTGCCATCTGGTATTCCTGATACAATCTGTTTAGGAGAGTAAGGATTTAAACCATTCTTAACTATTCTTCAAACAAAGTCATTTCACAGAAGTGTTGCTTTCTAAGTTCTTGCAAGAAGAAGTAAAAGAGGGAGTCCTCCACGCTGGACAAGGAGTTAGAGTATCAAGTGCAGCAGTCAGAGTGGTCATTTACTGGTCATTTGTTCTTGATAAGTCAACAGATTTTTCTGAACTCAAATTTCCAGCCAACTTGAGATTATTGAGACAAGCTACCTCCTCTAGTCTCATACTACTGAGAGTGCTGTTCTGGTAGCTGCTATCATTGTGCCAACCTTGTTCACTAGCAGAGCACCATCAGGAAACTAACTTGGATATTCCCATCTTGAGTTGTCCAGACAGCTTCCACTTTAATGTTAGGCACCCACACTGTCACTGGAGCACTCAGTCATTCCTTTTCTTTCCTTCTTTCCTTCTTTCCTTCTTTCTTTCTTTCTTTCTTTCTTTCTTTCTTTCTTTCTTTCTTTCTTTTCTTCCTTCTTCCTTTTCTTCTTTCTTTCTTTTTTATTGAATATTTTATTTACATTTCAGATGTTATTACCTTTCCCCATCCCCTCCAGAAGCCCCCTATCCCATCCCCCCTCCTCCTGCTTCTATGAGGATGTGCTCCCACCCACCTCCCTGCCTTTGAATTCCACCACACTGGGGTATCCAGCCTTCACAGAACCAAGGACCTCCTCTCTCACCTATGCTTGACAAGGTCATCCTCCCCTACATATACAGCTGGAGCCATGGGTCCCTCCCTATGAGCTCCCAGGCTGGTGGTTTAGACCTGGGGAAGTCTGGTTGGTTGTTGCTCTCCTCATGGGGCTGCAAACCCTTTCAGCTCCTTCAGTCTTCTCTCTAACTCCTCCATTGGGAACCCTATGATCAGTTCAATGGTTAGCTGTGAGCATCTGCCTCTGTATATGTCAGGCTCTGGCAGATCTCTGGTCCCTGATTCAGATGGGGCAGACGATTCAGGAATGATGCTTCATTTCTTTTGGATTCATTTGTAAAATATGGGCTTGATACATGTGTGCACTACCTTCACACTGAAAAATTAATAAGAGTTTCCTGGTCTCTGTCTGTTATAACTCAACTGTACAGTTTTTCTAAACAAGTTTATTTTCTTAAAAAAAATTTTTTTTTTTAGTAAAAATATATATTTAAAAAAAACTCAGAAAAAAAGGGAGGATGTTATGTGATAAATGTGGTCAAAGTTCTTGATGTACCTGGAATTATGTTTCTAAAGCCCTTCACTATGTGCAATGAATGTGCCAATAAGATGTTGTTTTAAAAAGTCAAGTAATGCCAAAGGCTCATCACAACACCTGACCCCCTTGAACCTGCATCTCTACAGGAGACTGTTTCTCTCTTGGCCTCTGTCTTGGCGTATTTTCATTAACACATTTCTAACTAATGTGTATGTTGCTTGTCTTATTCCGCCATTACTAAACACCATATGCTGACCTTGGCTCTCTCTCTGCCTATATTTTCTCTTTGTAGATAGAATACAAAAGGAATTCATCCATTTGTTTTTCTTTATTGGATTCCCTGTTGTCTGGACTCTGTGTCTTAATTTTTAAATT
This sequence comes from Arvicanthis niloticus, assembly GCF_011762505.2. Taxonomy (NCBI): domain Eukaryota; kingdom Metazoa; phylum Chordata; class Mammalia; order Rodentia; family Muridae; genus Arvicanthis; species Arvicanthis niloticus. The sequence goes on from NC_047661.1 coordinate 133,030,230, forward strand.
ATTCATCATTTTGATGACATTTGCTTTCAAAATGGGTAATGTGTCAAGAGCCAAACCCTCAGCTGGGTATAGTGGCATATGGATGTCATCTGGCACTTGGGTTCTAAGGTAGATAGACTTAGTTAAAGTTGAAGCCAGTATTGACTGTGAGACTGAACCACAAAAAACAAAACAAAACAAAACAAAAACAAAACAAAACCAAAAAAAACAAAACAAAACAAACAAACAAAAAACCAAACCCACAAATGAACAGAATTTAGGATTTCTGAGTATCTTTAAGAAAATGTGAACATACCCAAGATGAAAGGAACCAACAGTGTAGACTTCATTTCATGATCCTGTTACTCATGGGGCCTACCGATCCTGTGCCTGTGCCACAAGGTAGGTCTTGTTATCAAGATTTGCTGAGGCTCACTAGAGGTAAATCTCCAACCATGTCCATTGTACGGAATGTGAGCCAAGCTGGGCTTCAGACCTGTTCTCAGCTTAAATATCACATAATCCCCAACCAAAGAATTACAGCTGCAGGCATTTTCTGAAGCTACATGTTCACTCCTGAGGGCACCTCAGAGACTCTGCCTAAGGAAAACTTTGTCTCTACTGAGACTGAGACATTTTGAAAGACAGGCCCATCTTTAGCAGCTACAAGGAGTCAGCTTTCCCAATAGGATTGCTTAGAGCAACACACAGCTTCTTGTCAAAAACTGGTGTGACCATATGTCATGTGCATGTGCACAGTGCTGCAAACAACCAGGCTCTTCCTTGGTAGATGAGTGAGCAGTGGAGGGGAGACACGCCTGGAGGTGCCGGGTGGTTGGCAGAAGTGGCAGACACTTCCTGCCCAAGCCTATGGGTTTCCCAGAAGCTAAAAGCTTGTTACAATGTGGTTTATTCAAGATCATATCTCCCAGTCCCCTCCAGTTTTTAGCTGAAAAGCAAAGGGGTTTGCCTCTCATTTACAAAGGGAAAACCTGTAGTGTAAAGGACTGAATATGGGAGAGCAGTAGCACAGTCAGCAGGGAATCCCTTCTGCTTGATTTTAAAATTTGCTCTAGTTTCTCTCTGCAAGACACAGTTTTGGATGCAGACTTTTTTTTAACAAAGAAGTAATTCCTCACTCTCGTTTTGGGTTTTCCTTCTCCCATTGCTTAACATGGAGAATCTACTTGGTGCTAGCCTTTCAATCTCCAGTTTTCTCTTCAGTGCAACACTCTTCCGTCTCCTGGTCAAACTGACTAGAACAGTTAAAAAATAAAAATGTTCTCCACTGTTTTTTTTCTCAAGGGAATAAAATTTCAACATCTCCAAACTCAAATTCTGCTGTTGTTGCTAAGAGAATTCTGAAAGCAGTCCATCCAAAGTGCTACTGAGTTGAAAATTGGTACAAGTTGGAATCTATATTTGATTTCATTTTTTAAAATTGATATCTGGAGTATTTTAACATAAATATAATCCTCAGGCATCTTGGAACTCAGTGAGGTTTATTCAGAATAACTCCAACACATTTCTTATATTTCTTTAAAATTTTGTTTTTACAAGCCTAGAGTTATTGAAACTAAATTAAATGATTTGTTTAGAGAAAAATGAGTGATGATTTCCCTATGCTGGCCAGCTTCTACAAAGTTCACATTAAGTATGGCATCCAGAAGTCTTCATAATAGTTATCAGTAATTATGTAATTTTAAAATTATTTCATAATTGATGGGCCTCATCTCATGAGAACAGGTTGTAATAGGTTGCAGTGGTTAAAAAAAAATTGAAGTTGCAAGAAAAGACTGTATCTTATGGTTTCCTTGCAGTAAGGACAGTATTTTGTCTCTCCGAATAACTGAGAGTTAACATTGCTTCCATTTTCCCAGCACCACCTTTGGGGAGAGAAGAATATCCTAGAGGCAAGAGGCAAGCCGGATGCCAACTTGATTGGTGGAGGTTTATGTTTGGAAGGGAAGTGTCTCAGCTGGAGCACCTTCAGGGCTATGGGAACATGAGTTTGGGGATCCAGATGTGAGTTAGTAACTGTGGTATTTGAAAGAAACTGTGTAAGAGCTCATAAAACTTTTGTATGAAGAAGCACGATGCTTGCATTTACTTTACAGAGCATCTGTGGTGGTTAAAGAAAGCAATATAAGTCTTTCAAAAGAGTGAGGGACACCCGTCTGGAGGGAGAATTGCTCCGTTAACCACAGCTGCAGTGGTACTAACCTGAGAAATCCATCATACCACATGACCTGTGGAGGGAGACTTCCTGACTCCAGGGCTCCTGCCTTACATGTCATGTATTTGAGAGCATGGAGCATAAAACTAGCTCTTTTAATTTACTCACTGGCTGATCTTAATCAAGTTAATGTCACCTTTTCCAATCTTGAGATGAGCTATAAGTGGGGTGTGTAACAATTTTATATAAGGAAACATTCATTGTAAGCATGTCATGAAACAATGCCAGTGTAAGCACTCAATAGAGTTGTTTGATTTTTGTAAATTGTTAATATTGAAAAAAAACTTAGAAGACAAGTGGTCCAGTCTTCAAAGGCTAAGTGTATTCACCAGTGTATAAAATCTGTCCCATCATTCCACTCAGGGTAAGAGAGGAAGAAGGATGTGGACCAGCTCCAAAGGAAGTAAGAGAAATTATAGGAAACATCAAAACAAGCATATTTGACAGGTTTGTTTTATTTTATTTTACTTATTAGGCTATTGCTGTGTAGTCCAGGCTGACCTAGAACTAGTGACCCTCCCACCTCAGCCTCCCAAGTGCTGGGAATACAAGTATGTACTACTGTGCTTGGTTTGTAATTAAAGTTTCAATCTATTTGTTCGATAAGAGACCCAGTAGCAACTCAGAAAAGGTCACTTGAGGTCATTTGAGAAGTACCTTGACCCAGTCCGTTAGGGTCAGTCAACAGGGTCTAGCAAGAGAGAGAGTGGGAATAGAGGGGGAAGAGACCCAAAGAATGGAGACAAGACAGGGTGTGTGATCAAGTCCCGTTCATTGAAAGGAAATCCTGGGTATATATAAGTACAAGCAGGGGAACACCGATGAAGACACTTTACCACGTGTGGCTTGCAGCTGTGGGCACTAAACAACAAAACAAGATATGTGAGAAAAACAAGATGTTTATCAGCGTGTGCTCAGCTGTTGTGGGCTGCTTGCAAAACAAGTCTCTGGTCAGGGTATATGGTCCGAGATGGCTACAAAGATAATAGCCGCTTTCTGCTATGAGTCGGCTCCCAACAGTGCCTGTATCAGCTTCCCTCTGCAGCATTCAGGCTGGCCCACCCCACCTGAGACAGATCAGTGTAAACTTTTCTCAGCATTAGCCGGTGCGGACTGGCATGACCTGCCTGCCACTTCACTGCTCTTCTCTACCATGGGACACTAGACTCATGAATTCTAGTTTATACAGATTGTGAGTATTTTGGAGAGGCAAATTTGCTGGCACACAGGCCAACATTAAGGTATGTCACATAGAATCAGGTGTGTTTTTTTCATAAAGTATCACCATTATTTCATGTATAAAATCACCAACAGACCTATCAAAACCCAGGCAAAGAAATATTTTGTATGCACATAAGATCATTTTCATGTGGTTTTATCATGGAGTAATTAGCAAATAGAACTATCAAAGAAATTTTGGAACATGTTGCATTTGAGAAAAATATAAGGTCATTAAATGTGTTAGAGACAGAAACAATCACATTTTTCTTAGCATTTGGGTTCTCGGCAATCCTTTGGTCCTGAAGGCCCCATTTCTGCCATGGTTTCAATGCTGTACGGAGAAGCGATATGTGTGGAGATATTTGATTTGTGTACATTTGGATTACCAATTAAGTAGATGATAATTTGTTTTTTTTAGTCTCCACATATTTTACTGAACATTGTTAATATGGGGCTGCATCCCTGGGAACTCAACTTTGCCATCATGCTTTCCAGATTTAAGATTACATCACACATTCAAGATTTAAGATTACAACACACATTTTATATTCAAGATTGCACCCCACATTTCAAACTTCAGATTGCTGGATTCTTTAAAACAGCCACAATTTTTATTAATTTTATTTAGAGCTTAAATATCCTCACCAAAATATAAATAGCCTTCCTTATCTGTACTTTTCATCACAATTACACTATATATTTAAGAGTGAAATTCCAACAATGGAGAAAAGCACAGAACAATGGAAAATGTGACTCAGAATGAGTCATCACTGTTCCTTGAAAAGCTGGTCTTTGAAAGTCTTTTTTTGAGCCTGACTGTATCCAAGAGCCAAGATGGAGTGTCTGTGTATTAAAGGAATATCACAGGGAATCAGCTGTGTTTCAGTACTGTGAAAGGTAAAAAGTAGCTACAGAGAGAATTTCAATTGATACTAAAAAACAATAAAAAAAAAAAAAAAAGCCAAACTGATGTGGCCTGAGATAGAAGGATACACTTGAACACATAGTAAGGTACTTGGCCCTGTCTGTTTTCTGGAAATGCTGGACAACCAGAGGGAAGTTAAGAGGGGACGCACATACTTATTAAAAGCTTCCTCTAATTTGGAACTCCAGGATCCTATGAAACAAACCATTTATAGACTGACTACCAAATATGAATTGGTGTGAATGAAAAAGATTTATTAGAGTTTAGCAGTTGAACTTAGTGGTGCTTCTCAACAACCTTTTGTCCCCAAGATGCACCTGTTCTTTGTGATGTTAAACTCGTTGTACCAGGGCCATATCCCAAAGGTATTCTGGCTATGTTCATTCAGCCAGTTTGTAGTTTCATACAAAAAGGACAGAAAAAAATTTAAAGAGCCGCAGTGATTATTTTCCAGTATTTAAATGAGAACACCTAGTTATCAACAATATCAAAGACAGATTGTCTTTAATATAAAATGACCATAAGAATACAAACTTAGTCCAACTTAGCTAATTATTTATTCTGATCATTTTTATTATGTGTATTATTCATATAGTTAATAAAATAAACCCATTGTGAACACCTTTCACCAAATTTTTGCACAGTATTACCAAGTCTGTGAAGTGTTTTTATGTTTGAGAAAGAGGGGGGGAGAGAGGGAGAGGGAGAGGGAGAGGGAGAGGGAGAGGGAGAGGGAGAGGGAGAGGGAGAGGGAGAGGGAGAGGGAGAGAGAGAGGGAGGAGAGAGAGAGGGAGGGAGAGTAGCCCTTGGTGTTCTGGAACTCTCTGGAGACCAGGATGGCCTTAAACACACAGAGATCCACCTACCATTGCCTCCCAAGTTCTGGGATTAAAAGCATGAGCCACCATGCCCAGCTTGTCTGTTTTTTTTTTTTTTTGTTTTTTTTTGTTTTTTTTTTTTTGTTTTTTAAATCAACAATAAAATTGTTCTCTTTCTGTGCATGTATGGGTGTGCATGTGTCCTGATGCATCTGTGAGTGGGGTAGGCATCCACACACATGTGCTTGTGCATCCAGAGACCAGAGGTCAGCCTCAGGTGTTGTCTTCAGATGTCATCTAGTTTAGTTTGGACACAGGGTCTCTTTCACTTGACTTGGATCTTGCTGATTTGGCTAGGATGGCTGGATAGATATTGAGGCAAATCTGCCTTTCTCTCCCTCCCCTGTGCTGGCTTTGAAGGTACATTTCACCCAGCTCTTTTATGTAAGCCCAGAGATTAAACTGAGGTCCTCATAATAAAAAGTAAAATAGACCATAGTTTTCTGATTAGTCAAGCCTCAAGAGCCATTCTACTTGACTATCCAGTACCTCATTACAGCATAGAATCTGGTGTTGATGCCTGTTTTGTGTTGAAATCTGCGCTGACTCTACAAATTCCCTGAAGACAGCATCTCTACGAAGTATATCATGCACTCTATGAGGTCACAGCATCATCAAAGGAAGCCAAGGGTTACATGTAGAAGGTCTGGTGTATCAGCACATGCACTTGAAGGAGGTTATTTTAATTTAATTCAATAATTTAATTTAATTTAATTTTTACTTAATCACTTTACATCCCATTCACTATTCCCATCCTGTTCACTCTCTCCTACAATCCTTTCTCCACCCCTTACTTGTGTCTTCCTTCTTGTTTAGCTTCTTTATGTCTATGGAGTATAGCATGGCACCTGTATTTTATGGCTAATATCCACTTATAAGTAAGTACATACAGTACATTTCTTTTTGGGACTGGGTTACCTCACTTAGGATAATATTCTCAAGTTCCATCCATTTGACTGCAAAATTCATGATGTCTTGGTTTTTAATAGCTAAATAGTATTCCATTGTGTAGATGCACGTTTTCTTTTTCCATTCTTCAGTTGAGGGACATCTTGGTTATTTTCAGCTTCTGCCTATTACAGATAAAGCTGCTATGAATATAGTTGAGCAAGTATCTTTGTGGGATGTTGGAGTATTTTTTGGGTATATGCCCAGGAGTGGCATAGCTGGGTCTTGAGGTAGAACTATTCCCAGATTTTTGAGAAACCACAAATTGATTTCCAAAGTGGTTGTACAAGTTTGTACTTCCACCAGCAGTGAAAGCGTGTTCCCCTTGTTCCACATCCTCGCCAGCATGTGCTATCTCTTGAGTTTTTGGTCTTAGTCATTCTGATGGATGTAAGATGGAACCGCAGAGTTGTCTTGATTTGCATTTCTCTGATGAATAAGAACTTTGAACATTTCTTTAGGTACTTCTCTACCATTAGAGATTTCTGTGTTGAGAATTCTCTGTTTAGCTCTGTACCCCATTTTTTAATTGGATCATTTGGGTTGTAGGTGTCTAACTTCTTGAGTTCTTTATAAATTTTGGATATTAGCTCTCTGTCAGATGTCGGGTTGATGAAGATTCTTTCCCAATCTGTAGGCTGCCATTTTGTCTTATTGGCAGTGTCCTTTGTCCTTTGCCTTATAGAACCATTTGAGTTTCATGAGGTCAAATTTATCTAGTGCTGATCTTAGAACCTGAGACACTTGTGTTCTGTTTAGGAAATTGTTTCCTGTACCAATGTGTTCAAGGGTATTTTCCACTTTCTCTTCTATGAGATTTAGTGTATCCAGTTTTATGTTGACTTAAGTTACATGATAAATATGCATCTATTTTCATTCTTCTACATATAGGTATCTAGTTAGGCCAGCATCACTTGTTGAAGATGCTTTCTTTTTCCATTGTATAGTTTTAGCTTCTTTTTTAAAAAAAAAAAAAGTGTCTAAAGGTGTGTGGGTTTATTTCTAGGTCTTCTGATTGATTCCATTGAGGAACATGTCTGTTTCTGTACTAATTCCATGCATTTTAAAATCACGATTGCTCTGTAATATCGCTTGAGGTCAGGGATGGTGATCCCTCCTGAAGTTGTTTTATTGTTTAGGATCATTTTGGCTATCCTGTTTTGTTTTGTTTTTTCATATGAAGTTGAGAAATGTTCTTTTAAGGTTTATAAGAAATTGTGGTGGAATCTTGATGGGGATTGCACTGATTCTGTAGATTGCATTTGGCAAGATGGCCATTTTCACTATGCTAATCCTACCTATCCATGACCATGGGAGATCTTTCTATCTTCTGATGTCTTCTTCAATTTCTTCCTTCAGGGACTTGAAGTTCTTGTCATACAGATTTTTCACTTGCACCAAGACATTTTATATTATTTGTAGCTATTGTAAAGTGTGTTATTTCCCTAATTTCTTTCTCAACCCGTTTGTCATTTGTATAAAGGAGGGCTACTGATTTCTTTGAGTTAACTTTGTATCCAGCCACTTCACTGAATGCGTTTATCAGCTGTAGGAGTTCTCTGATAGATTTTTGGGGGTCAACTTGTGTGTATACTATCATATTATCAGCAAATGGCGACTTTGAGTTCTTTCTTTCCCATTTGTATTCCCTTGATCAAGGAGGTTCTTTCTTAAATAAGTATACTACTTGTTATTCTTTCAGGATTTTGTTCATGCTCACAATGTATTTTGATCACAATCACCCTACTCCCTCTAACTCCTTGATCAACCAATCACCCTCTCACTCCTTCCAGACTTCATGTCACATGTATACACACACACTGTCCAATAGGAGTGTAGACTCAAGAATTACTTCCCAGTCCACGATAGGATGTTCACCAGGTTGATCTTATGCAGGTCTTGTGCAGGCAACCACATCTGCTGGGAGTTCATGAGAACAATGCTTCTGACTCTTCAGCTCTCTTTTCCCCAATGGTCTGAGCCTTGGAGGAGTCTGTGTATAGATGTCCAGTTTGTGGCTCAGCATTCCAGAGACACTGATACTGTGCACCCAAAGTTGTAAATTTCTGTCTTAACCTCCATCCACTGCACAGAGAAACTCCACAGATGATGTCTATACTAATCTATGGGTAATGAGGTAAGAATTTGAAGGGCAGTTTGATGTTAGGTCTGTTTAGGAGAATAATAATTCTGATTCATCCCTGGGGCCTGTGAGCTCTTGAGAAATGGGTTCTTGGGGCAGATTTATAGTTTCTGCAGAGAGGGGCTTAAATCTGATCAGAATGTATTTGTTTACTCCCATGATATCTGTGTACCCCTGGGCACATCTTGCCAGGGAAGTTATTGTTTTAGCCACAGGGTATACATCTTGATAAAGCCACTGCTGATTTTTCCCTGGCAGCATTGGGGATGAAAGCCAGCTATGAAGCCTGGTTCTTGACTATGAAAGCAGTGCAACTGGGTAGGTGTCTGCTCCTACCTATAAGTTAGAGATAATAACAAATATATTTCCCAAGGTATTCAAAGGAAATGAGATAAGATTTGTAAAACCCTGATTCCTTATGGCCAACACTCATACTAAATAATACCAATGCATCTATAGAAATGCCTCCACGGTAATTTCAGGAGTAATATTAGTAAATTATGGACTATGATAATAATAAAATAGCAGCGAGCTAGTCATTTATGGTCACAGAACTCATAGTTTTTAAAGCATTTAAACACCTGCAATTTTGTTTTTATCAGATGTTTTAGGTAGATAGAAAAATTATTTTAATTTTTACAGATGAATAAAGAGGAAGACCCTATGAACATACTATAAATATATATAATTGTTACTTGTCCATTAAATAGGCTATAAAGGAAAATAACACCAATAGTGGGTACAGTGTTTGAGTCAGTGTCTGCTCAAGTGCCCTTTCCCCATTTGCTAGAGCAAGTGTCTCATCCCACTAAAGTCTCGTGGGTTTTTTTGTTTTTTGGGTTTTTTTTTTTTATTTTGTTTTTTTGTTTTCATTTGGAAAGCAGAGATTGTAGCTCCCTCAACAGCCTTTGGTATTTCCACTATGCCCCAAGCTGGACTGTTTAACTTTATCCAAAGCTAGCAGGAGTTAGGCTTAATCTCCTGTTCCTGGTGTCCAGAAGCTAGGGACTTAGCCTCTCTGGAATCCTGGCAAACTGGATGTTCACAGCTCTGTATCGAGTTCCTTGGTTTACTTGTTACCTTAACAGGAGACTTCCTCCTTTTCCATGAAGTCCCAGGTCAGTAGTGATTAGACTACTAGCTTTTTTTTTTTTTTTTTTTTTTTTTTTTTTTTGTCGAATTCAGAGTCAATGGCTCTCCTCTCTGTGCTCAGTCATTCGGTTGTGTTCATGATGGTTCCTAACGACCCCTCATACAGTCCACAGCTGGACCTGCCTCTCACCCACCTCCCTCTAGCACCTTGAATAACAAAACACATCTTCAAGTTTGGTGGTCTGGCCTGGCCTCTCCCCAACCCCAAACCCAGCCTCTATATACATGAAGGTTTAAAGTAGAAACACTTAACAGCTGTAGAAAAATTCACTGAATTGAAGAATCACACATAGTGTTATACATCAATAAGTACAAGAATATCTGGGGTGCCTAGCAGAAAAAAAAAATAATAGAGTTCACAAAGTTACTGTGGTACTAGGAAAGAATCCTAGCCTATTTCAACAAGTCCCTAAAAGAGCCTCAGCTGGGGAAGCAGAGTGCTGAGAAGAACACCCAGGCCAGAAGAGAGGGGTGGCTATGGTGAGCCAGAGCCTTGGCTACATTGTCACTGTCTACTGAGCCCTGCTCCCCACCCACTCAGTGGTTCAGGTGTGAAGTCGGAGGCTGAGAAAAAATTTCTCTTCCTGGAACCTTTTATGAAACCACCCGTGTGACAAGCCTGTGATGGGCAGACACTTCCGAGGTGTTTCCTGCTTCTGTCCTTAGTGGCTCCCGTGGGTTCCCGGATCTTAGTCCTTTATTCATGGATACAGTTCACACTGGGCTTCATACTGTCTGCAAAAAGCAAAAGCAAAGCATACAGGCTGCAAAACCTGGAAGCCACCTGAACAAGCCCTCTAGTCCTCAGAGCCACAGGCTTTGCTGCACTTCTTACTTACCATTGACCTTATACAGGTGCTGAGCCACAGACACATGGCTAGCCTAAAATGTGGCTTTCTGTCCAAGACCTGGATTCTTCAAAAAACAGGTATAGCATAGACGTCTCCTGACTCTTCAACCACCACACCATATTCAAACATTCTCTGCCGACATATTACTTTATATAGCTGACTTCCCTTGTCCCCGACAGACCCTAAGGGGAAGTTGACCTACAAAAGACAAAGGTACAGTAATGATACCAGAAACCAAGTAAATTCAAGTTGCGTGTTCTACTCTGAAGAAAGGAAGAGTGGGATTCTTAAGGAATATTTGGTTTGGGGAAGAAAAAGTATATCCAGAGCTAAGATCCACACTCAGTGTTAGGAGAGGGAGGGATTTAATTTTAGAGGACCTCTGCCTGTATACCCTTGCTAATAAAGACAAGCAAAACTGATCCACTGTGCAGGGTGAACTTTTAAATTATTCCTTCAGTATCTGAGTTCTAACCGGAAACTGATGAAAAATGAAGCAAGGTCCCTTTCTTACAGAAGACTTGCCTCTTTTCTAAGGACTCTGGCTCTTTTCTACTGGACTGCAGTATGGAAAGAAAGGAAGACTTTGGGATCTTGCTGGGAGGTGTGTCCAAAGGTTACTGCAGCCAGATGGGCAGCAGAGACCCCCAAGTCAAGGGCACTGTGCCTATCAATGGTTTCAGTAATTCAGGTTCACTCACTAGTAACAGAAGGTCCTTCAATACTTTGTAGGTCTGGATCGTTCTAATAACAGTTGATAATTATTCAGTGCTACACAATGAATTCTATTCTGTGAGATGCCTGGAGGTTTGATTTTATAAGAAATTTGTTATGTCTGGCATTTATATTTCAATCACTGTCACATATTTCAATCAAGTAGGTTTTTTAAAAAAATTAACTAATAATGTTTTCATTGTTTAAAAAGGTGATTATATTAGCCAACTGCTCATTGCCAATCATAATATCACAGTCTGGTCCCCCACACACTATTCTTAAGAACTCACACATTCTACAAACAAAACTTTTCTACAGAATAACAAAAATAAGAGTGGAAAGAGAAAAATGGCTGAAAGGATATTTCCCTAATATATAAATGCTGTGTAGGTAGCCCAGGGCTGATTTGGTCAGCCCCTGGTCATCAGAGATAAAAGCTATTCCAGCGGTCATTCTCAGTTACTGCCTCGTGGACCAATACAACTGCCTGAGTGTGGCCATCAATCTACTTTCTGGTGGGGAAGAGGAAGTAAAGAAAGTCATACCTCCTCAAGACTCTGCAGAAGTCTCATCTCTTCTGCTCACATATGTTGGATGAGAGTTTCATCACATGGCCACACCTAACACAGAGAGAGCAGGGAATACAATGTATTAGTTGGTATCTAGCTAGTAATACACTCTTTTACAAGGAAGGGGAGAGCAGCTGATAGAAGCCACAAGCCTTACATACCATGCTGGGGTTGAGTGACCTTGTGATGTCTGTTCTCTGTGTGAGTTATCAGGGGATCTTTTCACACTCTGCCTGTGAGTTATCGTTACTGTGACTTCTAGACTAAGAAATGCCAGGCAATAATGATTGACGGCATTGCTTTGTAATTAAAATTGAGGCATTTCTTTTTTGGCTTAGATTCTAGATGTCCATGCTGGAGCTCATGTTATGTTAGCCATTGCTAACTATATACTGCATAGTGCTCACTTTAAATTATGTACAATTTATACCAATTTCATTGTTTTTTTTCTCCTTCCCTTCTTTCTCTTGTTCTGGACCTGCTCTCTCTGACTACGCCCCCACCCCCAGGCCCCACTGGGCCCTCTGCTCACTCCAGCCCTGCTTGCTCTGGCCTCAGAGTACACTGTAACTGTCTTCAGACACCCATATGAGGGCATCAGATCTCATTATGGATGGTTGGGAGCCACCATGTTGTTGCTGGGATTTGAACTCACAACCTCCTGAAGAGCCATCGGTGCTCTTAACCAATGAGACATCTCACCAGCCCAATTTCATTGTTCTTGAGTCAAGATCTTTTTACTGCTCGGACAGCATCTTATACAAGAACTGATTGAGTTGACCTTCACCATAAGGCTGAAGTATTTGGGACCCACACATTGTCCTGAGTGGGGACAACCAGAGTAGGTTGTCGAATGGCTGTGGGTGATTATGAGGCACAGTGGAGCCACAGGGAGTCACTTTGGTTCAAATGTTTTCCAGACAGCAGCCACCTGCTGAGGACTTGACCCCCCACCCCCACCCCCACCCAACCCCAGCCAGCATATAGAAGTGCAGAGGTATTAAACAAACTGGCTCTGACCTGGAGATGGCAAGAACTGATTTATCATGAGATCCATGTCCTGTACACATTACCACATCCATGGCAGTCTTTAATCTTCCTTGAGCCTCTAAGCTACTGACTGGTGATAAGTGAGAGAACCTTCGGTTATTTGCTTTTTGTCTGAGCTGAATTTCCTGATCTGTTTGCCATAGGAAATTGCAAGGAGATCCTCAATCACTCTTCCACGACAAGTTATGAAAGAAGCAGAGCACACACCTTCTGTCAGACTTAATTTGACTTTATATCTACATTCCTAGCTTGTTTGGAATTAGGGCGGCCTTTTAAAATTTGTCATTTAGGGGCAGTGGTTTGGATTTCTTTCTGATCATCTTTTTAATGCCTTCAACTGGGGGAGTGTAGCCGCCCGTGGTCACAAGTCAACTGGGTTCACCTGAAAGGGGGGCTGGGAATGAAAGGGGACGGAGGGCAAGAAGAGATGAGGCCAAGACAAAGTTCTCTGATCAAGGCCCAAAGCTTTAATGTTCAGCTTCTCAATTTAAAGGGGAAGACCCAACCCACAACCTCTCCTGGTTTCAGATGGGTGGGATAATCAATAGTCCGTTCCTGGTCACAGCCAGAGATGTCTCAAGGCAAGCCCAGGGGCAGTTCTGCTTCTGTGTTCTGGGCAGCCAAGGTGGGTAACTCCACCTAGATCCTATCACCTGACCTTGTTGTGGTAAACAAGGTCTCTCAGGCCTGCTCGTGGTGGGGGAAAGGTACAGGGGAGGCTCGTGTTCATATATTTATAGAGGTAGTCCTGAATTTTCTTCAGCCTCAACCACATCTTTTTTTCCTTTACTGCTAACTGGGGGGAGGGGGTAATGGCATGCATTGTCCACAACTTAGGTTTTTACTATGACTGTGACAACACTAGTCATAAGTTAGTGTGATTTTTAGGAATGGGATTTTAAAATGTATGTTTTAAAGTTTGTTGTGTAGAACATAGTATTGCCACTGCGTGTCCTTAAGGGCTTAACCCTTTCTTTCTGCTCTCTGGAGTTCCTGTTCTTTCTTCTCGTACACGCGTGTGTGGTTTGGGGTTGTGGCAGCCTTGCTGGATGAAGGAAATCATCCCCTGCCTCTTACTCCATGTTATCTCTTCCTTTAAGCCTGAGCAGGTCTTCTGCAAACTTTGCTTTGCCACAGGGCTGCACCCCCTGTCTCATTTCCATCTGGTTACAATCACAAAGGGTTTGCATACAGTATATTTTGATCAAGGTTTCTCCTCCCCCTACCACTCAACTCTGTACCTTTTCTTTTTCTTTCTATTTAGACAAACAAGCAGAGAAACAGAACAGAACTTAAATAGATAAAACAAGTAACACAAAACATAACTTATAAAAAGATTGGGAAACATAATATAAAAGCAAAATACCAGTAAGACAAAAATAAACAAACAAAAAACAAAAGTACTGTAAAACAAAACAAAACAAAAAAACAAAAATACAATCGAGTTCAGCCTATTAGTGGTGGTGCACAACTTGACTCCTAGTAGTCAGGAAGCAGAGGCAGGTAGAGCTCTGTGAATTCAAGGCCAGCCAGGGCTACAAAGTGAGTTCCAGAACTGCCAGAGCTACACAGAGAAACCCTGTCTTGAAAAAACAAAAACTACATATACACAAAAACAAAACAAACAACAACAATAACAAAACCAAACAAATGAAACCTCATTGAGTTCCTTTTGTGTTTTTGTGTTACACATTTATGGCTGGGCAGGAGGCCAACTCCTGAGTGTGTTTTATATACCCAGTGATGCTCCATTGGAGAGAATTAAGTTTTTCCTTTGCAAGCTGTTATCAATTGGAGATGGGTTCTTGAGTAGGCGTGGGAGATAGTGTTCACTTCCTCCTCTCAGTACTGGGACCCCATGTGGCTTGAACCTGTGCAGGCCTTGTGTGCTGCCACAGTCTCTCTATGAGTTCATTTACATATTGCTTCTGTGGCATACGGAAGATAGTGTTTCATTGCTGTGATCCATAATTTTTGGTTTTTGCAGTCTTTCTGCCTCCTCTTCTGATCTATGAGGGGAGAAGTTTGATGAAGACATCCCATTTAAGGTTGAGTGCTCCAAAGTCTCTCAAATTATCCAGTTGTTGGTCTCTGTATTAATTCTCATCTACTATAGGAGGGAGTCTCTCTGGTTATCTCTAAGTAAGACACTAATCCATGGGTATAGCAGAATGTCTGTAGTAGTCATCTTATTGCTATGTTCCTTTAGCAGGAAAATAGAATTTGGTGTTAGGGACAGGATTTTTACTAACCCCAGAAAATAATTTTTCTAATATTTTTCACATATTTATTAAAAATATGAGGGTATTTTTATTATAAGCAAAACCTTTCCAGTTTTTGTAATTTGTACAACTTCTTTTTTTTAGCTATTTTACAAAAGATTGTTTTCTTTTAAAAATATTTTTCTAATTAACTGGATATTATTGATATGAAATATCCCCACAAGCTCATATGTTTGAAGATCTGGTCCCTACTTGGTGATGCTGTTTTGGAAGGCTGTATACCTTTTGGATCTGGGGCCTACTTTCAGATGTATTGGCTGTAGAGCAAGTTCCCAGTTCTGGCCTGAGTCCTCTTCTTCCTGGTTTGTCAAGAAAAGTAACCAATAAAGTTGACAGCTAAGCTGTGAGTCTCCAGGCCCTTTCATTAGTCACTTCTCTTGTTTTTGTGAGGAAATAAAAAATCTGCTAGAAAGCAGCTCATGGGAGGAAGGGTTGGTTTGGGCTCATGATTTGAGAGGCCTGGAGCATTAGGGTATGATGGGGAAGACATAGCAGTAGAGCCTGTGGCTGGGATTCCTCACAACTGGGTGAGCCAGGAAGAGAAACCAGACTGAGTCAGAAACCAGACTGAGAAACCTTAAGATGCCTTCCTCCATGCTCCAGCTGGGACAGTTGTGCCCTCCCTCCTGAAGGTTCATCAGCCTTCCAGAACCGATGCTGGAACCAGGGCTTCTACACCTGAACCCCAATGGGACATTTTATATCCAAACCATGTCACTATCTTCCAGGCTCAGACCCCAAGAGAGGAAATCTTGACCATGTTAGTTTCTTGCCTCCTGGTTGTGATGAAGTAGCTGACATAAACAGCTTAAGCAATACAGGATTTATTTGGGCTCACAATTCAAGGGAATAATCTATCATGGCAGAAAAGTTGTGTCAAAAAAGTGTGAGAAATGTGAGTTTACCCTGCATGTATAGTCAAGAGGCAGAGAGAGGTGAATGCTGGTTCTCAGCTTGCTTTGTTCTTAACATTCATCCCAGTACCCCATGGCTCTGAGTGGCTCATGGATGGTGTCACTCAGCCAAGATAGTTCTCCCTGCCTTAGTTTACCTGATCTAGAAACTCATCCATAGACCTGATTGAGGTTTGTTTCTTTGTTCAAGTTGACAATCAATATGAACCATCAAATCAACAGTTCACTCCTTGATTGGTAAGATCACAGGTCACAGGCTGATCTATGACTTCAGTTTGCATATCTGTACAGTGAGATAGACTGTGATGGACAGAATCCTTATACAAAATGTGTGTAGAGAGACCCATGGGTATGTCTTCAGCAGAGGTCATAGCTATGGACATTCCCTTACAGGTGCCTGGAATTGCAGACAGAGTAACAAATATCATATCCAACATAGTTGAAAGGGAGCTCCTTACTCCTGAGCCCTGAGCACACTGTCAGTTCTGTTCCAAGCAATTCAGACACACTAGTCGTGCCAGTCTAACTCACAATCACATAGAGTGGTCTAGTTTCTCTAAGTTATCATGAGAAAACACTCCCCAAGTAGAAGTTTGCATAGGAAAGGTTTATTTGGCTCTCACTTCTGGGTCACAGTCAATTACTGAGAGGAGTCAAGGTGGGATCCACGGAGGAAACACTGATCGATGGCTTTCTTACGCAGGGGCCAGATGTGGGCACTTAGAACAAAGACCAGAGGCAAGAAAGCAACGTTCTGGTTCTGAAGGAACCTGTGTCCACATGATCGTGCAGGGATGATAAAGGAGGAACTGAAAACTGTTGTGGTTAAGGAGAAGATTCTCTAGTAGTGTGTGTGTGTGTGCGTGTGTGAATGTGTGGTTGTGTGTGTATGTGTGTCTCTATGTGTGTGTATGTGTGTGTTTGGTGTGTATGTGTATATGTTTGTGTATGTGTACATATGTGTATGTGCGTGTGTGAATGTGTGGTTGTGTGTGTATGTGTGTCTCTATGTGTGTATGTGTTTCTTTCTTTCTTTCTTTTCTTTTCTTTTTCTTTTTTTTTTAGAATTAATGGTGAAGAGATGGCTCAGCAGCTAAGAGCAGTGCTCTTGTAGAGAACACAACTTCTTTTCTTGGGACTCATATGGCATTTCACATCTATAAATCCAGTTCCAGAAGATATGATGCTTTCTGGCCTTTATGGGAAGACATATGACACACAAACATATATTTAGGTTCACATATCCACATACATACACATATGGTACACAGATATATACTTAGCTGCACACATACACACATACACACACATGATGCACAAACATATACTTAGGTGCACACAGACATATGATGGACAGATATATACTAAGGTGCACACACATACACACACACACATGATGGGCAGACACATACGTAGGTGCACACACACGTGCACACACAAATAAATATCTAAATATATAATCATTTCAACTTGATGGTTGGGATATGAATTTATTTTTTCTTTATTTTCTGCCTGTTGATGTTTTTAAAATTAAGATATGTTTGAACATTGGTTCATTCAAAAATTATTGTTAAAACCAGGCAGTGATGGTGCACGCCTTTAATCCCAGCACTTGGGAGGCAGAGGCAGGCAGAATTCTGAGTTCCAGGCCAGCCTGGTCTACAGAGTGAGTTACAGGACAGCCAGGACTACACAGAGAAACCCTGTCTTGAAAAAAAAAAAAAAATTGTTAAATTTAGATTACTGTATTATAGAGGTTTGTTTTAGATAGTGTCTTAAATTTTTGTTACTTTTTATTATTTCACACTTATTTTTTATTTCACAATATGTATTTTTAAATGATGTGATGTTTGAATAAAGCATGCATATCCTCCTGGAAAATAACTGCTTAAAGAGGAAATGAAAACCCACAGCAGTACAGAGATGACTGGCTGTGTGGAAGCATAGACTTTCTATCAAACTCTGTGGGCAGCACTGTTTACTCCTTCATAGAGAAGCGCTGAATTATCTGAAACCCTGCCCTTCCCCCATGCAGCTTCTCACACTGTGCGCTTACAAGCAGCCCCCTTTGCTTTCTGTGATCATGTCAGGGTTTTAAAGGAAAACAGCAAGTTTTCCCACTTCATAATGTGAAGTGGAGATCACCCTGGAATGAGGGCCATGCTCGGCACTCAGGTTCCTTGGGGCCTGTAGTGAGATGCTCTAGGTATGATCACAGAGGCTGAGAGGTGAGGGCTCCATTTCTCAGCCTTTTCCTGCTGTCTTCCAGGAGGATCTTTCTGCTAGGAGACTGATTTCACCCTGGACATTCTTCCTTCTTAAGTTGTTTTACAATACAGCTACTACAGTGACCCTCAATGTGTATAAAAGTCTTGGGCACATGGGAGCAGAGTTCTCCTCCAGGAGTTACTCAATCTTAGCACAAAGAGAAATACTGTGGCAGGCAGTGTTGGCTCAGACCTGATATTGTGCCCTTTTAGAACTTAACATTTCCTCCGCAGCCCTCCTCACAATTCTTCCCATAACCAAGGAAACACGAAATCTCCTCAGTCGCTTTTACATTCTCTTTCTCCAAGCCATCAAGGCACTGTGAGCCTACGTTAATGTAAAAAGAGGACTGTAATGAAGATTTATTCTGCTGAGAATACATGCCAGTATTCTAGGAAAGCAAAGAAGCCCACTGAAAATACCCAGGTTCAAGAAGAGTGCTGCAGTCTCGAAACCTGAATGGTGAGAAGAAGCTCTGAGCCCCAAGACATAACGGACAGATGCTAATCCACCTGCAGCTGCCTCAGGCTTGCAGTAGCCAGGGCCATGGAGGCCCTCTTCCTCATTCTCAGAATGATTTGGATTTCGAGAAGAACAGGAAGGAGCCAGGAAGCTCTGAGGAGCTGGAAGGGGACGTGATAAAGGCCTGTGACTGAGTCAACAAACATGCTGAGAGCCTGGCCCTTGGCTGAGGTGGCTCACTGTACTTACCCTCACTCCAGAATAACTTATCAACTCAAATGCTTTTTGGAGTGTGGCATAGCACGTGAGGACCCGGAGACATAGTTTCTGGTTGTGGCTCGTGATCTAGATTTGAGCAAGTCACTTTACTTCATGGAAGCGTCAACATTTGCCTATTGAGAGGAGCTAATCTCTACTTACTGATACTGTGCACGAACACAAGAGTACTCATTCAAATACCCTGGAGTAATTAGGCTCCTCTAGGCTAGAGGCTAGACACTCAGAGGGCATCAGCAAACACCCATGAACATCTGGGGCTCATGCCAAGCAGCACTGGCCAAGTCATTGTCAGCTTTCACTCTGGTCAGTAGTTTTCATTCTTTCTCCCTCCAGTCCTTCTCCCCTCTCCTCTCTTCCTCTCCTTCCTGATCCTTCCCTCCCCTTTCTTCCTCTCTTCTTACCTTCCCTCCCCTTTTCTTCCTCTCCTCTCCCCACTCTTCTTCTCCTTCCTGATCCTTCTCTCCCCTTCCCTCTCTTCTCTTCTCCCATCCCCTCCCCTTTCTTCCCTTCCTCTCCCTTCCCCTCTCTTCCTCTCCTTCCTGATCCTTCTCTCCTTTTTTCTTTCCTGAATAGCTCATGCTCTTGGCTGTTTATAAGTAGACGAAATCTGCTGATCTATTCTTGGGTCTCATGTTGGACAAAAACAAGGAAACTGGATTTCAGACAAAACTTTACCAAAATCCAGCTTTGTTACCATAAAAACAACTTGGCTTCACATCCCCATGTGTAAATTTAGTTAGATTCCATGATCCCCAAGGCTCCTTCTAGCTCTAAAAAGGGCAGTTTTGTGTATTCAAGATTACCACCTTGTTGTGAGTGGTTGGCCCTGTGCCTAAGAGCTGACACACACTCAGGATGAGCTGTGAGCTCCTACACTAGGTAAGGACAGACTCCTTCACGCTGTCTTCTCCTGCAATTAGATCCCCTTTAAACTGCTTCCTGTTATCCCAGTTGACTTTTTACCATATTAAACATTCTTCAAAGCAGAAATCAGGAAGAACAGTCTACATATTATTGTCTGGATTATGAAAAGCCACTGGCCATGAGGGGTTTGGATTTCCATTTCAACCTCCCAAAATATCCCTTCTATTTCATCTCTATCATGTATGTTTAGTTATTAATTATTAATTGACCAAATGACTAATTTCTCTTTTTAGTATCATGAAGAATTATTTTTTTTACTGTATCCCTCATCAGAACAATGTGTTCATTCCAGATAATAAGGTTTTGTTATTTTTATACAGGAAGGAAGGGCCAAGTTTATACACTTTAGAGCTTAATTTGTAGCACAGATATACTTACCTTAACAACTGCAGCACCAGTAGTGGCAACAAATACTGAAAGTTACTAACAGATCGATTTTTATTAACATCAAATGAAATTCAGCAACAGGCATGAGAAATAGCAATGTATGCCTGATATGTTAGTTATAAGTTGGTAATGTATCATTATACATGTGTATTTTGAGCCAAGCTCTGTCACATTTTGTAGGTAACCATGGGCTACTACTTATCTGTGTCTCAGTTTTCCCAGTGTCAAGGGAAGATGGTGACAATTCAGTGAATTAACATTAGTAAGATGTTTAGAACAGTGTTTGTCAGGGGAAAGGTACTTTATAATTATGGTTGGTTTTTAAAGAAGGAATCAAAGAGCATAAATCATCTTCAAAATGAGTTGAAAGGAGCCAGTGAACAGGAGGCAGAAGAGGGAGGTGAAGTTACGAGAGAAGTATGGTTGTAATAAGAACACAGGTGACTAGAGATGATGGGAGAGAATTCTAGAAGTTTCTTCTTAGAGCGCTTCAAAACATGAAGCTAATGTTTATATTGGCCTCAGTGTAGACTGTCCTGGCCCTGAGCTGCCAGGAGTAGGCAAATGGATGGAATAAGTCAGTTAACTGATGAGCTCACAGGCAGAGCCCCCTAACTTCAGCACCTCACACTCAGAGGCAGTGCAAATAGAGGGATCAGTCACCCTCAGTCAAACCTCCAGTAGCCTCAGTGTTCACAGGACACCCACAGAGAAGATACAGTGCCAAATGTGTTAAGGTGTCTGCAAGTGACTGGTACATCAACACAGTTGTCACAAGGAAGCTGATCTTGGGTAGATAGTGTTCAGTATTTCACCTGGATTCTTTCTTTTTTTAAAATTGTTTTTCTTTTTATTGAATATTTTATTTACATTTCGGATGTTAATCCCTCTCCCCATTCCCCCCACCCCCACCCAGAAACCCCCTATCCCATTCCCCTCCTCCTGCTTCTATGAGGATGTGCCCCCAACCCACCCAGGATTCTTAAAAACTGCCCTTGATATGTCTTTGTGAGTTACAATTTTTTTCCCTATTTGCTCTGTATTATATATAAGACATCCATAAAAACTCTACCAGAAAACATCTGGAAATATCACTTTCATGTAAGTGGCAAGGTACACTTTTAACTGAAAACTGTGGGCTCTTATATTCAGAGAGAACTGGGTAGATTATATTTGATGGTGTGGAAACACTTGGCCATCCTATGAGCTCACCCAAAGCCAGAGTGAGGGCCTTTGGTCTAGAAAGGCCTTGGGTAGCACAAAGGCTGAGTTCCATGGTGAATGAAGTGTCTGAGAGGCCCCTTTGCAGCTTCCCATATATTTTGGAGGTGCTACAGGAGGCATTTAAGGAGTTAAACACAAAATGATATTAAAATCAAGTCTGGTACAAGAGGAATGTCTTTATCATTCCTCCTATCCTAAATAAGTTCCAGGCTGGCCATATACTTCCAGTCTCCTGCCTCTGCCTGCCTCTGCCTGCCTCTGCCTGCCTCTGCCTGCCTCTGCCTGCCTCTGCCTCCTAAGTGCCAATGAACTGTTTAATACTGCTTCTCAGCATAGTCTAAACGCTTAGCCCCTAGCTAAGGGGAATGGATCACAGGTGATCAGAGAAGGCTGTTTTTCACAGGATGCCCTTCCAAGATTACCCCATCCACACAATGCCAGCCTTCCCATTCACAGCTAAGCAAAGCTTGCCAAAGGGCACTGTCTGGTGGCTTGCTTCTTTTCCAGAGTCCTTCCTGGCCCTGCATATGCCTCACCTTGTGGGGAGTGGAGCAGGGGTGGCATGAAGCTCAGAGACAGGACAAGAATCCACAGGGATGCTGGAGCCACTTGGTGGCACTTTAGGTTCCTTAGGTGTCCTAGGGCTCTATCTGGTTGCAACAAAACCCAAAGGACTTTTGAACTTATTGATGTTTGTCTTATAAATGGTATAGAAGATGTGTTTGAGAGAAAAAATGTGGATGATAAGCCATCACCAGGAAAAGCACTATTGGGTTAAATTATCTATCAGTTAAATATAGAACCATTTCAATAACCAGACTTATTTCTGTGGTAGTTTACAGCAGAACTGGGAAGTGAAAGCTTTTGTCCACTCTCCCTCACTCAGGATCACACCCATGCTTTTTGTCCCAAGCAAGGAGGTGCACACGTTCCAACTGACGAGCTCACACTAACACATCATTGTTCCAAGTTCATGGCTTGTGTTAGGTGCATGAACTGTGGGCCTGAATAGATGGACAGGGGTTGGTACATACTATCCCAGCCCCACACAGCAGTGTTCTTCTGCTGTTTGATACCAGATTCTGAAACTTTGCACACTGCTAAAGTGTAGCCAGCAAATGTGGCAAGCTCGAGTGTGTTTATATCATGAAACAAGGACCCATTAGCCTACTGGCATCAGAAGGATCCCCAAGGCTGGATAACATCAGAACCCACCCCAGCCAAATGGGATTTCTTCAGCTACAAGAATATAAGAGGGTTCTGAGGGCCTAGCAGAAGAAATTGGAAACCACGTTTATTCCCAAATCACCCCTAACGCAGAGTTGTGTTTGAGTGGAAAATGTCACTGGTCTCCTGTTTTCTCTGGAATTGTAAGAAAGACATGTCATATTCCAGGTATCCAGACATGCTTTCCTGACGAACTCACCCATTTCCTGAATTTGCCAGTTTCCTTCACTCAGCTAGAGTGTTCGCTTGACAAGCTAAGCGATGATGTCACGTGTTTCCCATAGGTGTGCTGTCCCAGCTGATCCTGACGATTTAAGAATAAGCCAACATTCTGGGCAGCAAAACAATTTGCTATTTCAATCTTCTTTTCCTTGTAAGAAAATTAAAGATAAATATGCTTTCAGCATGAGAAGTCTTTTGTTTCTTAGTTTCCTAGCAGCAGCCAGTGAATTAGGCTGCACGTTGGCACTGATATTAAGAGCAGATGCTTGGGACAAATTCAGCAACATCGTTTATGCCATCAACACTTACTGTCATGACCTGGAGGTCATATACACAGCAGCAAATAAAAGCAGACAGTCCCCTCCTGTATGAACTTTCTCCCTTAAACAGTACCTAACAAATACTCATAAAGCCCATTGGTGTCCAACAACAAATTCCTGAAGAGACTAAGAGCAAACATTAAATAATAAAAAAAAGTCCTGTATGGTGCCATGAGGAAGCAAGTTTTCAAGTTGAGATCTATAGGATAAGTAGGAGTTAGCCAGCTAATGGGAACGGGGATGAACCAATAGGTGCGAAGACCCTGAGAGGAAAGCAGGTGGCTCCATCTGTACCACTCAAGGATAGCTAGTTGAGGCTGAGGATACCAGAGCAAGGGGATGTTTAAAAGAAGGCTGGTCTTTCAGCTAGAGGCTAAACCAAACAGGGTTTGTTGATGTCTAGTTAAGAATTCTGGTCTTTTCCTAAGAGTAATCAGAAGTAATGAAAATTTATAAGCTTGGAGGAGCAGACTCTAGACCATTGTATTGCACACATTTTGACTCAGGGCTAAACACATGAAGAGGTCACTGCTGTGTAGATTTAGAAGTCATTTCAGATGTGGACGTGGAAGAAGCATAATGTGAGTCTCAAGTTTTCAGCAGGATAGTAGGAGTGTGACAGTCTTGGGAAGATAATCTAAAGCATATTTCTTCTTTTCTCATGACCAGTGTGCTTCTATGTGTGGGCTTTGGTTTTCTTCCAACATTTTTGAGGGGACATCATCTGATGAAGAGAGCCAAAGTCAGTAGCTCTGTCCTCTGACACCTCTGTCTGTTCACAGATCAGGGACCACACGAGCTATGCTTCCAGCTCCACCTCCTTGCCCTGCCCAGGCTCCTCAGTCCTGATGTGGAGTGACCAGCTGGAAAGGTGAGGGAGAAAGACTGCCTGCTTCAGTAATGCTACCAGAGAATTAAAATGTGCACTAAGGGCTGCGGAGATAGCTCAGCCTGTCAGTGCTTGCCTCAAGTACGATGACCTTAGTTCCACCAGTAGAGCCCATGTCAAAAGACAGGTATGATGTGCACCCATAATCTCAGTGATGGAGAGATGCGAGGGGGAGACACGGGAATCCCTGGAGTCCACTGGCCAGCTAGTCTGGCCAACATGGTCAAGTTCCAGGATCAAGTATTCAATGGAAGATACTGTCTCAATGAAAGTGTGGAAGTTACTTGAGGACCAGCACTCAAGATTGTCCACAGACCCTACACCTCCCCACACACACACACTCTCACAAACACACCTGGACATTATCACACTCACCTTAATCCAGAAAAATAAAAGTCAGACATTTCCTTTCACTGAGAGCCAGCTGAGACTGGATCCAGCTTGGTCTCGTGACAAATCAGTTCTTCTATCGTGTCACTGAGTGTTCTTAATAAGATGCATAACAAGTGTCTTATGACTCAGTCAGTATCTTAATTAGATACCAGAATCCAATGTTTTTGCCACATGGCCAGCTCATTCTCAGTTCCTCTTTGGGTTTGATTTGATTTGTATAAACTGTGTCCTCTGGAGAATGAGCGCTCTGTAAAACTGAGCACAATGAAGACAGAAATGACTCTTAAACTTAGAGCATCAGTTCTTCCCCAACACTGTATTCACCATGGCTCTTAGGGACTCCAGAGCCAGGAGTAGACTGAAAGAAGTCTGCCAGCTTGATTTTGGTCATTAGCCTATATCTGAAAGAGAGGATGCGAAAGAAAGGGTTTCATTGCTTTTAATGACAGCACACTTGTAATTTTTACACAAGTGACATAATACTCCTTTATTTAGCATCTGTGAGATCCAATGTGCTATCCTAGACACACTGTGGCTCTCCATTGTTGCATAGAATGAAGAAAAGACAGAGGGTAACTTATTTCCATCTTTTTTTTGTTGTTAATTTCACCCTAAGGCTTTTTATAAAAATCATTTATTATTTTTTAGTGTGTTTATGTCTGCAAATGTGTCTGTGTGAGTGTATCTGCAAGGTATTTTTAAAAAATAATTTATTAGTTATATGTCTGTGCTTGTGTCTGTGTGAGTATATATACAGGTGTGTGTGCATATGCATGTTTGTGTGTGTGCATGCATGTGTGTGTGCCTGTTTGTGTGTGTTACTATTTGTGTGTGCATGTGTGTGTGTGTCTGTGTGTGTAAGACAGAATTTAGAGGGGTTTGTAGTTGCTGTTTTGTTTAGTTGGTTTGGGTTGTTGTTATAGTTAGCTAGCTAGCTAGTTAGTTAGTTAGCTAGCTAGTTAGCTAGTTAGTTAGTTAGTTAGTTTGACAGGGTCTTCTACAGTCCTAGCCAGCCTCAAACTCTATGGAGCAAAGGGTTGCCTTGAACTCTGGATTCGCTTCTCTCAGCCTCCTGGGTGCTGGAATTACAGGCATCACACTCAGCTACAAGACTGCTTCTTCTTATGCTTGCATTTTCTTTCAGCTTAAGAAGATGTTCTAGGAGTGTGTAATGTGTGAGCTATAATGCCCTCGAAAACCACGTACAGTCAAAATGCCTTCTAAAAAAGAATTAGAGATTTTAAGTTCTGTCAGTGAGAGTCTCTGAGTTGTTTCACTCTAACTAGAACTGGCACAATGCCTTATCTAGCAGAAGACTGTTGATTTGATGGAAGGCTACATTTTACAGGATTCTTAATGACACTCTTCCTGCTTATAAAATCACAATTATATACTTATTGGCACTTGTATCCTAAAACTGTATTTGATGTACCCATATTTGACTTTATTTATAAAACATACCTAATTTCTACACATGTGTTTTGCCTCTATATGACATATTCATTTCTCATTTATATTTTACTTTTATTTTTACACACAAACACATTAACAATCATTCCTACTATACTTACAGTTCTTTCTCTGTTTTAACAGATGATGAACAAACTGAAGTGGACTTTCATTGCAGTACCTGATTCCCTGGGTCTGAGAATTTCTTCCCCCAGGGAAAGATAACTGAACATTTTGGATTGTATCTTCTTTTGGCCTCATATTTTAAATTTTCCTTGCCATTAAACACACTGAGACAAGCTTTTTAGGATAATCTGAGAGTCTGGCTGTTAGCTGGTTCCTGTGAAGGACTGAAGCTTCTTTCCTTGAGGAGGGGGCAAGACTTCATAAAGCAGCAGAGAGACTCAGTGCAGAAGTATCTTCATCTCCAGCCTCCAGAACCCTTATGGACATGGACACCTTCATATGTTTGATAGTCTGATTCTACTATATAGATCTGAAACAGCAGCCTAACTTTTTCACAGTGAAGCACTGATATGTTGAGGGCAAATAGCCATCTAATAAACCAGACAAAATAATACTAAACAAGCCATCTAATAAACAAGACAAAAAAAGCCTGCATAAGAAGGCAGGAGAGATTGTGCAAAAGGTGTTTGTGCCAAGAAGGTATAGGGCACCACAGAGCTGTGTTCTTCTCAGTGAGGCTTGGAAATAAGGTTTCTAATTTAATTCTAATTATTGGCCCCTTCGTAATTCAGGAATCATGCCATCATTTCTCTGCTTTTAAAGGGAGAAGTTTAGATAAAGACACATTCCATGTGTGACTAATAGTTCCAAAGCTAGGTGACTAAATGTTCAGTCAGAGCTGTTAAAAGGAAACCAGCTAATTATCATTCCAGTTCAATGTTATTTTTTAATTACTATCTACTTAAGATTTCTCATAATTTGTGCTCAGGCAGCACAATCAAAAGGGGGGTGAGAAAATTACTGACAGTTATTCTGCATCTAAGTCTGTGACTTTTTTATTAAATAAAACGATTTTGTGTTGAAATAGTGGACTTTGGAAAATATTTGAGTTATTTAATAGAGTCCATCTGGTACACACTTACGCACTCGTGAATCCAACAACTTGTTTTTCCTTCTTCCACCACCTTTCTGACTCCCCTCTGTCTCCCAGTTCAGCCCTTAGTTCAGCAGATACTCAGTATCTGCTTAGGCACTGCTACGCCACACTGTCACGTCTCTGGGATCTGTAGTTTCATCCTGAACCAGGATTCCATTCTCAGTCTATCCAACTGATCCCTGAATCAGTTGACAACTTCCACTGCTTTATTTTGAATTTGTTTCCTTCTCAGATTTAAGTTCAGTGACCATTATTCAGCGCAGGGTAAAGATCTCCATCAGAGGAATTCCCATCTCTTACCTCTGTGGGGATTGAACTGTCATCTACTGTTTCATCGTCACAAGAGAGGGCTCTGAACAGTTCTCCACAAGTCTCATCACCAAGATTAGATGCAATGACATCCCATTGATAGGATCAGGTGATGTAGCAGTCGCATGGTCTTTGATTCAAAGTTGGATTTGACTTTCAATACACCACGCATAGGCCCTGTGCCCTTGAGAAAGCCTCTGCACATCCTGCTGGGTCTCAAATGGACCCAACTATGAGCTGAAAACTGTAATTTCCCATAAGGTTATTGTCATGATATCTAGGAAGTGTATGCAGTGCACAGTTAGGCATGGCAGTGATTAAATCTTTGTTTAGAATTATTTCAAAGTACTCGATATGAGCTTTCAGTTCAACTTCAGATTGACTTCCTTACCATATGGGGTTGAATGTCATGGGCAGAACCCACTTCTAATGCATATATTCTTTTTTTTTTTTGGTTTGGTTTTTTTTTTTTTGTTTGTTTGTTTTGTTTTGTTTTTGGAGACAAGGTTTCTCTGTGTAGTCCTGGCTGTCCTGGAACTCACTCTGTAGACCAGGCTGGCCTCAAACTCAGAAATCTGCCTGCCTCTGCCTCCTAAGTCCTCCCAAGTGCTGGGACTAAAGGCGTGTGCCACCATCACCCGGCTAATGCATATATTCTTATCTGCAAGACCTCTCCATCATTTTACCTCTGCAGAACTTCAGACTTCCCACCTGTTCTCACCTTGTCTTAGGCTTTGGACAATTCACACCCCTGTGTGTCCTCACCTGTATCCTCATCCTGATATTATGTGGAGCCCACAGTACTACAACACCACACTCTTCCTTAAGCATTTTTCATGGGTATGTCTTTTTCCCCTGAAAAAGAATGTTCAGAGCCTCTTTTTCTTCTCTTTTCTTTACCAATCTCCTAGCACCATGTTGTCATGTTTGACACCTAGAAAGTTACTATTCACTAATAAATTATCAGCAGAGGTGACATTTTTATACAGGACTCCCAGTTTATAACAAGAAGGAATTTGGTGGGAAGCTGCTTCTATTATTACCATTCAGCGGATTTGAATGCATCTGTATCCAAGCAAACTAGTTCAATGCAACAATGTAAACCTCCTTTTGCAAAAGCAATAATGTTGCAGTAACTGGAAATGCTTGGCAAAGGTGATTCTCAGGTACCTAATACCTGTGATTCTCAGGTACCTAATTGTTGGGAGCCGACTTTAGCAGAAAGCGGCTAGATCAACTTTACAGCCATCTGGAACCATATACCCTGATGAAAGATTTGGTTTTCAATAGCCTACAACAGCTGAAGCACACTCTGATATCCCACATATTTTGTGTTGCTGCTTATTGCCCCCAGCTACAAGGTGCACGTGGTGGCCACGTCTGCAAGGCATTGCGGTGCACGTGCTGTCCACGCTATAGATGCCTGTAAGGCTTACGTCATATCAACACCTACAAGGCACGTGGTATCCACGCGCCTACAAGGCACGTGACAAAAGCCTATAAATAGCTCCAAATTCCCTTCAATAAACGAGACTTGATCAGAATCTCTGTCTTGTCTCCATTCTTCGCGTCTCTTCCCCTTTATCCCCACTCTCTCTCTCGCTAGACCCTGACCCTCGGACCAGAACGGGCAGTACGGGCTGCAACAGTTTTGTGCCCAAGCGTGGGGGGGTTCGCAACAGTTTGGCGTCCAACATCGGGCTCCAGTAGAGCAACAGTTTGGCGCCCAACGTGGGGCAGCGGGAATGAGAGACCCAGTGAGGGACTTTACGGAAGAAGAATCTGTTGGTTGCCGCAGGAATCTGCCACATTGAGAAAGGTAAGAAAAATGGGACAAGAAATTAGTCAACCTGAATCCAACTCTCTGTTTTGGTTTGTTTCGAGAAAGGTAATGAAAATGGGACAAGAAATTTATCAGCTTGAATTCAACTCTCTGTTTTGGTTTTGTTTGCTGCTCACATGTGTTAATTTTCTGCTTTTGTTCTTGAATGCTGTCATTTTGGTTCAAAATAAAAAGAAGCAGAAGCGTAAGTTAGAATCCAAAATACAGCCAAAGGTTGATGACAATTTGTCAGAGCCAGATTGTGCTGACCGAGAGGAAGAGGAAGTTAAATTTTATGACGCTGAAATGCCCTCTTTCTATGTGCCTCCACCTCCAAGTGCTCCCCCAATGGAGACAATGGTTGTAGATCCTAAAAAGGAGTTACAGGACAAAATTACTACCCTTAAACAACTGATAGAGTTAGAAAAAGAGTATCAGGGCTTAAGTAACCAGTTACAGAAATTAAGGACAGGGAAGAGGTCTCAAGAGACTAACTGCGAAAATCCCCCGGATTTTCACGTTCCTCAACCTGGTGTCCAAAGGCAGTCCCTATCCTCTAGCTTTAGTTCAGCTACAGATCAGCCAGAGGAGGGAGACGCTAAGGCTTTCCCTGTATCAGAGACCAGAGACGCTCAAGGGGTTGCTTGGAGACATCACACAGGGTTTAATTTTCAAATTATTAAAGAATTAAAAAATGCAGTATCTCAATATGGTGCCACTGCTCCCTTTACTCTTGCAATTTTAGAATCAGCTGCAGAGGAGTGGCTAACTCCTAGTGATTGGAATATGTTAGTGAGAGCAGTTCTTAGTGGTGGTGACTATCTTATTTGGAAATCAGAGTATCATGAGAATTGTAAAGAGACAGCTAGGAGAAACATTCAGGCAGACAATGGTTGGTCCTTTGATGCCTTAGTAGGAGAAGGGCAATTTGCTTCTAGTGATAACCAGATGCAATATGACCCAGGTTTATATGCTCAAATTCAAAATGCAGCCATGAAGGCTTGGCGTAAACTCCCAGTAAAGGGAGACCCTGGTGCATCTTTAACAGCAGTCAGGCAAGGGCCTGATGAACAATTTTCTGACTTTGTTCATCGATTAATGACAACAGCAGGGAGGATTTTTGACAATGCAGAGGCAGGTGTAGATTATGTGAAACAACTTGCATATGAAAATGCTAATCCTGCCTGCCAAGCGGCCATTAGACCTTATAGGAAAAAGACAGACCTTACGGGATATATCAGACTCTGTTCTGACATAGGTCCCTCTTATCAACAAGGCTTAGCTATGGCAGCTGCTATGCAAGAAAAATCTATAAGAGATTTTTTGACAAATAAAGACAGAAAGACATGTTTTAAATGTGGTAAGCCTGGACACTTTGCAAGAGATTGCAAAGTAGAAAATGAGTTAAGCCAGAGACAGCCCAGAAAACAGCCTGGGCTCTGCCCACGTTACAAACGTGGAAGGCATTGGGCTAGTCATTGTATGTCTAAGAGAGACGCACAAGGTAACACCCTTTTCTATGATCAGGGAAACGGGAACAGGGGCCAGCTCCAGGCCCCGAACCAACACAAGCCAAAACAGGCTTATAGAGCAGTCAGTGTCCTACCAGCAAATACCAATCCCTTTCTGAACTTAGTCGAGCAACACCAGGAAGCGCAGGACTGGACCTCAGTTCTGCCACCCACACAGTATTAACCCCAGAAATGGGACCTCAGGCTTTACCCACTGGAGTGTTTGGACCACTCTATCCAAATGTGTTTGGCCTGATAGTGGGAAGAAGCAGTACTACTATGCAGGGATTACAAATTTTTCCTGGAGTTATAGATAATGATTATCAGGGTGAGATTAAGGTAATGGCGCAGGCAATTCAGAACATAGTCACCATTCCTACAGGAAAGAGGATAGCTCAACTATTGTTACTTCCATTGTACCCTACTAATCACAAATATAAGAATCCTAAAAGAGGGGATCAAGGTTTTGGTTCCTCTGATGCATACTGGGTACAGCCTATAGTTAAACAAAAACCTATGATGACAATCTGGCTAGATGGAAAGGCATTCCAAGGCTTGGTTGACACAGGAGCTGATGTGACTATCCTAAAACAAAGTGATTGGCCTACTACCTGGCCTCTGACCCCAACCTTAACCAATTTAAGGGATATTGGCCAAAGTCAAAATCCACTACAAAGCTCTAAGGTGCTAACGTGGAAAGATAAAGAAGGAAATACAGGAAATATACAACCCTATGTCATCTCAGGCCTTCCCATTAATCTCTGGGGCAGAGATCTGTTATCCCAGTTGGGATTGATTATGTGCAGCCCTAATGAAGTAATCATGGCTCAAATGGTAAACTCTGAGCTTTCCCCAGACAAAGGATTAGGAAAAGGTGAAGATGAAATTATTCATCCTACTGAAGTTTATGGTAACAATGAAAGAAGAGGCTTGGGGTATTTTTGATGGGGGCTACTGATTCAGCTGCACCCCTAGGATGTTGTGCGGATCCCATCACCTGGAAAGGGGACTCGCCTGTCTGGGTGGATCAGTGGTCCCTAACCACCGAAAAATTACAAGCTGCCCAGTTGCTAGTGCAGGAGCAATTACAGGCAGGGCATTTGGAAGAGAGTAACTCTCCCTGGAACACCCCAATATTTGTCATTAAGAAAAAATCAGGAAAGTGGAGATTGTTGCAAGACTTGAGGGCTGTTAATGCAACCATGATTAAAATGGGAGCCTTACAACCTGGGCTGCCCACACCGGTGGCCATACCTTTAGGTTATTATAAAATAGTTATAGATTTAAAAGACTGTTTTTTTTACTATCCCCTTACATCCTAATGATAGAAAACGTTTTGCTTTCAGTATTCCCTCTATAAACTTTAGAGAACCTATGAAAAGATATCAATGGAAGGTATTGCCTCAGGGTATGGCTAACAGTCCTACCTTGTGCCAAAAGTTTGTGGCTTCTGCCATAGAGGGTGTTAGAACTATGTGGAAGCAAATTTACATGATTCATTTCATGGATGATATTTTGATAGCTAGAAAAGATGGAAAACAGGTACTCCAGTGCTTTGATGATCTTAGAACAGCTTTACAGACTGCAGGGTTACAAATAACACCAGAAAAGGTGCAATTACAAGACCCATATACCTATTTAGGATTTCAGATTAATGGTCCAAGTATTATTAATAGTAAAGCCACACTGAGGACTGATTCCCTTAAGACACTTAATGATTTTCAAAAACTACTGGGAGACATTAATTGGCTAAGACCATATTTGAAACTTACAACAGGAGAATTGAAGCCTCTGTTTGATATTCTCAAGGGAGATCCTGACCCTAAGTCTGACAGGGCTCTAACAGAGGAGGGTAGAAAAGCCTTATAGAAGGTAGAGAATGCTATTTCATCCCAATTTGTAACTCATATTAATTATTCTAAGCCTTTATATTTTCTTATTTTTAATACTAAACTGACTCCTACTGCAGTTTTTTGGCAAACTGCACCCATATTATGGGTTCATCTTCCCTCATCCCCCAAGAAGGTTCTTAATCCATACTATGCAGCTGTAGCAGATATGATTATGTTAGGCAGAGATAACAGTCAAAAATATTTTGGAAAAGATCCTGATGTCATAGTACAACCTTATACAAGGCATCAGGTTGATTGGCTTATGCAGAATTCTGAAGTCTGGCCTATTGCATGTGCCTCATTTGCTGGTCAGATAGATAATCATTATCCACCAGATAAATTGGTCCAGTTTTGTAATCATCATGAATTTGTTTTTCCATCTCGTACTGCACATGAACCTATCAAGGAAGCATTGCTAGTTTTCACTGATGGTTCCTCATCAGGAACAGCTGCTTATGCCTTTAAAGATCAAGTAATCTCCTTTGCTACATCATCTGTGTCAGCTCAATTGGTTGAATTACATGCTGTTATTGCTGTGTTTCAAACATTTCCAAGTCAACCCATTAACATTTATACAGATAGCTCATACATAGCTCAGTCTATCCCTCTGCTAGAAACTGCTGCACAAATAAAGCATTCCTCAGAAGCAGCTGATTTGTTTTTACAGTGCCAACAATTAATTTTGAGGAGAAAGTGTAAATTCTTTATAGGACATCTGAGAGCCCACACTGGGCTACCAGGTCCTCTCTCTGAAGGAAATACTAAGGCAGACCTAGCTACTCGAATAGCTGCAGTGACTTTATCAGATCAAAAATCTAATTTGGATCAGGCCATAAAGTCTCATGAGTTACATCACCTTAATTCTAAAACCTTAAGAGTTATGTTTAAAATTACCAGAGAACAAGCTAGACAAATTGTCAAACAATGTCAATCATGTGTTAAACTTTTACCAGTTCCTCATTTGGGTGTAAATCCAAAGGGACTGATACCAAACAGTATCTGGCAAATGGATGTTACTCATTATAATGAATTTGGCAAACAAAAATATATACATGTATGTGTAGACACATACAGTGGTTTCATCTATGCAACATTACAAACTGGAGAAGCAAGCAAGCATGTGATTGCTCATATGCTTGCTACAATCGCTGTATTGGGTGTGCCTAAACAGATAAAAACTGACAATGGCCCAGGTTATACAAGCTCCAGTTTCCACCAATTTTGTGAAAGATTGGGAATACTACATAAAACGGGTATTCTATATAATCCACAGGGCCAAGGTATAGTAGAAAGGGCACATCAAACCATTAAATGTCAATTTGAAAAAATTAAAAAGGGGGAATGGTACCCTACCAAGGGATCCACCAGAAATATCCTTCATCATGCACTCTTCATTTTAAATTTTTTAAATTTGGATTCTGAAGAAAAATCTGCTGCAGATAGATTCTGACATCCTGATACAAAAAAAAAAAAAAATTTTGCAACAGTCCTCTGGAAAGACCCATTAACTAGAACCTGGAATGGGCCAGACCCAGTGCTTATCTGGGGAAGAGGTTCTGTTTGCATATATTCCCAAACTGCAGATGCTGCACGTTGGCTGCCAGAGAGACTGATTAAACAAATAGACAACAATAACAAATCCAGGGAGGAGAAACCCCCTGAGAAGCGTATTTTTTCTTCACAGGAAACATAAAGATGCTTCACAATTGCCTTCAAATTGGAACAGATCAACGAGTAAACCTGACTTGGGAAGTTATCAGTGCTGAAGAAGACATCACCACCCATATCTCCAGGGTGGCTCTATTGGACTCTTGATTCCCTGACTTATGATTTAGTGGGGAACTAGATTGTTTTAGATTTAGTGGGAATTTAGATTAACAAAAAACCCACTACCACAGTTACTATAGTTGTTTTTTGGGTTTGAGATTGACTAGAGCAGGAACAGGGATTTCCTTAGTTTTCTTTAGATCAAAGCTATGATCAGTTTTGTATTTATATAGATTTAGATTCTGATATAAGACATTTATAAACAGAATAGAAGAGGCTTACACTTTTTACTCCTCTGATAGAGGGAGTTATGTGTTACCCTTAAAAAAGAGTGTTGCTTTTATACTGACTGTTCAGACATTGCTAAGTCTCTTGTCTCTTGGGTTAATAAGGTTCAACAAACTGATGGCTTTTGTACGAGATACTATTCAAATGAAACCCATACAGGTCCACTATTACAGGCTGAAAGTAGGGGACTCTGAAACCTCTGTCATCAAGACTGATGAGGATTAACCCCTAACTTACGCGCTAAGCCGGATAGTCAGTGACGGGTAAGAGAGCATACCGAGACCCTTGCCCCTAAAAGAAGGGAGGCCTCACCATCCTAAGACAGGAGCTCAACCAATGGCTGTTGAGTATCCAAGGACGGGAAAGGGAGGCTGGGGTCCTTTGTTCCAACCTAGGACAGACACGGTTTCCGTAAGTTTTCCCAGCCTTCCCTTTTGAAAAAAATTTAAAAAGGGGGACCTGTTGGGAGCCGACTTTAGCAGAAAGCGGCTAGATCAACTTTACAGCCATCTGGAACCATATACCCTGACGAAAGATTTGGTTTTCAATAGCCTACAACAGCTGAAGCACACTCTGATATCCCACATATTTTGTGTTGCTGCTTACTGCCCCCAGCTACAAGGTGCACGTGGTGGCCACGCCTGCAAGGTATTGCAGTTCACGTGCTGTCCACATGCTATCTACGCCATACATGCCTGTAAGGCACACGTGCTATCCACGTCTGCAAGGCATTGCGGTGCACGTGCTGTCCACGCTATAGATGCCTGTAAGGCTTACGTCATATCAACACCTACAAGGCACGTGGTATCCACGCGCCTACAAGGCATGTGACAAAAGCCTATAAATAGCTCCAAATTCCCTTCAATAAACGAGACTTGATCAGAATCTCTGTCTTGTCTCCATTCTTCGCGTCTCTTCCCCTTTATCCCCACTCTCTCTCTCGCTAGACCCTGACCCTCGGACCGGAACGGGCAGTACGGGCTGCAACAGTTTTGTGCCCAAGCGTGGGGGGTTCGCAACAGTTTGGCGTCCAACATCGGGCTCCAGTAGAGCAACACCTAATGCCCTCTTGTGAATCGTCTGATCTGACAAGGGAAAGCATGTGTCTGTGTAAAACATGTATGGTGCTGTTTTTAAAAACAGGTTTTTATTTTCAGTGCAGTTTTAGGTTTTCAGCAAAACTGAATAGAGTTCAAAGGATACTTTGGTT
Organism: Arvicanthis niloticus; assembly: GCF_011762505.2. Lineage (NCBI taxonomy): Eukaryota > Metazoa > Chordata > Mammalia > Rodentia > Muridae > Arvicanthis > Arvicanthis niloticus. The sequence goes on from NC_047661.1 coordinate 133,066,058, forward strand.
TTGAGTTCAGAGAAATCACCTACTGCTAACTGAATTCACCTGGAATGCTGATCTCCTCTAAAGTGCACTTGTGAATTCAGTGACATGTGAATTAATTTTTAAGCCTGTCATCTTCGGTATCAACAGTAAACACTCTCATTCTAATGTAATTAGATCACAATAATGGCTACTTCTAAAAATAAAACAAGTTCGTTCTATTGGGGTGCTTCCCTGGTGGATTTGATCAGTAGGTTTAAACCACTTGTAAGACCAACCATAAAGCTTAGGGTTAAGCACAAAAAACTGTGCAACATTAATGTGCTAAGTAGATGTGCAGACATGTGTTCTTGCTCTTTTTCACATGTATGTAATGGATTCTTTGTAATATATTATGTAAGATTGTATAAGATACTACATCCATTGTGTGTACGGCTCATCGTCGTGATGTATTATACATATGTAAGTTACTATGTGTGACATATTGCATGTCACATGTCTAATGTGTCCTGTGTAGTATAGTGTATGTAATCTGTTCTGTAGTGACCTCCTGGAGAGTACAATCTCTACTTCTGTCTTCTTGCACCAGCACAACCAGTGTGAATGAACACAAATAAAGCAAATGTCCACTAGGCTATGTGTGCAGCATGAATCCAGGATAACAGGAAAGTTTGACAAGTTTGCCATCAGAACCAGGCAACAGAAAGCAATTGTGCTGGTCTCTTGAGACTGGGCTTTTATTAGAAACGGTATTTGTTCCAGAATCCGCAGGAAGAAAGAGAAAGGTAGATCCATTACTGTGTATAGGTATGTGTAGATACATGTCTTGCAGTTATTTACAGTAGCTACAAAAATGTATAAAAAATGAGTTTAATTGGTCTGTTCTTTTATTATTTATAAGAAAAGCCAAAAATTTAAAAAATGAAGTGAAAGTTATAAGAAAACTATAGAATGTATTTAAAGCAACACAGCCTTTTCATACCCTCAATGGTTAGGAATGTATCTGAGGCATATTAAGATAGCTGCCATAATGTGGGTGTCTTAAGGTTCTGTTCACTATGCTTTAATCACTATGATGACTTAACTATCTCCTTGTTGTCTTGAAACATTTGTGCATATGTGTTCCAGGAATCCCAGGTTTACTAAATGCTTTGTTGATTTTTAATGTCTAGGCACACAATGTAGATGAGAATGGTTCTTGTTTCATCCAAGTCTTAATGCTTTGTTTCCATTATCTGATTTTTTTATATATAAAAATAATTTGTGTGAAACCTATTCTAATAGCCTTTAGAGCTATTTTTTTGGTTTTTGGTTTTTTATACTGGTCATGAGTTTCCTGTGGACAGAACCTGTACTTTACAAACCTTGTGATCTGACGGACCCAGGAACCATGCTGGAACCAAACATGCAGAAATAATCAATAAAGACACAGTTGTTCGACATCTCACTGTAGCATGTGTAAATGGTGCTGAAGACATCCTGGGCTATCACCCTCTAGCTTGCTATTTACCCAGCCCAGAATGATCTACAAGAACTGTGCTTTGGATTTTGAATGAATGAGTTTATTCAGCATATAGAAAGAGAAAGTAAGAGTACAGAGTGAGAAGCACATAGAGAGAAGCAGCTGACAGCAAAACATCAGACTCAGTGCTCACAGCATCCAGCAGAGATGACTGGGGGAGCACAACTCCGACAGTAAGCAAAGGTGACATCATCATATTGGGGCTTACAAACACCCATCAGAAAAAGACTGAGGGAGCCCTGCTAAAGCAGGTAGGTGGAGTTCCCAAATGTTCCCAGGCAGAGCAGAGGGTCCCCTTAAGTGAGATGTCCAAATGAAACAGCAAATGGGAGAAAGATCCTGTGATTAAACTGAATGCTCGCAATAGCCATCAGACACCAACTGGGGAAATTTGGAATAAGCTGGAGTTCCTAATTAGCTCTCTTTCCATGGGTGAGCTTCCCATTCCCACTGTACACATTTCCATATTAAAAAATAAATAATACAAACCTTGGTTGGACATGACATTCTTTTTTTTTCTTTATTGGATATTTTATTTACATTTCAGATGCCATCCCATTTCCCCATTTTCCCTCCCTAGAAAACCCCTATCCCATCCCTGCTTCTCCTTTTTGCTTTTATACTTTTTTTTAAAATGTTAATCAAAGGCTTTATAAGTTTGGTAATGCTCAATAACAAGATGCCCATACAATTAGAAGTGTAACCCAATACCCAACCTAGATATACCAACTACCTTTGACTGGCAGAGACACTCCATGTTCCCTGCCCCCCTTGTCACCTAGCTCTTCCTCTCCTTCTCCGCCTCCTCTCCTTACTCCTCCTCTTCCTCTCCTTACTCCTCCCACCTTGGCTTCTCCTACATATCATCCTTCCTGTTAAAATAAAACTTTTCTCTTAAAATACAATTAGAGCATAACTATACCAATTTGTGTCAGTAAGGTACAAGATAGACCTAATACCCAGTCCATCATTTTGTTGACTAAACAGAACCTCTGTCATCCCTCCTAACTAAAAGGCTCAGTTCTGAACTGGCTTTTTTTCTTGGCTTTAGAATGAATGTCAGCTGGAAACCATCCTCTCAAATCTTTTCTCTCAAAGTAAATAGCCGGGATTGGCTATGAGACTTATAAGTCTTCAACCCCGTCAGAAATCCAGAATGACTGAGTTAACTGAAATTATGGGAAGCACAAAGCATAGCTTCTAAAACTTAGTCAAATTATAGAGACCGCTGAACACCTGGACAGTCCCTATACTACAAAATGTTGGAGCATCCAATGTTCAGCCTTCTGGCCCAGGATCATCTGACAGACGGAGTGATACAGAATTATTAAGGGCTAATTACTCTGTCTTGGCAGATATAATCAGTCGATTATTCCAAAAGTGTTGGACATGACATTCTTTAGGGAGCAGTTTTTTTTAATTCTTGAAACCATTGGCTGTTTTTCCCTCTCCCCATTGCAGAGCCATGGACCCACCTGACTCAGGACAGGGTGTGTTGGAAGACTCTTGACACATACAAGCTTGAGTCTATAGTGCAAGGAACAACTGGTTTATGCAACCTGCTTCTGAATGAGCGTATAGCACATGACAATTTACCAATACAATGTGCATTACATATGCCCTCCTTGACCTTGGGCCATTGGGATAGTCTTTAAGTTTTTGCACACTTCTTATAGAAAGCAATCATAGGAGTGACTGTGCTTCTAGAAGTGAATAAATGCAAGTCTATGTGTAAGACAACATTTACCTGGGTTTTTGCCTTTCCTTGGCACCAGTGAATTTTAGACACAGAAGGCAGAGGATACAAGGTATAGAATATAAATGGAGCATCTAAGAGAATGGGAGAAATGGTACATTTTAAAGGGATTTAGACTAAAGTGTAGTGATTTGTTTTCATAAATAAGCATATCAGCTGTTGTCAGTGAGTGTCAGTGCTTAGTTTACTTCTTTGGTGAATGACAGTAATGGTTTTACATGGTTAGTCAATTTAACTTTTAGCTTGAATGCCAAATTCATTTCAGTGCCTTATAGTTACACATGTAATATGTCTAGAGCAATACTTTGGGAAAACAACCCAAATGTCCAGTTATATATTAAAGCATAAGAAATAATCACTAAAATGACCCAGCCAGGGGGCTGGGGGAGAGGGGGGATGTGCTCTGGAGGTTAGGGGTAAAGAGATGGGCTCTGGTGGTTGTGGGGAGGGGATGTTCATAAAGACTCCATGCCACTGACATGTTAGCATGAAGCCAGGCAAAGGCTCCCAACATCAGTGAAAGGTTAAAGCCAGAAGGGTGATAAAAATTGGAAGATTTAATCAATTGTGGCCTGATTATCTCTCTGTAAATAGCTATAAATGGCTCACAATAAGTAGCTATAAATAGCTCACTGAGTGTTCTAAGGCAGGTGGGAAAGGTGCTGGCTGGGGCTTGGGTGGTAAAAGATATGAAACAGATTCTTAGGCAATATTAAATAAATGTCATACTAAGGAAATATGGGGGAAAAGTAGGTGGCCTTGGGAAAAAGGAATAAAATATCAAACTCATCTGTTTTTCAGTGCTCCTTAAATACTCAGTTCAACACAGTCCTCTCAATTCTGTCTCCACCAGCAGGACCAACTCTGAGTCTCCTTCATTCCCCACCTGAATCACCCTGACAGGAGCTGACTTCTGATCTTGGACCCTCAGGTCATTTTTTTTTTTTTTTTTTTTTTTTTTTTTTTATGATTTAACTTGTTTTAATGTAGTCTGCTATAAAAATGAAGACTTCTGCATGGTACACTTGGCCTTACAACTGTTAATGACTAGATAATGCTTATGTTACACCGAGCACATCATTAGATTCTGCTGACCAGGAACAGTTTCTCTGACATGGTTAACACCCAAACTGTGAATCATGGAACTTCTACTTAGCATACACACTCACAATCTACTGCAAACTGAAATACTAATCTATAACACCTAGCTGAATTATTGGATCCATTTCAGGATTGTGCTTATTATCTCAGAAGATAGGAACTAGCAAAAATACACAGTTCTTTTGCATATCCCCACCCCTGTATTATATTGTAAAAGAAATATTGTTCAGTGCACCCCCTAAGAAATAAACTTCCTTATATCATTCCTTTTTCTCAATCTCTCTCTCTCTCCTCTCTCTCTCTCTCTCTCCATATATATATATATATATATATATATATATATATATATATATAATCTCCAAACAGAGGAAGAGCACAATGCAACTTTGAAGATTACCATTTAAAGCAAGAAAGGTAGGAACACTCAGGCACTGCAGTCTTTCCTGCTGAGAAGCTTCAACTTCTGATCATCACTGGTCTGTTTTGGCTCCACAATAGGGATAAATTCAATGCAGGACTGCTCTGGACAGTTTCACATGTCTTCATCATTTCAGCAGCCACACTTTCATGTGCCATGCATTTACCTTAATCACTTAAACTGTAAGCTATAGAGTCAACAGTGCCCTCTGTTGTTGACTTGCCCACTGAGATTTTAATCACCTGCCTCCTGCCTACTGACTCAATGGGTTAATAAAAATATAACTAAAAGTTATTAACAACTAAACTATTAGGGAGACTTTTTGTTTTCAGCTCTGTGGTTCTAGAAGAAAAGAAAATCAAAGTCTAATTCCTTGTGAATTATCTAACCTGGATGGGTCCACTGAATCCTTTGGTTTTTCAAACACATGATCACCCATTCTCCTTCCCAATAAAAGGTTACAGTAGGCCAGGGGCTTCAGTAGGCCAGGGGCTTCTGGGTAGCTGCTGGCCAGAACAATGTATGTAGAGACACCAAGGCCTTTCTCTCTCCCACTTTGGATATAAAACTGTGTAACCAGTGTCCTGAGCTGGTCTGTTGGGAGTTCTGCTTGGCAAGAGCAAGAGTGTTCCGTTCTATGGACTTGGTCAGATGTAGCTGATACAGTGGAGAAGCCTGGAGGTTTCTGCCTCAGATCATCTTCTACACCTGTGACCAGAGTCACATTTTATTCATAAATTCAAACCTGCTTGTTATTTTCTTTCTTAACCCTTAACGTTTTTTTCCCATGAGATTCAGGATAAAATTCAAACCAGGGAATGCAGACCATGGAAGTTTCTACAGTCCTCTCTCTTGCACTACCATCTTGTTGTCTAGTGAAGATAACTTGTGCCTGCTATCCCTGCACACTGGGCACTCCCTCCCCATCCCTATGTGGAAAACCTTAACTCACCTTTCAGCCAAAACCCCTCTCCCCCAAGGGATCTTTTTCTCCTTTTTTACTAACTGAGGTCAAACTCAGCGCCTTCTGCTTGGTAAGCAAGCACTCAACCACTGCATACCGCAACTCAACTTCTTTCTTTAAAAAAAAAAAAAATTCTGCATAATGATTCATTGATTCATCTGCCTATTATTTTTACAGTCCAAGGTGAGGACTACTTTCTTTCCACTATCAGATGTGTCTGTCACAGTGTGTAACAAAGAGTTTGTACTCAACAAAATCCTATGAACAAAAGAGAATATTTTCTAGCAATTAAACATAAAAAATGTGAACAGAAACAATAACCCCAGCTGTCTTGACATCTAAGCCATCCTTCATGACATACAACACTCACAGTTTCTGGACAACACTACCACTATACTAGACTACAAAATAGATTGGTATCAATCAGAAAAATGGTAGATGCTAAAGGGAACTCATGGGGATTCAATATGGTGTCACCAAACCTACCACTTACACAAGTCACTCAGGGCTAGTCAGACAAGAGTATCCTGGCTTCTCGAGAGGTTGTGAGTCAGTTTGACAGGGAGTAGGAAATGTGTTTTTATCAAATGAATTCTCTCCAGGTGATTCTTCCTATTGGGAAGGATTGACATCATAATTAAAGTGCATTCTTAATCATCATACTTTGGCCAGCATCTTAGCACTGGCTGGAGGGTACCACTTCAGACCTCTCATAGTGGCTGTCAGCAACTTACGCATGAGAACCCCCTCAAATTCACTCCTGTTGTAGTAACTATTTAAAAAAAAAAGCAGCCACTGGTTAAGCTGACTGTCTAGGCTGCGGCAGCTCTGCCAATCTTCCACGCTGTCTCTGCAAGGCTGGGCATTGCCCAGACCATCCTGCCAACCATGCAGGCCCGGTAGAAAAATGAGACTCTAATGCTTAAAGATTAATCAAAGGCTTATATATTTGGTAATGATCAATAACAAGATGCCCTTACAATCAGAGGTGTAACCCAATACCCAACCTAGATATACCAACTACCTTTGACTGCTACAGACAAGCAAACATCAGCCTCCATCTCCCCTCTTTTGTTCTCTGTCTCTCCCTTAGCTCCTCCTCTTCCTTTTCCTCTTCATCTCCTTTCTCCTCTTCCTCTCTTTACTCCTCCCACCTTAGCTCCTCCTACACACTCCCTTGACAAATGTGACCCTGAAAGAAGGGACCTAGGAGTAGCCACAGATTCCCTCAGGAGTCAAGATGCTACATGCTGCCCTTCTGTTATCTCGCCTCCCTTTCTATTTTCACAGAAGCAGCTTGACTTCAGCATGCATCTTTTAATCTGCAACAGCCCCTCCCATCTCAATATCATAGAGACTTCTTATTCCTCTACCAAAATTTCTCTGGCTGACATCTTGTGATGCCACTGGAGTACACGCTGGCTCTGATCACTGAAAGGATTAGGTTCTCACCTCCATCACATGGGTCTCCATATTGGGATATATCCAGATAATAGTTACACATCCTCTTGAGGGTTTTCCAGGCAAGGAGAAGCCATCTTGTCCTCTTTTCTCAGCCTTTGGAAGGCCAAGGCAAGGAGGGACAATGTCCATTTGTGAAATGTCCCTCAGTTTTCAGACTAACGCTTGAGGCCACTAAGAATAAACATTCTGCTCTAAAGTAAGGCAGACATACAACACAGTGTGGGAGGATTATCTGCCAGCCTCACAGGAAAAGAAAGGTGTTTAGTTAACTGTGGTTGCTGGGACAGAGGACCACCGAGTAGCTTAAAGAGAGACAACTTAGCTTCACAGAGTTGGAGACCAAAAGTCTAAGACCAAGGATCTGCCACAGTTGGTTCCCACCATCTGCCATGAGAAGAAATATATTTCATGGCCTGTTCCAGCCTCAATAACACCCTGTAAAGTTCTTGGCTTGCAGGTATGTCACACTCTGCCTTTACATCTCACAGTGTCCCTGCTCAAAGGTCTCCTGGTTACACAACCTCAGCAAAACTGGAGTAGGGCCTTCTGTTATCTCATCCCTGTATACACCCTTACAACTTCATCAGGACTCAAGGAGGAAGAATGAACCTCACCACTAAAGGGCTGATTGTTGCTCACAAAACCTGACATGAAGATTGCTTGTAGGGTGTAATGGATGTAGGAATGGAATAACATTTCCAGCATCCTATGACAGCCCGGGCTGCAATTAAGATAGACAATTGTAAAGTGATCATGCATCTGACTCCAAAATACCTGCAATATTACCCTATAAAAATATATAGTACACATTTCATAAGTGTGTGGTAGAAAAGGTGTGTGTGTTGTTTATGTCATATTTTAAATGACTAAATTAATCTAAGACTGTTACATGCTTGGGAAGACAGGGAGTTCTAGAAAATTTATCTCACAGCTTTAAATGACAGATTCATTCCTGATAGGTTTCAAATCAGAGCCACTTACTTGTGTAGGGGCTGAAGCTTGAAGGGAGGCTGATGTTACATACGTCAAAGAAGACAACTAAAGATCTGTAAGGCCTTTTATACAGGGCTCTGAGTATGCGGCTGTTCCTGGATGGGTGCACAGCTGCAGAGAACCATTGTTGTCTTCTTTGCTTTAGCTTGTTAGGGTTACAACCGACAACTCTGCGCTCCTTCACAACTGAACTGAAATCACAGATCCGAGTCTTTTTTTGAGTTTGATCATCTGCCTTTCTCAGCCCCTCCAGTCTCCTCTCTTTTCCTTTCCATATCCCTTTCACTCTTTCTTTCATTGACTCTTCTATATTACTTGGGAATAATAATCAGAGACTCTAGAATCACATGGTGTGGAACTTTTAAATCACATTGAACAGATGCTTCCGGTCCATTCTCTTTCTCTGGTTGTTACCTTTCTAGATTACTACTGGAAACCTCCATTTCAGGATCTGTCTTTACCTTGGGGGATCCATTTGCTCTCTCAAGGTCAGTAGCTTTATACATGATCAAATTAGAATTCTAATCCACTTGCCTGGGCCTCAAATTCTGTCTTTCTATTGTCTGTTTAGAGACAGGGTATCACTATGTAGCTCAGGCCCTGTTGCGGACCGCTCTGTCCACAGGTCGGGTTCTAGCAAAAGAGAGAGAGTGGGGGGAAGAAGGGAGAGAAATGCGAAGAATGGAAAACAACCCAGAGGATCTGTAGTCAAGTCTCCTTTACTGTCTTCAACACATACAATTCCTACTCTACTACACCACCACTACACCACCACTACACCACACACTACACTACACACTACACCACACTACACCACACTACACCACACTACACCACACTACACCACACTACACCACACTACACCACACTACACCACACTACATCACCACTACTACACCACCACTACTACACCACCCCTTACAAGGAAATCCTGGGTATTTATAAGCACAAATAAGAGAACACAGGTGAAAACATTTTACCACGTACACCATACAGCTGGGGTTACTAAACAGCAAAACAAGCTATGTGGGATAAACAATATATTTATCAGAGTGTGCTTCAGCTGTTATAGGCTTTTGAAAACCAAGTCTTTCATCAGGGTATATGGTTCCAGATGGCTGCAAAGTTGATCTAGCCGCTTTCTGCTTAAGTCAGCTCCCAACAAGGCCCTTGAACTCCAGACTCTCTGATCCAGCCTCTGGGTACTGAGATCACAGGGCTACACTCCCATGCTCCAGCCTAAATCCTGTTTTGAATGTAACTTTCAAGATGTCACTAATATTTAGAACTTACTAACTTTTAAGGCTGTTAGGAATTGCATCAGTCATAAGAACACACTGATAATTTCTTAAAGATGCGATATTTTGAACAGACTTCTCTATTTTTATCTTTTCCTTCTAGTAGGCATAGGTAAGAATATTCTTGGCCAGAATATAGATCTCTCTGGACACCACCACCTTCAAATCATTTTAAGAGATTATTTATAGTTTATTTTCACCCTTCCTTTCATTCCTTTTTCCCCAGTCATTGGATAAATATAGAAAACAGAATTACACTCTCCCACTACATGACTAACAAGAACTGTCTTCACTCTCTGAGACTGAGATATTGCCTAGACAATATTGAATTTTCTTGTCTAGACACAAAAAAATTCAATAGTAAGGGGAGAAGAGATAATTAGATTGACACCCAGAGGTGCTAGTTTTGGGTCTGAACTTCTCCGTGTATTCTGTGTGAGGTGAGTGATTTAAAGCCTTGAGCTGCCATCCATTTTCCTGCAGCAGAGATCTCATGGCCTCTGAAGATGGCTGTGGAGATCAATTAGAGATCAGATGAGGCTCTGTCACCTTTCAGGAGCTCCTCAGACACATGGCAATAGTACCTTCTCCCCTTAAGGCTCTCTGATGTCCCTATCATCTTCTCATGGCACTTAGAGCAAATGCAACAATTTTTTTTTTAAATCCTTTCTAAAGCCTGCCTCAAAAGACCTACACAGTTGAGCATCCTGACACCATTTTACAAGAAGACTCAGCTCAGAGGGCAAGAGAGGCACAAGGACCACCAGGGTCATTCAAACCTAACCAGAATCTTCACTTGTCAATTTAACACTTCCTTCATCTGAAAAATCAGTGTGTCCTTCTTATCCTGAATGTGAAGGGGCCTGTGCCTGTTAAAACCAGGTTACAAGAGGCAGAAACCATAACACACACAACACACAAAATTGAAATCTGGTTTTCCTACATGAGCATGTGCTGGGACTGGGTGGACAGGCTAAAGCTACATAAGAAGAGCTTCAAATCTCACCAGATGTTTTCACATGGCAAGGGGGAGACTCCAGAGTGGTTCAGCAACATACCCACCCCCAGTGTACCCTGCCAACTTGAGAGGAAGTCTGTGTCAAGTAAGGAAGTGGAAAAAAAGAAATGCAATGTTCTGAGCAATGTGAACCCACATCCTAATGTCATCAGAAATGCAAAATAAATGAATGAAGTGACAGCTGCACTTTACACAAGCAGGTTCCATGTTCCTGACCACAACTCCAAGACCACTTACCTTAGGGCTAAGTGACTTGACAAAGGGTAGCTTATCAGCAACTGGGGCTGTTTTAAACGTGGGAATATTTGGGCATATTTTTTTAAGCACAATTGCAAAAACAAGTTGGTCACTTATGACCCAGTTCAGGCCTGGAGTGGTGGCAACGTGGCTTCAGAATTGCCAAGACATCTGCTCCAGGCAGGGGGAAAACGTCCAGATACAGGGTAATGCTGCAGCTTCAACTGGAAGAAGTATAGGGGTAGTTTGACTTATTTTGTGTAGAAGAAACGTACCTGCAGTGCTTGTGCAGTCTGGTGATCCTTCCAATAAAACAAGGCTGTGGGTTCTCAAACCAAGCATCTAATCTTGGGGGTTGGATATAGCATATTCTGACTCCAAATCTTGCAGTTGCAAAATACTTATTTCTAAAATTCTGTAAAACCTATGTTGACCTTTAGTTGCAAAGATGGGGAGTATGTTGCAGCAGAAGTGATGTCATCTAAAAGAAGCTCATCCAGAGCTGTGAAGGTTTCTTTTCAACTGAACACTCGTTCCTCTATCTGAAGAGGCAGACTCCAGAATAATGTGGGTGACAAATGAAAAGTTTAGCTGGAGAGTGTGACACTTATCACCCTTCCAATTGACAAGCTTCTCACCATAAACTCATTAAGTGAGTTTCTCCACCCTTCACGGGAAGCAGATGGCAATCACTGCTTTCCAACAAAATAAAACTTAAAGCATGAAAGAAAACCAAACATACAAGATCACAAGCTGGCATCTATTCCACAGAGAGCTAAAACATGTAAATTTCATAAGTATGGCTCACCTTCTGGACATAACACCTGATAAGTCCTAACGGTTTATGCCATTTATTAATTATTTTCCCTCTGTAAATCAAGACGCCACTAATGAGTTGATTCTTATGTGTGTGAAAAGGATTAAATGTTAACCTTTTGTTGCAAGTTTAATCATTTTTTACCAGAATTTTAATAGCATTTCTGGTTTTTCTGAATTTTTACCAGCAGCTTCCTCAACTTATATATTCATTTCCTAGTCATCTCAAATGGTAACAGAAAAGTATTGACAAGCTGACTGGAATCTAACCCTCTCAGATTAGAATGTGCCAGTGTCAGCAAAACTCTTTGGCAAGTCTCAGGACCAATGTCCTTGGCAGTTCTTCATCTCTATTATCCACCATGGCCATTACCATCCGTCTGATTGCATGATTCCCCTCAGATCAGCCTTCCTCCACCCCCACTGGAGTCTCCTCCTGTCTTCCCATCTCCTCCAAGTTTCTGGTTTTATAGGACATTTCAAGAGGAGGCACGTAATCCCTTTGGACAACATAGAGGTATGGGATTTGTTTAATACTGGTTAGCTATTCATGTAATTTAACATCAGGAAACAATTTGGGGCAGAAAGGGGGGTGCCGGGTCTACTTTGTACATAAGACATTATGAAACACTTCAAAAGGAAAGACAGCAGAACCCTGGGGACTGAGGCTGTTCTCAGGATTTTGCAAGAATTCAGTCTTCTGTATTTCCATCTGTGCATGTTTGTGTGTGTGTGTGTGTGTGTGTGTGTGTGTGTGTGTGTGTCAGTGTGCCTATGTGTGGACTGTGTGTGTGTATGCCTGTGTGTGTCAGTGTGCCTGTGTGTGTATGCCTGTGTGTGTCTGTATGCCTGTGTGTGGACTGTGTGTCTGTGTGTATGTGTATGCCTGTGTGTATGCCTGTGTGTGTCGGCTGTGTGTCTGTGTGTGTATATGCCTGTGTGTCAGTGTGCCTGTGTGTACACACACACACACACACACTCGCACAATTCTCTCACATAGAGAACTTTTCTCTCCACCCTTCATCCCACACAATAGACCAGCTCCACGGATAAACTAGAGATGTATTTGAAGTTATTCTGAGAAAATGTTTCAATCCAAGCATGCAGCTCTAGCCACACTTGTGCTGTTCTATTGGTCTGTGCAGTCCTGTTGCTTCCATTATGACCACAGATGGCTCCCACAGTATAGAAACATTAGCAGAGCCCTGCCTGAGTCTAGAAAAGAACATGAAAGAGTTGGGGTGCCCATGACAGCACTTAGAAGACAACTAAAATAATATCCCAGTCTGCTATATTTGAGTGAAGGACCTCTCAAGGACACAGAGAAAACTACTCTGAAAATCAATAAAGTATAGCAAGTCTGGAAAAACAAGACATGTGACCATCACACCCCAGTCCTGGGGACAAGCGGGACCCCAGTCAAAAGAGCTAGGGGTAGGTTTGGAAAAGTCAAGGAGTAAAACGATAACAGAAGCCCAGGTGTGTAAACAGCCTTAGAAGGTCTTGTTGGAAAGCAAAACTGGCCCACCCATGAGCACCTCCTTGATAGCCACTCAGGGCCCACAGTGGACTCGTCTGCCTATTCCCATGTAAGATACTTTATATGTACTGTCTCAAATAAGTGACCCCTAGAGAGGAGGAAGCACACCTATCCAATTATTCATTGTAGTTTAATGACAGACTATATAAGGACAAGGAACACACACTCTAGAATTGAGCTGCCTAGTCTGCCTACTGCTCCTTCTGTATCTATTCATTTGTAAGCTAAGCATACATAATGTTTGGATTTTCTTTTCAGGTTAAGATAAAAAGAGTTCCAGACAGGGTTAAGAACTTCCTAGGTATAGGTACCTGTATTGCAAACAAAGAAGGAAACTGAACAACTGTCTGGTGTCAAAGTAATGTATGGTGGAAGTGAAGACTCAGCTCCACATAGAACACATGCCCAGAGCTCATGCCCAGAGCTCCTGCTCAGAGCGCAGGCTGCTCAGTGTTGGTCTTGAAGGGAAAGAGCCAAGTAGAAGCATCTACCTGTGGATTAGAGATCACAGAAATCTCCCCTGGGAAAAGCACATATTAACACCATCCCAAGATTCCTCATTTATTTTACTTCCGTTTGGCTGCTCTCTCAATGGAAATAAGAGCTAACTGGGGGGGGGGGGGGCGGGGGGGTTCATAATGTCCTCTCTATTAATCCATCCCTATGTTCATCACATACTGAAAAACTCTGACTTTGCATTACTGAACCCACCTCCATATTTTAAAATAAGATTTATGCAGTCACCAAAGATAGACGCTGATATGGATGTCAGGAAGTGCATGCTGACAGGAGCCTGATATGGCTGTCTCCTCAGAGGGCTGACAGAGTCTGACATACCCAGAGGCAGCTGCGCACAGCTAACCATTGATCTGATCAAGGGTTCCCAATGGAGAAGTTAGAGAGAAGACTGAAGGAGCTGAAAGGGTTGGTGGCCCCATGAGGAGAGCAACAATACCAACCAGCCAGAGCTCTCCAGGATCTAAACCACCAGCCTAGGAGCACATAGGGAGGGACCCATGACTCCAGCTATATATGTAGGGGAGGGTGGCCTTATTGGGCATAGGTGGGAGAGGAGATCTTTGGTCCCATGAAGGCTGAACACTGAGTGGGGGAGAATTCGAGGGTGGAGAGGTGGGAGTGGGGGGTAGGTGGGGGCACACCCTCATAGAAGCAGGAGGAGGGGGGATGGGATAAGCGGTTCTTGGGTGGTGGGGGGAATGGGGTAAGGGGATAAAATTTGAAATGTAAATATAATATCCAATAAAAAAGGAAAAAAATTTCACACACACAAAAAGATTTATGTTTTAAAGATTTATTTTTTATTTTGTGTATGCAAAGGCTTAATCTGCATGTATGTGTGTACACCATATTGTGCAATGTCTGTGGAGGTCAGAAGAGAGAATCAAACCCCCAGGAACTGGAATTATAGATGGTGTTGGGTGCTGTGAACTGAACCCAGCTCTGGAAGAGCAGCTGGTGCTCTTAACCTCTGACCCATTTCTTTAGCTCCAGGATTTGTGTGTGTGTGTGTGTGTGTGTGTGTGTGTGTGTGTGTGTGTGTAGTTTCAAGTATGTGAATATGTGTATTGTCCCCTCAAAGGACAGAAAAGATCATCTGATTCACTAGAACTGTAGATAGTGCTGAGCCACCAGACACGGGTGCTGGGGTGCTGAGTGCTGGGTGCTGGGCGCTGGGCGCTGGGTGCTGGGTGCTGGGTGCTGGGTGCTGGGAATTGAACCTGGAAGAGCAGAAAGAACTTCTAAGAGAAGAGCCATCATTCTAGCCTTCTCCACCTCCATCTTAATTTGATATTTAGTGCTCAGTAGCTTCTGAGAAATCAACAATGATAGATTCATGATAGATTTTCAGTTAAAATCTGAAGAATCCTAATAGTCTATGCAATGAATTCCTTCTACAGCAAGAGAAACACATTACACATGTATCAAGGGATGGATTTCAAGGAATACTAAGTTTTCCATTTTCCAAAAATGTTTCCACAAATAGTCAAATGGTAAAGATAGCTTTCTGTTATAAACTTTTTTTTTTTTTTTTTTTTTGCCTTATGAGTTTTTCTTTGCAGTTTGACATGAAGCAGATATTGCAGCAATTCATAGCAAGACCTGACCTGCTGGCTGTTACTAGGATAGTATTTGAGACTGTAAAGTTTTGTTGTTTTTAAAACCTGTGCCAATTCACATCGTATAAAGCTATGATCTGTGATTCCCCCACAGTCCCGTGTTTCTTTAGTCTATGAGTTCCCCTCTTTACTTCTTGTGTTCTCAGACATATACCTGAAAGGTGGAGATACAGCCTACACTGAAGATAGGAATCTGCAATAAAGATCATAGCCCACTATTCTAGAGGAAAGAAAAAGAAAACCCATCATATGTGGCTTCTCACAAGGCTGCAAACGGCCCAGGGACATGGTATGTGAGGAATACATAGGTATGCATTTTAAGGAACAGGAGTCTTCATTGTTACCAGTCCCTCTGAGTCAGACGGAGCTGTCACTGTCTTGTTTTCTAGCTCCAGTCCTGTGAATTGAATGAAGTGACACACAAGTAAGAAACAGTTTCAGAAGAATTTCTATTTGTTACAGTTCCTCAGTACCTCCTCCAAATGTTACTGATGAAATATTTGTTCAGCATGGGCCAAAAATTCCTTTGTAAGCTGATCCCTTTCCCCAGCTTTGGTCCTGGTGAACCTTGTGGTCCAGAGTAAAGTGACTTAAAGAGAACATCTGAAATGTGGTTATCAGACTCCTGGGAGAATTCATCAGGTGTTTAAAGTCTAGGATGTCAGCTACACCAAACAATGAACTTAAGCCAGTAATGGAAATCCATTGAAGTAGCTTAAAGCAAAGAATTCTGTTCCAAGAATCAGGCGGAACCTGAGAGCAGGAAGTGCAATGTTTAAGAACAAAAGTGAGTCCTTCCTTTTTGTCTTCCCTCCCTATACAGTCTTTTTCTCTGCACTTCGTCTGCAGTGGGTATGTCTCCCTTCAGTCAGGTGCTGCTGCTTCTCAAACGCTCAGAACTGGCCCCACAGTTCTGGAGTGGTTCCAACTACACAGAAGAAATCAGCATTAGCTTCCCTGGCTCTCGATTCAAATTTTACAGAATAGAATTTTATTATCAAACCACACAAATGTAGCCCAAAGTTCAGGAGAAAAGCAATCTGTACGTGTGGGAAGTCTGGCTTAGGGTATGCCCCATTTCTACTTTCTACCTTGATAACAGAATATTGTACAAGATACCTAAAGGCAGCAGACTGCAACAACCAACACCATGACTAAAAAGAAGAACTTGTTGCTTGGAAGCTAAGCTCATCTCTGTGACTCAGGAAGTGCACAGAGATGTGAGAGAGAGGCAGGCCAGACACTATAACATGGCCACCAAGTGTCAAATCAGTCCTGTCTGGCACTCAGGCCACATGCACGGGTGAGGTAGACAGTGAGAGAGATTCAAAAACTGAATTTCTTGCTGGTCAAGGCTTTAAAAAGTTTTCTCCACATTGACAGCCTAGTCAGGGAGTCAGACAAGGGCAGCAGCGGGTGAAAAACAGTTACAGTAAATGATAACCACCAGGAACACTGAGCTACAGAAAGGGAATGATCCCACCCCTGGGAGTTGGCACAGCTGCACCACAGAATACCACAGGCCGAGCATTTCCCACCACTGTGGAGGCTGAAGTCTAACATCAAATGTCAACAGGTCTGGCTCCCTCTCTGGATCATCCTTAGAAGGTGGGTTACCTTCTCTCCACACTCTGTGCTTGTCCATCCTCAGTGTGTTGCTGTGCCCAAAACTTGTTTCTTATGAGGACAGCACTCAGATAACATTTGTCCTCTCCCCAAATCTCATTTAACTTCGGTTACTTTCTTGAAGTCACATTCGAAGATACTTGGGGTTGACTTCCCCACCCGTATATCCTGCAGCTGGCTGAGTGCAACACTCAGCTACACCCTGAACATGAATCCTTGAGGCCTTCTCCTCCCCTGAGACACCTAGCAACATCTGAAGAACCTCCTGTCACAATGTCCCTATGTGAGCCTCTCCAGGTCTCTAACTACAGTTTCAATAGTCTAAGCCATCCCTTTTATTGCTCAGTCTAATGCTTTCTTTCACAGTATGGATTTGGGGAGGGAGATAGAGTTTATCCCAAAAATGGAAAGAAAGGAAAATTCCAGTTGTGCAGGGAGAGCGTGTTCCCGTAGGCAGAAGAGCAGAAAGAAAGGCATAAAAACAACAGCATGGCTGAGCTTGGAATACTGCCTGGTTTAGTTTGGTGAAGTTTAGGACACACAAGAGTTAGAAAGTGGTAAAGGAATAAAGATAATTAAGGTAATTGTTAAATTATCAGCAAGCTTGTATGGAGGTAGTCTTTTCTCCTCCCCAGCTTCCTGAGCGGTGGGTTGGAGATGAGGTGCTACACCCAGCTCAGTTTTAATTTTAAAATATTTTGCTGCTACCACCATGAAGAAAGGTTTAAAGAGCAGGATTCAAAACAGACACATAATCTCCAGAGATGGTTTTGTTAATTCTGAATCAGAGCAAGGATGATTGACAAGGATGATGTGGGTGATGGAGCAGAGCAAGGCTGACTGACAGGGATGATGTGGATGTGATGGAGCAGAGTAAGGGTGACTGACAGGGATGATGTGGGTGATGGAGCAGAGCAAGGCTGACTGACAGGGATGATGTGGGTGATGGAGCAGAGCAAGGCTGACTGACGGGGATGATGTGGATGTGATGGAGCAGAGTAAGGGTGACTGACAGGGATGATGTGGGTGATGGAGCAGAGCAAGGCTGACTGACAGGGATGATGTGGGTGATGGAGCAGAGCAAGGCTGACTGACAGGGATGATGTGGTTGATGGAGCAGAGCAAGGCTGACTGACAGGGATGATGTGGGTGATGGAGCAGAGCAAGGCTGACTGACAGGGATGATGTGGGTGATGGAGCAGAGCAAGGCTGACTGACAGGGATGATGTGGTTGATGGAGCAGAGCAAGGCTGACTGACAGGGATGATGTGGGTGATGGAGCAGAGCAAGGCTGACTGACAGGGATGATGTGGGTGATGGAGCAGAGCAAGGCTGACTGACAGGGATGATGTGGTTGCAGAGCAAGGCTGACTGACAGGGATGATGTGGGTGATGGAGCAGAGCAAGGCTGACTGACAGGGATGATGGTGGATACTGGAGCAGAGGAGCTGACACTCAGAAATAGAGTCCTTGGGATCACTACTAATGTCTTTGGAGGGGACACAAAGAATAAAATTTTAGAAGTCCATAGTGTCTGGGTTGAGTGACAAGATTTTGGTAATGTTACTGAAGAGGAGAGGTTGGAAGGGCCCTGTATAAAACACAGTGAGCTTGAAGACTGGGTGGGACCCAAATGACCTGTCCAAAGAGTTGTGAATGCAAAATCACATTTTCAAGAAAGAAAAAAAAAAGATTTACAGTTATCAGGACATGAATAAAGGATGTTGTATTCATGTGGAGGATGTCTTCCACAGAACCCATGGACCCTGGGAGTAGCAGGAGAACACTGCCTCAACAATTCCCATCCTAAGGCCAAGCAGAATGGCTCTTAAGAGAGAGACAATTTAAATATGTCTAATCACAAATTCGTGTTTTAGCTACTTTCCAATTATTTAATGTCAAAAGAGAAAATGCACACCTTCAAAGATCTGAGATTCAAATACTAAAATAAGGTAAAGCATACAGAGCGTTCTTAGTGTCTATGCAGGACACCAAGTGTAAGTGTTGTTATGAGGTACATGACTAAGCATTACGCCTGAACTTATTAGAAGCCATTGAAAAGGAAAGAGAAACCATCCAAGAAAAAAAAAAGAAAAGAATTAAACAAAACAGAAGATTCTAAGATGAAAATCCAGTAAGTTACACTACCAAAGAAGAGGTGATCATGTCCCTCCCACCCCCCATGCTTTCCTGACTAGAAGCTGCTTCTTTCTTGAAGCCATGAACCACTAACTCATTAACCTGCTCAAGTGTGGTCAGGGACAAAGTAGCAGCACCAGAGGAAAGACAGTCATGTGATCCCTCAGCTAGCAAGGTGATCTAAAAAAAGATCATAAGAACTGACTGTTAGGAAAATATCAAACCTCTAAATACTGTCCAGATGTTAGAGGAAGTTTGACTTTTGAGATGATGTTAATATGAACAAATATAAATATTTTAAAATAGCACTGTTATCAGGTATTTCCCCAAGTAATTATTTCAGAGAGGACCATTACAGTAAATTGTGTAAGCCATCAAAACTTAGCAAACATCACCTACAAATTACATTTGAGTCAATTGTAATGAAAACCCCTCCCTCCATTTTTTGTCCCGTCTAACCAATATCTAACCTGAGATATTTGGTGAATGATTCGTGGGTACTAATTTCTTTTAACTCTCTTCTGTATTTTTATTTTTTATTTTAATATCATTAAGTAAAACATTTTAAGGGTTAGGGATGTAGCTCCATTAGTAGAGAACTTGCCTACTATGGACAGGACCTTGGGTTTAATCTCCAATAACTTGCAGAGTTGCTATAGACTAACCTGAGCAACATGATAGTGTCTTAAACTAAGTCTACACTATTCTTCTCTAAGTCTGAAATGATTCTTCTCTACTCTTTTTTGTTTAAAAGAAAAGGGGTATAAACAGGTTTTCAAAATAATCTATCCGGCATAGTGTTTGAGTTGTAGGGTTGCCCAGCTTCCTCTCACATTTACAAATCCATATCCTGTATATGAGCTAGCATTTACCCCCTGTACTTCCATGTTTCTCATTGCTGTGACCAAATAATTGGCATGGACAGCATCTTAATTGCTATTGCTGTAAAGAGTCACCATGACCACAGCAGCTCTTATAAAGGAAAGCATTTAATTGGGCCTGGCTTACAAGTTCACAGCTTTAGTCCATAACCATCATGGCAGGAATCATAGCAGCACACAGGCAGACATGGTGCTGGAGAAGGAGCCAAGAGTTCTATATCTGGATTGGCAGGTAGCAGGAAGTGGTGCTAGCTTGGGGGGTGGGGGGAGGCTTGGCTTGAACATCTGAGACCTCAAAGCCCATTCCTAGAGACAAACTTCCTCCAACCAAGCCAGAGCTCTTAATTGTGCCACTCCCTGTGGCCTGTGGAGACCACTTTCATTCAGATCACCACAGACAGTTTAGAGGAGGAAAGGGCTATTTGGCTCACTGCATCAGAGCTGCGTGGGGTGAGGGTGTGTGCAGGTGAAGCTGGTTGTGAGGGGGCAGTGTACACTGCCATACTTTATGATGGTTGGACTAGAGCCACGGATTATTAGACTATGTCTTTGAAAGGCCTTGCCCACCAGAAAAGAGGAGTCTATGGGGAGTAGTTCAGATTCAAACCATAGCACCACATTCGATGGAAATGAAATCACAGAATTTACTTTCTAGATTCTAGGATAAGAGTAAACAAAAACACTCACTGAAAGGTTGGCTCAGGTGGTAAAAGCCATTTTTGGGTGTCTCTATGGACACCATGGGCTGAGAACCCCGTGAAATATTTGAGGTGCAGGTTTGTGATTGACTTTTTGTTAAGAACGAAGTCTCTAAATATTGTCATGGTCTCAAAGATTTCTGTAAAAACCTCCAATTTCATATGTCAGAAACAAAGTTAAAGTGTGTTAAAGCGAAACGTAGTCTACCAAGTTCAAGTGTTTTGTTTCATTTGGTCATAGAACTAAACAAAGCCATAGACAAGGGAAGCAGCCGTAGACAAGGGAAGAATTTTTGTATTGTATTGTTTTGTCCTGGCTCTAACCCAACTCACAGGAAATATCACTGTTCCATGCACTTTCTCCCAAACCTCTTTTTACCAACCCAAATCTCTTTTTACCAAGTAACAAGTAAGTGATTCTGTTTAATTTCATTTTTTTATACAGAAAAATTGAGACAATAACATTCATTTTATTGTTACCAAGAATAGGTCGATTCCTTAAAGAAATTGCCTAGACAATAAACAGAACCTGCTAGGATGCCCTCCAATAAATTTGTTCTTTCTCCCTTGTACAAAAGCAGAAAACAAGTGGAGAAACTGAGTTAGGAAAATTTGAGAGATTGGGGGTAAGGGGTCAGAATGCTTCCTACAGTCCTGTTCTATCCTGATGTCTGAGAACACAACAATCATCTCTTCCTAAGTACCAAGACCAGAGGAGAGTGGAGAGACTTGGAAAGGGACTCTCTTGTAAAAGAAATTGCTCCCTCCTCGGTCTCCTTCCTCTTTCTTCCTCTGTCTCCTCCTCTCTCTCCCCTCTTTTCTCCCGCTTCTCTGTCTTCTCCTCACCTCTTTCTCTCTTTATTCTTCCTCTACTCCTCTCCCATTCATTTTCCTTCAGGTTTCACATGTGTTTGGGAGTGCTTTGGAGTAAGCATGGTTTGTGATGACCAAGTAAGGTCAGAAACATAATAGCTTAAATGACACTGCCTTAAGCTCATGAATGATGAGGACCTCAGAGTCTCCACCACACACAGCACCTTCAGTCCAGGTGATTCATGCTGCAGTGTAAGCACTAACTTAAGTTGCAGGCATTAAAATATTTACTTCTTAGTGGCACGTAAATAAGTGATGTCCTGAAGTTTATTAGGAACATTGTATGCTATGTTAAAATAGAGTTTCAGGTGTCTTTGGGATAATGAATGAAACCCATAGCAGTTTAGTGCATACCAATTCCAGCCCCAACTTTCAGCTACCCTGGTGATCTGTGTCTGATAATCCTCCCTCCTCTAAAATTTACTGTGTTTATAACAGTCAGTTCTGTTCTACTCTGAGGCTAATATCAATCTCTAACCTTATACTGTCATTAAATGATCCTAACCTTGTTTGGGGCCACAGGAGACCCAGCCAAGGATGTGAAATGGGAAGATGTATCTTGGACAAGAAGATCTTCTGAAGTGTTGTTTTGTTGTATTTTACCTCATTTGCTTTGGTCCTTTATTCTTTCCTCTCCTGATGAAGACTGTTGCTTTTCTACTAGTTGTCAGTTACCAAAATCTTATTAGATTTTAACTAATAGGAGACGTGCTATCCAAGGAATTGGTGTGAGAGAAGTCCACTCATGACTCCACTTCGGTGCAATTTTTAGAACTAAGCTAAATATGAGGTAGATATTCTTGTCAGGTGGGGACACTTTTCAAATAACACAGCTCTCACTATGACAAGCATGGTTTAATATTCAATAATACCTTAGCAGAAAATAAGGTTCCTCTTTTCTCTTCTGTCATGTTGTTTGAAACACTGGCTTCCTAAAATCCTGTAGACTGGTTCTTTTCTACCATCTAGCTGAAGAACCTACAAGGGTGCCACTTGTTGCATCCTTGGGAGTTAATATCTCCTCCTGCTCCTCAACTGGATCTTCCCAGTCTCTCTTTGTTTGCTACAGGAAGTATAAAGAACTTAAATGTTTAGAAGTCTAGAATTACACTATAAGATTAAATTCTCTGGGTAGAGATACTACCCACAATTAATGCTCTGCTATTAAATTTTTTGATTCAGTCATGAGTCATTACAGAATGAAGTACCACTATGCTGGCTCTACACATGACACCGAGCACTGGAAAATATGGTATGAAACAGCCTGACCTGGCATTGCTGGTATTGCCCTTTTCCTAGAAGACACACACCTTAGAGATGGTTTTTCCTCTTCCTAGCTCACTTTCCATCCTTCTCAGCCTAGTAAAAGCTGAGACCTCCCTATGCTTTCCTTTTGCAGCAGTTTCTTCAAGTGTCTTGGATCAAGTGTCATTCATTAACCCCATGGCTTCCCTCTCTCTAGTCTCTATGCTCATCAACACCACTAAAAACACCCGTGCAAGTAGATTCTGAATGACCAAAGATAGAAAGCAGGATATAGTTATACTTATATTTGGAGTTCCAATGTGGTTACTCACTAAAGGTGTTTTCTAACAACCCACTTGTTTGTAAGATATGATGACAAATTGAAAACAGGACAATAAAAGCAAGGACAAACATTGCCAACAAGGACGCACTCTATACAGATCTTACTTGTGAGTGTTTCGTGCTCAATGTTAAGAATTAATTCAACTAATCCAGACAGTCCTCCCACTAAGGCACAGGTCCAGGTTCTATTTCTAACTTAAGCCAAAATACACTAAATAGCTGAATGATATATTTATTGCTATTTCTGTTTATAAGAACTGAGCAGGAGGAGAAAGAGCAGGCAAGAAGGACAAAGACGCATTGCTGTAGACTACGTGTGTAGAGAAGAGGTTAGGGCTGCTTGGTTCTGAATGGTTTCTGCTTGAATCTGCTTTTCCTCAATCACCGGTCGATCTGAGATCCCTCAATCTGCCCTCAATCTGCTTCACTTTAAGACTGAAGCACTTTGGTGTCTTCACTGTTGGCGCACGCCTTTAATCCCAGCACTTGGGAGGCAGAGGCAGGTGGATTTCTGAGTTCGAGGCCAGCCTGGTCTATAGAGTGAGTTCCAGGACAGCCAGAGCTACACAGAGAAACCCTGTCTCAAAAAAACAAAAAAAAAAAAAAAAAGTGTATTAGTGTACATTGTGAGGGAAAGGAGATGCTGACAAGATTGATTGTTAGTAGCAAAGGCTGTCTGTTGTTCCATGTGGCTGTTGACTTCAACACTCAGAACCTGTTTTAAATTTTCAGTCATCTATCAGAAATGTTGCTTCAGCTATTTCTCATATCTGAAGATACTGTCCCCTCTAGGGGTATAGGTGGGATAATGCATCATCACGTTAAAGCAAAAAGGCCAGACTCAGAAACATTATCACCAAATGTTTTCTCTTATTTGTGGATTATAGATTTTTATATAGATGCATAAAAGCCTTTTAAATGGTAGTTTATGAAGGCAAGCAGGAGATGGGGACAAACAGCGAGTAGGAACTGGGGACGCTGCTGGGAGAGTATGAACAGGGTTGTTATAGTTGAATGAAACTGTCTTATCAAACCCAGTGCTGTGTGCAGTGAAAGTATATCAAGCACTGGATTTAAAAATAAACAAGACTGTTAAAGCCACCATGCTTTCTGAACTCATTATTTCCAGGAGACCCTGAAGGGAAAACATTGAAGATCAAGTATCTGTTAAAACCAGGAAGCAGCACCTACATCATGCCTTGTTTGGTAAAGGACCCTTATTGTGACATGTGTACAGAGTTTGGGTCTCATGTTCTCAGCTGCTGACCCTTCCTGTTTCTAGAGCTTGTCTGTTTGGCCTCTGCAAATACGGATTAATACGGATTGGTCTGAGGTCATCTCTGCATTGTTGACTGTCTACTGGGAAAGGGGGGAAAGACTTAAATTTGTAGTTATTCCAGCAAAGACCTTTACAAAGCACAGAACTATATGTGGAGACGTTGACAAGAGACTGCAGAGGCTTTTCCTAACAGGGTAGATTAAATCCAAAACAGGGAAGTCAGTGACAAGGAGAAGCAATAAATAAAGTATTTATGAGAACTAGGAGAGAAAGAGGCTTAGACTAGCGGAATGCAAGGCTTTGCAGAGGCAAGGGAGGGAGATTCACAAAGTTCATGAAGGACAATGGGCGTCCACCCATCCACGCTCCATCAAGCCTTGGGTGAACTCTAACTCCAACAAGATGAAATGACAGGAAGGGAGGCACAAGGACACAGCTCTGCTTCCTGGGGGTTTGTGATTCAACCATGGAATTCATATACATGGAAGTAAATAATGCAATGGGCTGATATCAAATATGACACAGGACACTCAAAACACACATCCAATGATACACGAATGCATGTCTATTGAGAAAAGAGGAGGGGAAGGAGGTAGGGAAGGAGGAATAAAGCTTGGCTTATGGGTTAAACACGAAGCAGAGAAAGCCAAATGCATCAATACTCAGGATGGGTAGTATCCAAGGAGGCTCTCTGGTGACTGAGGCTGGCAGAGGCAAGGCCTAGCAAGGAGAACAAGATCTCCATGTGCAGTGAGCTTTGTCCCTCCTTCCAGACATCATCTCTTCCCAGCTACAGTATGACCAGCTGACAGGAGCAGCTGTATAAACGTTGTGATCTAGGTCCAAAAGTCTGAGGCCATAAAACAAATCAATACTGGTAGACAAGAGATATTTCTTGGCCAGCCACTGAAGAGGAGTGTCCTTCACTCAAGTCAAAATTCAGCATCCTTGTGTCTTACCCATGTTTCATTTACCTGTGTGATTCAGCCATCTGCTCCCTGGTAGAAAAATTCATACAAATACCTTCCCTTCTTCTCTTTCTACTGGAGTTCTTGAAGACCAAATAAAGCCCTGAAAGTAGAAAGTATTATTTATTTCTCAGCTACCAGTAACTTAGAGGGCAGCTGAGATAAGGATGCTTCCTTAGCACTTCTGGGAACTGGGAGGGAATTAGCTCCTTACTCACTTTCCAGCTCACCACTGGACTGTAAACAGAGAGACCCGGCTGAGAGTGAGAGTACCATTTCAATACCAAGTGTGTCATGGGGTGTTTGATTAACCAGGGTGGCCACAACTAAGTTAATGATGTGGTCAATATTTCACAAGGTTTCCAGCTATTACTCATTTAATTTTAATTACTTTATTTTCCTCCTCTTCCCATCTACACTTTTGATGTTTTCTATAAAATTGCCTAAATTATAAGGACAATTGCAAAAGCCATAATGAGGATTAAATGATATTTCTTCAGAAATCAGTCTCATTCTTTTTGAGCCTTAAGGTATGAGAGTGTATGAGGGGGGGGGGGGAAGGAGAATGGGAGTATGAAGGAGAGAGAGAGGGAGAGAGAGAAAGAGAGAGAGAGAGAGAGAGAGAGAGAGAGAGAGAGAGAGAGAGAGATAAAGCTAAGGAAGGAAGAAGGGGAAGGAGAGGAAGAGAGGGAGGGAGAGGGACAAGAAGAGAGAAGGGGGGAGGCGTGTGAGGAGAGCAGAGAGGGAGGCAGGAAAGCAACGGAGAATATAAAGAAAAAGCTAATAGGCTTAACTTCAGTTACTTTGACATTTTTTTTCCTGAGCTCCCACAGCAGACTGCAGAGTAATTAATACAAATGACACAGGTCTTGCCCTTTGAAGACAAGTGAGAAAATCCACCCCCCAGAGAGCTGATGTCAAGGAAAAGGCTAGGAACAAAAAGACAGCAGGGAGTGTTAGTCCTTACTGCTGCTGCTCTTGGGTTAGCCATTAAAAAATGCCAAAGATTTTCATTCATTTTCATGGCCATCTAGCCATCTCTCCTGTTCTTCACCACACCTGATCCTGAATCCCTTCCTACTTGTTCAGTATCTTTGTATCTGTGGAGTTTAACAAGTTAACTGCATTCTGTGGCTAATATCCACCTATAAGTGAGTATACACCATGTGTGTGCTTTCAGGAATGGGTTACCTCACTCAGGATGATATTCCAAGTTTTGTCCATTTGCCTGCAAAATTCATGATGTTTTGGTTTTTAATAGCTGAATAGTATTTCATTGTGTAGCTGTACCACATTTTCTTTATCCATTTTTCAGTTGAGGGACATCTAGGTTGTTTCCAGGGTCTGGCTATTAAGAATAAAGCTGCTATGAATATAGTTGAGCAAGTGTCTTTGTGGGATGTTGGAGCATCTTTGGGGTATATGCCCAGGAGTGGTATAGCTGGATCTTGAAGTAAATAAAAATCTGTAGCTGACAGGGGTGAGGAAGTGGGGGGCACCTCTGGGATAAGAGAATTGTCCAAGAATCAATGGCGGGGGTAGGGGGGCCTTAACTTTGATTCACAGAATTGGAGATATGGAACCTGAAGAAGCCACATCCGGTAGGTAAGCAGGAACCCCAGTGGACCAATAGAGACACCAACCCACTCACAAAACTTTCAACCCCAAATTTATCCTGTCTACCAGAAATATAGGCATAAGAGATGAAACAGAGATTCAGCGAATGGCCAACCAATAAGCAGCCCAACTTGAGACCCATCCCATGGCCAAGCACCAGTCCCTGGCACTATTAATGATACTGTGTTATGCTTGTAGACAGCATATTGTCCTCTGAGAGGCTTTACCCAGTAGCTGACTCAGACAGATACAGACACCCAAAACCAAACAGTGGACGGAGAGGACTCCTATGGAAGAATAGGAGGAAGGATTGTGGACCCCGGATGGGATATGAACTTCACAGGAAGATCAACAGGGTCAACTAACTTGGACCTCTGGGGCCCTTAGAGCCTGAGCCACCAACCAAAGAGCATACATGGGTTGGACCTAGGTCTCCCTGCACATATGTAGCAGATGTACAGCTTGGTCTTCATGTGGAACAATTGGAGCAAGGACTATCCCAAAGGCTGTTGTCTGTATGTGTGATACATTCCTCTAGCTGGGCTGCCTGACTGGCCTCAGTGGGAGAGAAAGTAAGTGCCTAACCTCACAGAGACTTTAAGTGCCAATGTAGGGAAATAAATACCTAGAGGGGTCCCACCAGCTCAGAGGAAAAGGGGAGGAGTGGATGGGGTAAAGATTTGGTAGGGGAGTGATGGGGAGGGGGCAGTGAGCAGGATGTAAAGTGACTAAGTAAAAAAAAATTAAATAAAAAAATGCTAACTGGGTAATATCTCCCACAAGAGTAGAACACACAAACATACCAGTCTATGGAGCTCCTATGATCTGGGGCTTTTCTCAACTTAAAGTACCCAGAATGAGTTTCTTTAAATCAAGCCTTAGAATCTATTTCTCTAGTTACTGGATTCTCTAGCTAAAGGACAGAATGTCACCAAATATTTTCTCTCATTCATGGAATGCACATGCTCATGTAACTTGAGTGTAAAAGGAGCCAGTTTGGGAAAAGGAAAAGAAGCAGAGGGAGAAATGTATGACAGGGTGGAAATCACCATCGGTACAGTCGAAGTGCCTGGATGCAAGCATCCTCCTGACCCCATCCCAATCATATGATGAAAAAACACAGTACCTGCACATTCATAAAATTACAGATTAATGAAGCTATGTGAACATATAGAATTTCCTAGTTTACAGCTAATTTAAACGGTGTCTGGTAATTACATAAAGTAAAACATCTACAGAAAAATGTTAGTTTCTCTGATTCCTAGTCCTTCTGTGTCCCAAAACATAAAATGTTTCATATGTATTTCTCATCACCTTTTAAAAAGCACTTTGCTGAATTAATCAAATTCGATATTTTTAAATTTGGCCAACTTAACCTATAATGGGGAAATTCTGACATAGTACTTACTTTCTTTCCTCCTCTTCCTCCTGCTTCTTCTCCTCCTCTCTTGTCTTCTTCTTCTTCTTCTTCTTCTTCTTCTTCTTCTTCTTCTTCTTCTTCTTCTTCTTCTTCTTCTTCTTCTTCTTCTTCCTCTTCCTCTTCCTCTTCCTCTTCCTCTTCTCTTTCTCCTCCTCCTCCTTCTTCTATTATTATTATTATTATTATTATTATTATTGCTTTTTTTGAGACAAGGCCACTCTATGCATCTCTGGCTGTGTTGGAACTCACTATGTAGACCAGGCTGACCTCTAACTCACAACGATCCATCTCCCTCCAGCTCCCAAGTGCTGGGATTAAAGGTGTGTGCCACCAAGTCTGGATGGCATTCCTTTATGAAAAGACAAAATAATACCTTTTAAAGACAATCTAGTTATCTCATGAAAACTGTGGTACTGCTATGTTTAAATAGTGTCCTTGGTTTAAATGTTACTAAAGTCATCATAATGCTATAAATGGTATTTGTAATCGAACCTTTAGTAATCTTTTTAGTTTAATACTATAAATTCTCCAAGGCAGAGAAAGAGATTATCACACTATAAACAAGTCTCTAGCCCAGTGCCTGGAACATAACAAGTGTGTGTAGGGGGATGTAGATATGAGTGTACATATCCATTGTTTATAATGATGACACTGGGTTTTCCATTATTATCAGAAACCATCTAACAACTGAGGTGGTTTGGATGAGAATGGCCTCCTCAGACACATATGTTTGAATACTTAGTCCCTGGTTACTGGTTATTAGGGAAAGATTGGGAAGTGTGTCTTGGGTCCCACTAACTGTTCCAAATCACTCTATCACATCTTTGGCCACAGCTTGAAGAAAATCAGAAGGTTCGTTTAACTCCAGGCATTTTGCTGTTGCCCGAAAGCAAATTAAACCTTTGGGGAGAAGTGAGGGATACTATCCATGAGACACCCTACAAAGTGCTGCTCTAAAGAAGCTGGAGAGAATAGGATACCCTATTTCCCACACTTAAGCATCCTTAATGATGTACATAGGATATTCTTCAGAAACCCAGCACTTCCTTTAAGCATTTCTTTCTCAAACATTTATTTGGCCAAATCCAGATCATCAGGCAATAACTTGAATTTATTAGACAACTGTCTTAGGGTTTACTGATGTGAACAGACAACGTGACCAAGGCAAATCTTATAAAGGACAACATTTAATTGGGGCTGGATTACAGGTTCAGAGGTTCAGTCCAGTATCATCAAGGCAGGAACATGGCAACATCCAGGCAGGCATGGTGCACGAGGAGCTGAGAGTTCTACATCTTCATCTAAAGACTGCTAACAGAATACTATCAGGCAGCTAGGATGAGTGTCTTAAAGCCCACACCCACAGTGACACATCTACTCAAACAGGGCCACACCCTCTAATAGTGCCACTCCCTGAGTCAAGCATATACAAATCATCACAACAACATAGCTTGCACAGTTATATGTTGTTAACAAGAAACCAGACAGCAAAAATTTATCCAGATTTGGTAGATACGCTAAGATGCATGGGTAGGCAGCACACCAAGGATTCTGGTTATTTTGTAAGGTGTATGGGGAAAGCCATTAAACAGAGGAAGGGCCATGATTTCCTCATAAAATCGTGGCATTTGATAAAGTCTAACCCCTTCATACTTCTAATAAAATTGTCTACACATCTCCTTCATGGTGGTGTTGCATCCCCCTGTACTTCAATGCAGGGATCCCATCCTGTGAGCTGTCACCTCCCAAACACATTTCTGCTTTAGTGGGCTCATGGTGCAATGTTCTCTGGGACTTTTGAGATCTTTCTAGACAGTGAGTTGCTTTTCTCATGTTGATTCCTACATGCGTTGATAACTTAAGGTTTTCACCCTACCAGCATATTG
The DNA here is from genome assembly GCF_011762505.2 of Arvicanthis niloticus. Lineage (NCBI taxonomy): Eukaryota > Metazoa > Chordata > Mammalia > Rodentia > Muridae > Arvicanthis > Arvicanthis niloticus. Next base: position 133,096,273 of record NC_047661.1, read on the forward strand.
TATATGGTCCCCATGTGTAGCAGCACAGATTAATTATAGAGGATATTCACTTACATGTATATAATATACTCTGGTCACCCTCACTTATCCCTTGTGCCTTCCCTGTCTTTCTTGTGATCTCTTAGCTTCCCTAAACAGTCTGTTTGCTTTTATCATCTCTTCCGTGAGATCCCACGCATGAGAGTTGACATTGGAAAGCTGTGTCTTTGCACCTTCCATTGCCCTCGATGACCTATAGCTCTATCAGTTTTGTTCTTTCATATTTTAAAACAGCCTTTGGAGTGAGCGACAGATTTGTATGGAATTAAAGCAATAAAAAATGGTCTATAGTACGAAGCTTGTGTGCCTTCAGATCATGGGCATAGGTCTTGCTAAAGCATCAGCTATTGTACATGATGATACTCACAAAGACATATATCAGTGTTTTGTGCCTGGCACTTAGTCGTATGGGAATTTCTTGGACTTCTCTCTGTCAGTCTTGCCATGAACATTTTACTACGTGGTGTACCTTAGCTTACATAGCCACCCTCCTGCTGGTGAGCACTTCAGTTCCTCCTGTTACACATGGTGCTTCCGTGAGCAGATGTTCATGCACAGAGTGAGTGGATAATGAGAATGAGCCCTGAGTCTGAACCTCAGATCTGTTGTACTCAGTCTTTCAGAACTAAGCTATTTAGCCTCTACATGCTTCAAATTTCCTTGTGGGAAATGAATATCAACTTTATAATAGAGTTTTCTGAGAATTGAGTTACTACATACTGTGTACTTTATGACCCGTGTCACAGCACCTGATAATATTTATATTATCTTAAAGAACATCTGCCTTTGGGCACAAATGTGAGTGCAGTTATATGTCACTTAATAGTAGAGATACATTTTGCATGTGTGGATGTCAAGAGAGTACCAATCCTATGATGACATCAACAGACAGTATAATCTTTTGGGAATGGAGTTTTCTCTACAGTCTGTTGTCATCCCATGTATTATAACATGGCACATTGCTACATACTGTTTTCTAGAATTAAAATTATTAGGGTGATTTACCATGTTTCTTTAGAAACAGACCCCTAGACACAGGTCTAAATATAAATGGTTATTTGAGTGCTAAAAGAATTAGTATAGGAAAGCAAATGGGACAAAAAAGGAAACACACAAAAAAAGGGTACAACATCAGGTTTTGTCAGTCTGTGGGTGAGTTGTGGGTGAACGGAGTTCAACCTTGTTCGGCAAACTCTGGAAGCCTGTCTTCCAGGGTGAACAAGGTGGAGTGTGAATGCACAGCATCAGTACTGTCAGTGCTCACCAGCTGGTGGGTGGGGTCTCTAGGAGAAGCAACTGAGCAGAGGACTGCTGCGTCCAGAGACCAACAGGATAACCTGCAGGCCCATTTAAACAAAACAGCCTAAAGTCTTTTAGATGTTTGCCATCACTGTGGGAGAAAAGCCCTGTATACCTTGTTTATAAAATCCTACTTCTCTTAGGGGCTGGCCCATTTGGCCTCTCTGCCTTCCCTACCCGGAAGGTATTCATCCAGACTTGTACAAAAGTGTGCTGCGGTGGTCAGAGTGGTGGCAAGCTGGACTGGAGAGGACACAGTTGGGCCACTAACGCACATCTGCAGGGATGGAATCCACCCGATTAGCACTGACTGTCTGCACATGGCCAGAGGGGCTTCCTTAAGCTCTTCCCACGGGTCAGCTTTGTCTGTCTGCTGTCTTTCATGGTCACCAGTGAAGGGGACTGTTGGGCTTAAGCAGTCTGATTTCAACTCAGAGACCAGCTGTCTATGAAACTGCCCTGTGATTTTTATCTCCTGACAGACAGATGTTTATGAGAACCCTCTGTGAGGTCATAAGTGTATCCCCAGGGAGAGACATTGCTGTAACAGGTTAAGTAATGGGGTGGGGCCGGGTACCAGCTGACATAATTTAGCTGTGCCCTCCAGGCATGTCTGGGCATACTCTTGGCGCGTCACGAGCTTGGCATCCAATGTATAATGGGTTATTGCCGTGCCTGCACAACTTAATAGCTTGAAGGACTTGAGAGCAAAGAGCTCTCAATGACGAGACACCTGGTCACATAACCCGTTGGTATTCCATCCCAGGCACACACCAGGCTGCACTTTAAATGATTGGCAGCTTGTCTTATTTTCTTCTCGATATACTGGTGACATTAAGAGCCACCAGTTAGCTCCACTGCCCCATTGCTTCTCACCACACCATTAGTGCTCATCTTCTGGGCATCTTGTATAAGATGGTGCCAATCAATTGTCCTGCAGTTCAGCAGATGACTGCATCTGGGGATCCACATGCAGCAACCTTACAGCACAGAGTTAAGGCTAGGCATAAAGTGTTTCTGCTACCACATGGCTGAGTTGCCACCACAGAAGCTGCTCTGACCTCTGTCCCTCATCTTCTCTGAGCGTACCCTCACTTTCTTGGTGTACTATCAGACACCAGGTCTTGGGAACTCTGAGGGATTTGAAACACTTGGCTTTTCTTTTACTTGTATAAAATTGCATATATTATTACTTGAATAAAAACCTCCGACATCTCACTGTAAACATTAATTGGCTGGTGGTTTAGAAACCATATGGTTTAAAAACATATTGGCCATTTTTCCAATATGTTTTTAAATTTTTCTCTCTATTCTGGAAACTACTCTAACAACTTATGAGTTGTTTCCCATTTACATCTTTGTCTTGGTATTTATGAGTCTTTTTTGCTTTTCTGAAAGATTTCTTTCATATAGCTGCAACCTGAGAGCTCTGGTTGGTTGGTATTGTTGCTCTTCTCATGGGGCCACAAACCCTTTCAGCTCCTTCAGTCGTCTCTCTAACTCCTCCATTGGGAACCCCATGATCAGTTCAATGGTTAGCTGTGAGCATCTGCCTCTGTATATGTCAGGTTCTGGCAGACCTCTAAGGAGACAGCTATATCAGGCTCCTGTTAGCATGCACTTCCTACATCAGCGTCTACCTTTGGTGACTGCACATGGGATGGATACCCAGGTGGAACAGTCTCCAGATGTCCCTTCCTTCAGTTTCTGTCCCACACTCTGTCTCCATATTTGCTCCCATGAGTATCTTGTTACTCCTTCTTAGAAGGACCTAAGCACCCACACTTTGGTCTTTCTTCTTCATGAGCTTCATGTATGTGATCTGTGAGTTGTATATTGGGTATTCTGAGCTTTTGGGCTAATATCCAATTATCAGTGAGTGCATACCATGTGTGTTGGAGGGACCCATGGCTCCAACTGTATATGTAGGGGAGGATGGCTTTGTCAGACATAGGTAGGAAAGGAGGTCCTTGGTCCCATGAAGGCTGGATGTCCCAGTGTAGGGGAATTTGAGGGTGGGGAGGAAGGAGTGGGTGGGAGGGTGGGAGCACATCCTCATAGAAGCAGGAAGAAGGGGGGATGGGATAGGGAGTTTCTGGGTGTGTGTGGGGGGAATGGGGAAAGGGGATAACATCTGAAATGTAAATAAAATAGCCAATAAAAAAACATTTAAAAAAGTAATGCTCTGAACAAAGGACCATGTTCTATCTTTACTAACTTTAGGTTGCTGCATAACGTGTAAAACACTATTCCCTGGGGCTAAGATTGTGTACTGAGCTTACTACTTCACCTTAGAAATTAGTACTGGTAAGTAGATCCTTACATTTCCCAATGATCCCATGAAAATGAACCCTCTACAAAAGTTAAAAAAAAAAAAAAAAAACCCATCAATTGGCAGTATTGACCATTCTTTCTGTCTAGCTGGCCTTTTTCCAATATGTTTTAAAATTTTCCTCTGTATTCTGGAAACTACTCTAACAACGTATGAGTTGTTTCCCATTTACATCTTTGTCTTGGTATTTATGAGTCTTTTCGCTTTTCTGAAAGATTTCTTTCATATAGCTGCAACTTAAATCTTTAATACGTCTCATTAAATGCTCATTAAAATAATTCTGTTTTCCCTACTACTCTATTTTATTTTCATTACTTACCTATATTCTTATAAATACAGCAGAATCAAATTTTTGGGGAAACAGACATTCACTTCCTCTCATCCATTTACCATTCTTGCCTGTCTTTATAACCTCAGGTAAAACACAGTGAGGTGCAGTGGACAGAAGGTGCTTTACCATTCATGCCTTCTCTGAGAACACACACATCACACAAACTCGGCTTTGCTTTTAAATGAATTTTAGAGCCAGTTTTAATTTACAGAGACTCTTCCAGAATACTGCCTTCCATTGGAGTGGTCCAGTTGTTACAGTTAGAAGCCAGAACTGGTGTGTCATAATTAGCTGGACCACACTTCATTCAGGGGTCCTCACATCCTCTGACCTATGCTTGCTCTCCTGCTCCAGGACCCCAGCAGAATCTTGTATCACATTCTCTCATTGTGTTTTCTCTAGGCACTGACAGTTTTTTTTTTTTTTAACTATTTGATAATTTCATAAGTGCATATAATGTGTTTGGTCACATCTGTTTCTCATTGCTTCCTCTCCAATTTCTCTCCACCCCTCCCTCCATTTTATCTCTGAGTGTGTATGTGTGTGTGTGTGTGTGTGTGTGTGTCTGTGTCTGTGTCTGTGTCTGTGTGTGTTTAAACCCATGAAATCCATTTAGTGTTGCCTATATGCACATGGGTACACAACAATCCTCTGAGGTGTGAGTAGTCTATCGGGGGTCACTTCCTTGCAGAAAACTTATTTTCTACCCCTCAGTAACCATAACTTGGGAGGAGACTTTATGCAACCCTCTCCGTTTATGCTGTGGTTGCAACTGGTCTGATCTAGTGCAGGTCTTAAGCATGCAATAAATTTGTGTGTGGGACAGCACTGCTATGTCTGGCACATACTGTTTCCCTACAGGTATGCACTTCCACAGGCTCTTAGAAGGTTTCTGGCCTTTCTTCTGTGATGATCCCTCAGTCATTGGGGGGTGGGGGGAGTGACATAAATGATCCCTTTAGAGCCTAGTTGTCCACATTCTCTTATTCTCTGCTTGTTGACCAGTTATGGGTCTCTGTATTCACCACCTACTACAGAAAAGATTTCGTGGTAAGAGCTGAGAGATACATTTAAACCATTCCTGCAATTTCTTATATCCCCCCCTTTTTCATGACACTAGAATTTTAAAGATTGGTGATATACCTTACAACATTCTTCTCTTTGAATTGTCTCATGTTGTCTCGTATGGGACTGTGGATCTTTGAGAAGACCGTAGTGGCAGAGGGCCATTTTCTTGTTTCAGTGGAGGAGTATGCTGTCAATATGACCTGACACAGCACATGGATAAGTCCTGATCAATTCCTCAGAGGTCTTCATTAATTTCTCTTTCTTTCTTCACATCCAAACTGCACTCTGAGAGGAAGCCACTGTGCAAAGTGTAAAGCTAAAGTGGAGAGTTATGCCCTCCTCCTTGGGTTGAGGCATCTTGAAAGGGATTTAAAATTCTGCTCAATAGATTGTTTTTCTTGTTCACTCTTTATGTAAATGCAGACATATGGTTGTCCCTTTTGTATTTTGGTAATATCTAATATGCTTTATTTATTTTATTGCCCATATTGAACCCCCTTGATTGGTTTCTGTGGCACTTTGATACCAGTCAAATAGAAATAACCACTGAAACCAGCGATTTCTTTTATGATATTTTTCTTTTTACATAGAATTGAGTGTCCTCTTATTAACTCTAATTACAAATCAGATTGTTAAAATATGGCTCATTCTGTACATGAGGCTCCTTGGGGCTGGGTAAGTTTGTATGGGAGATGGTCAGAAATTCCTTAGATGAAAGAAACGGTTTTTCTAATTCTTTGCAGACTACAGAATGAAGGCAAAAATAGGATGCCTTGCAAGACACAGTTAATCTTTCATGACTAAAAACAGGAACTGCTGACAGACATCTAATACCTGAATTTCTCCACCACTGGGCTGTAATTCTTACAGGGATCTAGCTCTCCATGACCACAAATGTCCTTGACGGTGGAAGTGGTATCTTGTGACTTTAATGAAATCCAGTTTACTATGCACAGGAAACAGTTAGCATTTTCCTAGGGCACTGATTAATGCAGAAACACTTAGTCTCTTAGCTAATGTGAATAATTATAAAAGAAACTATTGACTTTATGAGAGATCAATTATATATGATCAGGGTTACAACACAAGAGCCACACCTCTTAATACTTCACCTCTGAGAACAAGCAGCACAGGCTAATATTCAGATGTGTTTCCAGCCAGACACAAGAATGGTGTTAGGAACAGCATGAGTTCACATTCTCATGTACCCGCACCTTTGAATCAGTTTTGATAAAACTGTATGATGAATGGTGAGTAGCTAGTCTTTTTTTTTTCCCCAAACAGGGTCTTACTGTGTTACTCTGGCTATTCTAAAACTTACTCTGTAGACAAGGCTGTAGACAAGGCTGGCCTCAAATTCAGAGATCCACTGACCTCTGTCCAAGCTGGGACTAAAGTTGTGCTACAGAATACTCTTTAATCCCAACACTTAGGAGTCAGAGGTAGCAAGATCTCTGAGTTTGATGTCAGCCTAGTCTACAGAGTGCGTTCCAGGACAGCCAAGCTACGCAGAGAAACCCTGTCTTGAAAAAGCAAATGAGAGAGAGAGAGAGAGAGAGAGAGAGAGAGAGAGAGAGAGAGCGCGAGAGAGAGAGCTGGTCTTATTTCCATTTCAAAGTTACAGGTGCAGAGATTTGAAGAGGTTTGTATTAGTGAGGTTTCTCACTGTTGTTACAAATCCCCCAACAAATGAAAGGAGGGTTTATCTTGTGTTGTGGCTTTTACTCCGCCTCAACGCTTTGCCTCAACACTTTGGGGGCTAAGTGCTCTGGTCAAGAGAGAGAGTGGGGCTCTTGGGGCAAGAGACGCGAAGAATGGAGACAAGACAGGGTGTGATCAAGTCTCTCTTCTATTTTCTCAAGTCTCCCTTATTGAGTCTCTCCTTTAGCAAGTCTCTCCTTTTGAAGGGAATTCTGAGGTATTTATATACACACGCAGGAGCACACAGGTGAAAACACTTTACCACGTGCACCATACAGCTGAGGTCACTAAACAGCAAAACAAGCTATGTGGGATAAACAGTATATTTATCAGAGTGTGCTTCAGCTGTTATAGGCTTTTGACAACCAAGTCTTTCATCAGGGTATATGGTTCCAGATGGCTGCAAAGTTGATCTAGCCGCTTTCTGCTAAAGTGGGCTCCCAACAGTCTTGGCTCACGGTTTGAGATACAGTCTGTCACACAGGGAAGGCTTAGAATCAGGGCTGTGAAGCATCTGGTCAGTGGCATCCACAGTCAGGAAGCAGAGAGAAGTGAGTGCTAGTGTCCTGCTTACTTTGTGTTCTCCTTTGTATTCAGTCTGGAACCATCATGGGATAGTGCCACCCATAATCAGGATGAGTTCTGCCTGGTGTGGTGAGGTGGTCCGTGTCTTTAATTCCAGTACTCAGAAGGCAGGGCCATTTGAAGCTCTGTGAGTTTAAGACCAGCTTGGTCTACAAAGCAAGTTCCCACCAGTCAAGTCTGTATAGTTCTTACAAAATAGCAAAATAGATGGGTCTTCTCTGCTCAGTTGAGTCTTTCTGAAAATACCCTTAGATACATCCAATGATACATTTGTACAGTGATTCTAATTCCTACAAGTTGATAACCATGTTAATTCACAAAATAAACAGTTGCTTTCCTTTATATCATTCAAGTTAGTGTGGGAACTTTCTGTTGTTTTGTAAGAGTCATTCCTGAATAAATTTAACTCCATAGCTCACCTTTCTCCACTCCAGTGGGGGTTCTCAAAACTGGCTGCAGGCATGAGAATAGTTTGAGAAGATTTGTAAAACATAATAATGAGGTCTATAAGAGCTCTGATCTGGAAAGATCATCCTGGAGTGGAGGGCAGGCAGGAGCAGCTGAGTAGTTCTTGAGATTTCCCCCTAGGAGGGCTGCCTCCTCCTCTTTTAGCTCTTCTAAGTAGAATGGCTATTTTGTAACTTCCTTGTAGACTTCAAAGTTGTTTTATACAGTTCTTTACTTCTTAAACCAACCCAAGTAAGAATTAATACTCTTATTTCATAAAAGAGAAAAAGAGAGTCTGAAACTTTTAACTCAATATTGCAAAATCAGTATCTGAGACCCAAGAGACTTGGGAAAGGGCCCTTTAGTCTCCTCCTGACTTATTGTACTTCCTTCTACACCTCTCCACCATTTTTGCTGCTTCTTCTCATCTATTTCCCAGTCCAGGCCTGCAAGGACCATTTGGATGCTGTTCAAAACGATTAAAAACAGATGAATGGCAAGAAGGGGGAACTTGAGACCAGATTCATTAATAAGAAAATAAAACAGAGAGCTGGAGATAGAACAACCTTGAAAAGTGGTTTTATTTCTTTAAGCCTCAGGTTACTGAGCATCGCAGACTATCCCACTGTTTATCATCAGAATAAGAACACGCCCACAGAGGAGGTCTGTAAATTGGAGGGTGCAGTGTTACTCTTTCCCTTGCAATGATCAAGCTTGAGGATTGTGTTAACCTCAGGGATGCAACAAGCTCCCCACAGTTTTTGGTGACTTAGACTGTGGAAAACTCTTCTCATCCAGTTCTGGAAAGTCAGACTGAACTGGAGATATGAACAGGGCCACACCTCTCAGAAGGCTGGAGAAGTGCCCCAGTGCCCACCCCCACCCCTCCCCCGACCTCCCCCCCACCCCCTGCCCCCCCACCCCCCCACTCCCCCCTCTGCCTCTTCCAGCTCAAAGCGCCTGGTTTGTGGCAACACCACTCCAGCTTCACCCATTTGTTTCTTTCTTCTCCTCAACCCTCCTTTGTCTGCTTTTCTCTTTGAAGATCATGTGTAGTTGGATTTGGCCCCAGCTGGGTAATCTCACCTCAGACCACTGTGGCTCAGATCTTTACACAGGTAAAGATTCTATTTACAAAAGCTGTAGCACTCTGCTTTTCTAGAAATTAGCATGTGAGCGCCTCTTTTGGAGACCAGCATTGAACTCACTACAAATCTGAGTCACCAACTCCTCCTTGATCTTGTCCTAAATTTTTACCACGGTGGCTACAATCTCTGGTTCACATATTGGCCCCACCCTGTCTCTCAGCGTTGGTCTCTGCATATTCCGTAATGTCCCACACACTTTCACAACCTAGTCCTTTGTATTCCCTGCCTCTCATCTCTCCTTTGCCATCCTTTGGTTTCTTTCCTGTTGCTCTCAGCAGTTGGTATGGAATCACTTGTCTTTCCAAGTCTTTTCATTTCTTGGCTTCCCACCTTGACTTGAGACTGTGTTGACTTACGTTTGCAGTCACAGCGGAATGCCTGTCTGTTTTTCTGAACAACTCCGTATGCATTTGGATAGTGATTATCTCCCTGCTGGCCACTGCCTATAATCCATAAGCCACATTTTCAGCAAGCTTCACAGAGTGACTGGAAGAGGTTTTCCACGGCTCTCCTCCTCACTGTCAGGTAGCTGACACGCTTCCCTTCAGCACCACTGTTTGCCTTAGTCTCTTTATTCAGTCATTTCTTTAACACCACTACAGTAGTAGCTACTTTTCCTGTTGCCATAATAAAAGTGTAATAACAAAAGCAACGTAAAGACAGATTCAATTTGTCTCACAACTGGAAGATACAGTCTACCATGGTGGAGAAGCCTGGCAGTTAGAGAGCAGGCTGTCTGCTCACATTGCATCTGTAGTTAGGAGTTGGAGACAGATGAATGTTCACTGTCAGCTAACTTTCTCCTTTGTAGTCAGCCCAGACCCTTGCTTCTTGGAATGGGCATGCCCAGATTTAAGGTGGGTGTCAGCACCTCCACTAACCTAATCTGGATAATTCTTCACAGGCATACTCAGAGGCTTGTCTCCCTGAAGAGTAATTCTAGATTATGCCATGTGGAATCTAGATTAAGCACTGTATTTACTGTCTGACGACATCACTGGCTTGTGGGCTGCTTTTCTTATTTTCTCACTCTAAATTTATTTTGTGGAGATTAAATTCCACATAGAGGGCTTTCTTCAATGAAAATCATTTTCCTGATGGCGAGCTTGTAGCTTGCTGTCCTGCCACCAAGTTGCTAAGTTCACCTTCGTCCTCCTTGACACTCAGGGTAAAGCAGCACGGTCCAGAGAGGAGCACATCAACCTGCATTAGTATTCGTGACCAGCAACACACTTCACTAATAAAGCGTGCATTGGTAATTTTCAGATGCATTTGAGAAAATCAGAAAACAGTGCAGCAAATATTTCATTTTTATATCACTTATTCCTTTATCTTGTCTTTTTTTTTTTTTTTTTCCAAATTTTATCCTCTGATTTCAATGTTGACAAGTCAAAGAAATTGAGGTAATGGTAATGATGTCAGGTGGTAGACTGGATATGTGTGGACACTTCCTACTGGGGACAGAGGATACTTGAACTCCACAGCCATGGATCCATTGTTTATAAGTGGGATCAATGACCTCTGTAACTCTGAAGTACAATCTGCAGTTTCTGCTGGTAACAGGAGGAGGATTGGAGGGGAAAGCGTCAAGAAACAAACAGGAACGTAAATATAATTTTGCTCAAAAAGAAACAGCAGTCCCCCATCTCACAGGAATTCTCATTTTTTAGCAGTATTTTATTGAAGTATTCTAATTGTGATTTGAGCAATTATATAGCATACTTTTTGGAGGGGGGAAAAAGGAATTTGCCTTTCAGAATCATAGAAGACAACAAGCTACCCTTCATAACAGACACCCAGAAGGTTCTGAAAAGTGTTACACTGTCCAAAGTTATTTAGGAAGCTAAGAATTGGATATCATTTTCTGGCAGACTTGTAGGCTCAAAATGCCATTTGTTAGTTAACAGAATTAAACTGATGATGATCTCACAGCTACATAAGAAAATTAAATTTATCTGGCTCTTCAGAGCATTCTTTCCATTTTGATTCTTCTTAGTATAGACAATTTCATTTTTAAATTGGGCAGATGATATGTAATCAGTTTTCCCATCACATATAGATAACCTTTATTTTAGGAAGAAAATTGTTAGAGTTAAGAGATTTGAAGAACATAGGAGATACTATTCAAATATCTGAAACATCAGCAAGTTACCTCCTGTAGTAATTTTGTACTCAGAATCAGGGACTTGGGAACAGTTAAATAATTTCATTGAAGTAGTAGTACTTAAAAAAACTTTTTCTTGAATTATTTAAACATTTTGCACAATGCCATTTTAATTATTCACGAGAAAGTACTATTTAGAGACTGGTTCTTAGTCATGTTCAAAGCATTTCACCTATCTGCAAAAATGTGCAATACAAACATGCATGTAGAACCTTGGGAAGCTGGATTAAAAAAATGATGGTGATGATATTATAATAATAACAGTGTTATTATTATGAGCATCATTATAATGCTTACAGGTTCTCATATAACCCAGGCTCAATTCAGACATGCTATATAGTTGAAGATGACTTTGAGGTCTTCTTCACCTCTCAAGTGCTGAAATATACACATGTGCCCCTGTGCCCAGCTGGATTAAACTAGTATAGTAAATTACAATAAATATTCCTTTCTGTGGTCTTGTCACATACTAAACAGCACAGACTGGAGACAGCCCTCAGTACTCTCGAGAACACAGTGTGTATGTAGCAGGTCTAGGCAGGCTCTACCACCATTCCCAGTCCACAGTCCTCTTAACACTTAACTTTCACTTCATTCTTCCCTCTGAGACCAGGCAGTGCTGTAGAGGGAAGCAGCCATGCATTCCAGAGCTAACCCAGAGACTTAGACTAGTGTCTGAGCTACCCACAGATGGAAGCAGGTAAGGAGCCAGCCACACGGTCGGGAGGTCACCAATTCCTACTGTCAGATCATTGACTGCAGTATGGAGAGACAGACAGACAACAGTCTGAGATGCTGTGGGCTTGAGCCCGTAGGTACTGTTTAAGAGACTTGTTTCTGTGACTTTGGTTTGCTCTAGTATCAAATATGATTTCTGCTTTCTGGGAGCAAGTCATCTAGCCCACTGATAAAATAGATAATGTGTATTTCAGGATCTGCAGGGGGTGTAGCATAATGCCACCTGCTAGGTAGACACAAATGTGCAGGGAGGCTGCAGCTGACAGAGTGGGAGGAGCAGGCACTGGAGATGGTCCTTCACTCCTGGTTTTCTTTGCTGCCTTCTCATTCAACACTAATCAGACCTTTTGAGGGTGTGCTAAACAAATGTCAGCAGGTGGAAACCAGCCTGTACCAGGCATCTGTCTGTGTCAGGTAGTGTTCTGGGAATCTGTGAGGCGGGGTATCATGAGCAGCACAGGTGAGGAATCACAGATGTGATTATGATCCAGCCACAGCCAATGAATGATGGAGTTAAGAACGAAACCCAAGTCTGTCTTCCCAAGGATTCTCCCCTGGAAACGCATAAATTGTCACCTCTGAGCATTTAATTCAATGTCAGCCTTGTTGCTGTGTAAAAATACCCAACAAACCCAACTCCTAGTGGGAGCAGTGGCAGGGGCAGGTGTGGCACTTGCAGGTTCAGCCAGATGTTGCCTGGTTAAACATCTGGCCTGTGGGCCTGTGATGAGCACATCAAGGCAGCAGGAAGACAAGGCAGCACTTACCAAGCTTCTGACCACATGGAAGATAGGAAGCTGCAGAAGAGCTGGGAACGGGATGGATGGGAGCAGGATGTTCCCTTTAAAGGCACAAGCCCCAGAACCCACCTCCTCTAAGCGGCCATAGCGCATTTTGCTCTAAGCATCAATCAATCCACTGGAATCAGGAACCCTGTGATCGAAGTGCTTCAGGACCATAAGCCAGGGAGCAGGCTTCTTAACACATAAGCTTTAAGGGTCATTTCAGATCTAAACTGCAACCCATACTGAAGGTCACACATACTAAAGGGGACCCCTTAATAATTATACATAGGTGATGTGGAAAACCACCTGGCCCAGGAAGGACTTGTTAGCACTGATCCTGCTCTGTTTTGATTTTCCCATCTCAGAGAATGGGATTTGGGATCACAGACCATGCAGCATATGTCAGTGCCCCTGGTTAGCTGCCACTCAAACGCCCCTTCCACTCATGCCATAAGCCTCTCCACCTCTTTTACAGTCTTTTCCATGTCAACTGAAGCATCTGCTGAGGACCTGGACTCTGTGATCTCCTTTGTGATCAAACATTGGCATAACCTTGCATCGCTCCTTCCTTGGGCTATGAGCAAGGTTGTAAGAGTCCTTGCTATTTTTATGGCTGCTGTAGTTAGAGCTAAAGAATGCTATGTGAGCCCGCAAGTACCCAAACAAGCAGGCTGTGCCAAGCACACAGTTCCAGCCATAAGGGCCTCTGGTCCAGCAATGATTCCCTCCTTGTGGGTGGTCACAGGCCACTGTGGGTGCGCCTGTGTTTAAAATGTGGAGAGGCTTCATCTTCTTGTTTTCTCCTTAACATACATTTTTGTCAGTTAACTAGAGTGTGAGACAATATCTATCAAAAACAAAACAGGACAAAGTAAAGCAGTGGAGCATCTGGCCTGAGGTCACTGGGGTGCCTCTGCTACTTCACATCCGACAGTGTCAGTCACAGGTTTGCCACAAGTGACTATAGGTCTGCCTCAGCTATGTTTGTTCTAACTGTTGGTCTCTTGCATATTACTACCAGCCTGCTATGGCAGACAGCAGGTATATCATCTCTGATTGTAGGTTGAATCTCACTATAGGTCTGTCTTCTATGACTGATTGTAGGCCACACCTCACGGTGGGCTGTCACATCTCACTATAGGTCTATCAGTTTTACCTGTGGGCTTCAGATAGCATTTTCTATTCATGGGTACATGCTTAACCAAAGGAGAACTCAGGACACCCATTCCAAAATCAAGTGGAAACCGTAGGGGGATTCTTTCACTTTTCATTGACTAATCATCCCTTGAGTGCTAGTGTGATGTATGGCAGTCCAAGCCTGCTGGGTGCTTATGGTCTAGAGTTAGGAATAGACAAAGGACTGCTGGTTGCCATGGAATAGGCTGCTCTACTAGACAGAGTTACAGACTATACTTACAATCCAAAGGAATATCACAACATAGCTAGGTGAGGTCCATCATGGAAATTCAACTGAGAGGACGAAACAGCGTGGATAGAAGCCGCCATGGCAAGCTAGGTTTTAGAGATGATAGTGTGTACAAGAGCCACCCACACACCCATTCTGACCTGGGTTTTCCTGTCCCTCTTGACTGAGAAGAGCTTCCTGTACCATATCTAGGTCCCTTGTGATTTCTGGAGACCTAATGGGGCATTCTTGGCTTTCCAGAAGCACAGCCTGGAGAAGGCTGTGTTGTGCTGGTCACTGCACATACTGGTCCTTCTGACTTTCAAGCAGTCAACACCCACAGCCCTACAGCTTTAATTAATGTCAAGATAGAATAGAGAGGCTGGACTACTTCACTGCTTCCCAGTTGGGCTAAAATCCCTTGGAACCTGCCTCTCCTTATACTCATTTTTGGTTTCTCAGACTTCTGAATAGAATCTTATGTCCAAACACAATAAAAGAAAGAAAATATTTCTCTGATCTCTGCTCTTGTTTACATACCAGTCTAAATTATGAAATAGCATAGCCACCCAGATAGAACATGATAGATTATATAAGTCAGCCAACTCACATGTAGAACAGATCTTTTTAAATTCTGCTTTATAAGATCTCAAGAATTTGGAAATTTAAATATACAGAGACATTATTTAGACACTTCATTAGAAAGTATGGACAAAAATAATAAACCATCCATCATATAAGAGCTGAGTGCTGAACTGGAAGGAAACAAACTAGAGCAGCTCCCCAGTCCTAAAAATGCCAGGAGCCATTTGGGTCTGAGAATTAGAGCTTCCTACCAGCCACGAGCTAAAACAGAGAGTGCCTACTGCTAGCAATGGATTCCATAACACATAGTTTTGCATCTACAAGTTTATTTCCAACCTGAGCATAAAGTCTCACAGACAAAAAGGATTCTTGATTGTTTGTTATACATATATTTGGTTTACCCGTCATTGTGCTTACTTACAACTGTCTCTCAAAATTGATCCTGGTTCTTTAGAATCAGACTGATAGGACTCCAATGTTCTCAGGAAAATTACCTTGGGAGAGTTAGATACAGTGGCAAGAGATACAGAGCTCCATGGCACGTTACTTTAATATGTAGAAGAATGTTGGCGACCATATGTACAGAGCCCCCCTCCAGTTCCTACTTAGGAGCAGGATGGTGCATCTACAGGTAGAGGATCTAAAAGTTCTGAAGAATTAAGAGCAAAGTTGAGTTCAAAGGAGGACTCACATCCCAGCTGCGTAGTGCATTAGGTTTCTATCACTTTCTAACAAACCACAACTTAGGAACTTAAGGTACCTGGGCTTTAAGGTCACATTGTTTCTGTGGGGGAAGGGGAGGCAGGTTCTCTGTTTGGGTTCTCAGTAAGATGAAGGAAGCCAAGAGTTCAGTCAGCTGTGATGTCGTCATCTGAGGCCCTTGTTTCTCAGGGTCAGTCCCTAGCTCTCTCTCCGTGTATCTCTCTTTTTAAAAACGTTGCCTATTTGAGGCCTGCCTGACCCCAGGGAATCTGCTTTTTGGATTAACTCCAAGCCAATTTGGTTGAGAGCTTTGATTGCATCTGGAAAATTCCTCTGAGAAAATAATGCAGTTACCACTGACATGACAGACCCTCATGCTCACACATTCTGCCTACAGGAGGGAGAACTGGACAGATGACATGGACTAGGCAGCTCTCAGACATACAACTCAGAAGAGGGCAGCTTCCTGAGACCCAGAATACTGCTCACGGGTGCCAGCATTGTAAAGGAGAACAAGCACCAAGGATGGTGAAATCGTCTCCTTATACTGATGTCAATGTTTACCATCATGTATTGAGAACCCAGGCTTCCTGAGATGACTCTGAAAGATTTGTATCTAGGGAGCTGTGCTCATCTAGAGCTTTAAGTTTTAAAAATGTTTGAGAAAACGCAGGCTTTTAGAACAACTCAGCTTTGCAGCTTCAGGTTAAACTTTAGTTTAATTGGGTCATTATTTTAGAATTACAGCCTCAGAACTGAAATCTTACTGAGAGCACTGATGAGAATCTGATTCTGACACACCATGTATTCATTTACCAGGTTTATAAGAATAAGTTCTTAAGAGGTCTGTTAAATCAAATGATTGATGCACTTAAAAATAAATTTCTATTAGGAAAGTTATGTATTAGGGGACTCAATTAAGTTGAACTGTAAACTAAAATAATTACTCCAAAGTGATTGTAATACTTTTTAATTTAGGAATGTGTTAATAATAATCACAAACTAATGCATAAACATGAGTAGCACTTTATAGCAAAATAACCTTGAAGAGTTTTTTCAAGGCATAAACACTGCCCTTGATAACATAAAACATTGACATTTAACAAGTGTGGTGTTGCTGTTGGCTATGTGCCCTTTAAAAAGCCACTTGACTACCCCAGTCACTTTCCTTGTCTACCAGGAAGCCACTATAATAACCTTTGAACCTACAGTCAGTGCCCAAAACCTACATAAAAAAGCTGGACATCATGGTACATGCTTGTAATCCAAGCCCTGGGAGCATGGACATGGGCAAAACCTTAGGACTTGCTCAGTGGTAAGCCTAGACTAATTGGCAACCTCCGGACCAGTGAGAGGCCTTGAGGTTGTACTCTGGACCCCACACACATGTGCATACATGCATACACATGTACACATGTGCGCACACACATATAATCAAACACACATGTGCATATATGCACAGCATATTGAATGAGACATTCCAATAAAGTACTCAGACCACATGCTTCTAAATACATTAGAAGTTTCCTCTGCTGTCCATGCATGGCACCCTCAGCCCTTGGTGCTATTTAGGTTGTTACCTTCCTAGGCACAACTGCTATTTACAGAAATATGCCAAGGGTAACACAATGAGACACAGTGGCCAACACGCTCTTTCTATGGTCACCAGACAATAGCTGGAGGTAATCAAGAGTACCACATGGCACCTAGAGACAGTTCTTAAGAAATCAGGAGGCTGGGGGTGGGGGCAGGACAAGGCTCCAAGGATTTTGTGTAACTGTGTTCCTGTGCCAGTATCTCAGGCCAAAAAAGCAGTAGAGGAAAGAGAAGCAGGGTATTCCCTCTGGGCTTAGTATGCCTGGCGTCCCAGCACAGAGGAATGCAGTCTGTCTGGGCAGAAGCTGAGAAGAAAGCTCAGAGGACCACAGACTCTGCAGCCCACTGTTTAACTTGTGATGGTATGGGGAAAAAACAGAGCCCAATCCACCTTCACTGGTGCCTCCAGAAGATTGAAAACTGTTTCCAAGGGAGGGGGGGGAATGCTAAATGGTCCATTCTTTATATATATATTAAAAAAAAAATCTATTAACATGTCAAGTTTCTTGGGAAAACACAATGGTTCTGGAAGGGAACAAGCATAGATACAGAAAGGTGTGTGTGTGTGTGTGTGTGTGTGTGTGTGTGTGTGTGTATGAAACAGAGATGAGAAAATGAAAAGAGGACTACAAGACTAGCGAATCAGGGACTGGCTGGCCTGAGGAACAAGGAGGGAAAGATATTCAATTTAATCAGTATTTATTGAGGACCTGCAGGGAGCATGGCAACCTACTGGGACCTGAGTGGAAGCAAATTCAATTCTCTCCAGCTCTGAAGAACTGGGAAACACAGCTAGGGAGCCGCCTAGGAGAAAGCTGGTGTGAGGAGCCACAGGGCTCTCAGCAGCACTTGGCCTTATCCTGGCTTCCTGGACTGACTGTTGGCTCTAGAATAGTAGCAATGTATTTCTTTATGAGAACAATCTGTAGTCTCAAAATAAAAGTTAGAAATATTAAACTTTAAGGGAGTTAGACAGCAGTGTAGTACATTTCTCCTATCTCTGCCATGTACTGTTCAGAATTTTAATTTTAAATCTCTGGTTTATAAAATTCAGTCTAGAAAAACAGAGGCTCCAGCCAGGATGCCCAAGTAATGGTTCTAGAATGCCAGAATTCCCCTAATGTGCTTTAAAGCAGGCCTACAAGCTCACTTACTTGCTTGACTCTATCTTGGTAATGGGAGACCCCAGTATACTGGACTTCTGCAGAATAAAACCTCTTTGTATTTACAAAAAAAAAAAAAAGAATATCAGCATATGGTACATACCAGATGAAATATCTTTAGATGGCCTGTGGAGAGAGAAGTACAGACCCTCAGCACTCACAACACAAGAACAAACCAGGAGGTTAGAAGAAATACAGCTCTCCTGACAATAGGTTTATAAACTGTATTTGCAGAGGGAAGACAAAATGATCGGTGCCATTACTCTTTATTTATGTGTACATACTCTTACACATCAGCTCTCTAGTGAGACACAGAAAGGCCTGTGGGGGATTTGTTCATTTTTGCAGTGCACAAAAGCAAATGAGAGCTGAGACTTGTGCATGGATCAGATAGAAATCAGAATGCAAAACCACCCTGTGATTGTCCAGACTGTGGGGCAAAGAAAGTCACTTGGGGAAACCAAGTCACTTGGTGGAATTGAAGCTGTAGCTCTCAGGACAGAAAGGGAATCAAATCCATGCAGCAAAAGAAACACTTTGTGTTGGCACAGTGTGGGCCTCTGGTGTGTCAGGAGATAGCATGGTACTGCGGGTGGGTCCCAGAGAGCCCAGCCATGCCTGTGTGAGGAGTGCAGGTTGGAAGGATCATACCATGGGCAACATTCAGGCCCACAGTGGCACCTTGTGGGTCAATCACTGTGTCTCAGGCAGTATGAGCAGTTCTGGGAACTCAGCATAGCAGCACAATATCCCCAGAGCAGACACTGTTAAATCCGCATGAAGGTGATGAGAGAGCCATTTCTGTCTTATAAACAAAAGCTGGTTTTGTATTTGGGTCCTCATAGATGTGATTGGCAAAGAGTACCACACTGTCTGGAGTGTGGCTATAACACCAGACACAAAAACACTGAGTCACTCCAGTTAGCTTCTCCAAGATATAGATAATGTAAATGGATTTGGAATTTAGTCTACTGAAATTGTTAGGAGCAAAGAAAGATTGCATGGATATGGTTTAGTCCACAGAACACAGTAGGCAGTGAGTAAGGATTATAAATTTATAAATTGAAAATGTGTTTACTAGACGTGTGACAAAGTTGTGACACAGAATATTTGGGCAACAGTTGCAGAATTGGACATGTGTACTGTCTGCAAAATAGTAGGGCATTAATAATTCTCCAAGAAAACACCACCAGCCTTTGGGAAAGAACTCCATGAAAGCACAATCACTAACTGTATCCTACTACATGTGCACTTCAGGTTAGGATGCTTCAGGATTGTGGGAAAGAGCAGCGGAGAAAACCATACATGCCCCTAATAGGTCAATAGTACCATAATGCTACCTTTCTCCCTTCCCTTCCTCTCCTTTCCTTCAACATGACCACACTCTGAAGAGAACTTGCAATTTCCCAGTGACTGAAACTGTTGACAAGCAAGCTGGTGACCTGGATGGATATTCAGGGGACACAGACACTTCTTTAACATAATGTGGGAGGGAGAACACACCATGATATTTGGTAAGCTGAAATAGCACATTAAAAATCAATAACACAATCTGGTGATTTAATGGAGAAGCTATTTCTAATGTGTGTCTCCAGGTACAGAGCCAGGTCAAGACATTGGTAATCTGACCTTTCACCTACCTCTCTCTCCCATCTCTCCCAGGTTCAGGTTGACATTTGCATTTAAACTCTTACTGTGGCCACCAGAGCCCCTCAATCAGACCTAGAGGGCATCTCTCAGATAGCCACTAGGATTTCTACCTTCCTACATTACTAGAGAACAGCTATGGCTCAAACTTTCTGAATCTCTGTGGTCCGTCCTATTTTGTATCGGTGGGAGTCCCTGCATGAATTTTTACCATTGACTCAATCTATTGGATGGAACCCCTATGTTGCATCCTGTTTGAAATAAGGTTCTAGAAATAATCAGAAATCTCTGCATCTTTCCTAGGTGAGCTGACTGAATGGGCACAGAAGCATTCAGTCAGTTATTGACTAAAAATGTACATGCTGTGTTTCACATTTTGTCAGTCTGGAAAAGACACAGACTCTGAGAAAACGATGGATGCAAGTACTCAAAACCACAGTGAGCATTCAGCCACAGATCCGACTCGACCTTGCTATCCTTAGAGAGGCCTCTAAGGAAGGTCTCTCTTGTGGAGAGAGGGGGAAAAAAAAGAGTTCATAACATCAACTAAATGGTCAACAAGCCTTGACAAAAGTGGGCGGGGTGACTGCAGAGAGCCTTGCTAAACAGCCTTAGACAAGGCTGCTTGTGGACACGCCTCTGATGAAGCGAGCATATACTACAAGTTAGAGATGGGGTAGATGGTCATCTGGAACCCAGCAGCGCACTGGCAGCGGAGAAGTTAAGCCAGAAATAAGGACACCCACGTTGTCTACTGTCTGAAGGAAATGGTCAGGGTCAAGTTCGGTTTTCATCTCAAACATCTTTAACCTTGTGTTCCTGTGATAACAGCTTCCAGACTGACTGGGCTCCCAGCGCCCTCTAGTGGCCTATGTTTCAACATACGCCATCCAATCCCTTTTCTGGAATAGTTGCACCCTCATTCACTCACGGATCAGCAAGATCCGTCTTCTCTGGAACTACACAGTTCCCTCCTCCCGTGACATTAATATGAACATGTCATTTGTGTGGTCTATGCAACAGGAGTTTGCATGCAAGCATGGCTAATTCTTGGAGGGGGGCTGGTGCAGATTTGGCACAGAGTTGATGACAGAAAAGACGTCCTGGAGTAAATGGGCTAAGCAAGAAGATAAAGACTTCATATGGAAATTAACAGGAGATGGGATTTCTTGGAAGACAGCTTAGCCTGGGTTATTTGGAGGCTTGAGACTAATTCCTTCTTGAAGCATCGGCAGTTGGGATGGAATCAATAGGTCTTCAGCGGCTTTTTCTGAAGGAGTGTACACAACCCTAACCACTTCCCAAGGTTCTTAGACCAGAAAATGCCTAGTGAGCTTCTTGTATAGCCCAAAAATGGAGTCAGGAATGTGGCCTGAGTCCTTTGAGAGAGTCACATTAAGACAGGTTCAGGCAGAGAGCCACAAAGAGCTGCACCCCCCCCCCCCATACACACTGTCTGATTTCATACCTACTCTGTCGCCCCAAAGCCCTGTCTGTGGGACCTTGATTTTCTTCTCTTGCTAGTGGCTTCTTTCACATCCATGGCTTTTCTAGTGCTTGTGAGATTCAAGCTTTTACCTACTGGGCACCCCAGAAAAGCAAGCACGTGCCTTTATACCAAGAAAATTAGCACATCCTTCAGAAAGCATGCTCGAACCAAAGCCGACCCCTCTTTAGTGACCCTGTTTTTAAGTCAAGATCCTTGAAAATATCCTAAACTTGATTCCTATTTCATCCTGTACCCAACACCTTCCCCAAACTGCAACATTCTTAAGTCCTCGGCTTCAGTGCCCACAATTACTGCCTCATGCTCTCCTGGCTAGTGATGGCAGCTGCCTTCATATTTCTCCTCTCTCCTCTTCCTTCTTTCCTCTGCCCATCTCTGTCCATTCTTCCCTTGGTACTACACAGAGGTCTAATCATGGATGCTGTCCCAGGCCCCTCTTATTTATGATGTATCATGTCTATAACCTTTAAGACTCAAGATTTGAATCCATAAAGTGGCAGACAACCCTCTACTGATGACCTGTCCAGCAGCCTCCTATGTATCCTCCAACTCTCTGACTTCAAGTATTCTCCTGAGATCCCAAGCCGGTTGCATTACCACATCCCCAAAGTCCAGCTGATTCTCCTGCCTTGAAATCCTGACCCCATGGGATGCCCAGCACCACTCTTCCCACAAGTCAAAGTGCAATATCTCCTTCAGTGTTCCATTATACATGGCTCTCCTGAGGCTCCTTCCCTGATCATCTCCTCTGAACTCCTTCTAGGACATGCCCCTGTGCACAGACAGTCATCTGTGTGTCAGTTGTAGGTCATCACCTACACAGCTGAACTGTGTCATTTCTTGAGTGTTTGTTTTCTCTCTGTGTCCCAGTCTTAGGCAGGATCCGACACAACACATTAAAGACCAAACCCCAGCTCTGCCACTTACAGTGATGCTCAGGCAAGGCACTTACTCTGTGTAGCTTAGTTTTATTATTTATAAAATAGCGATAACACCTCCTGCCTGCCTCATAAAGTTATCAGATTAATGTATATAAAGTACTGTGAGCAGGAGTTGGTTTCTAGGAAATGTTATCTCTAAGAATTACTCCAGTTGCCAGCTGTGTCCTGTTAGGACACCATGTCTTAGCCATGTCAGTTTTCCAGGTCTAGCACAGTACCTGGCCCAAAGCACATGTGGAATAATGTTCATTTAAAGGAAAAAATGGTTTGATATTTGTTTTGTTGGTTCTTTTGCTTGGTAAAACCCTGAGTCCCTCTGGCTTCCCTTTCTGAGATCCCTTATATTATGGTAACTGTAACTAACCTTTCATGTATTAAACAGCAGTGTGTGACACAGGCTGAATTGTGAAGATGCATCCTAGAACAGCACACATTCCCTTTGCAGGACACAGACATTGAATAAATTACACTAATTATCTGTCCATGCAAGATGCACAATTTGGCAACCTTGGGAAGAGGGGTCAAGAAATTTTGCTGATATATGGAAAATATATCAGTATTCTGGCTTACAGCCAGAGCAGTCACAGAAGCTATGAGAGACATACACGGCATATGACACATGTGCTAAGTCCCGCAGCATGAAGAAAGCGGGTGTATATAGGTCTTGTACCTTGTTGTCTGCTGTAACTGCAACTATTGTCTGGTTACTGCTTGGATGGGTCTTCTGCACAGCTCTCAGATGTCCTGTCACGACACCTCTGAGAGCAAGAGCCCTATTGTGGTTCTCTGCCTGCAGGAGAACGTTGTTACTCATAACTCAATACAACAGCCTGGTCAGGGTCCAGTTTCACCTCTTATGTCACCCCCATGTGTGCTGAGCATAGCAGTTGTGAGCTTCTTGATCCTCACACACACTCACCATAAACACCTTTCATCTCTTTCCTGGCATGATTCCCAATGTTCATTTGTTGTAGGTATGACGTGCTTTGATGTTTTTCTATTCTACTTTATTCTAGTCTTTTCCAGGCTGTTTTCAAAATAAGTGTGTTGCTATTCACCATGATGATTTCACAACTCTCTAGTAGATCCTGCCATGCAGCTGTAAACACAGTCCTCATTAGCCTGAAATAGTTTACGAAGACCTGTGGCTCTTGTAGGCAGCTGGCTAGGGTGGAACCCGGGTTTTGGATTTTGTTTTGGCTTGGTTTTTTGATGGTTGAATTCTCTGCCTCACTTGAATTCTGTCATGAGGGTAAGGTGAGGTTCTGTGTGGACCTGTGATCCTGGGGTGAGGTGAAGACAGTCAGCCATGCTTCCTCATTTGTAGATGGTATTACACTTCCCTTATACAGTGTTATCAGTATTCTGAACTGAAGTTACTGTCTTGAGCTGTGCCAGATCACACACTGAGCAAAAGTGAATGAGGGAAAGTATTCCAGCTGTGAGAGAGAGAGAGAAAAAAATAACCTCCATTAGCAAGAAAATCCATGACAAGCAGTGGAAGCTACCCCTCTCATACATAGTAAGTGACCTTTGTGGTTAGATTGGCTTTAAAATTATACAAGGGAAGAGTAAATCTTTACAAAAACTACTCCCCAAGGGAGCCAGGCTTCAAACTTGTTTTACATCTTGTATAGCGTTCAAGTGGAATGTTTTGATATTACTTTCATTTTACATTTTACATCTTCAACTTGAGATTTCAGAATAAGAATTAAAAAAAAAAAAAAAAAAGACAGAGCAAGAGAACTGTAAATCTCAGCAGCTTTCTGGAGAAGGAAGATGACGAGAAGGAGAGAAAACCTTGGTTTCTGAGTTAGGTGTAGAAGTCCACAATCAGCAGATGGCAAAGAAATGGCTGAATGGCTGGGAGGGAAGAAGGGAGCTTTAGAGAAAGAGTGGGGAAGCCCAGAGTACCAGATAAAGCATCTGGCCAACATCTGAAACAAAGGCACAAAATACAAAAGAGGCTTAGGAACCATAGCATAAGAGAGCATGCAGTCTGTAAGAGCCAGAGGAGCAGGAGGTATGCTGTGGGATTATGTCTCCTGGAAGCTACACCTATATACGTAGGGTCACCAACATGATTGCCTAAACAGGACCTGAGCAAGGCAGACACCAACAGATAACAGGTATGCTGACATGAATGGGAGAAATCTCATAGGACCTCAACACTACACAAAGAATCACAGGCAACTAAGGAATGTTCAGAGCAGGAGAAATGGTTTCTCGGAAAATTAACCAATTGGTTATCTAATACCAAGTGGTCAGCCATGAAATCACATATAAACAAGTAAAGTTATATAGACTAAGCAGGTTATATTCTATATATTTAGGAATATATGTGATATATACACATATATCAACAATTATAGAAAAAGAAAAAGGGGTACAGGAAAGGAATTAGAGGAAGGGAAATGATATAATTATATTTTAATTTCAAAGAATAGAAAAATATGTAATTTTTAAGGGTTAGTCACCCTTTTTGTTTATTTATTTATTTATTTATTTGAGTCGGAAAGGAGGACAGAGTCAACAGAACCTCAGGAATGCTCTGGAATGACTTGCAGGGGCACACTTTCTGGGAAAGAGAAGTACATTATTGTGCTGGCCAGTTTTATGTCAACCTGACACAAACTTGACTTATCAGAAAGGAGGGTCTCTCAATTGAGAAAATGTTTCAGGAGATCTGACTGTAGGACATTTTCTTAATTAGTGATTAATGAGGCAGAATCCAGCCTTTTGTGGGTGGTGCCATGTGTGGGCTGGTAGTTCTGTGTTCTAAAAGAAAGAAGGCTAAGCAAGCCATGATGAGCAAAGCAAAGCAGCACTCTCTGTGACCTCTACATCAGCTCCTGTCTCCAGGTTCTTGTCCAGTTTTAGAGTTCTTGTCCTGACTTCCTTCAATGATGGATTGCAACACAGATGTGTAAGCTGAACCCTAACCCTAACCCCAACTTGCTTTTGGTCATGGTGTTTCATCACAGCAATACAAGCCTTAACTGGGACATTTCTCTAAAGGGATAATTATTCTTTCTATCCTTGATCAGGTGACTGACCTGCCCAATGGGGTTAAACTTTATGGAACACCATTGTCTCCACTCAGAGGTAGTTTTGGTTCTTTTGACCAAGGGGAAATAGCTTTCCTTGATTGGGCCTCCAGTGCTAAAGTAACACTGTGTCAATTAAAATTTTACAACTTGCAAGAGATATGAAACTTCACAACATTGATGAAAATAAAGCCAAGGAATTATAAGACACATAGGTGAAGGCCTCAAAAAGAAATTGCAAAAAACTAACAGCAAATGTCAAGCTGGGTTCTTCAGGACATGGAATGGAATGTGGAAATAAATAGATAATTCCTCTAGCTCTCATTAAAAAAAAAAAATTGACCAAATTTATGGTCATACTGATTGGTGTCATTGCATATTGTGATTACTTTGTCTGCTCTGTTATTCAGCTCACCCCTCACTTTCTGACTGATGAGTGTAAGGAGCCAAGGTTGGTGTTCAGTGTGACGGTAGGTCTGTCTCACAGATCTGTCTCTCTCTGTCCCTGTCTGTGTCTGTCTGTCTGTCTGTCTGTCTGCCAGCCTGTCTGTCTCTGTCAATTTCTCTCTCTGTCTCTCTCTGTCTCTCTCTCTTTCTGTCTCTCTGTCTCTCTGTCTCTCTGTCTCTCTGTCTCTCTGTCTCTCTCTCTCTCTCTCTCTCTCTGTGTGTGTGTGTGTGTGTGTGTGTGTGTGTGTGTGTGTGTGTGTGTCTTTCTTTCTCTAGGCCAGGGGCTGCAAGGTCAGTGTTCCCTGCTCTCAGTGCTACTGGAAGGCAGCAGGTGCTTGTTCCCATCAGGTGAGTAAATAGGAAAAGCTGAAAACACAAAGTCTCAAACTCACGTCTGCTGTGTGTAGTTATCAAAGCTTCGACTTACGCAAAAGCATTCACGTGAGAAAAACAAATAACTCGGTGATTTCAAAACTTCACTAGAACTTCAGTGAACATTAATTTCTCTTGCAATAATTTGAAGTAATTCTGTTGCTGTTTTGTTCTGCAAAGATCTGTATTGGGTAGCAGAAACAGATACCATTCTGCTTTACACTGGAGCAACCACAGTTGCCAGGCTCTGGCCACTTAGTTACACTTAGGTACAGAATACTGACCCAATCCCAGGTGTTTCAATAAAGATATTTTTCTATGTCCATCTGGCAGTAATGTAGTTCTAATTGTCACTACTATCTCACATAACATATTCTTTTGCTTCTAATTACCTATGAAAATAAGAGATATCAGCTTACCTAAGTTTCCCCAGGTCTCTGGCAAACACATTCCCAACTCCACAGCTCTGTTGTACAGAGGCCCTACATAGCTTTCACTATGCTGGGCACTGATTAAAGTTCAAGGCTGAATGTCTTTATTGATAGTAGAAGAATTGGAGCCACAGTGATAAGTTTTCAGAGTATAACAGAATATACATCCATTAGAAGTACTGGTCACCCTAGGCACTAGATTTTATTTTGTGTTTTTCCCTCTCTATATATTCTTCCTGAGGATGATATACAATGAAATGAACAAAACCCATGCTACAACACAAGGGGAAGAACAGCTATGATGTTCAGGCACTGAAGGCTCACAGTGTTTTGCTTCCACTGCTCATTTTACAGAGATGGAAACACTTAAACCTTCCAGGCACGAGGAAAGGGACTCCTTTTGGCTATCAGATTACGAAGATGATTAACTCAAGGAATTGATATTCCCCCAGAAATCTCATGCTGGGAGCCTACTGTCAGCCAGAGGGGGCACTTGTCTGCAAGAAAGAGATGTCACCCAATTCTGATGACTTGTCAGACTACTTTGCAGAAGAGACATGAGAACAGAGACAAAGACAGAAGGAGACGGATCTTTGCCCTCATTGTTTAGTTATGCACACTTCTTACTCTGTTTAAACACAGACCTCATGATGGGGCCCTAAAGATGGACTTCAGGAGGTGTTATTACTAGATTTCTTTTCTGGTTTTCTTCTGCATGAGACCATTGAATAAATTTCTTTTCTCAGCTTTTCACTACTAGTTGTCTCTTGAATTGATGTATTGAAGAGTTGGCTGAGCCTAGGCTTTTAGACCTACCAGGACATGGCCTTTGACCTCACTACTCTGGTAACACTCTGAAATGGTTAGTTAAAACTTCTAATGCCACAGAGCTCAAAACCAACTCAAAGAACACATCAGCTCTTCTTGACCATTGGCTTGATGAGTTTGTACAGATGCTTGATGTTTAACACAGTAGCAGACAGGATCTTCCGCAGGCACCAACAGCAGGCACTGTATGGCACATATTTTATGTGATGTTAAAGTCCAGCAAAACAAATCTTTTCCTACTAGCTCAAGTATGAAAATAAGCAACTGATGCCAGGCAGTGGTGGCACACGCCTTTAATCCCAACACTTGGGAGGCAGAGGTAGGTAGATTTCTGAGTTCAAGGCCATCCTGGTCTAAGTTCCAGGACAGCCAGGGCTACACAGAGAAACCAAGTCTCGAGAAACCAGAAAAAAAAAAAAAAAAAAAAAAAAAAGCAACTGACATAGAAATTTTAGGAATGAATCCCCCATTTCTGTGGATTTCAGACTTACATCTTTTTCTCTTACTGAGCGGAAAAACTAACTAACCAAGGCTGTAAAACACTGTTGGATTCACTCCCTACCCTTGAGGAGACTTCTACATGTACCAAGATGCTTCAGAAAGGAAAATTAAACAAGGGTTCTGTTCCCCGTGTCCATTGTTCTGCAGAGGTCGGGCTAGATTACCTATACAATGATATATATTTTACATTTTCTTATTTACTATTTTTTACCAGTAATTTAATATTGAATGTGCATTAGCTGGCGACTTAACTGTATTGCCATTGACTTCTGAGTTGAAGTTTCTTTATAATATTACTTGCTCTTTCCAGGTCAGCATGCAGACTTTTCCACATCTCTGCAGATGCAGAGGACTCCCCCTTCTCCTGGCCTTCTCAGAAATATTTCTGTGGTTCCCCTAGAATAAGAGTGGATATCTATTATGATATTTTTGTCTCCTGGGCTTACGGGTTCCATAGATAGTGCCATTCATTTCTCTACAATTCTATCATTCAATTTAACTTTATTCTTCTGCTCTAGGGGTTTAAACTCCCTGGCCATTATCTTAACTATGTGGAGAGTTCCTTCTGGTTTTATTTGATGTGCCACCGGTGAATGTCTCATCTGCTATTCTGCTTGGTTTATTTTTCAGGAGTAATTGTGAGGAATTAAAAACCTATTTTGATGTCAAGACCACATTACTTGAAGTTCTTCTACTCTACATGAAGGAAAAGAAAAAACAAACACAGCTCGGCTCCCTACCTATTCCTCTCCATCCCTCCTCCCAAAGGTGTTTGTGTGTCCATTTTTATGCATGTTTTCTACTTTCCCTAGTGCATATGTATATATATATATATATTATTCAGGTTTCTGTGTTGTAGTAAAACACCACAACCAAAAGTAACTTGAGGAAAAAGGGGTTTAGTT
The DNA here is from genome assembly GCF_011762505.2 of Arvicanthis niloticus. Classification (NCBI taxonomy): domain Eukaryota; kingdom Metazoa; phylum Chordata; class Mammalia; order Rodentia; family Muridae; genus Arvicanthis; species Arvicanthis niloticus. Next base: position 133,124,987 of record NC_047661.1, read on the forward strand.
CAACTATGTCTCTCAGGCCACACTCCACTCTATCACTGAGGCAAGCCAAGGCAGGAATTCTAGGCCAGAACCTGGAAACAGGGGCTGATGCAGAGGCCATGGAGAAGGGTTGCTTACTGCCTTGTTCCCCACTGCTTGCTCAGCCTTCTTTCTTATACCATCCAGAACCACTGGCACAGGGGCGGCACCATCCCAGAGAAGTGGAAACTTAAGGGTTCCTTGAAGAGTCAGTTGTGTTGGCAGGTGTTTTGCTGAGGCAACCACCTGAAGGAGTGTCTTCCTGAAGTGGACACAGGTGAAAAACTAAGGCAGACTCGTGACAGAACGTTTCACTGAAGCAGACACAGGAGAAAGGATGTTCTGCTACAGCAAATATTTGAAAGGACATGTGATAAAGGATTTTTTGCTAACAACACACATGTATTAGTCTGCCTTACATTGCACAGTTGAGCTGCATTTGTCAGGACTTGTGGACTCGGTCTGATTGGATGCACGTGCTGAGGCAAGGCACCTGGAGGACGCAGGATGTTTGCAGGGTATAAATAGGATTTGATAAAGTGACGGAGACAGTGTTTGGCCTGCTGGTACAGCTAGCTGTGCAAGGCTTGTGGATCTCGATTCTTTATTTATTTTCACCTCCCTTAGAGACACAGCGAGAACTTCTCCTGGTGTTCTTGCTGGTTCTTCCTGCTGACTCAGCCCAGGCTGAGGCCTGGCTATCTCTGATAGGTCATGTCATTGCTGTTGCTAATTTGACTCTACTGAACTGGACTGCTAGTGTATCCGAGTACTGTTTGCGAGGGCATCGAGCTGCTGATGCCTGCCAACCTGAGAACTGAACTGCCGATTTCCAGATAACACAGACCAGAGTTGCTCCAAAGAACCTTTCTAAACAGGTCCACTTCCACTCCCCATATCCTTTCTTTTCCACTATCTCTGGTGGGTGGTGGGATATAAGGAAGAATAAATCATTTAAGAGCCATCATTAAAAATAGGAAGAAATAAAAATTTAAGTTGCACCCCAGGAAGATGGACCCATTCACACACAATAATTAATCAAGAAAATATCCTACAGACTTGCTTACAGGAAATCTTATAGAGGCATTTTCTCATTTGAGGATCCTATATAGTTCTAACGTTGTCAAGTTAACAATGAAAACAACCAGGGCAATATGCGTCTGCTAATTTATTTCCTGTTGTTTTAAGTTCATAGTACTTGAATATGTTTTCACATTGTGCTTATAATTTGCCACCTTGTTTTTATCTTGAAGTTTTATCTAAAGGTTGTGTTGATTTTTAGCAGCCATAAAGAGATCCCATAATTTGTAGAAAACATGATATAGGCTTCTTCAATCCTCTGTTGATTAGGAAAATAATTTCCATTTAACCAAAATGAGCAAGATTGAAAAATCACATCCACCCTGTGTGTGCTCCTGTCTCGTCTGCCTGGGTTTCTCTAACAGATCCATTTAGGGGTGGGGATTCTGCATTAAACAGTGTGTGACTCTTATACCCACATGTAGCCATGTGTACCCACACAGGTCCTGATGACATTGACTCTCTTGTTACTGTGAAATGAGATTTTATTATTTATTTTGCATTTCCTGGGCTAAAATGTCAAACTGGAATCTCTCCAAGTCCTATCAATCATTTGGTTTTCTTCTGTGCGTGGCCTGCTTAAAAATTTGACAATTTCTTTCTTGGGTTATATATCGATTTCTTAATTGTCTGTGAGAATTTTAAAAATACATTCTAAATAACATTCCCTGTGTGTATTTATTATACAAAATGTTCTTATGGAATCTTTGTGATTTCTATCTTCTCCCTCCCTCTTCTCCTCATCCATCTTTGCATGAATTTTCATCTCTCTAACTGTGCCTACTTTCTAGTCTACTGTGTCTCTGTCTCTAATGGTCCAACTCTTTCTCTTCCCTCATCTTTGTCTCTTCCTCCGTCTCTTCCCCTGTCTCTCTTTCCTCTATCTCTAGATTCATGCCTAGTTTAATAATCTTTTTCTCTCCCTACCCTCTCAGACCTTATAGCCTGATAATCAGGTAGCATTCTGCATGAGACTTTACATTTTTCCCAAAATTGCATCTCCAACCACCCCTCATTCAATAACTACCATCACAGTTTCTTAATGGAACACCTCCACTTCTGAAGCATTGACATGCCAAAGAGCTACATGACCTGGCTTTGGAGAAACCTCTCTATCAGGCACGATCTGTGTATTAACTATTTTGTGCATTAAAGCTCAGCTAGAACTTTTCCTGCTTTGCCCATGTTCTTACCCTCTTTCCTCTCTGGACCTGTTCCATCCCGTGTTTATAAAGATTGCTCAAGTCTGATGCATGTACTTAATGGACTATTTGATGTGAGGCTAGTGCCATCTGACCCTTATGACATGTGTATGCCAGAGTAAGAACTGCACTGAACAGTTAGTGCTACAAGAACTTTCAAGGACACTTGGTCCAACTCGGTAACCTCACAGAGGATTTAAAGGTTGAACCACATGTTCTCAATCCATAACTAGGTGATGCTGGAGAACATTCTGAAATAAAACAGAAAAGGGTATCTTTAAAGTTATTTTTTTATTTAGTGTGTTTTGTGTGCATTCAGGTACTTGCATGTGGTGGCAGCCGAGTAAAGGTCAGAAGATAACTCTCTCCAGAAAATTCTCTCCTGGCTTGCTTGGATATCAAACTCCAGCTATTATTAGACCTGCCCAAAGTGCCTTGACCCACTGGGCCATCAACAAGTAATTTTACTGTTAAAATGAACCTGTTCTTTAGGTTCTTTGGTGTATTGGAACATCAAGTTGTGAGTGCAAAGGGTTCAATTAGCCAGATGTTTCCCTTATTTGTAGAATCTTTGTGTGGATGTTTACTCAAATCTAGCACTGATCTGTTTTGTAGAGGATGGGTCCTAATGTTCATTTTGCTTCACTTAGAAGATTGTGGATCCGGGTTAAATTTCCCTGTGCTAATATATTATAAATGGGCTCCTGGCATCTGTTTCTGTTCAATATTTCTCCCTCACAGTTAGCTAAAGGGAGGTGAGAACATAACAATGAGGAAGGAAAAAACACTGGGCCTACAGGTGACTTCAGAAACTGAACACAGGCACAACAATTAAAACAAGGTGCCAGTCATGTCTGATTGTACTTTACATGCAGGCTTTGGCTGTAAAATAGGTTGTTATCTGCTCTACTCCAGTCTAATGAACATATCACAGCTCCTCAGAACTGATGTTGTAATCCAAAATTCCTGCCCAAGGTTAGGAAGGAACTGAGGACTAGGTCAAGACAAGAAGGAAGAAGTGCTCTCATGAGCCCAGGGCTCTCTTGGCAAACCACAGCCTGGAGGAAAATGTAGTTCTCAAGGAAATTTGTACATATCTTTCTGAGTTCTGTATAATATTCAAATGTACTCACATAATTTTAAGCAAATCCTGGTTGAAGTTTCATGGATTAGAGTTTATTTTGAAACTGTGAGTTATTTGTGGATTTTAAATTTACTGAGTTGGGATAACTTTTGTTTGTTTAAAAAAGAAATAGCCTAAACTTCAAGCTGTTGGTGTTGAAATTCTGAACAGTATAAATCAAGACAAGGGGATATCCCACAGGCTCTGCCACAGTAACAGCAAATGTGTGGGGTTGAAAGATTCAAAGGTCACAACACGGCAGAGTGATGGGTTAAGTTTTTCTTATGAAACTCAAATTACTCCTTTTTATGGTAGCTCTTGCCAGGCCCCAGGGAAGCTGGGGTGATTAAACAGCCCCTCCTCCACACTGGTGATACAACAGGAAGTTATTCTTCCTCCCTCAGAAAATGAGCTTCTGGGTTGCACAGAGGACAAAGTATAAAGCTGATGCGCCCCCAAAACTTTGAAGGACTCAGACACGCTGGATAGAGCAGGTGAGTTGGCAGTGTAACATACCTTACTCTCAGTCCAGAGGTCAAACACTTGCCCGTGGGATTGCCATGTTTCAGTCATCAGTCTGAAGTTGGTGTGAATGGGAAATTCCCACCAAGAACTTCATGCCAGGACTCCACAAAAACCAGACTCAGGTGGAGCTGCCCAACTGAAAGGGCTGCACCCAGCACTCATGTAATTAGGGTCCAAGTACATACAAATGGCTGGGGCAAGGGGTGGGGGCTGGTTGTGGGGGAATGTCACAATCAATAGACTCACTCCTGAAGGCTTCTTGAAACCAATAGTTTGTGCTAAGAATAACACTTTTCAAGACTAAGAGTGTTTGTGTGTGTGCGCGCACATGCACCATGGATCTGTATATAGATATCTGTGTGTGTTTGTATCTATGTACAAACATAATAAATTTATATATGTGCACCAAGTTTCACTTAAGAGACCTATATACATGGTAATAAATGCACCACTGGATTTTCCGTTGTACAAACATCATGAGCACAAACTAAGAAGGCTACAACATCATTAAGTATTATACATTCTATGGAGTTATTAACACATAGCGTGGCCACCAATGAGCATCATATTGTCATGTAGCAATAATTGGATAGGTGCATATGTATGTGTGTATATATGTGTGTATATATGGGCTACACTAGAATACACATGCACATGTGCACCTTGAAGGAACCCTAGGTGGCTGGAGCATGGCAAACATGGCTCTGGCAAGCTTTGCCCTTCTCCCCCATTACCTCTGTCTTCCTAAAAGCTGATTATATTACTAAGGCTAGCCCCCAAGGCCTACTCCCTTATTTGGTCACTTCCTTCTCCTGAAGGTGACGACCAAGGTCCAGCTATCAAAGTGTTGAAGCCAACAACCAAAAGCCTCCTTTGTCTCACCTATTTGCCCATAAGCCTTGTCTGTTTCTCTCTACCCAGAGGAAGTGGTTTGTCCTTTCCCCCCTCCCTTGTTTCTTTCCCCATCTCCCTTGTCTTCTGGTCTCCTGTCTTTGTCTCTTATTCCCTACTCTTTGTCCCTCTAGGGCAAATACATCTTCTTTGTTCTAAGAATTTGGTCTTCCAGGTCTTGAGGGTCTTGAGCATACTAGTCCTTACACATCTGCCTGCACTTTTGTGCATGCATGGTCACTAAAGTACATGCAGATTTTAATTATTATAGTTAACATGGTATTAGCAAAATTTTAGAGTGTCTTCCTTTACTCTTCTTTCCTTCTTTCTTTTGTTTTGAGATAGTCTCCCTATATAGTCAAGACCCAAATGCTTCATAATTATTATGCCTTTTAAAAGAAATAAATTTCAAGCTGGGCATGGTGCACACTTTTAATCTCAGCACTGAGGAAGCAGAGGCGGGTAAATCTCTGTGAGTTTGAGGCAAGCCTGATCTATATAGTTAGTTGTAAGACTGGCAGGGTTACATAGAGAGACCTTGTATCACACACACACACACACACACACACACACACACAGAGAGAGAGAGAGAGAGAGAGAGAGAGAGAGAGAGAGAGAATATCAAAAATTGTTGAGATTTTGATATATATAAACTACCCCGATAGTCTCATGTACAGAAGACTTGGTCTCATCAATGAGTTACTCTTTTGATAGTTTCATAATTTAATGGCTCTTATTAGGCAGTAGACCAAGTTCAAGGAAACTGGGTGCAATCAAAAGAGATACATCTTATATACATTGTACTAGATTCCCCTCCCCTCTCTCCCTCCCTTCCCCCCTCTCACTTACTTCCCCTTCTGCCTACCATGAGTTTAGTACCCTCCTCTCCTGTATGTTCCTACCAAAGTCTTTTTTTCTCACCCCAGGCCTAAAACAACAAGACCCATAAAACCCTGGACTGAACCCTCTGCAACCAACATAAATCTTTCCTCCTCTATTACTTCTCTTTGGTTTTCATGGCAGGGAAAGTTCTACTAACACAGCTCTTTGTTGTAACACTCTATGCTGAGAAACAAATCAACAGTGGGTGGAGACAGTCTTGGCAAGCCCTCTGTTCCAGACTGTGCAACCAGCTAATTAGGCCTCTGTTAACTAGAACAACAAATAGCACAGAGGTCAAATTATGACCTTTAGATATTGACACGTTCATCCTAAAACAAAGCTGTTCTGCTCTGTCATCTCTGAGGGAAATTGGTGCACACACTCTTTGCAGGGCAGCAACTGGTCCCCCAGAGCTACTGCAGGCATGGAGGTCCCTGGAGCAGGAGCTGACATCGAGTACAGTGTAAGAGGTTCGCCTCTTCAATCTCACCCTTCAGAGAAGGAAATAGGGCAGTTAGGAAGGCTCATGAATTCTCCCTATCATCTTTCTTCCTAGAGAAACCAGAGGGGATTTCCTCTGTTTATGGAATTCTGAGACCCTAATTTGCATGCCAGCTTAAGTTACAATACTAATGCTGATGACAAATATTTGGGGAACACAGACATCTTCACATCAAGGTCAACTGTGCTTACATTCATATGGATGCTCAGAAATGTTTTAAAGATAAATGTAAGGGGGATGCATCATTCTGGAAACATCAATCCTACAGTAGAATAGAATCAGTGCGAGGATGAAGACAGCCACTGGGCAGGACTACTGTCTTTTATTCCATACTGTGGGGGACTCCGTGGATCTAGAACAGTTTCTATCAGGTGACACATGAGGCTGCCCTTTATTACTCTCAGCTCTGTGTACTTTTGGGGCGAGCTTGCATAGAACTCCATTTTGCTTCTGAGAATGTCCATACTTCCAAATTGTAACATTAGAAGATGGTGGGTGGAGGGATTAGAAGCTTCAACACTGCATTAGTAACTCTCTTGTAAATGTAAAAAAATACTCTAAAATAAAGAGCTTAGCGAACAATATGGTCACTAGAGACTTTTACTTATGAGTAGAAATCATATAGGAAGTCTCTCCTTCCTTCCTTCTTTCCTTCCTTCCTTCCTTCCTTCCTTCCTTCCTTCCTTCCTTCCTTCCTGTATTGTTATATTATGTGTATAGGTGTTTTGTCTACACATAGGTCAGTGTACCACATGTGTACAGTGCCCACAGAGGCCAGAAGAAGGTGTGAGATGCCCTACAACTAGAGTTACATGTGTTTATGAGCCACCAGGTGGGTGCTGAGAATTAAACCTGGGTCCTGGGCAAGAGCAGATAGTGCTTTCAACCACTGAACTATCTACCTCTCAACCCTTGCCCACTTTTTTCAATGACTACCACTCAATATTGAAAACTGTCTTTTTTTTTTTTTTTTTTTTTTTTTTTTTTTTTTTTTTTTTTTTTTTTTTTTTTTTTTTTGTCTGAGTGTGACATGAGATCCTAAACCAACCCTGGAAGAGAAGAAGAAAGACAGAAAAGCAAGTGGAGTCTGAACGGAATCCAAGTCAGTAGATACTAAAACATTGTGTGGATATCAATGTCTTCATTTCAGTAAACTCACCATAGTTACATTGTAACATTAGAGGATGCGGGGTGGAGGGATTAGAAGCTTCAACACCGCATTAGTAACTCTTGTAAATGTAAAAATTAAATACTGTAAATTAAAGAGTTTAATGAACAGTATGGTCACTAGAAACTTTTACTTGTGAGTAGATTCAGAGGGCAGTAGATTCAGTGTGGTGGGCCTGGGGAGATGTCTGGGGTTCGTCTTCTGTCATCATGGTGTGAACTTGACAACAGTGTTCCTCACAGTAGTCAGAAGAAAGTGAGATTGGCATCTCAGTGAAGCTCAAACAAACACATCAATTCCCTGGCTCCACTGGCTATGTCTGACTTCTTACCTGTCTGTAAAGTACAAACTACAGATACATAACAGTTCCTTTGCCACATAACATATTCCTGGCTCTACTCTGCTTTACAGATTAACTCAGTATTTTTATACCAGGCAGAATGGTCAAGTAACAACTTCGCCAGAGTCAACAGCAACAGGGAAAAATGGTTCTTAGCTTTGAAATCAGGAAGAGCTAGACTTAAATACCAGACATGTGTCCTTTTCTAAACAGCATCCCCAAAACAAAATATTTTGTCCCAGTATTCTTACACCTAAAGTCTTGATAATGAAGACTGTATTGCTTTTCTTGTTTCGGAGACAAAATACCTCACAAGAATAACTTAAGGTAGGGTTTGTCTCTCCCAGTTTGAGGGTTGGTTATATTGTATCCACAGTCAGGAAGAAGAGAGATATAAATGCTTGTGCTCAACTCGATGTAGGCCCATGGGATGGTGCTCTGTGTGTTGAGTATCTCATCTCAATTAACCCAACTTAGGAACTCCTTGGTAGACATTCCCAGCTTAGTCTCCTAGGTGATTGTAGATCTTGTCAAGCAGATGCCCATGGTGGCTGTGAGATTTAATGACACCACAGAAGTTAACCAGTTCTTAGAATGAAGTAGTATCTGAATGTACTGCTCTTACATCCTTTGAAAAACTGCACAGGTTGGTAGTAGCATAGCTGTCAAGTGTATCCACAGACGGAAAGGGCAAAACACTGTCCATTTAAGAAATATAAACATGCGGCTAAAAGTGCTTTGCTGAAAGATGTGCAGTTACCCAACTGTACAGAGCTGGGTTGTAGCCGCAGCTATGGTCCACAGTGGGTCTCCATAGTGTATTTCCATTGCCATCCCTCTGCCAACAGAATCAGCATTCAATACAAAACACCCTGAGATACTTAGGAATGGCAGCTGCTTCTATGTTAATCACACACAGGCATATCAGTGGGAATGAACTGGGTAGTCCTGGCCTCAATCTTTAAGATCCCCATTGAGACAGAACAATTAAACAAGACTAATGAATATGGCATCGAGGAGTAGTACAAGTTATATCGCCCACAGCTCAAATCTGCCACCATCTACCTAACAACAGGGTGGCTGAAAAAAACCTTCTAGGAAAACAGCTCACAGTGGTGAGAGCTTGTGTTAAATGCAAGAGCTCTGAGCAAAGGGCTCCAAAGCCTCATAAAACCAATTAATGATGTAATGACTTTTGGCTCTGTTAATTACCATCATAATGTAATGTGATTAAACCCAGTGGCAGGAGAACAACGTTACCAAGATGTGAACAATTAAGTTATCCACAACATATGTAAGCTATATTTGTGCACCACATAAATCAGAGAGGAAGGGTCTATGGCCACCTTAATTAAATCAAGCCTTTTTCTTGTACTTGTACACAATAGTCCTTTGAAGACCAGGCCTTGGAGTCTCTGTTTCCAACTTTAGTGAGAAGGCCTCTAAATATAAGCAAATACTGAAATGGTTTTAAATAGTCACAGCCAGGTTTTTACTGAGAAAGGCTTCCTAATCTTCACTTCTGCGTCTTCAGCACTGAACAGAGTGCTTCCTACATGTAGGTGTGTGCAGAAGCGATGAAATGATGCAATATGTTTTTGTTTGCCTTTCAAAGAAAACTTCCTTCTAGTTCCAACCATGAAAAGAATTAATCATGAATTAATGTTCAGTTTTATTATTGTCCTTCCTAGATTATCACGGTTTCACAGCTCCCGTTTCACCAGCACTGATTTCTAACATCGTCTCTTTCTCCCACTCTTGCTGATTGGGAAGCACATTTTTAGATATTGTAGAATTTATGTTGCTAATGTTTTAATGCATTCCTATGTCTGGCAAAAGGTTGGTCTATAGTTCTCTAAATCTAATTATGTTTTTTAAAATGATCATGACTTTTAAGTTCATTTTGCCAATATTTGCTTTTAAGTAGGGCATTTTATTTTTGCTACATTTAATTACTGACATGATTATTGATATGTGAGATGTTTATGTCTGACATTCTGCTATTTATTTTCTGTGTATTTTATATCCTAATTGTTTCTTCTACTGTTACCTGCTTTTGTGCTATGTAGATATTCTCTACAGTACCGTTTTAATTCCGTTGTTTCTCCACCATGTGAGTGAGTAAACCAGAAAAGGAGGAAGGGAGGTGAGTGCCAAGCATCATCTCTGCTTTCTGGCTGTGGATACAGTGTGACCAGCTACCTCACACTTTCACACACACTTTCCCCATTAGAGCAGACTGTGCCCTCAAGCTATGAGCCCAAGTGACTGTAACTGCTCCTCCCCCAAATCAGGTGTTATTCACAATGACAAGGCACACTCATTATTTGTTTTCAAATAGTATGTTCACATATATATTTTGTTGCCTTGATACTTCCATGAATGTATAGAAAGTACCTTGAACAAATCCACCCCACACCTTCCCCTCCTGCTCCTCCCCATCCCTCAATTTCATGTGCTTCTTCTAACCCAGTGAGTCCACATAGTGCTGCAGGTATGTGCCTAGGTCATCTATGGAAGCATGAGTACCTCTCAAGGGTCACATCACTAAAGAAAACTGACTCTCACTTTCCAGTAGCCATCCATCATCAATAACCCTTGAGCTTGGGGTGGCTACCTTTTATCAAATCATATATATCAAGTTAAAATTCATCCATTTTAAAATTATTTTGTTTTTATATCATGCAATTCAACTCATATAGAGTTAATATCAGCATGTTGCAGTGGGAAACCCAACCTGATCCTGTCCTCAAACACCAGCTTTAGAGCACAGTTTATCTAATAATCTATCTCATCGCATCTTGTGACACTTCATCTGTCATGTACTAAATTCCTAAGTGAATTCTTATGAATTACTTCTGGACTTTCTCTTCTGAATTTTGATTATATTCCTATCAGTATATTATCTTGACCCACTACTATTTCATTATATTTATTATATGTATGTATGTATGTATGTATGCATGCATGTATGTATGTGTATATTTGAGACAGGCAGGAAGACAGAGAGAGGGAGAGTCTCATACTATAGCCCTATCTGAAATACACTGTGTAGACAAGTCTGGCATCACGCTTCTGGCCACACTGAGTGTTAGGTTATGATATTGCACAACCACACCCAGTGTTTCACACATAATGTCTGTTTGTTTATGCTAAAGTAATGGTCAGTATGAGGAGTTAATATTAGACACAGCCTGTGGAGCATGATCTTATTTGCTGTAAGGGCTGAGGTTTTTGCTCTTATTCTGTGGGCCTGCCAATCATGAGTAATGATGATACTCTTTGTCTGTGGTGCCTCAGATAGTTTCTAGTCATCCAGTAAAAATTCTTTGAATAATCAAATGAACAACAGACTTTCCTGACATGTGGATAATGGAGAGAAGGAAAGCAGGTGACTACACAGGCAGAGTTATCACCAATCTAAGAAGTATTACAAATTTTAAATAAAAAATAATGATTAAATACAATTGTCAACATGCAGTTCCATAGTGTCTGGATAATTTATTGTATTTTTTTTTCTATTCAGCTCTAGTAAAAAGTCTGACTACCATCATTTGATATTCTGAATCACTGTTTTGTTTATAGTACTTGGTTCCTAATGATTAAACTACTGCTAGCTCTGTTTGCCAGTCATTCTGCAAACCCCAACAGGAGGGCCTGGAGGTCTCCATAGGGCCGAGAAATGAGTCTCCACTGTACTCATCAGCCTTATTGGGTGGAGAGACAGAGGTTTAATCTTCAAATATACCTTCATATCCTCACTGACCATCAGGGACTATGATTCTCAATTATAGCTTCCCCAGGAAGCTGGTTTTACTGAAATAGCAAAATAGAGATCACACTGACTTCCCTGGAAACAGATCCAGACTTCTGTACATGTTCTAATCTGCATTTCAGTATCAAGTGGAACCAAGTCTTTCATAGGAGCTGATATTTGAACCTGAGGGGGAGATCTACATGTATTTGTTTGTGTATCCATGTATGTGCAGATGCGTGAGGGGTGGTACACACACACGCACACACACACACACACACACACTGTGGGTGAGTATGTCTGCAGAGATCAGAGAATCACTTCTGATGTCATTCTTAAGTGCCATTAAACCTTTTCCTTCCTTCCTTCCTTTCTTCCTTCCTTTCTTTCTTTCTTTCTTTCTTTCTTTCTTTCTTTCTTTCTTTCTTTCTTCCTTGTTTTTTTTTTTTTTGTTGTTTTGTTTTCTTTTGTTTTGAGACCAGGTCTCTCATAGGCTGGAACTCACCAAGTAGGCTAGGCTGGCTGACCAGTGGAGCCTAGTGATTCACCTGTCTCCTTCTCCCCTGAGTTGGCGTTACAAGCGCATATGGCCACCCTTGGCTTTTTTCACATGGGTTTGGGAGAATCTACCTTGGTTCCTTGCAAGTACTTCACTGATTGAGCGATTTCCCCAGCCCTTATATTTATATCCTTGAAATTAAGATATCAAATGCCATTTTCAATAGTCTCTGGGCCATTAAGAATGGTGATATAGTCGGGCATTCAAAGAAATTAGAATAGGGACTCAGCCTGGCAGGCTGTAAGAGCTCATCTGTAAACGTCACAAACAAAAGAAAATTGTACAAAGAAGATTCACATTTACAAAGCCACATAAAGTGGTACCAATGAGTCTTCCATTGACCCAGCCTAAGCTGTTACACGTGTGATACTGGCAGGCATGTATGTGCTTCACGTTACCCTAATCTGGAAGAGACTACTATCTACCTCAGTAGCACTGAAGGTTCTTTGATTCCCTGGAGCTTAATGTGGCTTGTGCTTCCTGTGGTCATGTGTCATTACATGGTTTAAGATAAAGTGCTCTAAGTACTGACTGGCCACACAGGAGTGGGGCTTCAGGTAGAGGACCTGATGCAGGTTAAGATGCAGCTCAGCCATGAGCACTGAAAACCCTGCTTCATGTTCAGCACAGGTCCAGGGAATTGAAATTCATTCCTCTCTCATTTCCCAAGCAGCATTTCAAAGTTCTGATTCATGTAAAGAGGAAACATTATTAATATTTAGTTTTAAGTAAATGATGAGTGATTGTGTTTCTAGTGATACTAAATCACAGTTCTCCGTGCTGCTGTCCATGCCAGCATGCCTGAGAAATCTCAACTTTACCTTCAGGTAATGAGATGTGTATTTGGCATTGATTAATCTCTTCTTACCCTGTGACTTCTTCCAGTAAAGCAATACCATCATGAGAGTTGAAATTCACACTTACAGACATCTCCTTTAAGAACCAAGCAACAGAGTGGGAGGCCTCTTGTTCAAATACTGTCTTCCTAAAAGTGAGGCTCATTGGAACCTGGAAGACTTTACCTGATTATTTTATCAGTGTTTCCTTACTTCAGAGAAACCTGAGAAAGAAAATCCAAGGCCTTATATAAGCTGACTTCTTTAAGCTTCTGCAAATAACTCACTGTTAACTAGTAGCAACACAGATGGTGTGGGAGGAGAAAGACAACTGTAACACACCCATCTCCATCCTTCTAGAACTTTCTACAACTCTGACACGACAGCAACCTGACCTCTCTACCTGATCAATTTCTGTGTTGATATTTGTATTAGCATAAACACCACTTTCTCAATACAGGTGTCCTCTGGCTCCTAGGATTGAGACACTTGAATTTTCTGTTTTTCGTACTGGCAAATAACCAATTTGTTCTTTCTTTTCCTGTCATTTCCCACTGCATTAAAAGCAACTGCACAATAGCACCATGGCTGACTTGCCTAAAGTTATTTTCCAGTCCCTGGCATTCCATCAGCAGTTAAAAACTGTTTGCAGGTGGTCTGGCTGCTCAGTGTGTCACATATACATGCAGTGAACTTGTGGACAGAGTAGCACCACATTGAATGAGTTCTTCCAGGTAATATAAACCCAAGAAGAACATGAACAGGGAGAAAAGAAAAGGAAGGAAGGAATCTTTCCCATTTCATGGTAAGACTCAACACTGTTCCTGTTATTTCTGGATTCCCCATTTTTTTCTATTTCCTTTGAGAGTGTTGGGAGGAATAACAAAATCAGATAAAACCATATTGAAATCCTTGCCATGTGGTCAGCATTGTTAAAAGTGGCAAAGTGGGGAGCTTATGTTAACTTGTTTAGTTAGGATTGAAATGCTTTTGGAAAGAGACTATTAATATCTTCATTTGAAAAAAAAAAAAAAAGGACATTGGAGCTTGGAGCATTGAGTGATGAAGATATTCACCAAATACCCACAGGTAGGATGTGGTGAGCTAAGTCAACTTAACACATAGACTTATAATAACAATGTCAAAAATGTTTCCAGTAATAGAATTAAACACTTGGCTAGTGTTGTAGAGAGTGTGGGAAGTAGTCTTCTATAACCAACACACACAACTTCTCCTTGCCCTACATTCTCAATAAGAAATGCTTAATTTTACCGCATGCTCCATCTCCTTCGTATTTAGAAGAGCCTCTATGAACTGATGTGATAAGGCACATGGTGAGACCACTATGGCAAGCATATATTTCAAGTGATATTGGCATCAGGGAAATGGACAAGAGGAAGTGAGCAACAGCCACAGCTTCGGGGGTCAGGGGAAGCACTCACAATGGCAAGAATGCTAACCAGAGACAGGAAAACAAAGCGGGCATTCACCAAGGGCAGGAGAGCAGGCAAGAGTGTTAAAGATGTGAAATGCCCAGTGTTTCCAGGCACAATGAGTGGCCTGCTATTGCTGGAACACTCCAATGGACTTGGTAACTTGAAGGAGAAACTGTGGAGTCACAGTTGGGTTTTACCAGGCTGGGCTGAGGATGTTGTGCATTGTTTTGTAGGTGTTTCTCAAATCTACCCATGAGAAGAATCGTAGGATTTCCAACAATGTATTTTCAGACCTTTTCTCTGAGCTAAGTGTTGGTCCCGGATGTGTGCATTTAATGTGATGTTAGTTGACAAAGTAGAGACTTTAGGAACAAAATTCAATTTTAATATCCCTAATTACTAGACACAATGTTCTCAAGAACACATCTATTTCATCTTCAAAGTATAGGAAATGACTTCAACATTGCAGGGCTGTACTTTGCAAGGGAGAAGACAGAGAAGTACCTAACACAGAGGAAGCAGGAGGTGTGCAGAGCCTACCAATGCTCATATTCCTCAGTGCAAGCATTCCTTAACTGCTGTCCTGACTTCCTTGTTGTCATTACTCCTTATATTAGAACCACCATGAACAGAGCAGCAGAGGCTGTAGGCATAGGAAGCAGGGGGGACTGAGGGCAGAGGGTGGCATCCACAAAAAGACCAAGTGAGAAAAGCCAGACACAGGAAGATGAATGTTGTGTGATGTCATTCATCTCTGGAGTCTAAACATACCACCTTCACAGCAGTAGAGTGGAGTCATCTGGTGGTTGTCAAGGATGGGGATTGGGGGTGGCCAGATACTAGTGACAGCCACAAACTTTCACATACAAGGCCAGTTAGTCCCAGGGATCTGGTTACAATGTGGTGAATAGTCAGTACTGTTGTATGGCTTACTTCTTTTTTTGTTAAGACAGCAGATTTTGAGTCCTCAACACACACACACACACACACACACGAGTTATAATGGATGCATTGATGTGTGATGAACAGTACATAGGTCAAAGTTAAGCAGAGTTCCCACATCAAGTAACTAAGCCCTGAAGAGTGTGCCAGGCACGGAGGGGACACCTGAAGTCTTAGCACTTAGCAGGTTGAGGCAGGAGAAACAAGGGTTTAAAGTCAACCTAAGTAACATGGAACCTTGGCTCAAACTAAAAAAAAAAAAAAAAAAAAAAAAAAAAAAAAAAAAAAAAAAAGACTTGCATGTGCTCTAAGCACAGCACTTGGGGAAAAATGATAGCAGGAAGACCTGCTGTACTCCTATACCCCAGGCAAAGGGTGTATGACTCCAAGGTCCCCCAGAAAGGGGAAGGAGGCAGAGGAGGGTTGAGACCTGGCCTCAGCTCTGACTAGTGACCAGTCTTCACTTGGTCATTATAATAATGCTAAAGAGAAAATAGTGTCCTCAGTCCTCTGGGGACTGAGCCAGAGTCCCTCCCAGTTGGTTCTGCTAGACTGCAGCCTCACTCCCCCCACTTCCCATATCTACTTCCTTACCAGGTTGTCCTATATATCCTTCTGGGTGACTCTTGTTTGAGTTCTGCTTCAGTACAATGAAGCTGAAAATATCAGAGATGCCAATGGTTGTATCTTTCCTCTCCATAGATACAGCACTTGAGAAGCACAGCTGTCTACAGAGAGGTGGCTCAGACTGCCTGATGTCCATCACCCCAGCCTCTCCATTGTGTGTTAACAAACTCTCTTTCATGCCATGGCCACATTGAGCTTGATTTACCAGCAATCAGGAGACACAGTCAACAGAGAGATGCAAAGTGGCTCCTTTCTATGTCTTATCCAACAACAGCTTTTGTATGTAAGCAGCGAAGCCTGTGAGGCCCCCACAGAGGAGAATCACTATTTTCTTGAATAAGACCAGAAAACCCTGTGATGATCTCTATGCTCTCAGTTCCTTGGGTCCAATGCATCATTTGTGAATCAAGCACTTTTCATTAGAGTTCACTGAGATGTTTCCAAACTTTCCACTGATCAATCAAATGAAATTCAATCTATCCAAACTACTCCTTTAACATACATCATGTCTATGTTAAGAAAGAAAAATAAGGGACTAAAGAGACAGCTCAGGGGCTAAGAGCACTTGCTTTAAGATCTACCAGAGAACTTAGATTTGATTCCCAGCACCTCTTTCTAGTGGCTCACAATCACCTGTAACTCCAGTTCCAGAGGATTCAACATGCTCTTCTGGTCTCTGCAGCACATAAATTCATGCTTTGTGGGGAAGGGGAAAAAAAAGAGATTCTAGTGCACAAAACAGATTAAAACCCCATTTATACTTTCTCCTTGTCTTGGGGCTGCAGTTCAGAAGCCTCTGACTTGGCACTGTATGCAATCTGTAGCCATCTTCTTCCTACTCTACCCCAAGGATCCTGTCATGGTGAGCACTTTTAGCAATGTGAGCTGCATGCTTCTCCTCAGTCCTGAGCCCTCGTCCCTTCACCTTTTCTCCTCACACCTGCACCCTGATAGTCTCTCAGGTTTCTTGAGTTACTGATGTGTCAAGTTTCTCCAATACTGTACTTTCCACAGAAACCTTCTTTACTGTCCTGTCTCCTTCAGAATTTAGACCAGTGCTTCCTCCTCAGCCTTCCTCTGTGCCTCTTCCTTTCCTATGTCAGTATATAATATGAATACATGTGTTTATTTTAGATAAGACCACATGTACAAAAAAAATAACAATTTTTCTAAAACTAGTGTAGTTCTATTAAATATGAACCTCAGATGGTCTCATCAGAATAAGTGCGTTGATGGAGAATGTCTGTATAGTATTCACTTCACCCCCTCTGTGTCTCCCAGAGTATCAGCGATAGCTGCACCTCATCATGTGTGCAGCAGACAGAGAGCTCTTGGAGTTTAACATCTGGATATTACTTTATATTACTTTTCTTCCTCCCATAACAGCATACTCAAGCTTTCTTAGAAAACAAATGTCTGAGATGAGTGTCCCAGCACAGGGAGACAGGTTGATTGCTTTGTGTCTTTATTGTTATATTAAATTACGAATTAGTATCCAGGGACAGCTAACTCTGAAGACTGCTCTTAAAAATAATTTAATTTCCAAACATATCTAATTTAATAGTCAGATAGATAGATTAGTGAATAGACATTGAATTACAGAACAAAGAGCAAGAAAGACCACACTAGAAAGTTCTGGAACTGTGAGGAGAAAAGTGGAGCAAATGGTACCTGACTGACAATGGCTTGACTTACAATTTCATAGCTTTATAAGGGCCCAATGGTAATATACAATCAGTAGAAAGTATACTTTGGATTTTAAATTTTGATTTGTTTTTCCACAGCCAAAGGTAGAAAGGGTAGCACTTTCTGGGTGCTGGGCAATGGCAAAGAGCCATGGCTCTCCATCAGCCAGTGATTGTGAGAGTAAACATCTAGTCAGCACTCTTGGTGACCCTGTTGCTAGGCTCACATTCAGCAGACTGGGTGCACTGAGTAGATTTTTAGTACACCACATTTCAGCTTATGTGTGTTTGTCAGGATGTAACCCCACTGCAAGCAATAGAGAGTATATCACTGCATGTTGCTTCTCACACCTGAGAAAGACCAGTCTTCCTACCAAAAGGCAGGGCTTGGGCAGCAAACTGAAGAGCAGCATTGAGAGGAAGAAGAGTTCCTTTAGGTACAAGTAGTGCACACAGCATAAAGACTTTGCCAGCAGGCACAAGCAGTCAACACTACAAAATGCTAGTCCAAGGAGCCTTGGTCATCCACTGCAGAGATGCATACCCATCTGTCAGCACAGTTGATTAGTTTTAAATTGCCAAGTTTTACTCCAACAGGATGATTATTCTGGCTATTAATCCCTCAACTGTAGATTATCAAATCTACAGTTATCTAAACTCAGAAAAGGAGACCATGGCCAACATGGCCACTCTTCTGTGCCACTTATGTCCTTGTCTGGCATCAGACTGATGAAAACACTCATTTCCTTGAGAGCAGCATCAGCTGAAGGGTGAGCATCAGCACCCAACTCCAGAGCTCAGCACTGAGCTGAGACCAGGTGGGAGAGAAAGCTGACCTGCCACAGTGACTTTTCAGACACGAGAGGCCAGTGTCTTTGGGATCTTACTCACTTCCCTGCTGTGACTTTTCTCATTGTTCTGAACCACTCTCCACATGTCAAGGCGTGCTCTAGGAACATAAGCAAAACAGCCTTGCAGTTAGTTAGGTGCTGTCCTGGTCAGTGTAAGCAGACTCACTCTGTGAAAGTCACCGTTCAGCCTTTCTCTTCTGCTGATAAGCCTGAGATGTCCATAGGTGGAGATGGTGTCCAGAGTTTCTCCTCATTGTTCACTCAAGCTGGTCTATTAGTTTGGTGAGTCAGTTTGGACATGTACCCATGAGGAGAATTAGAGAAACTTTTCTGTTTCTACAGAGAATGTCTATCTGGCCATGTGCTTTGTTTTTAAGTACCTTGACGGTACACCCTCTCAGAAACACTAGAGAACGTGGCATTTCTCCTAGACTACTTGCTCTGTGTCTCATCGTCATCCTCTGGTGGGTTCAACATCCTTCTGTCTTCACAAATTTTCTGCTCTTTTATCCTTTTATTTTCTATCTCTTGACTCATGATCTAGCCTAAAGTACCATGCTTTTGCAAATCTGATCACATGAATGAGCATTTCGTTTTGAATAAATCTACATCCTATGACAAGTTTTTTGTCCTCAGCAACAATGACAGTGAGCTGCTTTCATATTTCTCTAATGTACTTTAAAAATTATAACCACCACATTTTTATAGTTGAAGTAAGAAATTACTCTTTGGAAGGCTGGTTGACATTGCTGGGTTTTGATGCTGTCATGTTAGAATCATCCAGGGAAATTCTAATTAAAAATTCCTTTGTCTATATCTCAATTCAAACCAATTAAACCAGAAAGAGAACAGCTGAGAATAATGATATAACCAACAGACAAGTTTACCTTGCAGAAACTCTTCATTCTAGACAGCAAATGTCAGGATAGATATAACCGTAAAGAGTAAAGACCTACTTTTTCAATCAACTTCAAGCTTTTTCCCTTCCACCAGAGATTTATGAACTAAAATTCAATTTTCATCCTCATCAACAGTTGTAATAAAAGACTGGTAGGCTCATATGGGCTAGAAAGATGGCTCAGTAGTTAAGAGCACTGGCTGTTCATGCAGAGGACTTCAGTTCAGTTCCCCATATTTATGTGATGACTCACACCTATCTGTAACTCCAGTTCCAGGGGATGTAGCATCCCCTTCTGGCCTCCATTGTAACCAGGTACATAGGTTGGAGAGCAAGCAAAGCACTTATACATACAAAATAAAAATAAATATAATTTTTTTAAAATAAAAAATAGATCAGTAGGTTCTGAATATGTGACGGTTTAAATATGGGATGCCTTATAGGGTATTGTGCTTATAGTCCCAGCTCATAATGCTGTCTCCGAGGCTGTGGCACTCTTAAGAGATCAGCATTGACTGAAAGTTAGTGAAAGTGGGTGAGTCTATTGACCCAGGCTATTGGGCTCCATGCTAGTCAACTCTCTGCTTCTTCTACTGCTTTGGTTAGAGACATTCCACCCTGGTGAACTAAAACCCCTCAAAAACTGAGCCAAATTAAACCTTGCATTGTTTATTTTCTTTCAGGCATTTTGGTAACAACACAAATGTAACTAACATGGACTATGAAATGAGATCTGTAATTAGACACTTTGATTTTTTTTTTCGAGGCTCCATTATGATTATAAATGCCAGAGTCTGTATGCTTCATGGATCTCAGCCCAGATGACACTGTTGATCTTCAGAGTCTCGTGTGACCTGCCTGATGAGTTCATTGCTCTCTTGGTAGACATTTGCCTCTTCCATCTGATTCTCTCGGTAGACATTTGCCTCTTCCATTTGATTCTCTCAGTAGACATTTGCCTTCTCCATCTGATTCTCTCGGTAGACATTTGCCTCCTCCATCTGATTCTCTCGGTAGACATTTGCCTCCTCCATTTGATTTGAGGAGGTTTGGGTTTCCACTTCATTGGCACATGAGTTCCTCCCCACAAAGCCTGGCACAGATGACTCCAAATCTTCAGAAATAAGTGCATTCATGCAAGTAGCAAAAGGATGGATATATGTGAGACCTTCCTCCTCCATCCTACAATTCTCATGGAGTAAACTCACATTTTCCAAGCTTCATGAGCAAATGACTGCCAGCTGCTGGCAACATGTGTTATGGTCAGGTCACTGGGCATAACAAAAACTCCACTGTTCCTGTTCCTGTTAGATCCACCTGTTATTCTCAGGATTAAATCACAGTCAATTCCTGTTACCTGCTGTAGGTAGGTCCAAGCTCTGGGTTTTTGTCTTGAGAGATATTGTCAGAGAGAAGCCTTGTTTGTTTGTTTGTTTGTTTGCTTGCTTGTTTTTGTTTTCCCCCATTGTAACGTAAACTTCAAGTCCCATTCTGATTTCTAGTTACAAATGTAAGCTGAAGAACATATGCTCGAGTGATGGCCAAGAATCTGACTGCATCCTGGGTGGACAGAAGGACAGCTACTCCACTGCATGGCTCCAGGAAGCCTTGTCCCTGGATGAGTCCCTTACTGGTGCCTATTCCTCTGGGAAACCAAAAATAGAAATGTGTGGGTGGCAGAAGTATTCCTCAAGTGAAACTGGGGGCAAAATCCATTTTCCTCTCCTTTTATTCTGAAAGAAAATAGCTAAAGACTAATGAAGGACTAGGGTAAATTTAAATCATATTTTTAAAATCTCCATTCATCCCTACATCCACATTTTTTCATCGTTTGTGTTCAGAGAAGGAATACACTAGGACTACACTAGCCTCTAGCAACGCAAACAAATGAAGGGTGGTGTTGTTACCAGTAAGGTAAACTGAGGCTGGGGTGTAGTCACCAACACAGAAGTTTGTAATTCAACCTTGTCCGGAGAGCATGACTTCTGGGCAGAGTTTTAATTTAACCGTGGTAGCTTAATCTATTGACTAGGTAGTTCTAGTTTACACTTGTGAAATATGTCTTCCAGGACACATGTATGCACATACACAATCATCCAGACTAACGATAGGTGAAAGCTAAACCTTGAGAATAGGGTGGTGTAGGCTTGGCATTTGAAGGAACTTTAATAAGCAAAGGTGTGGAGAAACAGATGTGAGTTGAACAGATTTAAAAACTGGGTTTGTTTTTTTTTTTTTTTTTTGGAAAGGAATATAGGAAATCGCACAGTTTGACTAAAAAAGATGTTTCCAAAGTCAAACATTTCAGAAGTGAAAAGGAAATGCTAAAATAAAGTTAAACAATTTTCAATCTCCAGATATTCTCTTAAAATTGTTCAGTGAAAATGTTCCCCCAAATTAAAAATGGTATATGTCCATGTACACTGAAGTAAAAACATATTCAAATATCTACACGCTAGAAATATAGGCAGGGTAGTTATTCTTAATATAAATGCTTGAGCTCAGGTTTACATAGGTGCTAAATGCACTTTGAATAATGAGATAGAAATGACTTGAAGAGTCAGCCGTGGACCGTTAGACTTAAAGTGATGTGTCTAGATGTCCACTGACAAGGAAGCCTTGTATTGGCTCTTAATGGAAACTACTCAGGCTTTAGCAGCCTTGGGAGGTTTCATCCTAACAGTGTAGCCTTCAGTACACATGCCTCTCTCTGCCTCATGCCTGCAGCATTCCTCTGTGAAGATCTCACAGTGTAGGCACCTCCAGCACCCTGGGGTCTCCACATCTTAGACATCACTTTCACAGCTTCACATAATGGCCTCTGAGAGCTATTCTGCAGAAAATCTGACCCTTCCACAAACTGCCTGGTCTCAGTAATGGTGCAAGTCTCTCACCTCGGCAGCTTTTGTGCCTGCAACACCACTATCACTTGAATGATACTGCAGTCGTGCTGCCACTTGGAAATGGAGCCTGGCTCCCTTGGCCCACGGTTGCGCTGGCCTTCCCGGCTCAGTCTAAGTAGTTGTTTTTCAGTGGCATTAGGGTCTCAAGATTAACTTGCACAAGCTGGAGACTTTGTTGGGTGGAGTCTCAGTGCCAGGCAAGGGGTTCTCTTTAGTGATGCTGATCTGACATCTAACAATTACTGCTGCATTGATCTGAATCTCTAAACCACCTTTTGCTCTTTTCTTCACCAAACTGAACATTTTCTTTTTTTCTGTCCCTCTCTGTTCTCTCACACTGCAATCTTAATGGGTGGTAACTGTGCTGTAGCCTGAGTGCTGTCTTGAAATTCCTCCACCAAACAAATTATCCTATTACTCGAGTTCTCAAAACAAGGGCAGAAAAAAAAATAAATTAAAAACAAAAACAGAAACAAAATAACAACAACAACTCCAAAAACATGGTCAGAATACAGCCGAGTTTTTTTTTCTGTCAAACATAAGATGAATCGCCTCTAGCCAGTTTCTGGTAAAGTCCTTGTTCCCCTATGAATCCTCATGAGCCAAGCTTCATCCACTGTCTATGGGTTGTGGGTGTACATTTTGTGTTTTTAAGTGTCCTAGCTTTCCAGACCCCAGCAGATTGGTCTATTGAGCTGTGCTTACAGTGTCTGGCATTTCTCTAGTTTGCAGCTTCAATTTTTCTTCTTTCCTCATGTAAACCAAGCTCCAAAGGCTTGTGAACCATATGGTCAGGTTTATCACAGCAATGGCCTCATTTCGCAATGAAGTGTGCATGCATGTTCATGTGTGCATCCCACCCCCGTGTGTAGTGTATGTGTGTGTGTATGTGTCTATGCTCATGTGTGCATGTGTTTCTTTGTATGTGTGTGTGTGGCTCTGTGTGTGTCTCTGTCTGTGTGTGTGCATGCACAATCATGTGTTCATGTGTCCCTTTGTGTGTACATGTGTATGTGTGTTTGTGTGTGTTCTGTACTTTTCTCATTGCTATGATAAGACTCTTGACAAAAAGCAATCTAAAGAACGAGGTGTTTATTTGACTTTAGTTAAGTCTATCACTATAGGGAAGGCACAAATACAGCTGATCACACTGTGCCTGTGAAAAGGACACAGAAATATGAATGTGGTATTCTGCTTGATTTCTCTTTTTATTCAATGTGGGCTTCTACTCCATGGGGTGGTGTTTCTCACATTTAGAGTGAATCTTCCCTCCAGCTGAACCTCACAACACCATCATAGACACTTAGAAGTATGTTTCCAGACCCATATCATCACGATTTTAATTTTGAACTACCTCCTCATGGTTGATACATTCTAGGACTTTTTCTCCTAACTCCAGTAAGAACAAGGAATTGTTTCTTAGAGAGTTTTTTCTATAATTTCTCTCTCAAGGGAATCATCCTTGTTCCTCTCAAATGTCTGGAGAGATATTTGCTAGAATGAGAGCAATTAACATTTGTGTATGCTCTTGGCTTGCTGAAGTCTTCCAGCCCTGGAGACAATTCTGGCTGTATAATATCTTGATGGCCTCTGGTTGGATCCCATTGTGGGGGATCTCCAGTTTCTTCTGAATTTCCTCTTGGCCCCTAATGGATTGTGATCCAAAATCTGTCAGACCCAGTCCTCTACCTCAACCTCACTGGAACAGTTGGCTGCTGTGTGCTCTTCACTACCCTCTGCTCACAGAGACACACACCAACCACCCTGCAACCTTGCCTGTGGCTGGATCCCTGGGAAAGGATCCTACACCCAGCCCTGCAGCCTGCCAACTCATTGCAGAAAGCTCCTGTCTCTGGGTGAATACCCATAAATACCCCTTTCTTGTTTGGCACTATCTGCCTCTTTGTCTGTCTCCCTCTCCCTCTCCCTCTCCCCCTCCCCCTCCCCCTCCCCCTCCCCCCCTCTCTCTCTCCTAACACATATCCCAGTAGTGGGTCAAAATCACATCAGCAACTCTACCCACATCCCACAGGCCCTCTGTGTTCTGAGGTCTCAATGCCTGCAGCCAGGCTTTCCTGCATCTCAGGTCTACACAATCATTCTGCTGGCGGATAGCACTCACTTCTTTTACTTCTAGAGACAAACTCAGCAGCCTAGATTAGATTGTAAAGGTGTATATTTTCTTTGTTTTGTTAATTTACTAAACTACTCTGGGAGGTAACATCCATGCCCCCTCGGTGCTGCTGTTCATCCATCCCTCATCTCACTCACAGAGGATGTTAACTCAACAGTGCTGGATCAGACCCTCTGTTTGTCCCCAGCCTCATGAATCTTGAGGGAGAAGCAGGTTCCATGGACATAACATTGTTAAAGATGCTATCTGATGCCTTCTCGGTCCCATCTAAGCCTTGTCCTGTAACCTCTCACACATTAAAACAGTAATGTTTATTTCCCTCAGGGAAAGTACAGATTGTACCCCAGAACAAAGGGTACATTGCATGAATTTGATTTTAAATTAGACCTTATGGTCTAGTTTCACATCACAGAGGTGGTCTTAGCTAGATTTTAAAAAGAATGAGCTTTCTAAACACTAAAAGCTTTCTTTTAAAGATCAGAAAGTAAAACCTGGAGGAATGACTGACTGAATCAGGAGAATGCAGCCTATGGAGTCAGGAAAGTCCTAGCTCCATGGGGAAAATGCTAATAGATCATCCCAGGAGAAAGAGAGAAAGGCCAGAGAAAGGAACACCTGGATGAAACCCCAGGAGAGATCCCTTAAGATACAGGACTCAGCTCTTAGACGTTAGGGTTAGGGTTGGGGTTGGAGTTAGGGTTAGGGTTAGGGTAAGACTCAGAAGGAAGATGACAGATGGAGTAGGAGTTGATTGGTTTTACTTTTGCTTTTGAGCAGAAGCACTAAAGATATGAGTCTTCAGGTTCCTCCCTGCTACATGCATCTAATGGAAAAACACACAAGATGAGAAAGACCCTAACAGTCTGGACTTCTAATCTGCATGACAGTGATACTTGATTTACATTTTCCACTTACATATCTCATTTCTCAATTTGTCTTCATATGAAAGACTAAAAATAAGTGGTTTGGGGGTAAAAGCCATGACTTGAGTTTTGGATATGTGGGCACATGACACATCCAAGAATACATGTTAAGAGTATAATAGGTCTGAATATGGATCCAGGACATGAAGAATATTATAGAAATGTGTGCTAAAACTGACTCCCAAATCACACATATACTCCACTGTGTGTGTGTGTGTGTGTGTGTGTGTGTGTGTGTGTGTGTAAAAGTTACAGGATGGCCACAAATGGATTAAGAGGCTTCAAAGTTTAAAGAGGCCTTACAGGAAACATAGAGCTCATACAGATGGGAAAGTTAATACAGGTGGCTACATATTAGTAATAATATTGCTAAAGGTTAAGTCAAATCACAGGGTCTCAGGGTCAAGCCCAGTGACAAAGGTAAAGTGCCATTAAAGTAAAATGCAGGAATAGGTCCAAATGGCCTGGTGGATAGAGAATGTATAGGGTGGATGAATAGATGGATTGATGGATGGATGGATGATGGATGGATGGATGGACAAACAGATGAATAGATGACTGGGCAAGTGGACGGGTGGTTGGATGGGTAGATGGGTGGATGGATGGATAGATAGACTGATTGATGATCCTTGAGACAGGCAGTAGTTTTCTGCTTGTGGTCCCTTGACATGTACACCAGGAGGTCACATGATAGGTCAGTGGGGCTGTTGTCATCCCTCGAGTCTTTCTTCTTATGGGGTCCAAATAGGGTGTTTCAATCTTTCTTGATTTTGTGTGTTTGAAAGGCTTCCAGACCTGATTTTCCTGATGTGAAATACCCTCACATGTTCTAACTTACTTTAATAAGTTCAAAGATAATACTTATGTACTTTCATGAATATGTCATTTGTCAGTCTGCATGTACCTCATCAGTGGTGCTGCTGACATCTGAGAGCGTCCTGCCTCTGCATCAGCCATCAAACAGGAGTCAAATGCTGCTTATAAAATGGAGTCACTCAGGACCAGCCACGTCCTGAAGCTACTTTCACACGACAAAGAGTAACTGGAAGCAGAACACAGCCTGAACTCAACAAGAAGGTCTGAGGGGGTCCCAGTGAATGTGGCTTTCCTGTTAGGGGGGCTGAGGGGATCCCAGTGAATGCAACTCTTCCATTAGGGGATCTGATTCAAAATATTTCTTCTACAGTCTTCACTCTCTCACTTGTTCATTCATTCATTCATTCATTTTGTCTGTCTCTGTGCCTCTCTCTGTCTCTCAGTGTCTCTGTCTCTCAGTCTCTCTCTCTCCCCCCCTCTTCTTCCTCTCCTCCTCTCTCTCTGCTTTCCAGCTCTTGGTCTAAGTCCCACTCCCTTTGAGAGACCTTCCATAGACTAAACTAAATTAGGTCATCGGCTACGGCTACAAATTCTCAGAATTTGTATCATCCTAAACTTTTTTTTAGATGAGTCTCTCTAAATAGCCTAGATAGCCTGGAACTCACAGAGATCAATTACCCCTGCCTCTTGAGGTAGGGATTAAAGGCATGAGCCACCATCCTGAACTTTAAAGCTAGTATATCCACCTCAATTTGTAGCTCCACATTTATTACTGCCACCTCTTATGGACTGTATCTTCCTCATGACTTGGACAACAATGTTCTCTGCACTCGGTAAGCATATCATACACCACAGAGGCTGAGAAAGGCATTTTAAGTGGTTTGTGGAAACAAGACTTGTCTTGCTGTCCAGGCTTTCTTTCCTCGAAGGTAAACCCTACTTCTGAAAAAAAAAAAGTGCCAAACAAGTCTCTGTGACTCAGAGAACTGGTCTAGAAAACTGTGGTGAGGTTCAGCAATGCAGGTGCATGGCATAAGGTCAGGTGGTGTCTCAGAACCCTGTCCTTCAGGCTAGATCTGGACTAGAACCATGTCTAATCTCTCCAAGTGATGTCCATATGCCTAACCTCTTTTATCAGGCTGTCTTTCTATTCCCTCCCCTCCCTCCTTCTCCAGAACCAAATTTCCATCTCTTTCTCCCTCTGAAGCTCAAAGCTGTGATATAGCAAAGGTGTAACTTCAGACTCATACAGACCTGTGCTCAAGTTTTGACTCAGGTAAGTCATGCTATGTGAACTAGGGTAAGTTCCCTAAGCCCATTATATGGGTATATGATGAATGGGAACATTAATGTTTAAACTGCGTGTAAAACAAGTATCCTGTATCATACTTGAAGTACATTTGTACTTGAAATCTGAAGATGTCTGTTATCGTCTTCTGTGCTACATGGGAATACATTCCTGCCCAGACAATCTGTTTGCAGTGTATGGAAACATCCACCAAGCAAGGCCTGATACAGAGCCCACTGAGATCAAAAATGTTCTAAGCTTGTCTTTCATATTCTGATATAATAAAACCAAAGTAGACCCTAAGGGGAACTTGCTACAAGTTTCCTATGGCTTCATAAGTTGCAATAAAGACAAGAAAATCAATCTTGAACACTATCTTCTAAGTTCTTTTTTTTTTTTTTTTTTTTTTGTGGTTGCTGTTCTCAGATAGAGAATGCAATTAAAATTAACTCTGGATTAGTTCACTTTCTTCAAGATGAACATTGGTCAGATTGTATCTGAGGGATCTGTAACATCTCTTCTGTAATTATTTTTAAATATATTAGCAGGGATCTGGGTATTGTAGAACAGGGGGAGTGTTTCTAGGAGACAGGAGTTCTGGGTTCTGGCTCCGATTTTGTGATTTACCATGTGACCCATGGAAATTATATCTTCTGGTTGGACAACATCTTCTCTGTAAAACTTGATCTGTTACAGCCTCAGAGAATCATCTAGGGTTCACTGAATCATGCATGTTCAAAGCAAAAATTACAATCAACCTTGTGATTACTACTCATGCTCCTAGAAAATATAACTGATACAAACCGCACACAAATCAGATCTCACTGGGATGTGACACAAATGCCATATTGTACTTATTGCTGTTAGGATATAGAGGAATACATGGCTTACATTATAATAAAAAAAGATTTTCCCCTTTCCCTTTTAAATGACAAAGGAAAGATGAAAACAGCTCCACTGTAAAAAAAAAAAAAATAAACACACTAGACAATCACAGCTCTAATGACCCACAGTGATTGGAAACTGGGTCACAGGCTATGTACTTCCCACTCTTCCAAAGCATGTCAATCCAGCTTGCTGTTTGTCCTAAGTACTCTTGTGGGTTTCCCTAGTTCTCAGCACCTTCACTGGTATCTTGGGACATTACCACCTAGAAATACTTCAGTCCTGCAAACATTTGCTAGCCCTGGTCAACAGCTGTTGGCTGTGAGCTCTGACACTTTGGTGAAGGCATCTGGATTTTAGTTTGTGGCATAAAATGTTCAATTGCTATAGTCTAAATCTACCCATAACTCCTTAAGTTTTGGAGTGATTGTAACTATTCAGAAAGAGTACGTGGTGTTCAAGGAAAGCTAACACTGTCAAAGTTGGCACATGACTGCATCAGGCACCATCTTTAACAGCTGTTATGATGCAGTGGATTCACAACCCTATTAAACTCGGTCCTTCTACCATTCCTGCTTAGAACGAACCAAATTCTTTCCTTTGTCTCTGATCATGAAACTGACAACATTTATATCCAGATTAATGCTAGAGAGTGTACAATTCTCCTGAAGGGAGACAAATGCTTTCTGCTACACTGGTTGTAAGCTGCTTTGGTCGGCTGTGTTCCTAATCATTTTGGTGAGGGAAACACAATGAGAAGGGATGTCCTAACAGGTTGGATGCATCTAGAGATCCCCACTGTGCTACAACAGGTTCTACGTCAGACACCAGAATTTCTTAAGACTTTTTAAAACAAAATAACCTTGGAGTAAGGGAAGCTCCTGTTACCGTGAGCCAGTCCCTCTTGACCTTTAGACATTTAGTTCTTCTTGATGCTCTGCCTTTCCACTCTAAAACAATATTTAAATTGGTCTTTTACAGACACACACAAATTCAGCATCATGTGATGTTCTATATATTACACATCAAACACTATTTAGATCTGGTGGAATATGTCTACCCCTTCAAGTATTTATCATTGCTTCATGGTTAAGCAGAAAGCATTTAAAATCTTTTCCTTTGGTTTTGGAAAAGTGTCCAGATGCACATTCCTGCTGTCTATAGCACCTGCTGCACAGAGACCCAACAAGGCTTCTTGTTCCTACCTGACTGACTGGTCAGCCTTTGCTCAGGCTGCCCTGTACCCGTTCATCCCACCCTCCAATAACATCGTTGTTATTGAAATCAATGTTTTTAGATTACATATGTGAGTGAGATCAAGTGATTTTGTCTTTATGTGTCTGGCTTATTTCACTAACTGTGATGATTTGCAATCCATCCACATCCTCACACATGGTAGAATGCATTTCTTTGTCTGGCCTTTTAGCATCCATGATATAGCCGCAAC
Source organism: Arvicanthis niloticus (assembly GCF_011762505.2). Classification (NCBI taxonomy): domain Eukaryota; kingdom Metazoa; phylum Chordata; class Mammalia; order Rodentia; family Muridae; genus Arvicanthis; species Arvicanthis niloticus. Next base: position 133,154,702 of record NC_047661.1, read on the forward strand.
ACATTTTCTCTATCCATTCATTGTCTACTTTCTCATTGTTTCTATTTCTTTACTTTTAAAAATAATTTGGGGGGGGGTGTTTTGAGACAGGGTTTCTCTGTGTAGCCCTGGCTGTCCTGAAACTCACTCTGTAGACCAGGCTGGCCTCGAACTCAGAAATCCACCTGCCTCTGCCTCCCAAGTGCTGGGATTAAAGGCGTGCGCCACCACTGCCCAGCAAAAATATTATTTTAGTTAAAACAGAATTGCATCACTTTCTCCACTCACTGCCTTTCCTCCCTCCAGTCCCTCAGCTACTCTCTCTTGAACCCCTCCCCCATTCTCAAGTCGATAGCCTCTTTTTCTTTGACTATTACTGCTACATATAAGCCTGTGTGTGTATACACACAAATATATAGATATAATCAGCTAAGTCCACTTTTGTTGGTGATATGTAATGGCTTCAAGGCCAACCACTCTGTATCGAACAACCAATAAGGAGTCTCATCCTTGGGAGAGGCTAAAGTTTCTATATAATAAATAAAGGCGTATGAATGTCTTAAAGAAAATTTCATTTTCTTCAGATTTATACCCAGGAGTGAGGCTGCTGGATCATTTTTATCTTTTTGATAAGTTCCCATGCTACTTTCTATGATGTCTGACCCACTTTCTGTGCCTACCACACCCCTGCCAGTACTATCTTCAGTCTTTCTGAAAATAGCCATTTTTACTAGGTTGTGGTAATATTTCAGTGTGGTTCTCATCTCTGTTTCCCTGGTGATCAGAGATGACCAGCTTTGTTTTCAGATGCCTGCTGGCCATATGAACTTTTAAAAACTGTCTGTTTAGACCTACTGCCTATGCTCAATCAGACTGCTGTCACTGGTGCTGCTGCTACCAACACTGACTTTCTAGTGTTCCTATAGATGCTGGACACACCCTCTCAGCAAACGCATGTGTTGACAACATCTCTCATGCTTCAGGTTGTCTCCCCAACCTGTTGGTTCATGGTTGTGAGGACATGTTGTAATTTGATGAAAGTTCATTTATTTTCTATTTTTGTCTTTGCTTCCTGTAGTATTAGGGCCATATCTCAAACCTCCTTACAAACATTCCGACATGTTTCTTCTGTGTTCTTTTAAGAAGCAGCATTTTTGAAGTCTGGGATCATAATTAAGGCTTGCCATGGCTCTCAGCAAAATGATGTTTTTGGTTCTGAAGAAAGCTCATAGTTTAATAGTGTAAGGTTAATGTGTGGCAGTGAGAACAGGCACTTAAAGAGTCTTAAAATAGTAAATGATGTTGTGATGAACCCAATGGGGGTGATCTATTGTTCTGAGAAGAGGCTACTCACTTAATGAGAACAAATTAATTTTTCACATAAAAATTTAGGAGACTCTATAATAAGTTTTTTTCCAGACAAGGATTTCCTGTAATAACATAGTCATGTTGAGGCAGAGGTTGAAAGTAAACTCATGTTAGTGCAAATAGAATGTGTCTGAATGGAGATGGGGTCAAGATAATGTGTAAAAGAAAATCAGAGGCTAAACCTTGGTAGTTTTCACATGCCATTTTGAAGAATCTGAAATGGGTACAATAAAGGTAAGAATTCAGATTTGTCCTCATGTCAAAATGCTTTTCAGAGAGATAGATGGAGGTGGAGGAGATAAACACGGAGATAGAAATAGACATAGAGAGACTGGAGACAGGCAGACATGGACATAGATGTAGACATGAAGACATAAATAGATCATTGAAACAGACATGGAAATGAAGGTTGACATGGAGACAGAGATACATACAGAGACAGACATACACATGGAGACAGAGACAAATATAGAGACAGAGACAGACATGGAATCAGAGACAGACATGAAGACAGAGATAGATATTAAAATAGAGGTAGACACACAGACAAAGATAGTTATGGAGTTAGGGGAAGGAAGGAAGGGAAGAGAAGAGAGAAAGGAAAAAGGAAAGAAATGAGGGAAGGTGGACAAGAAAAAGGTAGAATAGTTTGAGGGGTGTTGCTATTAGCTCTAATTTGAATGTCTTGTCAGATTCTGCATGAAAACTGTCTAGCCCTGGGCTTTTTGGTTGAAAGATTTCTGATGACTTCTTCTATTTCTTTAGGGGTTATAAGACTATTTTAAATCTTTATCTGGTCTTGATTTAACTTTGGTAAGTGGAATCTATCAAGAAAGTCATCCATTTTATATAGATTTTCCAATTTTGTGGCATACAGGTTTTGAAGGAAGATCTAATGATTCTTTGGATTTCTTCAGTGTCTATTGTTATATCTTTGTCTTAGTTTGGGGTTTACTGCTTTGAACAGACACCATGACCAAAGCAAGTCTTATAAAGAACAACATTTAATTGCAGAGTTTTAGTCCATTATCATCATGGCAGGAAGCACAGCTGCCTCCAGGCAGGAAGGCACTGGAGGAGCTGAGAGTTCTATATCTTCATCCAAAGGAAGCAAGGAGCAGACTGTCCTCAGGCAGCTAGCAGGAAAGTCTCAAAGTCCACCCCTACAGTGACACACTTCTTTCAGGAAGGCCACACCTCCCAGTAGTGCCACTTCCTGGGCCAAGCACATTCAAAGTCCACAGTCCTCCTTTTCATTTCTGATTTTGTTCCTTTTTTAAACATTATATTTATTTATTCACTTTACATCCTGATCACTGTCCCCCTTCCTAGTCAACACATTTCAAAATTGCTCTTACGATCTCTCCTTCTCTTCTCCTCTGGGTGGAGGCACCCTCTGGGTAACCCTCCATCCTGACACATCAAGTCTCTGTGCAGGACTAGGTGCATCCTCTCCTCTGAGGCCAGACAAAGCAGTCTATCTAGAAGAACATATTCCACACACAGGTAACAGCTTTTGAGATAGTCCCACTCCAGTTGTTTGGGACCCACATGAAGACCAAGCTGCTGCATATGTATGGGTAGCCTAGGTCCAGCCCATGTATGCTTTTTGGTAGGTGGTTCAGTCTCTGAAAGCCCCCAGGGTCCAGGTTGGTTGATTCTGTTGGTCTTCCTGTGGAGTTCCTATCTCTTGTGGGGCCCTCAACCCTTCCCCCAACTCTTCCACAAGAGTCCCCAAGCGCCATCCATTGTTTGACTTTTTTCTTTAGTTAAGGAAATTTTCTCCTATGGTTTTGTTAAAAATATTTTCTGAGCCCTGGGGTTGGGAAATCTTCTTTTTCTTCTATTTCTACTATTTTTAGGTTTGGTCTTTTTATAGTGTCCCAGATTTTCTGGGTATTTTGTGTCAGGCACTAAGAACATTACACCTGTATGTGAAAAGCTGACCATTTTATGTTGCCTACATGCTAACATTCCGAGCTACCACATCCTTTTTTTAAATTCAATATTATTTCTCTGCATGAAATAACTGAATTATTTATTAATCAAAAGAGGGCAGTAGACATAAGTTCATTTTTCCATCTAGCATTTTGAGGACAAGTTCAGGGCTATGAAGGGCATGTATCAGTGCTTTGCATGCTGGTAACGCCTCACTCAAGAAAATGACTTCTCTCTCTTTTACTTTATTTTCAGAGATAAGAGAAATGAAATATAAGGTTTTTCTAAGATTAATTCTGAACTTCACATTTTCTGATTTATGCATATATGCTACTCACTGTCTATTGCTGTGAAAAGACATCATGACCAAGGCAACTCATAAAAATAAATCACTTAATTGGGGACTTGCTTATAATTTTAGAGGTGAGTGTATATTCATCATGGTGAAGAGCATGGTAGCAGGCAGGCATAGTGCTAGAGAAATAACTGAGAACTACATCATGATCCACAGCAGCATAAAGAGAGAGCAAGACTGGGCCTGGCATGTGCTTTTGAAACCGGAAAGCCCACCCCATTGACATACTTCCTCCAATAAGGCTACACCTCCTAATCCTTCTAATCCTTTCAAACAGTTCTCCTTGGTGACTAAGCATTCAAATATATTAACCAATGGAGGCCATTCTTATACAAACCACCACACAACCTTCCAAGGAAAAATAATCATCAAGGTGTTTCATCTTTTGTTTCATCTGGTTGTTCTGGTTGGGACACATAGTCAAGGTCAAAGCAACAACAAAAGGCCCTAGCTGTTATACATAAAAGTCACCAGTGAGGAATCTTTTTGGTAAGATATTCAACACAACACTAAATAGAAGTCACTCCTAAAAAGTGGCTATGATCCATCACCACATCTGTGCATCAAATTCCATTAAAACCAGGACCTGCAACACTTTCCCATTCAATGTCAACTTGTCTCAATTCATCCTATAACACTGTCATTCTCCTCATACCCCATTAGCTTTGAACCCTAATTTTATCCTCACCTCACTTTTCAGAATTGGCCTCAGCACCATCTACCCAGGCTTAACTTTGCTGACCCTTATTCATTTTACTCTGGTGGGTTTTTCCTGCCCTCTTGGTTACACAAGTCTTCCACTTCATAAGGTCCAAATGTTCTCTCTTCTAAGACTATTCTTTCAGCTGTAACCCCAGCTCCTTGGGTAATTGACACAGGAGGATCACAAGCTCAAGTCTTGCCTGGGCTACACACCAAGCTAGCCTGGGCTACATACCAAGCTAGCCTGGGTGAGTTAGGAAGATCCTGTCTCAAAAGTGTAAAAAGGCTGATGATACAGCTCAGTAGTAGAGCACTTGTCTAGCATGCTAAGGGCCCTTGTTTATATATGCAGGAAATACACATATATGAATGTACACATTCAAAAAAATCATTCCTTTAGGTTGTAGTTCAATTTGGTTCTGGTTGTGATACTAGCAAATTTCATAAAAATAAAGAAAAGATTCTTAAGAGCATGTGGATGAGGCCAGGCATTTCACATGTCACACGTGCATAGACATACACTCAAAAAAACCCACTCTGCACATAAAACAAATAAACATGAATAATATTTTTAAGAGGGGAATGGTAAAAAGAAATTCCAGTAACTATACAGAGGCAGTGAGGTGGTTCAGTAGGCAAAGACACTTGCTGTACACATTAGGGAAATCCCAGGTAAAGATAAAAGGAAAGACCAGACCTCACAGAGTTATCTTTTGACCTCCACATAGTTCAAAGTTGCATGTGCATGCCCATACACAACCATAATAGAAATAATTTAATTATGTAAGTGTCTTGAGCAGTCAAAGCATTGGGGTTTGGGGGGAGACTAATTAAACTATCACAGGCAGCAGTGGCTCTCCACTGCTTCTTGGAAACTATCACAGCAGAGGCAGCAACTCTAACCCACACTTGTTTGGTACTGTGTCCTGAGATGGATGGAAATCTGGGTCATCTGGGGAAGGTTCCCAGTGCCTTGTCTCACTGCTATAGGTTGTGGGAAGTGGAGAGGGTGACTTTAGTTGTTCTATTGTCAATTTTCTACCCTTTGCTCTTTTATTCCTCAACAAAGGGAACTTCTTACCCAAAGTTCACTGGCTTTCTCTCAGATATTATATCCCACTACCCCTTCTTAGTAGGAACTATTTTACCAAAATGTTCATCTGACTTCAAATTCAGTCCTGATCCTTACTGTGTGATATAGGAACATTTCTTTATCTATAAAAATAGTAATAATGCTCTCAGATCTGTTGTGAGATTAAACTATAAGAAATATGTACATACTACCAAAGTACTTGGCATTCAGTATGGACAAAATATATTCAACATGCTTTCCTCTCAGAAACCAAGGTCACTGTCATGCTATGGACAAACTCTGAATCAGATTTAATTACACCGGACGCTGTGCTTCCCCTCAGGGACATGATGATCACTTCCCCCTCAAGGCAGCTGAGCACTCTGAGATGTGAAAGGATCCAGAACCAAAATGCATCAGAGTTTCCAGCAAACATTCTAGAAGGCTCCACTTAAATAGAAACGTTTGTGCCTCTCTCCTTTATTAAATCATAGAAGCACAGCTTTTATCTTCTCTGTGGCCAGGGAGGAAAGTTTGGCAGTCACATCAGAATGGCTCAAGGGTGTGTTTCCTGAATGTCAAGCTCATCCTCCATGGCTTTAACTGGGTTGAGATGAAAGCTTATTACAAATATCTATTTTCTCAGTGGTAACCCAAAGAAGGCTTTGTCTACGCTAACCCAACCACAGTGTTTGAAATCCTTTGAAATCAAGCTGACTGTGAGTGAGGTTGCTAAGGGGAGTTACATAAGCAAATCTTCTTATTTCCTCATTTCTGTCTTTCATTCAGAAAAACTGCCAATAAATAAGACAAAGGAATCATTTATAAGAGCACAGCCCACACTTCTGTAACTTTTTATGTCTGACAATCCCATTCAATAGAATCTTGGGTGCCATCTGTGTGAGAAGCCCCACTTTACTCATAAATATAAATAGAATTAGGGCAGAACAAATTCCTAGGATTAGATAACCATATGTATCTGGGCTAAATAAACATTTCACTTCAAAGAGAGTCACCTATCATCCATCACCTTTAAATTTTTCTACACAAGATTTCATGATCTGGATTACAGAAATTTATGCCTGGAGTTTCTCTGAAGCCTTGATATTTTTTCAAATCATTCCTTGGTGCATAAAATACAACATGGCATAAAAATATGACCATGGAATAAACTCTTTGTACATTCACCATCTACCCTGTACAACAGTTCTGTGGACATGAGACCAGCTGGCTTTCTGCTCCTGCTGTAATGCTGTTACTTCTCTACCCTGATAGATTCCTATAAAACCATAGGCCAAAATAAACCTTTTCTTCATTAAGTTGCTTTTGGTCATATTGTTTTATCACAGGAACAAAGGAGTAACTAATACATCCAACATATAGCAGATTCTCAATGAACATGTATAAATCAGACCATTAAAGTCATGAGGCTCTCACCAATGTGTCCCTATTCTGAAATTTTCTAACTAATAAAACTTGCAACTGTACTTTGATACACCTTGAATAAAACAACTACAACAGCAAGTCTGCTTTAAACCAGACATGTACCCTCAGTCTCATAACATTAAAAGAAAGTTGCATCTTTCTTTGCTTAAAATCAGTTCTGGTTTTCATAAATACATGATATTTTCTTTCCTTAAAAATATTGATAATATGCAAAACAAAGATTAATTCAATTAGCATAATTTCTCTGTAAAAGCTACAAAAGAATAAAAAAATTACTGCAATTCACTCTGAAGCCAAATGCATCAATGCAAGAAGATTTAGAGATAGCCCAGATGGTGTCTTTATTAAAGAAGAGTTTAAAATAAATGTGAGTCACATGTCATCAAGCAGAGGAAATGGACTGCATGCCTGAGCAGGTGGGGAGTTTCAGAACAAAGATGTAAAAGATTAAAAAAATAACGACTTCAATAGAAATGCTAAAATCATAGATCACAGTAACAGAAATGAAGAAAGCCTTCATCTAGCTTATGAGGAGACTGACCAGGGCCAAAAAAGAACACTAGAGAAAATTAGAAGAGAAAGACATTGTTTCTGGAAGCTCAGAGAAGCTAAGATAGAACAAACAGCAAAATAAATCAGGAAAACAAAATCAATACACTTATAACTCAGTACTTAAATATAGAGAAATGTATGTGCAAGACAGAAAGAATGGTGATTTCCAGAGCTATAAGGGCTGTAGTAATGAAGCATCAGGATGAGGCTCATCAACAGAACCATGTTACAGAGAAGAGAAATCAATTCTGGTGTCCTGCTACATAGCAGGATAAGCACTGATAATAATACACCTCAAGAAGCTGGAAAGGTTTCAAATGATGTCACCAAAAACAATATTTAATACTTAATGTAATAAATATGCTGATTACCCAGAGTCAAATATTAAACAATGTATATAAAGAAATATGACATTGCAGCTTATACATATTATTTTATTTTAATTAAGAAGAGATGGAATTTATCAATCATCCTGGTGGAAACTTCACATGACAGAAGGACACACAGTGACATATTTATAGTGCTCAAAAAAAAAAAAAAACTGTCGGCCCTCTGCACAATTAAAACACCATTCAAAAATAATGAAAGTTTTTTACAGTGATAAGAAAATTAGGAAACTTAATTAGTGACAGATAAGAACTGTAAGAAAAAAACAATTAGGAATAATAATTTTTTAAAAAAGAACTGTGAGAAATGTTTTTTAAAAAAATGAATTCTTCAAGGTGAGAAAACAGAATACCAGAAAGAAAAAGTGGATTTCTGGAAATGTTTAATATAATAGAAAGTACAACTTTATTTCCTATTTCATATTGCTTATATGAAAGTATAACCAATGCATTGTGGGTTCAAAATATGTGTAAAATTAGGACTTTGGTTAACAGTGGCATATAATATAGACCAGAGATGCTGAGTGTTTTGTCTTAGTTTTCTTCACCACATTTAAACTGGGAAGCTAAATTTTAATTAAATTAATCCCATTATAAATTCAAGGGTAACTAGCAAATTAAAGTGAGAGCTAGGTCAATAGTAGAAATAAAATATAACCGTAAACTATTCAGTTGAGGAACTGGAAATATGGATCAGTTTGTAGAGTTTTACCTAGTATGCACAAAGCCCTCAGTTCCATCCCTAGTACCACTCATATCAGGCATGATGGCATGTCTCTACACATAGGAGGTGAAGGCAGGAGAATCAGAAGTTCAAGGCTAATGTTATACAGTAAGTTTGAGGCCTGGACTATATAAGATCCAATTAAAATATAAAACTAAGGGGAGAAAAACAAATGCTAAAAATTAAAAATTTAACAAGACCATTAATATTAGTCAAATCTTAAGACTACAACCATGGCTGAGCATGGCAGTGCATGACTTTAATCCCACCTGTTAGAAGGCAGAGGTAGAAAGAAGAGGATCTCTATAAGTTCAGGGTAAGCCTGGTTTATACAGAGAATTCTAGGACAGATAAACATTGTCAGATTATATTAGTAATCATATTACAGAGGCACTTACTCATCCATATTCATTGCTGTCTTATTCATATTAGAGAGAAACTGGAAACAGCCTAAAAGTCTATGAACAAATGAATGGATAATGGAAATGTGCTACATTTAACACAATGGTATATTACTCATTTTTTTAAAATAAACGAATTTTGCAAGTAAATGGATGGAGTTAGAGAAAAATCATCCTGAATAAGGCAACTCAGAACCCAAAAGAAAAATATATGTATTTCCTTATAAGTAGATGTCAGCTCTTAAGCGTTTGCTCTGAAAAATTATAGAGGCTAAGTATAGAGTAACAGACTAAGGCGGGGTGCTCCTGAAGTAGAGGAAATAGAACATAACGTTATGGAGAAACAGGAGGTGGGGACTAGAATGGGAGGATTAAATAAAGGATGAGGGAGGAAATACGAGAAGGAATGACTAAGGGTCATCTGAGCGGACATGTGGAAACCTACTACAGTAGACACTTCTTAACATACACACATAACTGAGAAAAATTTGATGAAATTACCAAATAATGGGGAGACGAAGCCCCATCTAGACAACTCTTAACACCAATTGAAACTTTCAGGGCCAGGAATGGATTACATCTAATCAAGTTTTGGACAAAGGAGTTCCATAGAAACCTCCAAACAACTGAGGCTATTGCCGAGGTCATTGGTGTCCCCCACAAACTGATAGTAAAGCCCTGTTGCTGAAGACAAAACCTACATAGTTCACTAAACACAGAGGAGTTGATCTGGTCCCTGTCTTAAACCTTCACTGTTACTGACTAGTGTTCATGGTATTTGAAAGCACTCTGCATGCTACCACAGGAGAAATATAAACACTAACCCACCTGTAAACCCTTCAGTCTACAGTGGTGACCTGCCTAAGTGATATGCAGATGTAATAATGACACAAAAGTTATAGGAGAAACCAACCACTATCTTATTGGATCTCAGGCTGACTCTGTGAAATGGAACATAGGTTGCTCAGGTGGTCACGAACCTGAGAGTAGGTAGGCTATGGACCTTAGGAAAACCAAACACTAGTGTTTTTCAAAGAAGTATCGCACTATAATGACTACTAATAACATTCTGCTCTGCCATGAACAGAGAAGCCTCTACCTACAGTAAAGGGGCACAAATACAGAGACCCATAACTTTGTTGATTTATTCAACAAAGAGTGAGAGACTTTGGAACATAAGTAAAATGTCTTCACTAATAGTTTCCCCTCAAAACTCAGGGAACTTTGTGGAAGAAGAGGGAAAAACTGTAAGAGCCAGTGGAAATGGAAACATCAAGGAAACAAGGCCTTCTAGACATAAGAGTACTGATGCACATATGAACCCAAAGGGATGGTAGCAGCATGCACAGGGTCTACACAGATCCAAGCACATGAGGTCTCAGCACTGAGGACTGACAGGAGCAAGTGAACATATAGTCTTGTTGGCTATACAACTCAAAAGGAACTCAATGGTATTTTGAGACTTTTGTTTTGTCTCATAATACTTTGTCTGGGCTTTTTTCACCTTAATGTTTTTTTGTTTACATATTATGGTTTCTGATTTTGTTGTTGTTGTTTTTATGTGTTTTCTGTTTGTGTCTGTGTCTCTCTGTGTGCATGTTCTTTTCATTCTTTTTCCTTTTTGTTTTTCATTTTCTGTTTGTTTTATGCTATTCTTGTTTGCTTTATTTGTCTTTTTCAGAGAGAGAGAGAGAGAGAGAGAGAGAGAGAGAGAGAAGTCATGGAGTTGGATGGGCAAGAAGGTAGGGAGGGTTTAGAAGAAAATGAGAGAGTGGAAATTGTGATCAAAGTATATTATATGAAAATTCTACTTTAAATTTTTTTAAAAGGAAGAGGAGTTAAAGGCTGGAAAGATGGCACTGACACTGAAGTTAAGAGCATTGACTGCTCTTACAGAGGATCTGGGTTCAATTCCCAGAACCCATATGGCACCTCTTTGTATAACTCAAGTTCCAGGAAGTCCAATGCCCTCTTCTGTCAGTCTCCAGGGGCCATATATGCATGTGGCACACAGGCATACATTCAGGAAAAATACCTATATACATAAAATAAATAATAACTAAAATAAGAATAACAAAACAAGTAAGCAAAAACCATAAACCTGATGGTACAAGATGCAGGAATTTCTCTGTGAATTCCAAGCCAGCCAAGGATACACGGTGAGACCCTTTTCCGAATCTATAAAACAAAATAGAAATATAACCATATTAACTATAAAACATCTATTTTCAATGCTTCCTCCCTGAGGATTAACCTTTATGGTACAAGAAGGCACTGTGTAAGCTTCCAAAGGATGTAAGCAACCAACAATCCTAGCCAGCTATGATTCCTGTGAAACACATTGATGACCAGGATGGTACAATAATTCTAAAGGTGCAGTAGTGGCACACATACTTTGACAGTAACCAACCGCTCTCTAATGAGACTTAAGACCTGTTCAACAAGAAGAAAATCATGCCTAACACTGGATACTTAGTGCTAGTGAAGTCATGGTTATTGGAGAAGAATAAACAAATTTACTAAACACAGCATAATCACTTACAACAATCTATAAACATTTGTCTTTATTCACAGACATGTGCCATTATCATGCTTTATCAAGGAAACTCCTCTTTGCAACAGACAGAAAACCATAATTCATCAAAATACAGAGTTGTGGAGCCCAGTCCCAATGTATATATCTATAAAACAGTCCCACACCTAAGGTTCAGACACTGAAGAAGAAGGAGTAGAAAGACTGTAAGAGTCAGAGGATCAGGGAGTTTGCTGTAAGAGTGTGTCTCCTCAGTGTCAGAGGCAACATCCTTACTAACATGAGTGCCCAAACATAAACAACAGGGGGGAACAACAAAAGAGACAGGGAAAAGATCAAAAGTCCTTAACCCTATACAAAGAACTGCAAGCAACTAAGGAATGCTGGGAAGGGGAGAAAACACAGAGAAGAATATACCAATTGGTTATCCAATACCAAATGGTCAGCCCTGAACACATACATAAACTAACACTATATATACTAACCAGTTAAATATATTTAGGAATATATATGTATATACATATATTCATGTAATAACAATAAAAAAGAGGCCATTAATTTGAAAGAGAGCCACATGGAATATTATGGGAGGGTTTGAGGTGAGGAAAAAAAGAAATGATATATTATAATCTCAAAAAGAGAAAACATAACTTCAAATACAAAGGCTTAGACTGCAAATAAAATATGCTAAGAAAAGCAGCATCCACTTACTAATAAAATTTAGAATTATTTTATTAGTACCTGGTCTGTGCAGTTCAGAAGAAAGAATATTACTAGAGGGGACAAGGCCCCACACAGTGATGGAAGTGGAAGTCTTAAACATGCAAGTCCCTCAGAGAAACACACCAAGCAAAGCCAGGAAATAAGGAAGGACAGACAAATCTGCACTTAGGGTTGGCAACTTCAGCACTCATCTCTAAATAATTTATAAAACAGGAAGATGGAAAAATCAGAAAAGAGGAAACACTCCACAGAAAATCAACTTGACCTGATTGCCATTTATAGAGCTGGCTATCCCAAAGCTACAGAAGACACAGTTCTCATCCACACAGGATGTTCAGCATCATGGATCATATTTACAAAATAAATAAAACCACTTTACAATATATACTTTGATCATAATAGAATTAAACTAGAAATTAATAGCACAAAAAATGTTTGGAACCCTCCCACATTCTTGGAAATTAAAACACACTATAAATAAGTCTCATGGCAAAGAAGAATTCACAAACGAGATAAAGGATATTTTAAATGAATAATAACAAAAACTCAATACTGAATGCCTGTGGGTATGTGGGTAACATAGGACTTAAGAAATTCCTGATAGCACTAGATTCACATATGAAACTTAGAAAGTTCAACATTCAGTCACATACACTGCTACTAAAAAAAAAAAAAAAAAAAAAAAGAGACCAAGTAAGTATAAATCAAAATCAAAGTAGAGGAAATAAAATAATGAGCTGCCCTAGAACTACACAAAGAAACTCTGTCTTTAAAAAAAAAGAAAAAAGGAAGAAGGAAGGAAGAACCAAAGTAACAAAGAAGGTACTGTGCCATAAACAGAGTAACAAAGAAGGTACTCTACCATAAACAAATAGAGTAACAAAGAAGGTACTCTGCCATAAACAAATAGAGTAACAAAGAAGGTACTCTGCCATAAACAAACAGAGTAACAAAGAAGGTACTCTGCCATAAACAAATAGAGTAACAAAGAAGGTACTCTGCCATAAACAAACAGAGTAACAAAGAAGGTACTCTACCATAAACAAACAGAGTAACAAAGAAGGTACTCTACCATAAACAAATAGAGTAACAAAGAAGGTACTCTACCATAAACAAATAGAGTAACAAAGAAGGTACTCTGCCATAAACAAATAGAGTAACAAAGAAGGTACTCTACCATAAACAAATAGAGTAACAAAGAAGGTACTCTGCCATAAACAAATAGAGTAACAAAGAAGGTACTCTGCCATAAACAAATAGAGTAACAAAGAAGGTACTCTACCATAAACAAATAGAGCTACTAAATAAATAAACAAGAAAGAACTCAATGTATATTCAAGCACAAGAAAAAAAAAAAAAAACCAACAATGAAAATTCATCCAAGTCAGAAACAGGAAGTCCTGTGTATGTGACAGAATTCCAGCATCTATAAAGATGAGGGTTCCAAACACACAAGCCTGAAATGAGGCTTCAATAGCTAAATAGAAACTTGGAAGAGCTGTGCCTCTATGCCCATGTATGGTCTCCATTGTATAATAATCTAAATTCAGAAATTACCCTAACATTTCCTTGAGCTTGCTAATCTTTCTAAGGTACTCAAAGTTTATGAGAGATTTCTATACACTAGGACAAAAGAGAAGCAACACGAAAGATAACTAAAACAGAGTTTAGGATACTAACAAAAACTGTAAACTTATAAATAAAAACCAATGCACCATGAGTAAGAATAAGTGGCTCTCCCAAAGAAAAACAAATGATGCGGACTCATTTCAAATACAGAGCATCTTACAAGAAGTTAAAGAAATGTTTAACTGGGAAGGGGGATAACATTTGAAATGTAAATAAATAAAATAACTAAGAAAAATTATTTCAAAAAAAATAAATAGGTGTTTTCAAGCCAAACAGAAGATTAGACACAGAGCAGTGGTAACAACTGGACTGGAAATGTAGACAATTACTGGAAGTATAATACACAGAGTAAAAGTGAAATAGAAGGCAGGAAAACTAAAAAATGTAATAAATAGCATATTAATGGGCTCCTAGCTTTTTCTAGAAGATTTTCAGAAAGAAAGTCCTAAACAAGATATTATATTTATGTATACATACAGTATATAACATAATAAGTATGTGTGTATATATGTACACACACGTGTATATAATGTGTACGTGTATATATAAATACAATATATAATATGGGATATTGTAGAGAAGATATCTTGTGTATTGTATGGATGCATCACCTGTTGATTTAAAAGCCTATGACTTATAGGAAAGAGTAGAATAGAAGGTGGAGTGTCTCAGAGGCAGAAATAACTCTGAGATAGAATCAGGCATGGAAGACTCACCTGGGAAGATGTAGGGAGACGGACATATGCTACCTGAGCAAAGATAACCAGCCATGTGGCAGAATGTAAACCAGAATAAATGGGTTCTGTTAAGTTATGATTCTAGTCAGAGAAGAACCAATCTATATTGCCAAGGTATTTGTAAAGATATTTTGAGTTTGAGTTTTATTTCTGGGAGCATGGGGATAGAAAGAACCAAACTTAACTTCTATAGTATATACATATGTATATAGTATATGTATATATGTGTATATACATATATGTATGTATGTGTGTGTATATATACATATACACACATAGAAAGAAAAGTTCTTTAAATTTTCTCAAATTTGTGGTCTACATAAATTTTTTTCTTATTATTGAATTCTTTTTTAATTGGATATTTTACTTATTTACATGTCAGATGTTATCCCCTTTTCCCATTCCCCCCAAACACCCCCCATCCCATCTCCCCTCCTCCTACTTCTATGAGAGTGTGCCCCCACCCACCCACCCACTCCCACCTCCCTGCCCTTTAATTCCCCCACACTGGGGCATCCAGCCTCCACTGGACCAAATACCTCCTCTCCCACCTATGCCCAACAAGGCCATCCTCCCTTATATAAACAGCTGGAGCCATGGGTCCCTCCTTATGTGCTCCCAGGCTGGTGATTTAGACCCTGGGGAGCTCTGGTGGGTTGGTATTGTTGCTCTTCCCATGGGGCCACAAATCCCTTCAGCTCCTTCAGTCTTCTCTCTAACTCCTCCATTGGGAACCCCATGATCAGTTCAATGGTTAGCTGCAAGCATCCACCTCACCTCTGTATATGTCAGGTTCTGGCAGAGCCACTAAGGAGGCAGCTAAATCAGGCTCCTGTCAGCATGCACTTCCTGGCATCCACAACAGAGTCTGCCTCTGGTGACTGTACATGGAGTGGTTCCTAAGGTGGGGCAGTCTCAGGACGGCCCCTCCTTCAGTTTCTGTTCCACACTTTGTCTCCATATTTGCTCCTGTGAGTATTTTGTTACTCCTTCTAAGAAGGACTGAAGCACCCACACTTTGGTCTTTCTTCTTCATGAGCTTCATGTGGTCTGTAAGTTGTATCTTGGATATTCTGAGCTTTGGGGCTAATATCCACTTATTGGTGGGTGCATAAATTTTCAAGTTGAAAAAATAAATAGAATAAGAT
The DNA here is from genome assembly GCF_011762505.2 of Arvicanthis niloticus. NCBI lineage: Eukaryota > Metazoa > Chordata > Mammalia > Rodentia > Muridae > Arvicanthis > Arvicanthis niloticus. Next base: position 133,170,395 of record NC_047661.1, read on the forward strand.
GAAATCCAAACTAATAAAACAATGAGGGACAAGAAAAGTAGATATTTCCTTCACAGAATCAACAATTAAACTCATGGATGACTTTCCAGTGGTCACAGAGGAGAGGAAAAGGCAGCAGTGACATATTGTGTTGAATTCCAGGCCAAGAGGAAGCGTCACAGATGATTATTTTTTTCATGTTGAAGAAATCCAAGCTGAAAATAGCTAATATTTAGTTGTCCAACAAAACCACAACTCCCCATGTTACTAAAACCTTCAATAAGAATTTTGGTTTCTTTAAAAACATAGAAATGTTGTATGAATATGTAGCCATGGGTGTGACCACTCATGCCCCAGTTCCCAAGTAACAACTTTGGCAGCTTACTATTTATTATAAAAATGCCCAGGCCATTGGCTAGGCTTGTTCCCACTACTTCTTATGTTAATTTATACTATTCCATGTCTGCCATTTGGCCAGTTACCTTTTCTTAGTTTTGTATCTCTGACTTCCTCCAAGTTTGGGTGGTGAAAGTCTAACTCTTTCCCAGAGTTCCTCTCCCTGTCTGCCAGATGTCGCACCTTCTAATCCTGCCTCAGTTTATTGTTTCTCAGTGCTTTTATTGACAGGCAACGCTTCCACAGTACACAGAGATGATCCCTTCAGGAATACATTTTTGTTTTAATCTTAGGTGTGGGATATGGGGCTGCCTTAGATTGTCTACAACAGCAGACTGTGATTTGCCTCATTACTCTGGCAGGGGAGTAATTTTGCCAGATGCAGATAGTATTACGTTTGGAATTCTGGGGATTCTTGAAAAGCATATAAAAATGCTAGAGCCCCAAGAGAGGCTTTAGCTGCTACTGTTCTTCCTCCTCCCGGTGGTTGCTTTTTTTGTTGCTGGTTGCTGGTTGCTGGTTGCTGGCCAGAGATAGCCTGATGATGAAGCTCAAAATTGCCTCAAGAAACAACATCCCTAACCAGCAGAAAGCAGTCTAATGATATTGATGTCCTTTTACCTGTAGCCCCCTCTTTCTCCTCCTAGTGTTGGGGGTTGGAAGGGATAAGGTTGGAGAAGGGTGGTAGAAACACAATCCCATAAAGTAGCCAAAAGTCCAGTGATATTCTACATCAATTTTCATGTTTACATATATTGAAACTGCTGTCTGCAGAGTCTGCTGTCATCAAAATTTTGAGTTCCTTTACCATCTTCCAGCATATACGTCACACCTTATGTTAGAAATCACCTTCTCTCCCAAGGCAGAAAAGACATAAAATCTCACAAAGATTCCAAGTCTACAGTTTCAGATGATGGGTACTCTACCAGTCACTCCTGGTACTGGAGATCAAAACCCAGGACCTCACTCCTGGGAGGCAAGTGCTCTACAGCTGACCTAAAGCCCCGGCCTTTCTATGATCTTTTGATGGGCTGTTCCACCATGGTTCAGTGACTTCAAACTAAAAAGACAAATTCTATGTGCCCCAACCTGCAAAATATCTACAGCACATATTAAATTCAAAATTAAAATATTTTTTAAGAGTTTCTTATACAAGCAAAGGAAAACTTAACCAACTGTTCGACTTGGCAGAAGCAAAGGATGATATTGTCTGTAGAACATCCATCACCCACTTCTCTTGGGCTTTGCTGTCTGGGAAGATCTTTATCTATTCAATCATAGTGGTATGTTCATTAACACAGAAAAACTTCTATTGAATAAATTTGAGGCTGGGGAATATAATTTTTAGGAGTTGGGCAGTCACAGACTGTCTACATGGGCTTAGCAATTCTTTGCACCAGCTCTTCTCTATACACTGTTGCTTTCCCATTTATAAGCACCTAAAATGTCAAAGAGTTGAATGACAACTAGAGACCTTTCTAGAGATGAATTGATACACTGACAAATGAGTAGCAATACATATACATAGATAAATGGGTGGTTTCATAGGTAGGTCAGCAGAATAGTACAGATGTTACTGGAAAGATGTATGGAGATAGGGTGCAGAAATAAGTCGCTTTGTATGTGATGTGTATGTGTGTGTAATGTATTTGCTTTTTAACTCAGAACACAACGTGTCAAGAGAGAAACTAACTTTACCATGAATAGACTGGGAACATCATGACTAGAGAAAGCTCTCTGAACTACCCACATCCCACTGACTCGTGCTAAAGCTTGTCACTCAGTCTGTCCAGAAAATCCAGCCAAAAAAAAAAATTCACTTTCCAAGCAACATCTATATTATGTCATAACTATTTTATAGGAAGATATAAAATAACAATGATATATATGTATTATTTCATTTCTGATGTTTGTGTTTTCAACATTCAGACTGCCACAGTAACAAAACCTGACTTTGCTATTTCCCTTCCCTATCATTTAACAAGATCTTTGGCAAAACGACCTGCTAGCTTGGATATGATCTATAGATAATTGATTCAGGCAATGGCATACTATTGATCACTTTTTGCCAAGAACAATTTGCTATGCTAGAGTTTCCTCACAACAATTTATTCTCACTAACATATTCTAAGAAATTTTTTGGTTCTTTGATCTTGGCCTCTTCAGTTAAGACAAATTCTCTGTCATTTTCAGAATCCTTTTGAGAAGCTCACCAGGGATTCCATAAACAATTTCAATAATCACTGGGGCTAGCAGAATGGTCATACTTTGTCATCAGGTAATCAAATACTAACACAGTTCAGAATACTGAGAAGCATCCCTTTTCATTCTTTCAAGTCATCAAGTGTCTCTGTTAACTGCATTTGAGCCACTAGCACATTGGTTACTGTTAAAGAGCACCTGCAGAAATGTTCCAGTCAGAGTACAGAGAGTGATCTGTACTTTAACATGAAACTCAAGACTATGCCTTCATGAACTGACCCCTTACCCTGTTGGTAATTCAGACTGACACAGTTTGGGCTAGGGGGTTAGAATCACTGAGGTTACTTCCTGATATCCTTTGTGGAAGTAATATAAGCAACAAAGATCAGCTAAAGATACAGGACAGAATAAAAAGTCATGCTGAAGCACCATACTGATTCTTGGGCATGAAAAAAAAAATAGCTTCCAAGATCAAATGAGATCAGGCAGGTTCAGGATGGTATGGCTGTAGGAGAAACTATTGTAATTAGGGGGCATTTCAGGAGTGAGGCAAAAACTTAGTGCAATGGAAATGCCATGGAATCTACCAGAGTAACCATAGCAAAGACTCCTAGTAATGGGGGACAGGGAGCCTGAACCAGCCATCTTCTGTTACCAGGCAAGGCCTCAAGTGGAGGGACTGGGACACCAACCCAGCAACAAAGCCTTTGACCTATAGTTTGTCCTGCCCTGCGGAGTATTCTGGGACTGGAACCTAGCAGGACCATCATCTGGAGACCAGAGAAACTTCATCCAGCAACTGCTGGAAGCAGATACAAAGTCTATAAACATACGTTAGCCTGAGCTTGAGAAGTCCTGTGGAGGAGTGGGAGGAGGTATTAGAGGAACCAAGGGGTCAGGGACATCATGAGAACAAGGCCCATAGAATCAACTGACTGGAACTCACTGGGGGCTCGCAGAGATCAGAGAGCCTGTAGGAGTCTGACTTAGGTCCCCTGCGTATATCTTATGGCTGAGTAGCTTGGTGTTCTTGTGGGAATCCTAACAGTAGAGGGTGGTGCTATCCCTGAATCTTTTTCATACTTATGGGACCTGTTTCCTCCTACTGGGTTGCTTCATCCAGCCTTGATGTGATGGTATTGCCTTGTCTTATTGTAGCTGAGTTGGAGTTTGATTGATATCCCCAGGAGGCCAGGATGAGGGGTGGATCTGGGAGAGAGGGGAGGTAGAGAGACTGGCAGATGGTGAGGGAAAGGGGAAACTGGTTGATATGTAAATATATTGGAGAACAAAAAAAGAATACAAGAATTTCCCAAAACTTCATTTCCTGAATCTCCTAACCCTACAGTGTCTGTGACAACCTGAGGGTGAAGCTGAACCTGTAGTGTGATGTGGCACACCTAGAACTCCATTTTCATTAGCTAACATGGAAGATGACTTTTGGGCAGAAAAATTAGCCTTACCAATCTCAGCCCTAGAGCCATTCTCTAACTTACCCAGCCTCTGCTGACTGATATAAAGGCTCACCTTCAGTCAGGTGCTCAGTAAGTCAGTCATGAGATCTAGTCAGGGCTTAAAAGAACTTTCTATTTCAAAAGTTTATTAGAATAACCACAGTTCCTGATGCATTTCAGGGGAGTTAGAGCACCTTCTGGAAATCAGAGCACCTATATATACTCTTCCCTATTCCACCCAAGAAAAATTAGACACTGTACAAAAAAGAAACGTGGGTCTCTGAAAAGCAGAAAGCTATAGACATCTCACCCTAAGAATATCTTCATGGGGAGTACCTGAGTTTTCTGAAAGAATTATTATATTTCTTTAGTGTGCGGCAAAGAGAGTGAGGAATCTTGTGCTGAGGTAGAAGAGGCAACTTAGTTTGTTGGGGAGAGCAAGTGTGCTTGTGTTGGTGGGAGAGGGCAACTTGTAAAAGTTAATTCTCCCCATTCAGCTCAGGTCATCAGGCCTGGTAGCCAGCATATCTACCCACTGTTCCATCTCACTGGCCCCCTCATAAGTTTTCTAATTGCTTTTGATATTAATTATAATATTATTGATCAGTTTTATTGTCATGTGACCAATATAAACAATTCAAAGGGAGGAAAGGTTTCCATTGGAGCATGGGTTCAAGGTCAGCCCATCACAACAAGCAGAGTCTGCTGGCATGGAAAGGGTCATCACATCCAGGAGAAAAGGAAGAAGCACTGACATTAGGGTGGATTTTTTTATTTTTCCTCTTTTACTCTGAATTTCCAGTCCTGGGATGGTACTGTGAATATTCCGGGTGAATTTTTCCAGACTCAAGTTAATCACATCTGCAAACACATCATAGGCATACCCAAAGGCTTACCTTAGAGGCTCCTGGAAAATCCTAAATTCACTTAAGTTAACAATGAATTTTAATCCTCACACCTAATACACCCTGTACCTAGAGTTACAAAAGGCCTGAAACCTATAAATGCCAATGTTTGGAAACAGAAAAGGAAAACAAGAACATAGTTCACTCTTTCTAGCTAAACAACTAGAGAGTAGGTTGCCAAAAACCGGAAAGTATTTTAGAAGCATAAATGATCTGCTACAGCTAGAGACAGTACAGAAAATCTAGAAACCCTTTCATACCTACAGTATACAAATCTCTGTGTACTGTACAAGTATAAGCACTAATTCCTGGGTTCATGGGGAGTCAGGTGGGAACTTCTGTGTGTACATAGTCCCCATTCCATAAGTGCAAGAGAACTATAAATAGCTAAAATGTTTAAATAAGACCCAGAGATTATAATATTTGAAAAGGCAAAGCTAATTCTATTTTTCAACAGATTTCAAATAAATAGGGGGGGAAAGAAAACCATTAGATTCCAATACTAAGATGACAGAGAAGAAGAATTGTCTGACAAATGACTTAGAGCATAGATAAACCATGTAGCGTGCAATTATGAGCCTACTGAAAACAAACAGTAGCATAGAAAGTCCCAGTAGAGAGATAAAAGAGCAAAATTAAATATTGAGTCTGAAAACAAAAGTAGAGTCATAAGTCACCTACTCACAGGGGAGTGTACTGAGAAGTCATCATTGGGAATTTGGTCATTGTGTGAAAATTAAGGGGGCACTTAGACAAACAAAAATGGCTATGATGTCAGTAGGTGCTGTGATTTCATAGACCACTGTCCGGTGCTTGGCCTGTCACTGGTTAAACATCATTATGCAGCACATGACCATAACTGAAATGTATTGGGTGGGCAGAAGGAGTTGGAGGACACACAGTGTAATGAGGGCACTAGAAGATGAAATATTATATGAAACACATGGATATGATGAAAAGGATACTTGTGAAGCAACTGCCAAGATTCGTGCCAACCCAAACCTTCATCAACTGATGAACAGATAAAGTGTGATGTTTAAACACATTGGAAAATTATTACATCATAAGGCAGAGGGGAATCTTGACTTTGTAACAATAGAGAGAGATCAGAATGGCAAATGAAACACAAGAGTCACGTGATCTCACTCACATGCAATCTCTAAAACAGTTGAGCTCATAGAAGTTGAAAGTGAAACCACTTTTTGCCAGAGGGGAGACAGGAAGGAGAGATCTTGATTGATGGGTTCCTAGATGTAGTTAGATAGAAGTGGAAATCTATGGAATTGTGCTACACAGTAAGTGACTGTAGGTAACGTTTATGCACTATATCTCAAAACACAAACTTTTCAATGTTTAGCCATAGAAAATAGTTTACATTTTAAGGACATAGCTATGTTTAATTTAAACATGACACAATTGTAACGTATCAAAATATATCAGTAGTATCCCATTAAAATGCACATTTTGTTCATATGTGTTAGTTAAAAATACTTGGAAAAAACTGGTATATTGTAAATACTGAGTTTATGTTTTATATGTGCATGTGAGGGGACTTGTTAGCTCTCTGGGATGTGTGTGCTTGCATCATTCCGGCTCTGTAATAGAACAGACGGTTCCTGCCTGAATTGTCTACACACCTTTTGGTACCAAAAAAGAACATCAGTTAATTGCTTCACTTCACACACAGTCTCAGAGCACCCAAATCACTGCTTCTAGAAATTGCCATGGAGTTTACACATCACAACCCTCTGGTTCTCAGACCTCATGCTCTTCCTAAGTCTCCTTTCCCTCACTGTAGCCTGTGTGGTGTAATCTATGCTGTCTCAATTCCTTTGACCAATCAGCACATACATCAGACTTGTTAGCATTCTGTTTATATATACTGATCCACCCTGCCTCTGCTCCTTTACACAAGCCAATGCCTCCTTCCAGATGCATTTCAAAACCCATTGGTGTCTGGGGATGGAGCTGAATACACTGCTGTCAGATGATTTATTTACTTTCTAAGCTCCTAATATTGCATACACAGGCATTGATCTTGTGGGGTCTTGTACTAAAACAAATGTAAATAAACAAAGACTGAGAGTGGTGAGAAATAAGGACTCTATTCGTTATTTATCAGAGGTATCAGGACAAGAAACAGAAGAAGAAGAGGGCAATCTTCAGAACAGTGTCCCTGGAGCCAGCCTGTCTGGGTTTGAATTCCAGCTGACCACTTGCCATTTAGATAAGTGGATGAGCACTTCTGAGTCTCTGAAGCTCATCTGCACACTAGGGGGTGATACCAACTGCTGCTCCACAATGTTGATGCAGAATGAAGGAGATAGATCCAGGAATGCATAGAACAACCCCTAGGGTGTGGGTTACCATCATTAGGAAGGACAAATGGCAGGACATATGAGAAAAAGTGCTAATGGAAAGTCCCAACCAAGAGACAATCTGGACTGAGCTAACGCTGCACTAAGTCTATGGGCAGAGAAGTTAACCAAGTGCACGTGTTTGGAGTTGGTGTGAGGGTTGCCATGAGGGTGGCCCAGTTAGAAGCTACATCTGTCACAAGTCACACTACAGAAGTGGGGATGACAGTAACAAGGGGATCAATGAACAACACACTGGAGTCATACACAGTGTCTTCAGCACAGGACACTGGCACAGGAAGCAAGAAGTGCCATGGCCTTCGCTGGTAGATGGGTAGACCAGCAGAAGCAACCATCCTGCAGCAGCTCTAAATACAGCCAAAAAAGCCATAACATCAAAGGTCAGAGTTGTTTTGGAAAACCAAGAAAAGTACTAAAATCTAAGTCCCTCTCCAGGCATTAATCAAGAGCTAATGAAAACACTGCTTCTGTATTCAAAGCTCAGGCAGCTTCTGTGTAAACTAGAGATGGTTTTCCTATGCACACAACTTTTGTTGGTTACATCATGTTTCAAAACTGGTAAAGAGCACCAAGGAAAAGAAGGGTTAAATATCCTAGAAAGATGGTCTTGCACAAACAAAGAAGCAAACAAACAAATAGATTAAGAATTAGTTTAAACTAAATTGAAAATCATCTTTAAAGTTTTGCCTTCTGTCTTGTTTTTCTTCTTGTTGAGACAAAGGCAATTTAAGGAAGGAAAAAAATCTTTGGCTCACAGTTGCAGGTAGCTATGGTTCATACATCCTATCAACAGGACATAGGGCAGTTAGCCATTGCATCTAAAGTGAGGAAACAGCAAGAGATTGATGCTCAGTTAGCTTTCAGAATCAAGATAAGGGGGTTTCCATCCACTATCAGGGTAGGTTTTCTTACCTCAGTCAGCCTGGCCAACACTGCCCAGAGGCTATTCTCCTGTAGCTCATCCCTCTGGTGTGGCTAGAGGCTTGTCTCCTAGGAGATTCCAGATCCTACTAGGTTGACAATGGACATCAGCCATCACCAAATTTCATACTTTTACAATCCCATGTCAGATTTTGGAAACCTGTGATATACTATATTGAACAGAAAGTGTACCTGTTAAGAAATACAAGAACTAAATATTCTGGTGCTAGAAACAGAAAATCTTGTTTCTTACATGCAACTTTATTGTTTAATAAGCTGTGTGGTCAAAATGCCTTTAAATATCTTTGTTTATTCTTTAGACTAGCAATTACTCTCAGCCATGGCCAGACAAGTCTCTTTCCACAGTGTGCAACTGTTAATATGGAGATTTGTAGCTGCTCAGAGAGCTGAGAATAAAGCTTTGACTGTTCGGCTCTAAATAGGGCATCAATATCACCCCCTCAAAGGCTCAAGGAACGTACAGAAGAGGAGGCAGAAACATTTTTAAAAATTTAAAAATGGAGTTGCATGTGTTGTGTGTTTGTTATGCCACTGGAGGGTGTTCTGGTCTAGCCCCCTCTGTGGCTTTTCTTGGCTTCCTGCTTGCCATGAGACCCCCCCTTCTGCCACATTTTCTTACTGTCACAATGATCTGCCCAACCAGTTGGTCCATGCCTCCATGGACTGAATCCTCTGAAACTGAGTCACTCCTTACACTACAGGTCCGTTAGTCAAAGCAGTTCACAAGGTTTTTAAAATTTTCTAAAGTCTTCCAAAATAGAATCACCAGCTAGAATTGGGCATTTAAGACAGGAGATTCTTTGAAAGATATTTCAAATCCAAACCATAATTCGTACTGCAATCTATTGAGTTTGTATGACTGCACCACTTGCAAAAAAAAGTCTTTATGCTTTGATACGGTGGATAGAGTTGAAAACTGCTGGGAGATTATTATCTATAGAAAGCTGACACCCCACCTTGTACGAAAATGACACTGAATAGTACCAATAGAGAGTTAAATGATGTGTCGCTGTCCTTAAAATTGCTGTAATAAAAGATGAAGAGGAGAAGGCCTCCAGGAATTAACAAGGCCAACCTAGAAGACAGCATTTCCCAGGTCTACTGCCCATCTTCCAGCTCTTACAACTATGTCTGTCTAGTTGGCAAACAACAAGATTAAAATTGTAAAATTGTAAGGACAAGAATTTATTCAATAAGTTCAACAGTATCATCCCCAAACACACATCTTGTTAAATATAATCTATAGTTGCCAGAAAGTATGAAGTAGTAACTAGGAGAAAGAACCAGGCATCTAAAATACCATTTAGCCGGAAAATGTCGTGAAGCAAGTGAAATGTGGCTGACCCACTTCAAATTTTACTGATAACTCTGGCCAGTGTTCATCAGGGTTGTGCAGAACTCAACAAGAAGCCACATTAAGCCACCAGCAAAGCTCATAATTCGAAAACCAATCTTTTTTCAAGAGAATCTGAAATGTTAGTGAGCCTTGTTACTCACCGCTAAGATGCACTTGGAGTAGGTTTTCTTGAGTGGACTGCTGACTTTCTCACTCTTTTGCTCATATTCAAAAGGCACCTACCTAGCCCTGAACACCATCTCCTTTGAGCCCAGGCCTGGGAGAAGGGGCCTCTGTTGGCAGTAGAAGACAGCACTCAAGCACTGGGGCTGCTTTGAATGACCCCATCTCCTGCCTGTAGCCTGACAGCTAGGACACGGTGTGCCCTAAACATATACGTATTTTAATGTATTTTTTCTTTCAATCATACCCTACAATTTTTGTTGCAGCCTCTACAAAATATATCTATGATACTTCCACACAATCATAGAGGCTACAGATTGAAACACTGTGATGGAACAGTGGAGACAGCTCTGTTTGTGGCAGAGTATTGAGATTCAAAATCAGGAAGAGAAAGCCAGGTGGAAATACGGATACTAGAAGTTGCTAGTATTCTGAAATTATTTGTCAAGCATCAAAAATAGTCATTTATGGTGTAGAGGTTCCTTCATGGCTTCTCTGTCCACATCCATTTCCAATGTATATGTGCACTGTCTCAGTGTTTCCCTTGAAGTAAGGTTCCCTGTGAAAAGTTACCATTTTAATATTTTACATGTTCCATATGTACAAAAAATACTATTTTTTATAACTTGTTTTAAAACCACCCTGTGTCTTGGATTTTGTTGGGGGCAGGGTCAGAGCTATCCTGGGCTTAGAGCACTCATGGTTTGTCAGCCAATTTGGAAATGTGTTCTGTCATCTTGATGGGAACAAGGGGCCTTTCAGAATCCCAGAGCAGCATCCACAGCCCAGAGAAGCTTTGGCAACACTTAAGGGGTGCAAGATCCAGACAACATTTTCTTCCTGATTTACTAACTGCCTGTTGACATGCTTAAAAGAAGGGTGTTCTTTTTCACCCCAAATTCCTGAGCCCAAGCCTTAGTAAGGAATGCACTCACCCAGTACACATCACAGATGAGTTTCAGAATTCTATCCAAAAAGAAAAATCTGTCAGGGAGACAGATATGGAGCCAAGAATGTTCCAGTAGAGTCAGACATTCAGATTGCTTCCTCGAGCAATAGTAACAGTAAACCTGTTTCAGATTTATACTATTATTGAAAAAAAGAACATTACAGTGGGTCAATGAACAGTGACAGCCCGTTACCATTTCCACAAGCTACTATTTTATTTGCACAAGATATAGAGTCTAGTGCTGAGAACAGACCTGACCTAAACGTGTCTCTATCATTTACCATCTATGGTAACCTAAGCAAGGAGCTTTTCAGTCTATAAATGATGATACCCAGAATAAAGACAGTGAACATAACTTATTCTTGATTGGCTGCATCACATAAAATAAGTATTATTCATCCATTTCTTCATTTATTCATGCTTCCAACAAACACTGCTAAGAATACAGACAAATAAGGAGGATAATGTGCTTTCATAAGCTTGAGGTCTAGCAGTAATGAAAACAATCAAGATGAACAAATATAAAATAATTTTTGAGTTTAATAATAGTAGAGAGGAAAATACAGTGGAAGAATTACATGAACATAGGTGTGGCCAGGGCTGTATTTTTAACTGGATGCTAAGGGAAAGGTTCATTCTGAAGTGGTTACATAAGTCATTATCACTCCTTCAATTTTCTGTACCTAACTTGGAATATATATATATATATATATATATATATATATATATGTGTGTGTGTGTGTGTGTGTGTGTGCGTGCGTGCACGTGTGCATGTATGTGTATGTACATACATACATACATACATATGTACATATGTATGTATATGTTTCTAGCTGAACATTGAGGCTGATGCCTCTAATCCCAGTACTTAGAAACTAGAGGCAGAAGGGTCACTGAGTTTGAGTTTACTCTAGTCTACCAATCACCATTTCAAAAAAAAAAATTAAAACCTCATTATAAAAAAGTTGTGTCTGTTGAATGTTTGTCCTATTATTAAATAATAATAGTTAACTGTAGATAATTAGCAATTAATAAAAATGATGAATGGCTTATACTATGGAAGAGATTATGTGGATCATATTTTAAGGTCTTTATTTTCCCATAGTACCAACATTTTAGATAAACAAATTAAAGAGAAAACCAAAGACCTATCAGCAACATGGCCCACTCACAGCAGGATCCACTACAATGTGCAAGCATGTTGTGGAGACACAGGAGAGGAAGAGAAGCAGAATGGTTTGAGCATTATGAAATGAGATGGAACTAGAGACACTAGAACTAGAAGGTCGTGAGGAAAAGCCTGATTTGAGTAACCTGTGCTGTCACCTGAGGCCATGATAAGGTCCCAGCCCATGCTGGGGGCCATGTCTGGGTCTATGGCCATGCAGCAGCAGGGGTCTGTGTTTATATCTGTAGCTCATGTTACCACCAAAGGCCATGCAGACATCCCTGGTCTGGGCTGACACCAAGGACAATGTTGATATCCAGAGCTGGCCCTGACCCTCACTGGCTGTGGCACTTGGGAGAGCTGGCTATACACATTCACATAGGCAGCATAGTAGAGCTAGTCCTGGTGGTGGGAAAGCCAGCCCAGAGGGCATGAGAGCAAGAGAGTGGCCTTACCCCTCATCTGCTCTGTGGTGGTGTGGGCAATGGAGAGATTTTTTGCCCGTTGCCACCTGCAGCAAGCAGGAGAGCTGGCCCCACTGCTTGCCGACTACAGCACTGGGTGAGCTAGCCAGGGAAGTGTTGGAGTGCTGGCCCTGGTGGTGTGTCTATGAGAGACTGAGAGACCTGGTGGGATGACCAACTCAGCTACCATCCAGGCCAAGATCCAGGGCTTTGAATTGACCCACTCCAACATCTACCACATCTATGAACTCCTGACGGATCCAGTCCTACAGATCCAAAGCTGCAGGATCTCCATGACACATGGCAACAACAGGATATCCAAGAGGAGTCCCAATGAAGATCCAGTATTGATAGTGTAACGGAAGACAGAGACCTCGACCCAGACCAATGGAAGATATGCGGACAAAAGTGTACTGTGTGACACACTACAGCTTCCAGAATGGGACATTTTTTTTCTTCCACTTTATTTTGGGAGGAGGGGGGTTGTAAGGGCTTAGGACAGAAAGGGAAGAAGAGTGGGATTCGGGTACATGATTTGAAATTTTTAAAAAGTTTTTTTAAAAAAAACAAAGAGAAGCCACAGAATATAAAAATTGTGAGATTGAGAGAGTGGTACAGCTGCCTGAGCTTTAGAAACACGGTGTGGTGCCTGCTCCCAGGTCTTCCCGACCATTGGTTTCTCCTTCTGGAATCTAGGTTGCTCCTTGATCCTGCGTGGTGAGCCGCAGACTGCAAAGATCCTGGCTGCTAGGCAACGAGTGAGAGAAAGAGGATGGCTGCTGCAAGGCAGTTCAATCCAAGCTGCATAGAAGCTTTAGGTGAAGAAAGAAGGGAGACCACATCACCAGACTTTCTTGTAGAGGGTTTAAATGGAAACCCACTGGCCTTTCAGCCACGTATTTGTTTCCAGTCAGGATCAAGAGTTCCAGTAACGAATAAGGCAGTGACTGGATCCACTTTTTATTTCTTGATACCATGATGAGGCAACCATTTAGAGGAATTCACAATCTCATTTAAAATGAAGCTAAAATAAATCTTTTAACCAATTTTAATTAAGTTGTTGAGTCTTTTAAAATTAATCCACACGTTAATTGTTAAATCTTCTTATTGCTGTTTTTACACCCAAAGTATGCACAGCTTTACTTACTTGAAGCTTCACCTGACCTATAAAGCTCATGATAGCATGTTCCATGCAGGGCTGTCCTCAACACTGATCAATTTACTAAAAAAAAACATAAAGAGGGACTGGAGAGGTAGCCCAGGGGTGAAGAGCACTGACTGCTCTTCCAGAGGCCCTAAATTCAATTCCCAGAAACCACATCGCGACTCACAACCATCTGTAATGGGATCCAATGCCCTCTTCTGGTGTGTCTGAAGACAATTATGCTGTACTTATAGAAATAAAATTAATTAATTAATTAATTAACTAAACATATGCACACATACACACAAAGAAATACACACAAAGAAAGTGCCTCAAACAAATTCAATGATCTTTTTGAGTTTGTTATTGATATTATAAGTGTTTTTATTTTCATCTAAAGTTTATTGTTTTATTACTTCTAGTACTTTCCCTGAGAAAGTTGAAAATGTGCCTTTGTCACAGATGTCCTAAGAACAGTTTTAGCACACTCTCACTGTTGTGTGCACACAGCTGGTGTTTCAATAGGACTGATATACTTTAACAGTGCCCTTGCTCCTGTAGGGTGTGAGCTGCTGGTGTTCTCTCCAAAGCACTGAGTCTCCCTTCATTTCACGGTCAGAACTGTGGCTCAGGAGTCAGCTAGTCTATGTTGCCTACCAGAAGATCCCGTTCCTTCTCTGTGGTATTCCAAAATGCAATCCAAAGATGACCATGCACCGTGCACAAATATACAGTAGTGTTAGGCTACTAACATGGTTGTCTCACCTCACCTCAGTTTAATCAGCCTTTCTGGACCTAGATTGTGCTGTATTTCATCAGTTCTGTGCCTTTTTCATCTGTTCTGGAATACTTCTCTCCATGTTCTTTATCCTTTCCTTAGAGTCTAAGGAGTGTGTGTATCATGACCCCTACAGGGATTACATACCATCTATCTTCCATTTCAGATATTTACATTTGCAATTCATACCACTGGCAAAATTACAGTTACGATTTAGCAACAAAATAAGTTTATAGTTGGTGGTCACCACAACATATTAAAGGATCACAGCATTAGGAGGGTTGAGAACCACTGCCTTACACTATCAATTAGACATTGGCTGGGTCATTTCTGTAATTGACATACTTGAAGTGGCCGCTTATTCCTGATTCTTGGTGCTCAGGCACTTACATTACCTATGACCACTGTCTGTTTCTTGTGATAACTTCTACACAACACACTATAGGGAAGGTGGGGAAATGTAAGAAGGGAAACGCCTGAGTTCACATCTGTGTTATATAAGACTATAGGATGTCTCTCTCTTTCCTCAAAGTTTTGTGGACACCTACAACTCTGATAGATCTCCACATGTGGTGAGGAAGTATATATGCAGCCTGTAGACATCTCACTTAGAATCCAGTGAACACAAACAAGAAGCTTCAACCCTCAGTTTCATAGTCAAAAACCTGAATCCTGCCAACTGTTGGTGGACCTGGGAATAGGCTATCCTTACATAGAGCCTCAGATGGGAATGTGGCCTAGCCAATACCTTAAATGCAGGCCTTGACACCTGAGAGGCCTGTTGGAGGCATTTTGACTTACAATCCATAGACATTGATATAATAAATGTCTGTTCAAAGCTACTGAGAAATGAATTGATGCCACAGACATTAATAGCTAGAACCATTTCCCTCTGTCCATATGTCTCTTGACTGACTTGTTATTGGTGCTTTGTTTCACAAGCCTGAATGTTTGTAGCTCAGCTCTCTAACATATTTAACAATCCCCATTCAGCTAACATTCTGGGTTTAATTGTGGCTTTTTAAGTTTCAGTTCTACAGGTGGGAGAGCATCAGTGTTTCTTGATTCTTTGTTTGGTTTCTTTCCCTGTTCCAGTCAGTAATTCTCCATGATTAGTTACCTAAATTTTATGTTTTTGTGCTTAATTTTCCCTTTTGAAAAAAACACATTGAGTCTTCAACAGTTTCAACTTTCCTTCACTTCCTGAGATATGGCCACTAAGCTATGGCACATCCCGTGCACCACACACTGGTTCTTTTCATCTCCTGTCTCCTCTTCCAAAGCAGCACTTGACCTCTGGTGTGTCTCCTTCAATCAGCCCATGAAGCCTGTGCACTGTTAAGGCCTCCCTGCTGCCCTGCCCTGACCGAGGCTACTGCTCCTGAAACCCCGCTTTTCAGTCCCTTTGCCTGATTCTGTTCCAAACGCCATGGTGTTTAAAAACATCAAACACAACATTAGATGTACTCACTTGTTTTATTTTGTCTTAGATTAAAAGGAAAGGTCCACATGAGGGGGAGTGTGGGGAATGATGTCAGTCTGATTAGCTGCCTTATCTCAGTCCTTCGAACCCCCTAGAACATGGAGATGTTTAATAAACACTAGTGAGTTAGTGGGTGTTTTCAATCTTAGTATACAACAAGTAAAGGTGATGTTTTATTCTGTCCATTTTTAAAGCTTGTGTTCTTAAATACTCCTCTCCCTGGTCACTGACATGCTGTATATGTAGTTGACTTTCCCAAATGGAATCCTGCTGGAATTCCATCTTTCTTGCTATGGTGTGCTCCTGTTATCGGAGGATCTCTTGAGGTATAACCTTTGTTTCCACAACCCATGAACTCCAGTTCCTTATGCTGCGTGAAATGAATGATCTGTGTGTCTACTTCTACCCACTGTCAAAGACAAATATCTCCGAAAGCCACAGAAATCCATAGCCATGTACAGACTAGAGGAAACCTGTTTCAGACAGGCAGGGCAATTTCTCTGGAGATGTAAAAAACTAGATCTTACTGTTCTTGTCTAGGATCTAGCTTCTGTGAAATCTCCTCCAGCTTCTTGAGCAGAAGCAATGGCCCCATGCAAGGTATTGTTTCTGTCTTTGTCATTACCCTCCCCACCCCTGACTGATTCTCTAGCCAGGCTCTTCTCACCACCAACATGCCCACCTTCCACTTGGAGGAAGATGCTTTTCCACTTGGAGGCTTCTTTTTCCAAAAAATATCAGGACTCATCTGGTGACCTTCAGATCTTTGAACAAATACTTCTTTCTTTCCAAGTAGAACCACACAACCCTTCTAATGTGGCTGTACCATCAACATTCTAGCCTTCCCACATGCTGCGCGCTGCATCTTTCTTGCAATAGGCTTTAGAATTTACATTTGCATCCGTAACCATCTGCCCACTTTTTCCATATTAGAATATGAACCATAGAGGTCAGGGTTGTGTGTTTTGTGAAATACTACACATGGGATGCCTACACCAGCTCCTGTCTATATATAAATATATACACATATATATGTGTATACATACACATATATACATGGTATATATACACATATACACATGCATATATATACATACATATATGCATGTATACATGGTATATTTCTGTATTTTAACATATATGTATATATACATACATATATATATGTATATATATATATACACACACACATATAAAATAGTTAATAAATGAGGTTAAAGAGGCAGGTTAAAGACACAGTAATTCCATAATTTCTAAGCAGCCATGTGGATCCTCTGTAGCCCACACAGCCTTCAAACTTGCAGTTATCCTGCCTGAGTCTTCCTGAAGCTGAAACTGCAGACCTGCTACACATTTCAGATGGTACCTAATATATTGGTGCTTAGAAAATGTAGTGTTGAATAACAATATCAGAAGAAGATGTTTAACTCTTAGTTTATAAAAATCCAATCTTCTACAATTTCCTAATAAAGATTCTGCACTGTTGCCTTTCCAGGTAAAGGTTCACATACAATGTCAGTCATGTTGAATTCATTATTGCTTGCTTTTTGAGCCCTAGAGAGTCTCTGGGCCAAGACTGTCTGAGAACAGCCAATCACTGCTCAATGTGCAAATTCACAGACATTCCTTAACAAATCTAATTTGATGACATGACCACAGCCATGTGTTAGAATCTTCAACTGCTATCTTGCTAGAGATGGATGCATACTTGTGTGTACACATACACATGTGTATATATAAATATACATACATACATGTGTACTCATGCATACATATGTACACCTACATACACACTAATACATGCATATGCATGCATACCTACACACTTATTTATACATGTATATGCATACTTACACACACACATATATATGTATGTATACCTACACATTTATACATACATATGTATACCTACAACACACTTATACATGCATATGTATACATGCATGTCTTTAAAAAAACTAAGTTTCACAGAATGAATTTAAATTTGCCCTGAGGCTACAAGCCAGCACTACTTTTTGTACCATTCTTCCTTCAGATTTTTCTAAATGTATACATCTATGTATTATCTCTAAATGCATACACACATATATTATTTCTAGATATATACACATATATTATCTCTAGATGTATAATTTATTTACCTAAAGATACCTTTAAATGGGTATATTTTAAGTATGAAGACTTGCTTCAAGTCAGCCCCCAGACACCTCGCACTGCTGCATATTCTCTCAAAATAAAAACCCTACAAGATTGAGACATCCTGAGGCTCCTTTCAGAAGGTTGAAAAGAACTGAACCAGGTTCTAAAAGTAGCCTCATTTCAATGTCCTACCACAGAGGAGGAAGACAGGTCATCTACCCCACCTGGTTCTCCTGAGGAGAGGTTTCAGGTTTACCTGCATCCCAATCTCCCTGAGCCAAGTGGGTTACAGCAAATCTTCCACCTTCTTCTTCTCTGACAGTACAAAACCCCTGACAACACAGAGAAGCTTCCAGATCTCAGCCAGGATTTGGAATCATCCTGGATGCGGGAACCAGACTGTACCTAGAAGTGTCTGCTGCTTCAAATATAGACAGAGCAACATGAAAGTCCAAGGGAGATAAAAAATCACAGAAACCAGGGCGATGTGACCCAAAGGGCAGAGTCAATCCTGGGACTTCATTGTGAAAGAAGAGAAAAGGCCAAGTTTGTTGCTTAGGCCTCACCTATGAATTTAAAGTTTTTGTATTATCTTACTTTTATTGTTGCTTTGGCTGTCATGTTGTCTGAACACAGCACTTAGTTAAAAGGACGCAAAGCTAGCATCTATGAATCCACTGATTACCTTAACCTGGAGCATCTGTGAATTCCAGGGTTCACTAAGAGACCTACTTAGTAAGGGACACTATCAGAATGGGGATAACCCTCTACTACTTAGGAGATGGCTTCCATGGGCTCGGCAGAGGAATGGCAGGTGCAGAGACATTCAAAAGGTAGATGAACAAACCCCTGTTGGAGACACTGAAGAAGACATTGGTAAATGGGAAAAAGAGGAGCCAAAATATCCCAAGTGAATGCTGGCTATGATTTAATATTCATGTTTTCTCTCTATCTCCCCTTTCTGTCCCTCTCTCCTCTCCTCTTACCCTTCCTACATCTCTAACCACAGCGGTATAAAGCTTAAAATTCAGGCCACATATAATATGCTGTCTTGACAGTTGGTGAAACTAAGAGTCCTAGAGTTCACATTCTGCCACCACAATGAGGTCCCAAAGTAAGGTGGTCAGGGGCAGCTTTTACTAACCACCAGGTAGCAAAGGCTTCAGGTCCCTAACTGTTTGCAGGATTGTTCAAGTAAGCCCATGAAAACCTTTCACAGGACCCTGCTCTCTTGTATCACAAAGCCTGCGTTCCACAGCCATGGCTGTTTGTTCTGTCCTCCTCTCCCAACCTGGGCTGAGACAACTTGAGACTAGCTAAGTGCCAGCAGCTTCATCCATCTGATAACATGTACCATGTATCTGGTCCTCTTTAATCCCATAGGAAGGAAATATGTCTGGACTGAAGAAGCACAGAAAGTAAATCTCTGAGTATTCTCAGAATGTTTTTTTTGGGGGGGTCTCATCCTCCAGAAGCAAACTGCAAACACACTCTTGAACTAATTACAGGGCAAGAGGACAGTGCCAATCACAACCAGCAGAGAACCATAGGCTGTAAGGTTCACAGTGTCTCCATGAGAGACACGTGGCCGCTGGGGAGGCTATCAAAAGCATGCTCCTGAGGCTCCCTCACCCTATCTCTCTCTTGCATTGCTGGGAAGAGCAGTACTAGCAAGTCTTCTCACATTCTGCCAGTCTCTGCCACCAGTAGCCAGTGAAAAGGCTGCTGGGTGCCAAAGACAGAGAGTGAGTAGTCTAGGTGCTTGCAAATATGCACTTCTGGCTGTGTTTCACCCACCACCTTCTATGGGCAGTAATGACATTATACATGTTTTTGCTGACAGATTTAATGTTGCATGAAGTTCAAAAACACTACAGACTAAATGGTAGGTTAGAGATTCAATGTTATCTGTCATGACGCAATCCAGCCCAGCTAAGACATAAATCTCATAGTCATAGGAAGCCATGGCAGCTGAAAAGATGAGCTGTGAACACTGGAAATCCCAAGGTTTGACTAAGTGAGGCCCTGGGGCCCTCTTAGAAACAAGAAGACAAGGCTCCGGGAGCAAAGTGAGCTTTCCTGCATAGAGAAGGAACTGCATCCGCCCAGCTCCTGATCCCCAGGGAGCTTATTAAAGAGCCTGAGGGTTCAAGTTCACTCCCACTTCTCATCCAACCTGGGTCCTATATTTTATCATCTTCTAGACAGAAGAGAAACAAGTAAATACATGCTATTCAAGTCAGTGTAGTTAGTTAATGGATCCGACCATTTCATGGGGAAGATTTTACTGAATGTCTTCGAGGGTGTCTGTGACTTTTGCAGCAGCTTTTAGAAAGCAGAAGTGCTATCTGTGTTCAGTTTAGTGCTGGCAGGTCTTATGTTCCATATTCCTAACCACTCCTTCTCAAAGATACTACCTGAGTTTATTTCACAGGTCCCGGGAGATGGCTCAGTGGGTCAAAGTGCCCAGAAATTGACAGCCTGAGTATGATCCCTGGATCACACAGAGGAAACCTCCATGGGCACCAAAGCACCTGTGAGTACACACACATGTGGGGGGGTGGTGATGATAGAGAGGAATGTTTTTTTTAAAATAAATGAGAAAGTAAGGATGACATAAACACACAGTGAAGTCAGTCTAATGATGTGCTATTGTGAAAGACAAGAAAATAAATAAATAAAACAAAGTACTCCAAGCTGATTAATGGCCTCATATCCTAATCCCTGTGATGGGTGATGGTTACTATAACAAGAGATACTTTGAAGGTGTTGTTAATTTAAGGATCTTGGGAGGATAAGAGAATCTAGGCTTATCTAAGTGAACGTAAAATGTAACCACTGGTGGTAGAAGAGAGGCTCGATTAACAAGAAGCAAAGCTGGATGAAGGAAGGAGAGATCAGACCGATGTGCTTTGAAATGGAGACAGCAGTAACACAGCTCCAAGAATCTCTGCCCATGGTTTGCGGAGGGGAGGGCAGACAATTCGCCAGGAAAGGAGAACAAGACAACTCAGATCATTTGCTCAGGGCCATGTGTACTGGCATTAGTCTGACCCTATATCTCACTAGTGTAAACAGAACAGAAGCTTGCCAAAAGCTTGTTTGATGTCTCCTCAGTCAATGTTCTTTACATTCGGTGTTCTGTGTGCTTCTTCCTCACTTTCTGAAGATGATTTCTGGTTAAGCTCTCTTGTGAGCCCCACCCACACCCTATCATGTTCATATGCTGAAGAGCAGAGGAAAGACGGGACAGAAACATCACAGGTTCTTTAGCTTCTGGAGTCACAGCCTCCCTGACCTTTAACATAAGGTCAATATGAACTCCATAGTGGTAACAGAGAAAAATGTGATATTCGGGCATACTGTTTCTCCAATCATTATTGGGTGTGGCTGTATAGGAAAGAGTTGAAGAGGTTTCTGGTGGAAGCCCAAGAAAGAAATGAAAAACAGGCCTACAGCTTTCTCCCCATGTTTCAATATTGTGTTACTTTTCAACTATGCCTGAAAATCCTTTCAAGACACACAATTCTGAGAGCTAAAAGAGTGACCTGCCTACAAAGCACACTGATAAAATAGAGGCACAAATAGAATGGGAGTAACCAACCACTTTTCCATTGGATGTAATGTTTCCAAAACATTATATGGACCCATCTGTGACACTGCTAAAGGATCTAAGAACCTGAAACTGGGTAGGTCATGGGCCTAGGAGACTACCAAATACTATTATTGTGATAAAGGAAGATAGCTATAAAATGACTCCTAATAACATTCTGCTATACCCAAAGATCAGTGCCTTAGTCAGCCCTCATCAAAGAAGTTCCTTCTTGCAGTGTACGGTAATTAACAAAGAGACCCACATCTGGAGAGTATGACAAGAATCTGAGATGTTGTGGTACTCAGTCCTAAATTGAGTGCCTTCATCAAAGCCCTCCTCTCAAGGCTCAGGGACCAATGCAAAAGAGGATAAAGATGTATTTTCAGAGCCAGGGGTGATGGATGACTCCAGAGAAAGTATTTTCCAGACACAACAGAACATGAACTCACAGAGGCCACAGTTGCATGCACAAGACCTGCCCAGGTTCAAGCCAGACAAGATTCCACAGTGAGAGGGGGAAGTAGGCACAGGATTCCACAGCTCTAACCAAAACTTATCTGTAATTGATGCCCACTGGCAAACGGAAAATCTGTTTCTCCTATATAGACTCACTGTATATATTAACCACAGTTCAAGGAAGGCCTCATTCCCACAAGCAGTTGGCCAACACTGTATAAATTTCATGTTTTTATTTTGGGATTTTTATGGACTTTTGTTTCACTTTGTTTAGGTTGAAGCTTTGTTGTTGCTGTCTTATTGGTCTTTTGTTTGTTTTGATTTTCATTTTTATGGTTTTGTGTGGCTTTGGTTTGGTTTTGAAAGAGAGAAAGAACATAAGCTGAGTGGGTATGGGGGTTTAAGGAGGGTCTTCAAGGAGTCGGGGGAAGGGGAAAACATTATCAAAATATATTTTATTTAAAAAAAGTTTAATTAAAAAATAGTAAGTTGGTGTTCCTGTCTTTAAAAGTCTAATTCCTCTCCCTTTGAGGGTGGTATGTGGTTCTTAGTAGAGCATGGTACAATAATGTTAGACTTCAAGACCAGGCTGTAAAAAGATACTGGTGTAGGCCCACTCTCTCCTCTGACTGTCTCATGGGTCAGTCCCTCTGTTTCTGTGACATGGTCTCTGTTTCTGTGTCTTTGTGTCTATGTAGCCGTCCCTGTGACTGGACCTGTGTCCCAGACTGACCCTGGGTCTGTGACTCGGTCCATGTCTCTCTCAGTGTATCTCTGTCTGTGTCACCTATCCCTTGTTCAGGGGATAGATCAGCAGCCATGCCAAAAAACACTGAAGAAAACTAGAGATTCATTGGCTTAGAAATGAGCCCCCCTGACAATAGCCATGTGAGTCACCATCTTGGAGCAAAGCTTCTCACCCAGCCTAGACTGCAAGTGGTTCCAGTCTCTGCTTGTTCATATAGCAACCATAGGAAAAGTGCTGAGCTACCTCCACCCACATTAGTGTTACCACATATCTGTAGCAGTGACAATGTGAGACTACCAATATTTGTTGTCTCCAGCTATATGAAGATTTAGAATAACTGTGGCACAAAAAATGATTTCTAGAATATATACAAGAAAAGGGGATCTTGCATTTAGCCTATATTTGTAGGTATTAGATATTTATTGTGTACACACTGGGACTTGATACCATTTGAGATCCTGGGAACATATTCTAGCAGGTAATGTGTAGATAGCCTAACATAGGACCCTCATGAGGAAACAAAAGTCACACCATGCAAGAGTGGTAAATGCAAATGGTGAATCAGCAGGAAGTTCACAGGAAAGTGATCATTCTGAGTAGCTTGTTCACTGTTTAGATGGTGTCCCTCTTCCTCCCCCAACCCCTGCCGTTGTGGGTGCCACTATGGACCTTTTAATCCGCTACAGACCTTTTAGCCCACTATGAGTCTTGTAACCCTGCCGTTTTTACATCAAGACAGCTGCAGTTCTCTACTAACAGCTGGTTGTGGCTTTGGGTGACTCTTGTCAGTGAGTGCAAAGGCCTAGAGGACATAGCATTGGAGCTTAATTATCTGAGGATGATAAATAAGACCAGAGTTCCTAGACAGGAAAGCTGAGAGCTGACAAGGAGGGCTACCAAATCTTTGCTGACTAAGATAAGGCACATTTAAAGCCAGTTTGCAAATCCTTCTACAAGTTTAATATAGGCTATTAAATTTAGGATGCTTAAAACTAATGTGTCTTCACAAAAAACAAATGTGTCTTTGAGTTAGTCAGTATCGGTGACTTTCCTTGAGGTCCTTAACTCTTCATCAGCCACTCTGGAACATCGCATCTGGACACTTAGCAACATGCAGTATTTTTGTTTTAACTTTTTATTGATTCTTTCACTTCATGCACCCCAATCCCACTCATCTCCCTGTCCCTCTATATCCATCCTCTGCTCTTGCAACCTCCCCTCCAAAAGAAAACAACAAATAAAAATGAAAAATAATTTAAGAAACCAACAGCTCACCAAGGAAGCTGCAATTTGTCACAATGTGTGACACAAACAGCTTTCACCCAAACAGCTTTATGTCAAATGTTCATTGCAGTGAGTCACTGGTCTAGTTCAAGACCTCTGGCTTCTGCTACACTATCAATACTGGATCTTCACTGGGACTCCTCTAGGGTATCCTGCTATTACCCTGTATCATGTAGGTCCTGCAGCTTTGGTTCTGCAGGACCAGCCCCTCCAACAGTTCATACACGAAGTAGATGATGGGGTAGACCAACTCAAAGCCCTGGGTGGTAGTTGAGTTGGTCAGCCCTCCAGTTCCTCTGGCACCACTTGGGCCAACTCTACAGCACTGCCTAGGTGAGATGCAGGGTCTGCTCTCCAGACTACCCTACCACAAGAGTCAGCTCTACTATGCTGTCTTGGAGAGTACAGGGTTGGGGGGCACTCTACTGCTTGGGCAAGGAGCAGCAGGGAGGGGACATCTCCCCAGAGTGTTGTAGCAGGCACAAATGGAAGGGCCAGATCTCCAGCTCTCCAATTCTCAGGGCCAGTTCATCTGCACTGGGAGGGAGCATCTCTCCCAAACCCATGCCATTTGTATGGGTGAAAAGAGACAGGAACATGCAATATTTTGACTTCAGCAAGCCTCTGGCACTCTTTGGACCTCAGTCTGTTTAAGCTCCTTAATCCAGAAATTCTCTGTTCATCAAAGTGTGCCCTCTTGCCATTTTCAGGCTCTAGATTAGAGTCAGTTACTAGGCTCTCGTTTGAGCTTTGATTTCCTTTCTTCTTTCAGCCTTTCCTACAAACTCATCTCACAGCTAACTTTGACTTTTAGTGGACTAAAACTGCAGCAACAGCGCATCAAAGTTGTGTCCATTTATAACTAGCAACCTTCCACAGCTCTCTTCATCTTGCTAATCATCTGTTCTCACATACCTTTATTTTTCCTGGAATTTCAATTTGAGCATGTATCTGTGTACCTCTGAAACCCTCTCATCACATGCTCCCTGTAACTTCATCTCATAGAAAAGTTGCGAGCTTTACCTGATAATATCCACAAGAGCCTGGCCCAGAATAGACGCGTTTCATTTCCTAAACATGCTGAAGTCACAAGAAGTAAGCCCTTGCTTTTTGCATAAGAAGTCAGCTCTACCAAGTGAAACGATGACACATGTGGATGTTAGTTCCCAAAAGATCAGTCAGTCACTGATCCAAATTGTACTTTCATGTCTCAGAGTCTACAGGTAACCATGGTAATGGCACCAGAGTGACTTCATCTCACTACCAGCTAGTAGTACTGCCTGTGGTTCTCACCAACTCCCTTAAGTTATTAATGAACAAAATTTAGTTCACTTCATCTGTGCATAATATATACAACTGGTGGTCCTCACCTTCAGATAGCTCATCCCTAATATTTTTAAACAATTAAGTAGCCCAAACCCTTTAATATTGGGACCTTTTAGTCATGGTAGTTGTAGATGATACTTCTGACTTAGTAAGTTAATTTTCTTTATGGTAAGTTAATCACACTCCTTATAAGTATACCCTCAAATTGAACAATTTCCAGCTCTTGTGATTTGCTTTGAAAGCAGAATAAACATACATTTCCAAGTTCGATTAGTGGCCAACCATTTAAAAGCAAACTCTTCAGTACACGTGTTGCTGTAGCCACTAATACTGAGCACATTTGATATAGTTCACCACAGTTCCAGGCTAATGATGAATAATTTATAGAACTAACAGATACAATTTGGGCAATGCTTTGGACATATTTACATTGTGAATATTATTTGCTATTGATATAACATTTAACTGGCCATAGTTTATTCAGTTGATATATCTGGCATCTCAGTCAATACATATTGGGAACCTTTCTATGTACTGGACGTTTAGAATACAGCTGTGATCCAAATGCAGTAAGCCCGTGCCCCAGAAACTTTGTGTTTTCACATGAAGGCCATTACTGATGAATGATACACCGGGTAGAGATGAATACCATGAATAAATTAAGCAAGCTGTGAAAACAGGATATCTGCATTTAGTAGAAGATGCCATACACCTCCCTCCAATACCATAGAGCAACACCCCCAGAAAATAGCAGAGGACAGAGTATTCCAGCCATATTTAACAAAATATGTGATGGCCCTGGAGAATGTATAATCTGAGGGTCCCTCAGGAACTGGGTAAAGAAAAATAATTCAGTGAATAATGTTAGCAAATGAGGTTGGAGATTGGAAGCTGGATTGCACAGATGTCTGTAAGTAAAACCTTGAGTACAATGAAACATGAAGCCAGTGGGTGGGCACAGCCTAGTATGGAAGCAAGAAACCTTAATAGGAATCCAGGTACACAGTGGGCAATTGTAGTAGAGGTGACAATTTAGCTGTAAGAGGTGAGAAGTGGCCAGCTACAGGACATCAGTTGTTAATTGATTGAGTCTGGGGTGCCAAATTATAAGAGGAATGAGAAATTATTCCAAGAGTTTTGAGCAGTGAATTAATATTATTTGTTATGGTTGGGAATAGTAAAGGAAGAATAGAATTGGAGGAGGCTGAGAGATCAGAAATTCACATTTACGTACTTCATGCGAGGTTCCTGTAAGACCATCAGAAGAACCATAGAAGTATAAGTGATATAAGGATGCTGTTAAAATCTTGAGATGAGATTATACAGAGAATGAATACAGATAGAAAAAGGAAATTTGGAACTGAGTCCTAAGTCCTCCAAAGTTTAAGAGTGTGAGAGAGAGAAATTACACCAAATTTTAGCCTCCTTGTAAACCATACTCAAACCTCTCTGCCCAGCCAGATCCTGTATCTCTGCACCAGAGTCGAGTTTGGCAAGTTGATGAAACTAGAAAAGATCCTATTAAGTGAGGAAACCTGACCCAGAAAGATAATGTCACATGTTCCCTTTCATCTGAGGTTCCTAGCTCCAAGTCCTCAGATGTGAGTTCATAGCCTAGAGTAACTGCAGAAACCAGGAAAATAAAACAGGACAGTGCCAGGGTGATGGGTGGGGAGCAATAGAAAGAATAACAGAGTACAAGTGATTTGAAGGAGAAAATAAGAAAACAGAAATCTTTAATTAGGGATGGAAGAAAGATTAATACAGAAGAAGAAGGTAGGAGGATAAAATAACATAAGGACACCTGAAAAAGTCATAAGGAATCATTATCTACATACCCCAATTGCAAATCATACATATAAGTATGTATATACACTTTTTAAGTGAAATATTCCCATCTGGGCTGACGATTATCTCTCCAAAAGCCAAAGATCACCTAACAAAAAAACCCAAGAATAGACATGAGAACCCCCCCCCCAATTTGGTTTGTTGATCAGGTTTGTCCACGCCTCATGTAAAACATTAACAGACTATTGCTATTACTCTTGGTTTCCCCAAGAGATGGAAGGTAAATCCTGAAGGTATTTCTGAAGATGGCATGTACTTCAGACACAGGACCCAGAGGACTTGAATCGGTTCTGACATGAAAGCCTTCTCCATAAGGACTATTTTTCCTTATACCAGAAGTCATCATGCAAGGTTCCAAGGGAGGGAAGCAAACAATACTCATATCCAGCAAGATGCTTATGAATAAAACAACACCAAAATGGCATGCTAGCCCGAAGAATGCAAGAGTGGCACTCATTTCTTTGCAGTAACCAACAGGTCTCTAATTGAATTTAAGACCCACTCAACAAGAGGTCAATTATTCCTGGTACTGGAAAACCAGCCAATCACCCAGGATTAGTGAACTCATGAATTATGGAGAAGAACCTACAACTGCCACCTTATCAAAGCAGTTATTTCCTAGCTACACTCTAAATATTTATCCTTACACCCACGGATAAGTTAGGTTCTCACTACTCATCAAAACATTTCTCTTTACAACAGATGGAGATCATTACAGAAAACCACAACTGATCAAAATGCATAGAACAAATGACCATGTGGTGTCCAGCCCTGCCTGATACATCTGCAACACAACTTCTGCTGATAAGGCTCAGGTATCCTAGCAGAAGAAACAGAAGGATTGTAGGAACCAGAGGAACAGAACATTTGGTGAGATTACATCTCCTAGAAATGTCAGAGAAGCTATTACCATGATGCCTCACCAACATGACTGCCTAAACAAGACCTGAACAAAGACGACACCAATAGACCTGCTGGTGTGGAATGGGGAAAAAAATTTATGGTGCCCCAACCCTAGACAAAGAACTACAGGCAATATGGAATGCCAAGAATGGAATCTTCCCCAAGGAAAAGCATATGAACTGGTTACCTAATACCTAGTGGTCAGCCCTAAAAACATATGCATACAAGTAATAGTTTACAAACTAAACAGGTTGTATTTATATATTTGTATGTGTGCAAAAGGTTGGAGACAGGAAAGGAAGGTAAAAAATGACATGTAATTTTATTCTGTTTTAAAAAATAAAAAAATAAGCAAGATTATGCAGCAAAGTAACCAATTCTAGTGTCAACCATGGTGCACATTTAGGGCATCTCCAAACAAGCACGGACACTAAGAAAGAAAAAGTAATCTATCGAGTACTCTTGAGATGAGAACTGAATATTGACATTAACTTAGGCAACATGAAAGTCCTAAGTAATCTTAGTAAGAGTCATTAAGCAAAATGACTCCGAGAGAGATTGGGAGACCAGAAGTGCATTGACTCTATAAATAACTTCTTCAACATGTCCATAAAAGGAGGAGCCATGGGAGGCTTAGCTGGAAGGAATAAGTAGCATTCTGGGATGGTATCTTATGCAAGTTTAGAAATGCTGTGTGTTTATGCAAGAGGAAATTCATTTTGTGGGAATGGCAGGAGGTAATTCAGGAGTAGTATGTAACAGGCAAGAGTGCCTAGACCCAGAACCCAAGATAAAGGACTGAGAAACAGTATATAGAGAGAGGTGGGAAGTTCATGGATTTGGTGTTTGGAGAATCAGGAGATTGTTTTGATCAGAAGCAAGGTCTCCTACTGTGGATCTAAGGGAAAAGACAAACAGCTGAGGACAAGAAATCTGTCCTCTGTGAGCTGAAGAGGAACTGACTGACTAGGAAGACACCAGGATCTGCATTTCAATGTTTTCCACATCATTAACTTCACTAAGTCACTTAACATGTGCCTAGTGTACAGACTTAACTACCCAAGGATGAGCTAATAATTTCTACCTGACCTAGTTTCTGATTATCATAATTGTAAGCCAGCAACAAAAGAGCTAAGTCTTGTTCACAAATTCACCACTCTGCTGAGTCCTGTCTACAACAGATGCTCCCAAACATGACATGGTAACAAATGAGGACCCCTGACTCGATAGCTTTTGTCACAAATGATCTCACTCACAAGCATTCCCTTTCTCACCTCATGCTAGCGCAGTTTGAAGTATCCTCCCAGCTGATTTTTTTTTAAATGTAGCTGTTTTTAAGAAAGTATCTTATGGTTGATATCCATCTATTTTTAATTAGCAAAACGTTGTTTTGCAGTGTCTAATGGAGTGGTTGAGAGCTTAAAAGCTTCATGAACTAAGAACATTTTGCCAAAATCAAGTCAACCCAGAAGAATGAAAAGTTTGGGTTGACTTCAAAACTTTATGCTTCCAAGAAAAAGAATGTGCAAAATCTGAAGTTCTAGCTTTTCACATTCTGACATTAAACATGTGAAGATTCTAGGTCAGGGCTGGATTAACAGCATGAACATTTGGGGATGGATCCAACTGCGAATTACACTAGGATTTTTAAGCCAAACCTCACTGAATGGTCTGCCTAGCAACCATATTTTTCATTTCAATTTGTTTACTTATTTATAGCAATAGAAATTCTGCTTTTACTCAGCCTCAAGCTATTTCTAAAGAGGTCACAGAAATGGATGGCTTTGTGTATCTCTTGAGAAAAAAATAGAAAATCTGCTGTTTTTCAACCAATGTAGGATATTAATCTTATTTTTCTCATAAAATTAATTGATAAACATGGAAAGATTGTGGTTTTGGAAACAACCACAGAAGTGTAATTTTTTTAATTTAATGCACAGTAGAGTCCACCCTCCTTGATGCCAGCTCTGAGTACATAGAAATCTACAGTTATGTGGCTACATCTCCAAGACAGTGAACCACTCCCCATATCTGGAAACTACCAATCTGTTTTCTCTACATACAACTTGCTTCATTCAAAAAGTCATACAATCAGACTTACACCACAGGGCCTTCTGTGTTCAGCCTCTCACTTAAAGCACTTGAGATTCTCCCATATTCTGGTGTTCCTCAGAGTTTTTCCTTCTGTTGCTGAGAAGTTATTGTACAGATGTAACAGTTAGCTTTCTATTTATCAGTTGAGCTCTTTGCAGTTTTTAGTGATCCTAAATAAAGCTACACTGAGCATTCCCATCCAGGTTTTTCTGTGAACCTAATTTTTTCCATCTAGTCAGTCAATGCAACCATCCAGTTGTCCATCCATCATCCATCCATCCATCCATCCATCCATCCATCCATCCATCTATCTTATTGAGCTTTTAAGACAGGGTCTCACCATCTTATTGGGCTTTAAAGACAGGGTCTCACTATGTAGCCTGAGTTAACCTCAAAACCATGAACTTATTCCTTCTTAAGCCTTCTAAGTGCTGAGATTATGAGAACATGTCACCTCATCCTGTCAACAAATACTTTTAACTATTATTCATGCCACACCTACTCTGTGGATATTAGCATCCTGATACAAACTTAAGTCTCATAGTGCAGAGTTTGAGGAGCATAGGCTCTTCAAATTCATTTTACTTAGCAAATAAAATCTCCAATACTCACAAAGTTTGTAGCACTTAGTTGATATTTGGTAGCTCCATGGATATCAATATGTATTCAAGCATAAGATTAATTGCAACCCTTCAACAGCTTCGTCAGTGTAAGGTCCCTCTCTGCTATAATATAATTGAAGTTCTAACTCTAATTCTTAAAACTTAATTTACATGGTTCTTCCGGTTCTAGGAAATAACACTACATTAAAAAGACATAAATACTAAGATTTAAAATTCTAATAGCCCTCTATCAGATGTAGGGTTGGGAAAGATCTTTCCCAATCTATAAGTTGCCATTTTGTCCTATTGACAGTGTCTTTTGCCTTACAGAAGCTTTTCAGTTTCATGGGGTCCTGTTTGTCAGTTATTGATCTTAGACCTTGAGCCATTGGTGTTCTGTTCAGGAAAATTTCCCCTGTGCCAATGTTTTTGAGGCTCTTTCCCACTTTCTCTTCTATTAGACTCACCAACTCTAGGTTTTTTTAAGTATTCAATTTTTTCATTTTTTTTAAATTGGTTATTTTATTTATTTACATTTCTAGGTTTTATGTAGAGGTCCCTGGTCCACTTGAACTTAAGCTTTCTACCAGAGGATAAAAACAGATTTGCATTCTTCTACATGCAGACTGCCAGTTAAACCAGCACCGTTTGTTTAAAATGCTTTCTTTTTTTTCCACTGTATGGTTTTGGCTTCTTTGTTAAAGATCAACTGATCATATGTGTGTGTGTGGGTTCATTTCTGGAACTTCAATTCAATTCCATTGAACTACCTGTCTGTCTCTGTACCAATATCATGTGGTTTTTATCACAATTGCTCTGTAGTACAGCTTTAGGTCAAGAATGGTGATTCCCCCAGAAGTTCTTTTATTGCTATGAATTGTTTTCACTATCTGGATTTTTGTTATTCCAATGAATTTGAGAATTGCTCTTTCTATCTCTGTGAAAATTTGAGTTGAAATTTTGATGGGGATTGCATTGAATTTGTAGATTGCTTTTGCTAAGATGGCCATTTTTACTATGTTAATCCTACCAATCCATGAACATGGAAAATCTTTCCATCTTCTGAGGTCTTCTTTGATTTCTTTCTTCAGAGACTTGATGTTCTTGCATTACAGATCTTTCAATTGTTTGATTAGAGTTACACCAAGATATTTTATATTGTTTATGACTATTGTGAAGGGTGTTTTTTTCCTAATTTCTTTCTCGGTCCATTTATCCTTTGTGTAGAGGAAGGCTACTGATTTGTTTGAGCTAATTTTCTATCCAGCCATTTTGCTGAAGTCGTTTATCAGGTGTAGGAGTTCTCTGGTAGAATTTTGAGGTCTCTTATGTACACTGTCATATCATCTACAGATAGTGATACCTTGACTTCCTCCTTTTCAATTTGTATCCCTTTGTCCTCCTTTTGTTGTCTACATATTTTTATTCATTTTTTTTTTGCTCTAGCTAGAACTTGGAGTACTATATTGACTAAATAGGGAGAGATTGGACAGCCTTGTCCTTGATTTTAGTGGGAACGCTTCGAGTTTCTCTCCATTTAATTTGATGTAAGCTGTTGGTTTGCTGTATATTGCTTCTATTACTTTTTTTGTATGTGCCTTGAATTCCTTATCTTTCCAAGACTTTTAAACATGTAGGGATGTTGTATTTTGTCAAAGGTTTTTTTCAGGATCTAATGAGGTGACCATGTGATTGTTTTCTTTGAGTTTGTTTATATAGTGAACTACATGGATACATTTCCATATGTTGAACCATCCTGCATCCCTGGGATGAAGCCTACTTGATTGTAATGAATGATCATTTTGATGTGTCCTTGGATTCAGTTTGCCAGAATTTTTTGAGTATTTTTGCATCGATACTCATAAGCTAAAGTGGTCTGAAGTTCTCTTTCTTTGTTGGGTCCTTGTATGGCTTAGGTATAAGTGTAACTATGATTTCATAGAAAGAATTAGGTAGTGTTCCTTCTGTTTCTATTTTGTGGACTAGTTTGAGAAGTATTGGTATTAGGTCTTCTTTGAAGGTCTGATAGAATTCTGCACTAAAAGCCCAGGGCTTTTTTTGTTTGGGAGACTTTTAATGACTGCTTCTATTTCCTTAGGGGTTATGGGACTGTTTAGATAGTTATTGGGTTCTTATTTAATTTTGGCACCTGGCATCTTTCTAGAAAAATTATCGATTTCATCTAGATTTTCCAGTTTTGTTGAGTATGGGCTTTTGTAGTAGGATCTGATGATTTTTTTTTTATTTTCTCAGTTTCTGTTGTTATATCTCCCTTTTCATTTATGATTTTGTTAATTTGGATACTGTCTCTGAGCCCTTTAGTTAGTTTGGCTAAGGGCTTATCTATCTTGTTGATTTTTCAAAGAACCAGCTCTTAGTTTTGTTTATTCCTTGTATAGTTCTCTTTGTTTCTAGTTGGTTGATATCAGCCCAGAGTTTGATTATTTTCTGCTGTCTACTCCTCTACCAACCCTACATCTGATAAACAGCTAATATCAAAAACTTACAAAAGACTTGAGAAGTTAGACTTCAGCAAGCCAGATAACACATTTAAAAATGAGGTATACAGCTAAACAAAAAAATTCCCAAGTGAGGAATCTTGAATGGCTAAGAAGCACCTAAGGAAATGTTCATCATCCTTAGTCACTGGAGAAATGCAAATCAAAATGGCCCTGAGAATCTACCTTACACCAATCAGAATGGCTAAAACTCAGATGACAGCAGATGCTGGAGAGGATGTGGAGAAAGAGGAACATTCCTGTATTGCTGGTGAGATTGCACACTGGTACAACCACTTTGGAAATCAGTCTGATAATTCCTCAGAAAATTGGAAATACTTCTACCTGAAGACCCAGCTATACCACTAATAAGCATATACCCAAAAGATGCTCCAACATATAGCAAAGACACATGCTCCACTATGTTCATAGCAGCCTTATTTATAGTAGCCAGAAGCTGGAAAGAATCCAGATGTCCTTCAACAGAGGAATGGGTACAGCAAATGTAGTACATTTACACAATGGAGTACTACTCAGCTATTAAAAATGACGACCTCGCCGGGCGTGGTGGCACACACCTTTAATCCCAGCACTTGGGAGGCAGAGGCAGGTAGATTTCTGAGTTCAAGGCCAGCCTGGTCTACAGAGTGAGTTCCAGGACAGCCAGGACTACACAGAGAAAGCCTGTCAAAAAAAAAAAAAAAATGACAACCTCACAAATATTTCAGGCAAATGGATGAAAATATCATCCTGAGTGAGGTAACCCAGACCCAAAAGGACATACATGGTATGTACTCACTGATAAGTGGAATTAGCCTAAACATTCACAGTACCCATGATACAACTCACAGACCATATGAAACTTAACAAGAAGGAAGGCCAAAGTATGGATGCTTCAATCCCACTTAGAAGAAGGAACAAAATAATCACAGGAAGCAGAGGGAGAGAGACCTGAGTGGGAGAGGAGAGGGGAAGGTAAAAATGGGGCAGGTTCAGGTATGGGAAGAGACAGTAGAGAAGTCTAAAGGGCCAGGAAATTGAATAAAAATATGTAGCAGTAAGGGCTAGGGAATGGGGAGAACCACTAGAAAGTCCCAGACACCAGGGATATGAGAGGCTCCCAGGACCCAGTGGGGATGACATTAGCTGAAATATCCAACAATGGGGAGACAGAATCTAAAGAAATCAATTCCAGTGGACAAACATGGCCCCCAGTTGAGGGATGGGGCCACCAACCCATCTCAAAATCTTTAACCCCGAATGGTTCCTATCTAAAGGAAATACAGGGACAAAAATGGATGCGAGACTGAAGGAAAGGCCATCCGAAGACAACCCCACCTTGGGATCCATCCCATCTGGAGACACCAAAACCTGACACCATTGCTGATTCAAAGAAGTGCTTGCAGACAGGAACCTGGTATAGCTGTCCTTTGAGAGACTCTGCTAGCACCTAAGACAGATGCAGATACTCACAGCCAACGATTGTACTGAGCCTGGGGACTCCAATGGAAGAGTTAGAGAAAGGACTGAAGAAGCTGAAAGGGATTGCAACCCCATAGGAAGAACAATATCAACTAACTTTACCCCTCACAAGTCCCAGGAACTAAACCATCAACCAAAGAGTATATACATGAGTGAGTCCATGGCTCCCACTACATATGTAGCAGAAGACAGCCTTATCTGTCATTAATAGGAGGGGAGGTGCTTGGTCCTGTGGAGGTTTGTTGCCCCAGTGAAGGAGGATGCTAGAGGGGTGAGGTAAGAGTGTGTAGGTAGGTAGGTGAGGGAGCACCCTCTGAGAGGTAAAGGAGAGGGAGATGGGGTGGAGGGTTTGTGGAGGGGAGACTGGGAAGGGGGACAACATTTGAAATGTAAATAAATAAAATAATTAGTAAAAAATAAGTTCTAACAGCAATTCAAAATGTGTCATTAGCATTACTTTTTAATGTCTTCTATTTCTAGAAATAGGGTCATGATTTTCCTTGGCTGCATGGTGTTTTCAGGCTTACTAAATGGATGTTATCTTGTGCCTAGAGAGAGAAATGACCATCTATAGTGGGAGACTGAGCAGTGCAGATAGAGTTCAGAGTCAGAACCTGACAAAAAGGGCACAATGCATTATCCCGGAAGAAGATACAGAAACTTCCTCTGAAGTCACAGTTAAGGCAATCCTCAGCCTTGGTTCCTTCCTGTCTTATGACGATACAGTGAGTCACAATGCTCAGAAGCCCTTTGGATACAGGCAGAGTACCACACTCACTGCCTTCTCCATCTGACAACACCCATATGACTGATTACACAACAGCACTATTAAATTTAGAGACCATTTACAGAACACAAAAGACTAATAAGTCATCCCTAAATAATGCCATGTGATTCTGTCTTTATGGGGGACTAATAGAAGCCAGGTGTTGCTAAGCCCCATTTCACACTGAGTCTTACGTGATGTGAGACAGATTATACTTCTACAAACTTCCCCAAGCCCTGACATACTGTATGAGAGGAAATAATGCCTGAGTCCAGGTAGAAAATACTGCTATACAAAGCACAAAAGCACAAAGTCTCTATTTCCACTTCTGTTTCCTTCCCATTACTTTAGTCGAATGTGTCTCAAAAAAACAAAACCAAAAAAAAATATTTTTATAAAGAAAACAAACAACATAAAGAACTGGTTAAAACTCTGGAAAATAGTCAAGAGATCAAACCTAAAAATCAATGAAGTCGAAGAAGGAAAAAGATCAAGATGGAAGTTATCAATAAGCTATGATAATATGTGAAATACAAAAGAAAATTTCCAACCCTAGAAAAGGCAATGGACATTCAAACACATGGAGCACTCAGACCTCAACAGATGAGTCCAGAGAAGAACATCACAGTCTAAACTTCAGAGATGCTGTATAATTACCTGGAACAATCTGTTGAGTTTTCGTTCATCATTTATCTCTTTAACACCCTGCTGAGCCAGTGTGATGGTGCACACCTGTAATGTCACCACTTGGGAGCCTAAGGCAGGAGGATTGACAGTTTGAGGCCAGCATGAACTCTACAGGGAAACTTTTTCTCAAAATATAAATTAAAAAAAATATATCAAAATTCTTGATCCTTCTATTTAAAAATACACAAAGTGTCAGTGGACTGTGTGTAATCTCCTGAGCTTCTCTCTGAGCCACACTTTAAAGACTCTGATTGGTATTAGTGGAATGTAACTTCCTAAACAAACAGGGTATAGTTTTTAAGAGTTGCTTATTATTTTTCTAAATACAATGAACAGAAAATATTTATCTAAATGTGTGTAGCTGATCTTCCTCAGACTTGGCATAGAGTTATCTCTAATCTGAAATTCTTTGCAACTTATTGATTTCTGTAATAGTTATTGAATTCCCTCATGTATTTGAAGAATCTGTCTTTCAGGGATATTTTTTACAAATTTTCATCTTTGCTAGAAATTCACATTTTAGATAGAATTTTAAGGTATCCTGAAATACGCTCAAGAAATGTTCCCAAATTATTTCAACTTTTTAAAAACCTTTTTCTTCATGATGTTCCTAAGTAACTGAATTCCCTGATCTTAAGTCTAAGTTGTTTCTTTCATCTGAGGGGAATCTAATCAATCTGGTCATTACCAGATTTCAAACTATATAGTACAAAGACACTGGTTATACAGCTCTACACAATTAAATTTATGTACCGTATTCTTAAGTTTCCTAAATGAGCTAAGTTGTATCTTTAAATTACTTCTTCTAAAATATTAAAGGAATACTCTGAGATACGAATGGAAAAATATCTGATACTGTAATTAAAACTTAAAGCTAAAGGAGATGTTAGAGGTTACCAAACATCATAATTTATAGATAAGGAGACTGGGGCCTAAGAAACCACAATGAATTAACTGAGGTGAAGACCCAGAGAGGCTGTGGAGAGCTGGATTGTTGTAGCTCAGGGTGCAATCCTGCTAGGCTTCTCTGGCTTCTGAAACATGAACCCCAGAGAGCACAGAAGTAACCATGACCTCCTATTCAGTGCCTCAAAACTCACTTAGCCATGCTACTTTCTGAAGAGGATAGGAAAAACCAGATTTCCCATTGAGTCTTCCCACATTCTTTTTGACGGTAACACACGCCACATATCTATTAAAATATTTATTGTCATCCATCTTAAGGTTTTTAACTATTACTGAAAGACTATAAAATAGAAATAAACATGGGCCTTCACTGGAGAGGGATAAAAAGCTTTCTCTCCAAGTAGCTTATAAAAACTCCAGGTTTCCTGTGTGAGTTAAAAGTAAAAATAGATGAGGGTTTTATGAGATGATTAAAAATCTTTGTTGGTTTAAGCTGTACCCATTAGTTTTTATTTTATCTTCTTTGCAAACATGACCAGTTGAGGAGTTGTATGTGATCTCTTCCTTATTCCCCATATCTCCCCCTGCCACTTGGTTGCAAGGCCTGGGCAGGCTCATTCATAGGGAGGGCTTGAAGAAAGTGTATGATGCAAGGTTGTCTTACTTGACCACTAATACTAGTAAGTTGTTATACTATGAAGTTGTCATTCTACACAATCAGCTGCCCTTGTGTGGAAATCGTTATGCTCCAGATTTGATCAAGGACTGCATGTCTGCATTAGGCCTGCTATCACATATCACATATGTAATGGTTTGTATATGCTTGGCCCAGGGAGTGGCATTGTTAGAAAGTGTGGTCCTGTTGGAGTAGGTGTGTCACTGTGGGCGTGGGCTTTAAGACCCTCATCCTAGATGCCTGAAAGCCAGTCTTCTGCTAGCAGCCTTCAGATGAAGATGCAGAACTCTCAGCTCCTCCTGCACCATGCCTTCCTGGATGTTGCCATGTTCCTGCCTTGATGATAATGGTCTGAACCTCTGGACCTGTAAGCCAGCCCCAACTAAATGTTCCTTATAAGAGTTGCCTTAGTCATGGTGTCTGTTCACAGCAGTAAAACCCTAACTAAGACAACATACATAGATATAATGGCCTTCTCTAACCGTAGTAGCTTATGACATGGAGCTGCCGTGATGCCCATTTAAGTCCCAGTCCAAAGGCTGTACCCTTATCTTTTCTGACTGTCATCCATTAAAAACAAATTCATAGTAATTTTAACATATGCAGTCTAATTCCCTAGAGTATTTTCCATAAACCACTTCAGGTATACTGCCTAACTACTATCTTATCACTTCTTCTTAGGACACACAAAATTCATGCAACAGTAGACTCCATCTACCCACATCTTAAATAGAACCATTAAACATTTAGTTACTGTGGAAACTGAAAGCTTCTGCCTAATATCTGTCTATGGGGAAAAAAAAAAAAACCCTGAGAAGTCATCAAGCATGTGATTAACCAGAGGACACAGTCAGATCTTTGGTAAATGGTAAGAGCCATCAGATGCACAAGGGGCTGTTGTCAATAAGGCAGGGGCCAGGACTGAGAAGTAGTTACAGTGATATCCTCTGCTGGCTTAAAGCTAAGCCAGAGAGAAAATATCATTACTCGTGGATCCTGAGTATCTGTCATTATCTCCTGGTATCTCTAGGGTCCTTATTATTTTTCACTAAAGATATCTGTGACCTGTGTCCCCAGATCTTTGCTTTCCATTTCTCAAAGCTGAAACAACAGAGGTCTGAAAATAATTCATGTCATGATACATTATATTTTTAACATATGTTGATATTTCACTTCACTTAATTTTATGTATAATGTGCATTACTTGTCTATTACATGAATGTATAAGTATACATATATGTGTGTCATAATAAGAACTGCTACTTATTGAACATTTACTGGATGTTGGGCTAGATATTGCATTAATTAACCATAATAACTCCATGAGGCTATTTTACAGGTATGAGCCTAAAAGCATGCTTCATAATCTGAACCTGAGAAACAAGAATATATATAAGGTTCCAGAAGCTGGAAAGATGGCTGTGTTGAAAAGCACTGGCTGCCCTTTCAGAAGATCCAGGTTTGAGTTCCAGCACCCACACGTTGGCTCACAACTGTAGTTCCAACTCCAGTTCCAGGGGATTGACACAATTTTCTTGTTTCCATAGGTACCAGGAACACACATGATACATGGATACAAATGTAGGCAAAACATTCATACATACAATTTTTAAAGGAATATATAATGTATAGAAAGTTGAAACAGAAAGAAATGGAGAGATAGAGACAGAGAGAGATACAGAGCAATTCATTCTTTCCCAGATATAGACATTACTATCTATGTAACCCTGAGAAGTCAAAGCCAGACAGTAAGAAGCAAATCCCAAAGCTGAGCTAAGATTTATCTAAAATTTAGGTGGATCTGATGAAAACTTAGATTCTGAATTAAAGTTTCTCAGTCATTTTGATGGTTGTTATGATGGAATTTGGCCAGAGGACCCAAGAAACCAATCCATTCTATCTTTAACCAGGGAAGAGAAGGGGACAAAAGAGGGGTAAAAGAAAAGACAAGAATAAGAGAAAGGAAAAGAGGACCATGCTGGCCCAGGGCAACCAGAAGAAAGTCACCCAAGCACCTGCTGTGGACATTGCTACTATGGTGGGTCAATGTGTGATAGAGAGATGGGAAAGATGGAGTATGCTGGAAGACAGAAGGAAAAGAAAGCAATGCCAAGGGGTTTGTACACGGGGAGAAAGGTGGAATTGGAGACTCGATGGTGGTAAGGAACAGGCAGATATGGATGAGGTCCTGCCTGCCGGGCTGCCATCAATGGTCATATCTGAGTCCATAGTCCTGCTGCAGCTGGTGTCTGTGTCAATATCTGTGGCCTAAGTTACCACCAAAGGCTAAGCAGATGTCCATGGTCTGTGCTGCTATGGGAGACCATGTGTTGCCGATGGGGGACATGCTAATCTGCGTGGCCTACATTGCCACCTGCAGCCATGGGGACAACCAGGCCCATGCTGCTGCTGGGGAGCATCTCTGGACAAATTTTCTTTATAAAATTACCTCACAGATAAAAGGTTACACAAAAAGGATTTACAGAAGGATGTTTATAGTAAATTCAAAGTAGTACTTCATTCTATGAGCTCATTATAAGTTCACAGTAACAGTTTCACATGGCCTTAATTTATCATAGTGCACACCTGTGGCCTCATCCTTGGATCTGACCTAGAATGAATGTTTTTCCTTGATCACAAATTTGTCCCAAGCCTATTTCTCTTAGTGAGATTTATGAAAGCTCATTGTATTCCCAGTTATGCAGTCTTTACTTACTATTCTATGAGAAGGTGGCACACTCTATTCTTGGTTCTAATTTTATTACATCTTTCTTACAAAACAACTAAAACCACCTCCTTAAACTTTCTTCCTAAAATTATTTGAATAAAATCAGAAATCTATAAAGTCATTAATTCATCTAAACAGCATTAATTCATGAAAGTTCATCTTCACGTTCACCTGCAGGAAGTTTGCCCAGTAGGGTGGACTATCACCCAGGAAGTAATCACATTAGGCTATAGGCAATAAGGGTCTCCTGGTGTCCACTTGCACCAAGTCACATAAATGAGGAAGAGTCTGATAATAACAAACATGAGAAAGCACAACAGTAGCAAGAAGCAGTCCTGGGACGAAGTCTCTGGGGCCTTTCCTCACCAGAATGCATTCATCACAGCCAAGCACTCATCACAGCTCCCTGTAGGCTGTCTACAGGGAGCTCACTTGTCCCTGCAGCTTTCCCTTAGTCTGCCAGAGAGGACTGGGGAAGAGGACTAATAACAACAATGTGACAGACTATGATCAAATCCATTGAGCTGCAGCTACTTTAATGAAAAGGATGAACATAGAGATTTGAAGCAGAAAAGAAAATTGTATGATGATTCCACTCGTCCTTACATTTTACTAGCCATCTGTGGTCACGTGGCCACATGTCAACACATGCCAGTTAAGAAAATGAGGCATTCAGCAGTTCCAGGCTCACATGTCTAAGGAAAATGCATACCCCAGAAGGAAAAAGAGGAAATACAGACAAGAGAAATTAGCATTCACAGAGACATAATCCTTATACACTATAGATGCCACCAAAGAATATTGTGGTCCCAACTCCCTGTGAAATGTGGTCCAGTCAAGCTTGACAATCAGTTCCAGCCATCTCTAATCTAGCTCCTTCATCTTGAATATCTAATGTAGAAAACTGAGTACAAAGGGCTGATATTATTGTGCTGGGCAACATAAACACAGAAAGGACACCTTTACACCAAATTTCTTCAGTGGCCTGAAAAGTTTCTGAGGTCAAGTAAGAGAAGAAACATGTTGTGTTTCATAACACCCTAAATTATGCCTTTCTTGATTGTTTTAACAACCCTTGCCATCAATATCTAAAAATATAATAATATTCTGATAAGATTTGTGTTGTTTGAGAAAATGGAATTAACAAAATGCAAAGCTCTATTCATAGTCATATCAAAGACTATGAGGTTGGTTTATTCCAACTCCTCAATTAACCAGCTTCCATGTCTTAGGAATCTCCCATGGAATCATGCCTACCCCAAGATGAAGCTCATTAGGCCTGCCTACTTTACACAAATTTAGTGCCTGGGCTCCTGTACAGCTCTTGTCCCAGGATAATTTTCATCATTTGCTGTGTAACATAAAAAAAAAAAAATCCCCTTCATTATGCAACAGCATGAGTTGAGACCCAGGAACGTATATGCAAAGTTAAGCCCTGACCCTCCAGTACTGTATGAAGTCAGCACTGGGCAGAAGAACTGTTACAAGAGGATCAGTATCCT
Organism: Arvicanthis niloticus; assembly: GCF_011762505.2. Lineage (NCBI taxonomy): Eukaryota > Metazoa > Chordata > Mammalia > Rodentia > Muridae > Arvicanthis > Arvicanthis niloticus. The sequence goes on from NC_047661.1 coordinate 133,212,396, forward strand.
GAACCCATCTATGTGAGAAGCCTTAAGCTTAAACTCTTGAAATTATTGCCAAATGAAGTTATACATACATATATTTTATTTTTATATATGTATATATATATTAGACATATTAACTTTTTCAAATAAATTGCAAAATTTTTATAACTTTGGCTCCTTTTTTTTCATTTTAAATTACCTCACAGGAAGCAGAATACACCAGTGGAATCACGTAGATAGAATCTCATAAGTAGGAGTAGTCCCTGAAGACAAAAGATAAGGTTTGGCAAAGCACTTGAGTTCTATTTTCTTCTAAATGTTCCATCTAAGCCACTGTTAAAGTACAGGGAGAAGTAGTTTTGTGTTTGTAGAAAGTGAAGGTGAAAAGTGGCTGAAAAGATGGCTCAGTAGCTAAGGGTGCATACTGCACTTGTAGAGGACCTGAGTTCAGCTCCTGGCACCAACATCTGGGTAGCTAATAACTACCAGCTCCTGGGAGTCCAGCCTTGGCCAGGCATGTAGAATCAGAGAATGAATGAGACCAGAAGTTTTCTCTCAACCTATCCCTCCTCTCCACCCTGTCTGGCACTCACCTGTATGTGTGCTCATATGGGCATATGTACACAACTTGTAAATGTGTGTGTGTGTGTGTGTGTGTGTGTGTGTGTGTGTGTGTTACTCATTTGTGTGTGTGCTCACAGGAGCATATGTACACAAACTTGTGCTCTAGTTCTAATCCTCTTTGGGCCAGAACTCCAGGTAAGTGGAACCCATGGGAAAAGGTGAGTTTTTTAAAGGTAGATGAACTCTTACAAACCTGATACAGTACAGTTAAGCAATACTATGGGAAGAACTCCCCAGGGAGAAGCTCCAAAGTTCTGGTTCTATTGCCTGGTTCCACTGTACTTAGAAGGCTCCCAAACTTGTCTAAGTAACTTCATTTTCCTCTCTAATCTTACATTCCTTCCATATCTGACCAGTGGTCATTTTCAGAAAAGAAGGGCAGTCCTAGCAGCAGGGGCACTTTAAGGAGTTGTTTATTATGAGTAGCAGATGTAGTGAGAGAGGTGAGATGGAGTACAGGCCTTTCTAGGCACTCTCTGCAAGGAATCCTGGCAGCTGTAATTCCCTTAGGCGGCTGACCATCATCAGAAGGCCTCTGAGAGATGATCAAGAGGTCAATTTTGACAGAAAATGGTAAAAATTGTAGATTGTTCATATTACTGCCCATTCCTGACAACTGTTCCTTCTTAAAGGCCAGTTCTGAAAGGTCAGAGCGTGGAAATACATGTGCCAGAAAAAGGCTTGCAGCAGGGCTTTTTACCATAAATGTTGCAAATTAGTGCTTCAAGGTCCCAGTGAGAAAAGACCTTTTAACTTTCTCTGCTGTTGACATCAGGATAATAACTGTGGGAAGAGTGGAAGGGCAGATCCTGTTTAAAAAAGAAAATTGGACCTTCGGGGAGAAAAGGAAGAATCTTCTTATATTTTCCCACAAATGCAAGACAATTGTACTAGGAAAATGCACCCTGTTATCACAACACAGCAAGGCAAGTTCCCAGAACATCTGAGAAATGGAAGTGTATTCTTCCCTAAACCATATATTCTTTTCTGTTTTCCCCTTTAAGGAGCAGTCAGATCCCAGTTTTCCAAAAGAAAGGAGTTTTACATATTTAGTAAATATGTTTAATGTGTATAATTCTATTAGAATTGCAGATACTACTGAGAAAAACCTTGGTCTAGGACAGAAGCAATGGAGGGACAGAATGAAAAAAATCAGGAAATTATGGACCTCATGACAGAATGTTGAAGTGGCTTTGTTCAATGTGAAAGAAGAATGAGATTAGAAATGAGGGTTAGAAAAATAAAAGGTCAGATATAAAACTTTGTAATAATTGCTTTCAATGAAAAGAAGATATTCATAATAAATGAACAAATAAATAAATTAATAAGTAGCACATTATCCTTAATCTACTTTGAATCTCTCGAAAGTAGGCATCAGGAAATACATTAAAATTAATGAATTAATTAATCTGATACCTACTTATTAAATACTAGAGAGATTTTTGTAGGGACAAAAAGTAATTTTTACAGAGCTGGAAGAAACGACAGAGTGGGTAACGTGCTTGTCACCTGGTATAATGATGACTTGAGTTCAGATCCTGGCACCTACATAAGACAAGGGCAGTAGCAACCATTTGTAACTCAAGTACTTTGGTGACTAGGTAGGAGGCAAAGCAGAAGAATCCCCAAGAGCTTACAAGCTATCTAGCCTGGCATACACAGCAGCAAAACAAGAGACCTTGTCTCAAAGTTGAAGGCATGAATTAATTCCTAAGGTTGTCCTTTGACCTGAGCCCCATGGCATTTGTATGTCCACGCTCACACACATACAAACCAACACACAAATAATAACAATGTAATGTCTACTGTACTTTGTAGCTTAGTGTTGTTGATGCTGTGTAAAGACATAAACAGATGTAGTTATGACTCTGATAAGAGTAGTAGCATGATATAAGAGAACATAGACCTAGAGATAGGGTGTCCTGGGATTCCTCCAACTCAACAATCAAGAAGAGAGGGTCAATGAGAGAACTGGTGAGTGTTTTATCTTTCCAGATCTTCGCTTTATCTTTTCTATGAGAGGAGGCAATAGAATCCCAGATATGACTGAAACCTCATCCCTCAAGTTTTCCACTCTTGAATCTCCTATTTCTGTCCAAATGTCAAGACCATGGTGAATTTCCTTCCCTTCAAGTGAAGTTAAGAAATCTCTTCCCTTTCTGACCTGGATTATTTCTTACAGGTACACTGATGGCAACTCATGACTCCCCCAACAAGAAACAGTGTCATCTGCAATCTACAGAGCAGGAAAAAAATGAATTAGTCCTCATGCCCTAAATATTGCTGGAACTCAGCCCCCAGGCTGCTAATAGTAACAGGACCAGCATATGCACAGCACCTTTCTGAAGCTGAGTAGCAGCTTCATGGTCTTGAGATATCTCTGAGTGACCATCTGGCAGTGGTCCAGCCACATGTATGACCTCATTTGCTTCATGGTCCAGTCAAACTAATGATGAATGTTTCATTACTTAACATCACTCTTGCTTTTCAGCCACAAACCCTACTGGCTACAAAACACAGGAATAAAGAGATGGCACTATGTTGCTGTCCCTTCATTACATGCTACCAGAAGGAGGGAGAAGTCCTCACAACACATGCTGCGTGCTGTGGGAAACTTAGTGATAAAGGTTAAGCACATAACAAGAAAGAAGGAACACACACTCTTCTAACACCAAATAGCCTCCTGCAACTTCTGAAACACATCTTTTAATACTCTATCTATCTCTTTCATACATCATACACATGCACACACACACACACACACACACACACACACACACACAAAGGGAACACACCTGCACTGAAAAAAGCAGTCTTTTGTTTTCTATGATTATTGTTTTTTTCAGTTTGAGTTACACAAACAATAAAAATTTTCTCTTTCAAAAATAAACTGCTGATTATATGTGCTTTTTAAATCACCCAGTTCCCTCAAACCTCTAAGTCCTCATATAAACCCAGTTAGCCTCTTACACAGGAAGAGCTCCTGGGTCCTCTTGCTAACTGATTCTGTCCTCTAAGCTTGTCAGGGCAACAGTGGGAGGAACTGCAACTAAGCATTAAAACCCAAAATCTTAGAGTTGGAGGAAAGGGTAAATTGATAAGCCTCTGATGTCTGTGTCTTCACTACATCCAGCTGAAATTCCAGGACATCAGAGGTTTGAGCAGGTCTGCTCAGCTTGCTTGATGAGTAGATACACCAAGGCTGTGTATTCTGCAATATACAATTCTCAAAGCAAATTTTAGTATCAAGATAACTTTTTGTTTGAATTCTGGAATCTAGTATTCAGGTGGCCTGCCTCTGTCATGTCTAATCCATATAATTCTGGGAGCTAGAAATTGGCTAAGTTTTAGAAGCTATGCTTGTGCTTCCCATAATTTCAGCTATTTTAGCCATTCTGGATTTCTGACAGGGTTGAAGACTTATAGTCTCATAGCCAATCCTGGCTATTTACTTTGAGAGAAAAGATTTGAGAGGATCGTTTTCAGCTGGCATTCATTCTAAAGCCAAGAAAAAAGCTACATTCAGAACTAAGTCTTTTAGTTAGGAGAGATGACAGAGGTTCTGTTTAGTCAACAAAATGATGGATTGGGTATTAGGTCTATCTTGTACTTTACTGATGCAAATTGGTATAGTTATGCCCTAATTGTATTTTGAGAGAAAGTTTTTTTTTTTTAATTTTAACAGGAAGGGTGATGAGCAGGAGGAGCTAAGGTGGGAGGAGTAAGGAGAGGAAGAGAAGGAGTAAGGAGAGGAAGAGGAGGAGTAAGGGAGGAAGAGGAGGAGTAAGGAGAGGAAGAGGAGGAGTAAGGGAGGAAGAGGAGGAGTAAGGGAGGAAGAGGAAGAGTAAGGGAGGAAGAGGAGGAGTTAGGAGGGGAAGAGGAGAAGGAAGATAAGGAGCTAGGAGAGAAGATGAGAGAGCAGAACATGGAGGCGGATGTTCACGTGTCTCCCGCAGTCAAAGGTAGTTGGTATATCTAGGTTGGGCACTGGGTTACACCTCTGATTAAGTGAGCAACTTGTTTTGATCATTACCAAATATAAAAGCCTTTGGATACTAAAAAACAAACAAACAAACAAAACCTTCACCAAGATCTTCAGGCCCAACTGCTTGTAATGGACAACAGAACATGTTTAAAATATTCCAAACCTATGACCCACAACTAAATTAAAACAAAATTGCTGAAGAGAAATGCATAGTTATGATGTCAATAAATAAGAATACAATCATAATAAATAATTATTTAAAAAAAGAATTATGAGTAGAAGTTGTGCCATGGAAAAAGCCATTGTTTTTTTTTTTTTAATCTTATTTCAGTGTGCACCCCAGGTTGAGAGCCATTGATGAAACAGAGAGATAATTTTAATCTTACTTTCTTGAAATTTTCCCTGAGGTAATTCTACTCACCTGAATTTATAAATCATTAAATCAAGAGTAGTCTTGCTCACTTCACCTGCCTTTACCTCACCAACAAACCATTTGAATGCCTATGTTTAAGCTCTGTAATGTATACACCTCCATGCCTGCCTTCCACCTCTGTGGTATAGCCATTAACAAGTCAGTACCAGCTGGGCATCAGCTTTATATTATATGCAAGGCTGATAATATATAATAATGGAAGCTACAACTGCTGACCGTAGGGAGTCCAAAAGGCAAACTCACCAGCAAGGTTGCTTGAATTGAGAGTTAGAAGCATGCACAGGGATATAGGGATACCAGGAGAGGAAGTCAAGGAAACAGATACAAGTAAAGGGGACTGGCATCTCTGGCTTCCCATGCAAATGGTGAGCATGGTAAACGTAGACCTGGATTATCAACTGTCAGCTTTTTAAGCACTTACCAGAAATAGCCACAAATGAAGGATAGCTGATTCTCACCCTTCCTACCATGAGCTTACCTTGAAAAAGCCTTAGCAATGTCTTGGAAATGCAAGAATGATAAAGGCAGACAGAAAAGTTGCATTAAGGTGGGTCTATCATGATAGAAAATGGATAGTAATGACTGAGGTGCTGGTACAATACTAGTGGACTAGTTTGATCATTGTATGAGGTGAACATAACACAACCCAAAATATATACATATCTTTCAACAGTCAAGTGTGTTGTGTGCACAATAAAAATAAGACTAAGGGCCTGATTTGATATCTACAAAATCAGAAAAAAATATAAATATTAAAACCTAAATATAAAAATATCTGATTTATTAGTTATATATTTATCTGGAATAATATACCATATAAAACAATTAATTGCATTTAAAATACTACTTTTTCCAAACTTGGATTTTACTGTGGTAATTATATTCAAATATTTCCTAACTTTTTGTACTTATTGAACACCACAGTTACTTTAATGAGACAATAATTGTTCATAAATACCACCTGTATTGATCAAAGTTTTCTGGCGAAGCAAAATGAATGGGAGATTTCAGAGATACATGATTTATAGGTAGGTAGATAGGTAGGTAGGTAGGTAGGTATACAATATAGATTATAGATAGAGAGGGATAGATAGAAAGATAATAGATGATAGACCCTGATTGACAGATAATAGACATATAGAAATAGATGATGGTGATGGATGATGATGAAGATAATAGATAGATGACAAAGAGATAATAGAAAAAGATAGATGAGAGAGATAGAAACATGATAGTTGATAGATGATTGACAGATAATAGATAAAATAGATAACTAAGGTAGATAGGTGATAGATAAGAAGTAAACAGACAGGTGGTTAATAGATTATCAGTAATAGGTAGGTAGGTAGATAGATAGATAGATAGATAGATAGATAGATAGATAGATAGATAGATAGATAGAAATGTATATGTCATAGCAATGGCCCCTGGCTTGTAATGGTTTAAGTACATGCAGCCACTTCGAGTTGAGTATTCAACCCACTACACTCCTGTCACCTCTTCTACCTAGTTTACTGCTATGTTCTCTCCCACAAAAAAAAAAAAAAAAAAAAAAAAAAAAAAGCAGAAAAAATAATTCTGTGAGCCCTAACAAACTGATTCTTAGCTCATGCAGAGAAGCAAACAACCCAGCATATCCAAGTCTGTTGAATAGACCTACCCATTCAGCCAACTTCAAGACTGACTGAAAGCTACAGCAAACAGGGTGTCATGCCACTGGCAAACAAATAAGCAAACAGACCAACAGAATGCCACAGAGGGCCAGAAATACACTCGTAAGTATTGGCTATCTGATATGGCCTCCTTCAGCAAAACAGTAACATCAACAACGAGGCAAAAATAGTATTTTCAACAAACGATGCTAAAATAACTAGACATCCACATGCAAGTAAAAATATATTTAATCGCACACCTCCTACCATTCACAAAAAACGTATTTTTGTGCTTTTCTTTTTGTGTCTTTCCTAAGAATTATCTCAAAGTTAATACTACTCTTGTTTAGAGCAAATCAGAGCCTCAGTCAAGTACACATAGTAAACAATATAGAGTCTGTGTCGGGGTAGCTTTAGCAAAAATAGTCACAGAATAAGGGACTTAAGTAGATGGCAAATTGAGGGCTATTTGATGATATCTGGAGACAACAAGTCACCTTGGTGATTATCAAAGTTCTTAGCTTAGGAAGATTCTCCATTACCTTTAGTGTCTTGCTTGCTTAGTCATCACTCACCTTCATAGTTATTAATAATCAATAAAAACCAGCACGTACTGTATACTTGGCACTACCTGGAATGCCAGCCATGCCAGTCACCTGTCCTGGGTGTCATGCAGCAGGATTCTGCCTGCTCTGCCTCAGACAGGTCCTGGACCTACAGCCCATTCAACAAATGATATTTCTTATATTTACCTCTGCTAGGCTGGGGTTCTATGAAGAATCACACCCAGGCATCTTAGCTAATTTGTGTGTGCCCTCTGAGATTCATCACTCTCTGAAACAACAGACAGATCACAGTGATTATCTATTAACTATTTGCTTCACATTGCCTCAGCCAGTGAAAACATGCCCGTTAGTCTTATGCACCATGCTGCTTACTTGGTATTTGTGAATTTAACAAGATTGCTTTGATTTGTTACGTTTCCCTAACTCAGGAAATGTGATGGGTATTATAGAAAACAGAAAGCAAAATAAATCTCCTGCCCTCAGAGAGCTTAAGGCCAAAAAATAAAATACCCACAACATACACCCTAAAACTCAAGTAAACATGGCCCAAACAATTACATGTGTGTATCCCACAGCATTTAGAAAGTTCTTAATCAGCAGTCATCTTTAGGTTTATTGGGAAGACATTTGAGAGTGAGAAGAACCAATGAGTTTTCTTTTCTTCCCAGGAGATTTGATGAATGGCTGATAACAAATGAAGCAAGCAGCCAGCTAAGAGCTCCAAGAACTATAAATGAACAGCAGAAGCTATTAGTAAAATGCCCACAGTCAATCCACTGAGATCCCAGGTATATAACAGATAGGATCAAAGGAAACTAAACAGAAAATATGTCACTATAGATGCAGGCTTGGAACCAAACTCACAAGGCAAGAACTAGTACAATATAGCTATTCTTCTATACATGGTCAGCATGGTCTTACTAAAGATCACTTAAAGTTGCACATCATTCTGTACTCTTTCTTCTTTTCAAATTTCCACAAGGCTTCAGGAAAAAACTACTGCAACAGGCTAGTTTCCATAAAATGATTATCAGAAGCCATAACCATTGCTACACTAATCACATGTGAAATGGCTTATACTATTAGGCAGCAAAAAAAATCAATGAAGCTCAGGAGTGACTTTGTTAAAAAGATATAAAACATAACCCAGACATGACATTATGCCAGCCATTATGTTGGGAGCCGACTTTTAGTAGAAAGCAGCTATCCACATGCTAGCCACGCCATACATGCCTGCAAGGCGCACGCAAGGCGCACAGTGCACATGCTATCCATGCCTGTAAGGCTTACGTCATATCCACACGCCTACAAGGCACGTGGCAAAAGTATATAAATACCCCAGATTTCCCTTCAATAAATGAGACTTGATCAGAACCTCTGTCTTGTCTCCATTCTGTACGTCTCTTCCCCTTATTCTCTCTCTCTCTCTCTCTCTCTCTCTCTCTCTCTCTCTCTCTCTCTCTCTCTCTCTCTCTCTCTCTCTCGACCCTGACCTGAAGACCGGAGTTTGAGCCGAGCAGTGGTGGCACTCACCTTTAATCCCAGCACTTGGGAGGCCAAGCCAGGCAGAGCGGAGCAGGTCGCAACATTTTTGTTATAGTAACTATTCAGGCATTGTTAAGTCTTTTTGTCTCTAGCCAGGCAGAGCAGGAGCAGGCCACAGCACCATTAGGTACATAAAAGCCATCTCCACTAGGCTTTCCAAACAAGTGAGATGTTCCGACTTTTCAGGGTCAGAATCCCGCAGTACTTCCTCCCTTTTGTGTTCACTATCATTGCTGTCCTAGCCAAGAGCTCTTTGTTTCTATATTAGTCACTATTAATTACCCTGAACCCAAATCCAAGTCTTCAAAAGTTACCTTCTCCTAAAATACACAAATAGTGACACACAATTTGTGTGTGTGTGGCATTGAATACAGACGAGTAGACAGTCCTAAGAGTCCATCCACTTGTGTATGCATGGGGCCATCTACTACATGGCCAGTGAAAGCGCCACCACTGTCATGATACGGAGCTCGGGCATAGGCCTGGGGAATTAAAGGAAGACACAGACTCCGGTCATTGGGTCATTCGTTATGATAGAATGCGAAAACTTTTACTGAGCAGGTTCAATATATATACCAAACCAGGGAAGAAAAAACACAAACAGGAACTCAACTGGGGGGCAATGGGATGTCAAGTGTAAATACCCTGCCTGGGGCACCATGCAGACAGCAGGATGTTTTGATCTTAGAAAAACCCGCATAATGTTACTTGGTAGACAGCAGCACACAGAAAGTCTCAGCCAGGGCATGGCAGCCCTTCAGGGCCCTACAGACCAGCTTTTCCCACACAAGGGCCTTCAGCAAAGAGAAATGGTGGGTGTCAAACAAAAACCACTAAATAACATTCTGTAATAAAAGCCTCATGAATATGCATAAGGCATTTAGAAACACTGGCTCAGTGTAGGGATGGCTGTGCGTTATCTAGTGTCACTCCATTAGTGATGAATGTTCTCTCTTTGATCTCCACAAGGAAACTTGCATGAATCTCTAGCAAATCCCCATGAACACCATTTGGAAATTACCCTGAAAAGAAGATCAGTTAGAGGCAGACTGCTTCCAAATAATTATGCCACAGCCATTCTTATTTTATAGTTGATATTATTTTTCCTAAATCAGGTTATTAGGGTGGGGGACAGAATGTCTACATTATCGAATAATTATAATATGCATTATTAAAGGTTAATGTCTAAACAAGGTATTTTCTTGTTTGTAGGCTGTGAACCAAAAAGCCACTGAAAGATTTCTAGGCCTGCTCTCAGGGACAAAAAGAATAAGGTACAATAAGAACTGTGGTCAAAGAGATGTTTAAAGGAGACACTGAGAACAGCATCCTGGGGTTGGGTCCAGACATTGAAGTCCAGTTGGGGAAACTCAGAGGGGTGGGAAAGGCCAGGACAGGAAGAGACATGAGAATTTGGGCATTGCTGCTCAATGATCTGCCTTCAATTAATTCCGTTTAGGACAGCAGCTAAGCTTGTGCAAAAGATCATTTGAGTTCTTCATTCTGAATGACAATATACTCACAGCAGGGTGTTTGTTTGTTTGTTTGTTTGTTTGTTTTGCATAACACTTGCCATGGGTTTTTAGCAAGGGAGTGCTCATTTCGTTATATATTCTAAAAGGTTAATATATATACCTCAAGCTTTCCCCTCATACAATATGCCTGAAAGGTAACCTAATTAGGCAGTAGGGAAACTTGTATATCACTGGATCTCATGGTACTTCCCATGTATCAGTGAGTTCAGGGGAAATGAAACCCTCAGTTCCTTGGCTTTCAGTTACGTTTGTCCTTCTACCAAACCTGTGTCTGGGTTTCCAGAACGACTACAAGGTTGCACCAGACGTGATTTCGATGTGTTACATGAAACCAGTTTAGGCTCCTGGAGTTCTCTTGTGCATCCGTTTCCCAGCAGCACAGTTCTGATTTCAAGGCAATCTCCTGACTGCCTCACCTTTGAATAGCCTCCTTCTGGAGGCTTCAGGCTGAGCACACAGTCTGCTTTTAATAGTAATATAAACCACCAAATGTAACAAATAACAACCTTTACAAGAGGCAGATAGCTGGCTGCATCCTGAATACAGGCAATTGATAGAAGACAATGACTAACTTGGTATATGTATCAACAGTGTGTTTTTACTGTGATTATTGTCCCAGGCTGAGTGAGCTGACCTAAGGACAGATGGGGGAAAAGCATAACAGAATTAATAATAAGTCATCAATCTATCCTGAACATAAAATGTCTTGAATTTAGCTTTTTTTTATAGGTCCTGAGATCCCAAGATACATGAGCAAACATTCAGTATTTTCTTCCAATAGTCTCAGCAGGAGCAGAGGACTACTGCAGGGCCCGTCACAACACAGAGAATCTATGTCATGTTCTGACATTAATTAGCTGATCTTGAGGGAAGTTACACAAGCTCTCTCTGGTTTAGAATGTTTGGTTGCAAAGTTAGTAGACTTTAAATCTACATCTCCTCACTACAAGACTTCCTATTTGTAGATTAGCTCTTGAAACATACAATATTGAAAGTTTGGTTTTATTTGCCACTCAGTGTCAGCACATGAATCAGCACCCTGCACTCCAAATTCTTTGAAACTTGCTCTTCTGTCTCTGTCTCTGTCTCTCTGTCTCTCTGTCTCTCTGTCTCTCTGTCTCTCTGTCTCTGTCTGTCTCTGTGTCTGTCTGTCTGTCTTGTCTGTCTGTCTGACTCTGTGTGTGTGTCTGTCTGTGTGTGTGTGTGTGTGTGTGTGTGTGTGTGTCTGTCTGTCTTGTCTGTCTTGTCTGTCTGTCTGTCTGCCTGTCTTTTTAATACATATGGGCATCACCTGTGTGGCTACTATGAAAAATCCTTACTCCCTGCAATGACTTATATAGTCTTCATAATAATAATTAAAAATAGATACTATCATCATGTAATTGATGCAAAAGTTGAGGCTCAGAGTGCTTTCTCTAAGGGTATGCAAAGTCAAAATTGGGACTTAAAACTGTGTCCACACTCTGTTGACTATATCCAACTCAGAGGGTAAGTTGCAAGTAAGTTGTGAGTACTAGATTTACAGATCTTTATCCTCTGTAGATTCAAATTTGATTTACATCTCTGTTGTCATACATGAATATATGATGTATGTGGGTATCTGCATATGTATCTGTGTGATTTGTGTCTATATATGTACATCATATATTTTCATACATACACATACATATATATTCTACTTTCTAACGATAAGTTGAAAATATGCCAGTCTCTTCATTTTTCTGCCTTTTATGATAGCTTCATTATAAATATTTATTTTCTATTAGATAATTTTTTGAGAAATTATCTTGCTGTGTATCCCTGGCTGATGTGAAATACACTACATAGACCAGGCTGGTCTCAAGCTCACAGAGATCCTCCTGCCTCTGCCTCTGAGTGTAGGGATTAAAGGCAAGTGCCAGCATGCCTGGAGATAATTTAGTTTTTATTTTAATTATTGTTTATCATCTGTCTGCCTCTGTAAGAATAAACACTGCAGGATAGCAGAGAACTTTGTGTTATTTACCAACATAATATGAAGCAGTATCTACTATTAGTTTCTCAATTAATACTAGCAATTTATAAGATATATTTTAGAGAGATTTTAAAACCTGATAATTGCTATTGAATTAACAACTGTATACCATAACATTTGTGTAAGCAGCTGGAGAATTAGCTCAGTGTTTAAGAGCACCAAGTGCTCTTCCAGAGGTCCTGAGTTCAATTCCCAGCAACCACATGGTGGCTCACAGCCATCTGTAATGGGATTTGGTGCCCTCTTTTGGCCTGCAGGTGTAGAAACAGGCAGAACACTATACATTAAAAAAAAAAAAAAAAAAAAAAATTGCCTAAGCTAACAAAAACTATTGGTCTTAAATAGACATGATGAAGTCTTTGCAAGCTTCCCACAAAACTCTATTCTAAATAGTCGCACCACCTATGGCCACCTGCCACGTATTCATGCATGTATTCATAAAAAACGCATGCACAGCACGGCAGAGCTGGAGATATGGCTCAATGGTTAAGAGAGCTTGCTGCTCTTCCAGAGATCACAAGTTCAATTCACAGAACTCACATCAGAGACTAATATCAGCCTGGAACTACAGCTCTGGAGGATCCAATGCCCTCTTCTGGACTTCACACGTATTGCACTCATGTGCACGTAGAGTGACACAGACATACACTTAATTAAAAGTAAATAAAACATTTTTAAAGAGGTACAGACAGTGGTAGGAGTGGAGATGAATACTGACATTTTTAATCCAATTCTTTCTGTAAAATAGATGAATTAGTTGGATATGAACGATGTCATGTATCTCTTGCAGACAATATTGTGGAAAGAATTGTGTGTGTGTGTGTGTTTGTGTGTGTGTGTTCATGTTTGTGTGTGTGTTTGTATGTGTATATGCAAGTGTGGGTTTGTGTGTGTGTGTGTGTTCATGTTTATGTGTGTTTGTGTGTGTTTGTGTGTATGTTCATGTTTGTATGTATTTGTGTGTTTGTGTGTGTTTATATGTGTGTGTTTTATGTGTATGTGTACACATGTGTGCATATATGTGTACATGAGGATAGAAAGCTAAAGAACAACCTCAGGTGTCATGCCTCAGGAGCCATCATTCTTGTTTTCTGTGACAGGGTCTCTCAGTGATCTGGGACTCACTTCTTCAGCTAGACTAGCTAGCCATTGAGCCCCCTGCCTCTGCCTTCCCAGGACTGGAATTTCAAATGCATACCACCACACCCAGGTTTTTTACGAGAAGTATAAGAACTGAACTCAGATCTTCATGTTTCACAGCAAGCACTTTGTTGACTGACCTATCTCCCAGCTTAGCTATCATCTTTATAATGTCTGAAGTTTTCATTTCTTCTACATGAAATAATTGGGGCTGCTTGGCAGTTTGAGTAAAAACGTTAAAATTAAAATAATTCATAATGAAGCATGTGTCCTTGTTATATGTTGGAGCATCCTTTGGGTATATGCCCAGGAGTGATATAGCTGGGTCCTCAGGTAGAACTATTTCCAATTTTCTGAGGAAACACACCAGACTGATTTCCAGAGTTTCTCACCAGCAATGGAGGAGTGTTCCTCTTTCTCCACATCCTTGCCAACATCTGCTGTCACCTGAGTTTTTTTATCTTAGCCATTCTGATTGGTGTGAGGTTGAATCTCAGGGTCATTTTGATTTGGATTTCCCTGTTGACTAAGGATGTTGAACATTTCTTTAAGTGCTTCTCAGCCATTTGAGATTCCTCAGTTGAGAACTCTTTGTTTAGCTCTGCACCCAATTTTTAATAGGGTTATTTGGTTCTCTGGAGTCTAACTTCTTGAGTTCTTTGTATATTTTGGATATTGGCCCTTTATTGGATGTGGTGTTGGTAAAGATCTTTTCCCAATCTGTGGGTTGCCATTTTGTCCTGTTGACAGTGTTCTTTGCCTTACCAAAGCTTTTTAATTTTATAAGGTCCCATTTGTCAATTGTTAATCTTAGAGCATGAGCCATTGGTGTTCTGTTCAGGAAATTTTCATCTGTGCCAATGTGTTTGAGGCTCTTCCCCACTTTCTCTTCTTTCAGATTCAGTGTATTTGGTTTTATGTGGAGGTCTCTGAGCCATCCCATCTGCAGACACCAAACCCAGACACTATTGCTAATGCCAAAATGTTCTCGCTGACAGGAGCCTGGTATAGCTGTACCCTGAGAGGCTCTACCAGGGCCTGAGCAATACAAATATGTGTGCTCACAGCCAATCATTGGACTGAGTAGGGGACCCAATGGGGGAGTTAGGGGAAGGACTAAAGGAGCTGAAGGGGACTGCAACCCCATAAGAAGAACAACAATATCAACTAAGTGGACCCCCTCAGAGCTCCCAGAGACTAACACACTAACCAAAGATCACCCATGGCTCCAGCTCCATATGTAGCAGAGGATTGCCTTGTCGAATATCAATGGGAGGGGAGGCTCTGTGTAGGGGGTGCTAGGGCAGTGAGGTGAGGTGGGAATGGGTGGGTGGGGGAGAATTCTCCTAGAGGCGGGGGAAGAGGATGAGATAGGAGGGGATTTATGGAGGGAAAACCTGGAAGGGGGACAGTATTTAAAATGTAAATAAATAAAATAACCAAAACAATTAAAAACTAATTCATAAAATAATGGACCTTGAAACCAGTAATTTATGAGCACTGAGGTTATGTCGCTAACTAAAAGCTTTGGATGAACATTATTGTATTTAACTGTATTTTCAAGGATTCCAACTTTCCCTCACACACAAGGAGATGCCTTCCTTTTAGTGACACATTGTTCCAAAGACAGTTTCCAGAAGCCTCTGGCAGGATGTAAATCTCCACATATCACTGAAGCTTTGAGCTGCATCTGGAAAATTTCATTAGGCATTTTCATCATCCTGAAAAATATTACATACATATTCTAAATTGGCTAAAAGCTAAATTATTCTTCCAAATCAATAACCACTTAATGTGAACAATTACTAAAAATTAACTCAGTGACTCACTCCCCCACCTATTCATGGTTTTGCTCAAATGTCACCTTTTCCAATAAGGCCCCCTTGTGATGGCATGATTTAAAAATAGAACCCCTCAGCATAGTCTCTTACTGTGATTTTTTTCACTCTGTAGCATTTGTCATATTTTAAGAGCATGCTGTCCATTTTTGCATGTTTTTCATCTGTGTCACTGAACACAAATTTATTTGCCTGTTCACTTCTACAATTCAAAGCCCAAGAATAGTGTATGTCATATATCAGATGTCCAGTAGATATTTGTTTAGTAAAGAAATGAGTAAAAAAAAAAAAAAGGACTTTCTACCAAGAGAGTGTTAAATAGAGACCAGATAGACTCCCAGGCAGTTTAACCATGAGGCCAGATGAATGGTGTGCTTCTCGGCTCATTCCATACGAGCCCCAACACGAGGCAACACTGGTACTACCAATCCTAGGCTGATAATACCAGAGAGTTGCTTCTGTTTTACCTATAAATTGACCTGGAGATGAGGAGAGACAGGAGGCTAAGCCCAGCCTCCTCTAGCACTATTAATGTTAAATATCAAAGAATTGCTACCCAGAACTTAACAAAGACACCCAGTTTCAAAGGTACAGTTCTTCTTTCTCAAAAAAAAAAAAAGTCAGTAGTTGATGTAAATTCTTTGGGTAACTTTACCATGGGGTTAATATGTTAAAATCGCTGATCTTACAGTGTTCTAAAAGAAATAATAGTAGTTTGCTCACAAGTGAACCTAAAACACCTGCTTTGCATTGGCAATCCCCAAGGGCCTGTTTTAAGAACTTAAAGATCATTGATAAACTAAATAAATAAGCCTAAGACTTTGGTCTTCATATTACAAATACTTAATATTTCACACATAAATACCAACATCTAGATTATAATGGATTAATTAGAACTATGGCTTGTGCTATTGCTTTTAGAGACTAGAAGAAAGTGATTTAAGTCAAATCATTTACTCAGAATTGAAAGATTTCAGTTGAGTATGGAGCTCAAACTACAAAGATAAAATACATAAAAACAAATACAAAAACTTAATATAGGTGCATTGTGATTCTAAGAAAGAAAATTGGAACTTATAAAACATATTTTAAGATTACCATTCATTTATTCATTCAAAAAGCTTTATCTGTATTTTTCTCCGTGTTCTATTTTCTGACAATCTAGTAGTTAACTTGCCTGCTTCTAGGGAAATAATTCCATCAGATAAATTTAACTAGTTAAAATCTAATAGACAAATGCCAGTCAGTCCAAAAGCATAAGTAAATAAATTTGAGAGTAGCTTTATGAAATAAAACAACATGAGCAATTGCAACCTTGTCCCTAAATTAAGTGAAAATGATTCATAGCAAAAATAAGTCAAATTAGTGCAAAAGTATGAGATAGTAATGAGGCTAAAAAATCGTACATACCTCTTACATCAAACATAATAGCATTCCTTGTGAGTCACTAAAAACGTTTCTTAGCCTTTAGTTCTGTCATCAATCTAAACTCTTCACCATATGTGCAGGGGCATTTCAGGGGGAGGGGTGCAAGGAAAGTAGCACTGAGTCCTCAGATCTTTTTCACCCTTCTCAGCCCTACCTACACCCTGGTCTGTACTGCATATGCCCTATGGCATAAGGCCAAAGGACTTGGGAGCAGGAAACAGAATCTAGGATTCTTAACTCTGGACTAATTTAGTTCACCACTAGTTATGTCTATAAACCGGGTGTGAACCACGACACCTAATACATTGGCTTCCTAGTCTGCAAAGTGGGATGATATTTGGCTAATTACTATCTAAGTCTGTCATGAAGAAAAAATGTCCTAAGGTGTTTGGTAATAACCCTCTGAATTATTACAGGAGCAATATAAGTCCAGTCAGTACTCATGTTCTCCTTACTGACACCCAATGGTGCAACCCAGCAGAATGTTATTAATGAGATGTCACTGTATATTAGATTCTTAGTCATTTTACCTAATTATGGTGAATTTTAACAAAACAAATTTTCAGTTGGTATTGTGTCAAGGCCTCTAGAAATTAAACATTGTTTAATGTAGCCTTTTTCAACCTGTGGGTCATGATCCCTTTGGGGTCTGACCACATATTAGATATCCTGCGTATCAGATATTTGCATTATTATTCATAAAAGCAGCAAAATTACAGTTATGAAGTAGCAACAAAAATAATTTAATGGCTGGGGGTCACCACAACCTGAGTAACTATATTAAAGGTCGTAGGATTAAAAAGGTTAAGAATCACCAGTTTAGTATGTATCATCTAAATAATTATCTTCAGAAGAACTCTTTGTAGATGGAGACACAGCTCAGATGTTGATATCTGAGTAGACATGGAGTAGCCACCCTGAACCCATCCTTGTTCTTCTCCATGTAACCTTTGACTCACCACTAAATCTGAAGAAATATGTACAGAGCATGTCCACTTGCCTTTCAAGATCAATGCATGCAGTCTATTCATAGTGGTTTATAATTTGGTATCCCTTTGGGGCTGGAGGGATGCTTCAGTCATCTGCTCTTGCAGAGGTCCTGAGTCTAACTCCTAGCACCCATGTCAGATGGCTTAAAGTGTGCCTTTAAAAAAATATGTTTTGAGCCTCAACTGCGGGTGTGAAGACAACTTAGACTCCCACCTCACTCTGCAACTCCATGTAGCAACTGAGCCAGGAGCCTGCCCATATTTCAGAGCTAACTCCAATCACTATCTGAAGTGGAGAACCTTCCCATTAAATCCTCCTTAATTCTAAGCACTAAGAACAGAAAGCCCTGAGACTTCAGTACCAATTCCACCTTCTTCTGAGCCAGGGACCCCGCTTCTCCCTCAGCTTCAACACCCTGCCACTGGGGAAGGAATCCACCAAGATTTCCGCTCAGACTCCCTGGGGTATCTGAGATAGGGTGCAACCTCCGCGTCTGACATTCAAGAGGTAGGAAGCCCATGAAGCAGCTCTGCAGTCATCAGAGGTAGGAGCACACTGAGATCTCCACGCATCACTCTGAGTCCCTGAACTTCTTTCCCCAACTCCCAGTTGCTATACTAAGAAAGGAGCATCCAGACTTCAGAGTCAGCAGTCAGTTCCCTAACACCTAGCTCCAATTCCACCTGAAGTAGAACTCACCTCTACTTCAACCGCACAGCTCCAACTCCAGGGCAGCCATCTGAGGGGTGAGTACAAACCCTGTAACCATCTGAGGTAGGAAACATACCAAGGCTTCAACCCCAGCTGGAAATCTCAGTCTGAGGTAGGGAGCAAGCCAGTACTTTGTCTATTCCCGGGGTTCTCCTTCCCAGAGTGAGAACTTGCTTATAGTTCTTCCCATGGCCATCTGGGAAAGAGAGCACACCAGAACTACAGCCCCAAATCACTGTCCCTATAAGAACTACATGAAGACTTCACCCACAGCTCTATCTCCATCTGAGGTAAGGACCATGCATAGATTTCCACCCAGCAGCCCTGGTGACATTGAGATGGGGATCCTTCAGGTCTTGTGACCCAACTCTGGGTCACCATCTGAAGTACGTTGCCTGCTTGTGCTTCAGAAGGTGGGTCACCCTCCCAAAGTAGAACATGGAACTAAAGGAACACAAGAGCATTCTCCCTAAACAGAGATTTTTTTTCTTAATCTTGGATACATACACTTAGAAATCCAAATAAGGTAAATTTTAAATAAAATAAATTTAAACTGCCTTCCCTGGTTTAATAAATTACACGCACCCCAACAAGAGCCAAAATAAGTTCTTCCTTCAAGTTATTTTCACAGTTGCAGCTTCATAGTTGTAACAATAAGAAAAATCACTACATCTATGCACCTGAATTAAATTTATGAAAAAAAAAAAAACCCTGGTGTAAATTGTGAACTGTGGACATTAACTTAATAAATGGGCTCACCTGAATCAACATGCATAGAGACCAATTGTAACTTCTAGTGTAGGACTTTTGGACTGTAATTACCTTTTTTTTTTTTTTTTTTACCTCTTAGAGACAAAGGAAAACCTAAATGCTGGTCTCCCCAGAGCCCTTTATCCCAAGATTATAGTGAATTAATAAAGTGAGGATGAATCATGAACAAATGATGTTCTCTGAAAATCAGAGGTGATTTTTCTCAATTTAAAACAAAGGTAATTGCCAAAAATTTTAAAACACCATGATCTTCATGATCTTAAATTTAATACATTCCAGAAACTTCTACAGGACAGCTTCATAGTGCAAAGCCATTTAGAGTTATCCATCTCTGACATGGAGCACATAAATACAGCCTGTAATCTTTCTTTTTATGAGCCTTCAAGATGTTTCTCCCTGAGTAAGTGCACTCCCTCACTCTGATCCAACCTCCCTAGTTCTTACCCAATTGCACATGTCTTGAGCTTAGCATCATGACATCTTGGTAACCAGATCCACAAGGGAGTAAAATAAAAGGTTGGGTTTTTTTTCTAAACATTTATTTATTGTTTTATGTGTGGATGTTTTTCCCTGCATGTATGTCTGTGCATCATGTAACATGTCATATCCATGCAGTCCAGAAGAAGGTGTCAGATCCCCTGGGACTGGAATTAGAGCATGCAGTGAGCTGCCATATAGGTGTTGGGATTTGAACCCAGGTCCCCAGGAAAAGCAGTCAGTCCTCTTAATAGCTGAGCCATCTCTCCAACCTTGAAATAAAAGGGTTTTTTTTTAAAGATTTATTTTCATTACTTTTTTACTTTATTTCAGCTGGAGTTCTGTACTTGACAACCACGCGTAGAGGCCAAGTGAATATACTTAGTCTCCTCTTGACTCTTGCTTTGGGGGCAGGTGGGAGAAAAAGCTATGTCCTTTCTCACCTCTTAAAACTTTCAATCCCAAATACAAGCAATAGCTCATGGTCACTGAAAGTTATGTTGAAGAAGTATTTATGAGCAGGTCTGGTGTTCCAGCCTTCATCCCAGCAATTAACTGAGGAGGCAGCAGCAGGTGTATCTCTTGCATTCAAGCCCAACTTGGACTACCTATCAGGTTCTAGGCCAGCCAGGGCTACCTAGTGAGAACCTGTCTCAAAAGAAGAAAAATACAAAAGCAACAACAACACTGAATTATCCATATTCACTATATTATATACTTCATGTATTATATAATTATTCATTAACCACTTCTACCACCATCGTGTTAATGAGCTAAGAAGTAATGCCAACCCTATAGTGATGGTGATGCTTACACAGGATGCTTGGTTTCAAAGACTGGGTCCTCCATATAATGTACAGCCACATAACCTTAGGCTACCTATTTTATTTTATTTTATTCCTGAGTCACAGTTTGTATTAAAAATACTGTTATGTGATTAAATAAAATATATGAAACTTCTGAAAGAGAATTGCTGATGCATTTTTCCTGAAACACCTATTAAAGATGGTTAAGGCTGTGTAGTTGGTTTCTCCAACCAGACTAGATGTTTCTTTTTATAACATAGAAAGGATGGAAACACAAAATCTGGGAATGCCGTACATGAGAAACTATCTAAAACCCCAAGGACTTTGCCTGCTAGGACCTCAAGATGGCTTCTCCACTTCCAGACAACATTTTTGGTTTCTATTTCCTGTGGTATATTTTTCCCTATGTCTTCACTTTTCCTCTGTTTCTTCGCATTTAAATTTGGTTTCTTTTAAATAACTTACAATTGATTCTTGTTGGTTTCCAACTACTCAACATCATTGTCTCTCAGTTTGTATATACTCTATATATAGCAGTATATTGTCTATATTGTTGGTGTTTAAGGTGATTGTTGATTTAGTTATTTTATGTGCCTGTTAGTCTTCATTGTCAAGTTGACTGGATTTGGAGTCAAATAAAAGACATACCTCTGGTGGTGTACTCCTATGGTATCCATGTGAGTGTTTCTAGAGGGGTTACCTGAAGAAGGAAGACTTATCTTGAAGGTGAGTGGGACTATTACAATGTCTGAGTCCAGATGGAATAAAAAGGAGAAAAGAGGGAAGACGGCACAGCCTTATTCATGTCTCTCTGCTTCCTGACTACACACAATGTGACCAGCTGTCTCCTCAAGCTCTTGTCTCTGGCTCATGTCCTCCCTGCCATGGCTGACCATATTCTCTGAGCTGTGAGCACACATAAACCCTTCTTTTTTTAATTGGATATTTTCTTTATTTGCAATTCAAATGTTATCCCTTTTCCCAGTTTTCTCCCAGCCCAGAAACCCCTTATCCCATCCCCCCTGGGTACTCCATGTGTACTCTTTGTTTGTTAGTTTAGTCCCTGGAAGCTCTGGAGGCAGGGGAGGTCTGTTTGGTTGACATTGTTCTTTCTATGGGATTGCAAGCCCCTTCAGCTCCTTCAGTCCTTTCTCTAACTCCTCCATTGGGGACCCCATGCTCAGTCCAATAGTTAGCTGTGAGCATCCGTCTTGTATTTGTCAAGCTCTGGCAGAGCCTCTCAGGAGACAGATATATCAGGCTCCTGTCAGCATGCACTTCTTGGCATCCACAATAGTGTCTGGATTTGGTGATGGATTTAGTGTCTGAATTTAGTGTCTGGTCTGTATATGGGATGAATGCCCAGGTGGGTCAGTCTTTGGATGGCCATGCCTTCAATCTCTGCTCCACACTTTGTCTCTGTATTTGCTCCTGGGAGTATTTTGTTCCCCCTTCTAAGAAGGACCGAAACACCCACACTTTGGTCTTCCTTATTCTTGAGCTTCATGTGGTCTGTGTGTCTTGGGTATTCCAAGGTTTTGGGCTAATATCCAATTATCAGTGAGTGCATACCGTGTGCATTCTTTTGTGATTGGGTTACCTCACTCAGGATAATATTTTCTAGTTCCATTCATTTGCCAAAGAATTTCATGAAGTCATTGTTTTTAATATCTGAGTAGTACTCCGTTGTGTAAATGTACCACATTTTCTGTATTCATTCCTCTGTTGAAGAACATCTGGGTTCTTTCCAGCTTCTGCTTATTATAAATAAGGCTGCTATGAACATAGTGGAGCATGTGTCCTTATGATATGTTGGGGCATCTTTTGGGTATATGCCCAGAAGTGGTATAGCTGGGTCCTCAGGTAGGACTATTTCCAATTGTCTGAGGAACTGCCAGACTGATTTCCAGCATGGTTGTACCAGCTTGCAATCCCACCAACTGTGGAGGAGTGTTCCTCTTTTTCTCCACATCCTCACCATTATCTACTATCACCTGAGTTTTTGATCTTAGCCATTCTGACTGGTGTGAAGTGGAGTCTCAGGGTTGTTTTGATTTGCATTTCCCTGATGACTAAGGATGTTGAACATTTCTTTAAGTGCTTCTCTGCCATTTGATATTCCTCAGTTGAAAATTCTTTGTTTATCTCTGTACTCCATTTTTAATAGGGTTATTTGGTTCTCTGGAGTCTAACTTCTTGAGTTCTTTGTATATATTGAATATTAGCCCTCAAACCCTTCTTTGTTACTTCTGTCAGGTATTTTCTTACAGCAATGAGAAAGGTAACTAATTAGATTAATGCCCACCAGTGTCTCTGTTCACTTTCTGTCGTTGTGCTGGGTATTGGGGTTTTCAAAACTAAACATTTTTAACTTCAGGAAGAAGCTGAAGGATAACTGGGATATAGTGAAATGTAATATAGTGATATCATGCACTAATAGCCAAGCTGCTGATTACATGCAAAGAAATGTCTTTAAAGGGCTCTGAGGAATATATGAGTGATTTAAAAACAGCTGCTGATATGGACAACACTTCAGTGGTCTGGATAGATGACCTGCCCACCCACAGCATTCTTTTAAGCCCAAGCCCAATACAGAGCAAGGTTCCTACTCCCTCCAGTTGTGTGAAGGCTGAGAGAAGTCAGGAAGCTTCAGGAAAGAAGTTGAAAGCCATAATAGGTTGGCTGATGAGAAGAAAAGTCTGTCTCCATAACATGAAAGTTCAGGTGATACAGCAAATGTTGGTGTCAGAGATACAGTGAACACCCAGATCTGGCTAAGACCAATGATGGAGGTGACTCCATCAGATTCCAGTGTGTGAGTCTGAATTCCGGTGGATCAAGACATCATCAAGGACCTTCTTGACTTAAAAAATAGTGGCTAGTTAAGTTGAATCTTAAATAGAAAACAGTTGATAAAATGGCTGGTTTCAGTACTTCAAAGGACAGCTTGACTCTCTAGTTAGAGATGATTGGAGTTGGTGACTTCAAGTTGAAGTCAGCACTTATTTAACATTCTCCAAATCCTACAGCCTTAACAATTCTATATCTACTCTGCCTGTGCTCTATAAATGGAGCATCAAAGTTTGGATGACTTGAGTGGTTTTATAGCATGGTTTAGTGAGTATTTTAAGTCCACTGTTGATACCTACTAGTCAGAAAAGAAGATTCCTTTTAACGTATTACTACTGATAATATAGCTGCTCAACCAAGAATTTCAGTGTAAATGAACAATGAAGTGAAATTAGTATTGTATACATGTCCCTAACCCAACAGCATATATTCTGCAGCCTATGAGGCAGGAAGACATTCTTAGTGTCAAGATTTATTAAGTCTTTTGTAAGGCTATAGATACAAGAGGTCGTGATTCCTCTAATGGGTCTGGGAAATCTCTATTGAAAATCTTCTGGGAAGAGTTTATCATCCTGGGTGGCATTAAGACCATTCATGATTCATGAGTGGTACTTAATTCAATGTTCATGAGAGGTGTTCAAGATAGCAAACACTCTGAGGATTTAGGGAAAAAATGGACTTCAAATCCCATGCATGCCTGGGGGGGAGTCCAAACTTCAGTGCAGGTAATAGCTGCAGATGTGGTGGAAATAGCAAGAGAGTGGGAATTAGACATGGAGCTTGGAGTTAACACTGAGTTGCTAACATCTTATTATAAAGATGTGCAGTTGCAAGATGAGCTCAGTCAGAAAAACTCTTTTTTAAAGATTTATTATTTTATTTTTAATTATGTGCATGTGTATTTGTGGGTATTTGCACATGAGTGCAGGTGCCTGAGAGGTCAGAAGAGGGCATCAGATACACTGGAACTGGAGTGATAAAAGATTGTGAGCCTTCCAACATGGGTCCTGAAAACTGAATGGTCTTCTACAAAAGCAGTATAAACTCTTAACTTCCAGGCCACCCCTCCAGCCCCCACCTATGTATTCTTGACAGCTGTATCCTGCCCTATGTCATAGATGCTCACCAAGCATTTGTCATGTGAGCGAGCCAACTCCAACCTTTGCATGTTGACTTTCCTTTTAGACACAGTTGAAATGTCCAATATGACCCATGATGTTTGTAGCCCCCGGTACTCATGCTTTCAGTAGGCAAAATAATCTTTTTGGTAACATTTCTGCCACAAAAAGAAACACATTTAGATGTTCAATGAATTCCCATTTCTTATTGGCAAAGATTAGCAAAGCCAATTTTATACTAATGTGACTGAAATTCAGGTTGGCCTTGAAGACAAAGTGATAATACAAAATAAAATAAAAATAAAACAAACAAACAAAAACATAAAAATGTAAGACTGGTACTCTGAGAGCAAATTCTAATAAAAAAGGCAGAGTGTGCATTTTAAGTTCAAAAGTAACAAAACATTATTATTCTAGAGTAATAACACTATTTTTCCTTAACTACAAAACATTGAAGAGAAGGATACAGAGCCTATCTGATTTAGGCATAACATGATTGCCTTAAATTAGACTACCAAGATAATCTGACTGCAAAACCCATTTCATTACTTATTTTAGAGCATTTGAGAGCAACCTATTTTGAGTAATTTGGACAAGGAAATCAAAGCTTTGTAGGGAAGAAAACTAGTACAAACCACAGCTATATATATGAAACTACTCAGTAAAATGCAGGCTTTTCTGTAGGCTTTATTAGTGTTTCAAATAAAAAGTCTGTGCAGAAAGTTCACGAGTAACTAATAGTTGGGTGGCACCATCCTGGATATGGACAGAGCTCAAATATGAAAAGTCAGACACAGCTACAGAGCATTAAACTGCACATAACCTAAGCCTGGGCTCTGAAATGTTGAGAGAAACATACAATCCACTAGATCTCATGTGTGTTTGAAGCAGACCCTCACACCTACCATGTAGGGACTCTGTTTGCGCAGCACATGCTTTCTACTCTACTTCTCTGTGAGAATTTTAAAATTATTTCTGCCTTGAGTATGCATTCTTACATTCATATTTAATTTTGCCTCAGATATTTTTGCTTTGAAGGCTGGGAAAGTGGCTCAATGGTATGGTGCATGCCTATATGCATGAGGTCCTAGGTCTGATTCCTAGCACCACACACACACACACACACACACACACACACAAGAAAATTGCTTTAAATATTTAACAGGGCTATCATGCTTTGGAAAATATATTAGTAAAAATATTATTCTGTGAATTTTTAAACGGCAATATTGTTCCTCAGAATATAAGCAGGTGGTGAAGGCTATATGACATCAGTACAATGTGATAATATAACAGAATATATATATATATACACATTGCTTCTCTGACAGAACACTCAGGAGACAGATTCACATATACAAAAGTTTCTATATACCTAACAGCTTAATAAACAGCAAGATTTTGGTGTTGTAGAGATAATTCAGTCAGTAAAGTAATCCCCTTACAAGCAGAAAGACCTGAGTTTAATCCCTACAACCCACCTAAAAACTCACTTAAAGAAATGTCAGTGGTTAAAAGCACTAGATACTCTTCCAGAGGACACCTGTTCAATCCACCCAACACATGGTGGCTCACAATCATCTGTAGCTCCAATCTTAGGAGATCTGACACCCTTCTTTGACCTCCAAGAGTACCATATGTGCATGGGATATAGTCATACATACAAGCAAAACACCCATACACATAAAACAAAGTTTTAAAACATACTAGGCATGATGACACCCACTTGTAATCGCAGCACAATGAAAGTACAGACAGGGGAATCACTGAGACTTACCAGCCAGCCAGACAGTGTACTTGGTGAGTTCCAGACAGACAACACCAGAAGAACCAACCTGATGTTTATGACTGGCCCACACACATGTACACATGTGTACCTGAATACATACACACTAAATTATTTTTTAATCTATATTTTTTAGCTTTCATTGATCTCCCCTATTTCTGGTTTCTGTTTTATACTTTCACATTTCTTTTTTTTTTTTTTTTCTGTCCCCAACCTTTCTTTAATCAGTTTTTTTTTTTTTTTTTAAGCTCTTTGAATTGGCAAATAACCCAATTATCTTCAAATGGATCTATGTTCCTTTTCTCAGCAGTTTTGATGATTAGGACTTCATTATCATCCTGGTCTAAACAGGTTGTTATCTCCATGGTAGTCTCCTCTGGACACTTACATAACAGTATTTTTTTAACTTACAATCCCATGGAGTCTTGCCAAATGACTTTGCTTTGATTTTTCATTTAATGTTCAACATTTCCTTTGGCCTTCATTCATTTTTTTTTGAAAGCAGTTACCTGGTCAGTAACCAGTTATGTTTTCCTGTACCCTTGAAAAAGAATGTATGTTTTCTGACTTGGAATGCAGATCTAGCCATTAGTATTGCTTGGAAGCATTGCATTATTCCTCGGTCTGTCAAGTATGTTTATGACCTTAACAAATTTATCTAACTGTGAGAGTGTGGTATTTTTTTACATTTTAAAACAACGAAAAAAAAAAAAAAAACAGGCAACGTTGGGTATATGGGAGCTCATAATTTTTATGTTTCTTTGATGAATCATCTTATTATATGATGGTTTTCAGATGATTATTTTGCCTTATTTTCTACATTGTGTTACTTTGATTTGCCAGATTTAATTTACATATAATTTTCAATCTATATTTTATTTTCTCTGGGTTTTATCTTCCCTGGCAATTTATTTTTCTTGACTATGTGATATAGCTAGGAATTGCTTTCACTGTTCAGGAATTTTTTTCTGGTTCCATTAGAATTTTAGGATTTTTTTCTTTCCAGTTTTGTGAAGAATATTATTAGTGGTTAGGTAGAGCAGCAGTTCTCAACCTGTGGGTCACGACCCCTTTGGAGGTCAAACAACGATTTCACAGGGATCATCCATCAGATGATAGCCTGCATGTCAGATATTTATATTACAATTACAGTAGCAAAATTATACTTATGAAATAATTTTATTGTTGGGGTTCACCACAACATGAGTAACTGTATTAAAGGGTTGCAGCATTGAGGAGTTTGCAAACCACTCTAGTACAGCATCGATGTCATGGACAATCTAGACACTATATAATTTTGATTTTTTTTTCTGATCTGTGAAGTTTTCATGTGTCTTCCATTTCTTTCATCCATGGCATAGCTTCTATTAAAGAAATCTTTTACCTCATTCATTAAATTTATTTCTAGGTATTTGGGGTGTGGGGCAACATGTACAAATAGCATTTCTTCTTGATTCCTAAGCAGTCAAGTTTTGAGATAGTTTAGCATGTTACAGTAAAGACTCAGCATCAGAGAAGCTACCTGAAATTGGATGAGATCTTAAAGTTCAGATTAGATCTGTGACTTTTAAAAATCTGAAGATGTTCCTTTCTTCTCCTGTTAAAATAGAAACTTAGAAAAACTGTGGACAGTGACCACAGTGTCATCAAATAAAACATAAAGGATGGGAAGAGATAAGGAAAGCACCATATTCAATAGAAAGCTACAGAAACAGCAATTAACCCTAGAGTAACCATACCTGCCACTCAGACATAGGGAAAATCACAGGCTTCAGATGGGAAGCAGCTGCTTACAAGAGTCACATGAATATCAAAATGATTATTTCCATAATTGTCTCTAAGTGTGCTTTAGACTTTCTACAATGTATATCAAATATATGCCATCAATTAAAAACATCACTAGTCAAAAAATATAAAACTTTTATTAGTCTCTATTTATTTCACCAAAGGTGTCTGTCTGTCTGGTTGTTTGTTTGTTTGTGTTTTCCTGAGTATGTATTTACTAAGTTAAAACTTTAAGTGATTCAGTGAGTATTTAGGCAGGCATGGTATACCTTTAGTTCAATGCTCAGGAGGCAGAGGCAGGCTGATCTCTGTTCGCTCCTGGCTAGGTGGTCTATCTAGTGTGAGAATTCTATGACCCTGTGGAAGAAACACAATCCGTATGTTAAGGACCAATTACAGCACAAAATAAAACTTGATTTTGATGAACACTTAGTATTGTAAAAAAGTAGAATTGGGCCTTTTAATACAAGCCTGTAATGCCAGCTATTGGGGGTTGGGGGATGAGGTGAGAAAAACTAAACAGGAAAGCTCAAAACAAGGAAAACTGATATAAAAAAGAAATACTGAACACAAAACAACCCATTATGTAAGTATCCTTTACCACACCATATTTTCAAACAAATCTGTCTATATTTGCAGAAAAATATTTTATAAAAAGGTTTAGGGCCAAATTTTGAGACATCTAGTAAACAAGAATCAGGCTGATACCAAAATGTACTCAACCAAGAGATAAATCAAAGTGAAAATACTCCTAAATGGAGACATGATAAGAATATGGTTGGTAACGAGACCCACAGCTGGAAAACAGAACTGAAATGTCACATGACTAAAGTATGAGAAGAGTAACTGCCTATGCTCTCAGTGGGCAAGAGCACACAGGGGGTGTCTGCAGGAAAACCCTCCTCATTTTCTTCTTAGCTTAAAAATAGCAAGGAAAAAAAAACATTCTGAAAACTAGATCCAGGACATTAAAGAATTTTTCGGAATAGCCTTTAATTACTAACCTTACAAGAATCCTTTCCAAAATGGTATTTTTTGTTGAAAAACATTTATTTAAATTTAATAACTGCTTCAGTGTTACATATTTTTTTCCTTTAAAATTATGTGAACTAAGGGGCTAGAGAGATCGCTCAGTAGTTAAGAGCACTGATTGCTCTTGCAGAGGACCTGGTCAATTCCCAGCACCCATAGGTGGCTCACAACCATCAACTAGAGTTCAAAGAATTTGGTGCCATCTGACGTCTGTGAAATTTGGCATGCAAGTGACACACATACATACGTATATGTGGATAACATACTCATACACATAAAATAAAAATAATAATAATGTGGACTCAGGCTGGGTGTGGTGGCTCATGCCATAATTCTAGCATTGGGAGGCAGTGGTAGGGGAATCTCTTTGAATTTGAGGCCAGCCTGGTCTACATATTAAGTTTCAGGACAGCCAGAACTATGCAGAGAGACCTCATCTTGAAAAATCAACAATTAATAATAATAATAAATTATGTGACCTATATGTTGAACTTTTTAACTTAATGCAATCTTATTATTAAAATGGAAGAACAGTAGATCTGGAGGAGAAGGGAAAGTCGGGGCAAGGAACTGGGAAGAGTGAAGGGACAGGGAGCTGTGGTCAGGATGTGTTGTATGAGAGGAAAATATACAAAATATTTTTAAAATCTTGGTTTCTATCTAAAAAAAAAAAAGGAAAAGGAAAATTATTTCTGACTACCTCCTGTATCTAATCAATAGGAAAATGTTAGAAATAACTTTCTTGATGTCTCGTTTTTAAACGAAAACAGTGAGGGCAGAGTATAATGGCACATGACTACAATCTCAGCACTCCGAGTTTGAGGACAGCCTGGTCTACATAGTGAGTTCCAGGGCAGTCAGGGCTATGTAGAGACCCTGTCTCAAAATACAGGGGAGAAAGAGAGAGAGAGACAGAGAGAGAGAGAGAGAGAGAGAGAGAGAGAGAGAGAGAGAGAGAGAGACAGAGACAGAGACAGAGAGACAGAGAGACAGAGAGACAGAGAGAGACAGAGAGAACCATATTTCAACACATACTACAAACTTAGACATATACTCTACTGTATGTAAGTAAAGTTAATCAATAAAGAAATAACTGGAAAATCTATATAACTAGAATCATTTTTATGGAGGAGAAATGGGAGCCCCAGTCATCCTCACACATCCCACACGTTATCTACTTCCATATGATTTCATCATTCCACCCCTGCCATTAACATGACATACTCTTCCAGAAAATTCTTACCCGGGAATATAAAAGCTGAAAATAACTTTTCTGTTTATTTCAAGAATCTCATGAAAGACCATCGAATCTTAAAAAGAAAAGGAAAACATAAATAAGTGTTCACATCCCGAGACACTTGGCATCCCTCGCCTCAAAAATCTACAAATGTAAAACTGTCACAACACACTCTATCAATTAAGTTCCTGTATTAAAGGAGATGTAACCTGGACTTCAAAGCACTCGTGAACATCCTGGCTCTAGATTCTTCCATTAAAAAGCTAAGACACTGCCAATGACAGGCTTCCCCTGCCATCACAAGCATAATTCAACTGTGTCTTATCACTATTTTGGGAAATTTTCTGAAGGATCCAGCATTCAAAGTCATGAATAGAAATAGGAAAACATCACAAATCAGGAAAATACAGCAAGAAAATGCAGAGCTGGAGAAATGGCTGAGCAGTTAAGAGCACTTGTTGTTCTTGTAGAGGGCCTGAGTTCAATTCCCAATACCCACATGGAGGCTCACAACCATTTGTAACTCCATTTCCAGGGAATCTGATGCAGTCTTCTGACCTCCACAAACACCAATCACACAACATGGTGCATATAAATACATGCAGGCAAAACACTCACATATAAAATGAGTGAATTTAATATTTAATGTTTTAAAAGAGAAGAAAGCCCAAACACAGCTCTAGTCAGAATCAAAGAGGAGAAATCACATGTTGGGAAATTATACATGCAAATAAGACAGAAGACCAAGGCTCCTTGAGGAATGTCAAATGTGAGCCTGGAGAATAGGGTGCTAGTAACAACTGTGCATTCTTGAAGGACTTAGGAAGAACTCCTTTGTCTTCTATATTAAGCAGTTATTTATTAGAGTATACACCATGGGCTTCATACTTCAGAGCTCCATGAGGAGCTTATAGGATACTTTCCTGACTCCATCCTTAGCCAGACTGGTTTGTTCTGACAAGTTATTCTCTTAAAAAGCCTTTCAGCATTATTAGAGCATCCCTGAGCACAGGTTCTGTGAAAGTTGTTCTTTGTTGCTCAACCCACATAACTCTACTCAAATCAACCCTGGTGGTGGCAGCAGCAGCACTCCTCACTAGCTGCCCCAATGTTCTGGGTTTCCGAACATACACACAGTCTTTTTATTTTAATATGCCTTCAACAGTTCAATGGCTAAGCCACTTCTAAACCTCTATGTGGCTAACACACCCCCTTCGATATTCCTGAGTTATTAATTACTAAAATCTATATTCTATCTTTGTTGGCCTAGACCCAGTCAGGGGCAACTGGGGCAGGTATTGAGGAACGCCACCGCCACCACCACTGGGACAATTTGAGTAGAGTTATTTGGGTTAAGCAACAGTCCTTTTCAACATTTGTAGTTTTGACTAATTAAAACATCTGAGAGCTGGATGAAGCATATAGTGGTAAGCTAATTCCAATAAACCAAATGACTAAAACTCTTCTTTAACCCAAGTTCTCTTCTAGGCTCCAGATTACTATACCTCCAGTCTACTACCACAGAACACATACATTGACTGACTGGCTGTGGGCAATATTCAGAATTTAAAACCACTGGACCCTCAGCTGTGATTCATGCCTCCCAGTATTCAGTCATGTGTAATCTTTGTAGTAGTAGGAACAACCATAGCTCTGGAAAGTGCTAGGATATGGCATCCATTTGATAAAGTTCAGTAGATTCATTCACAAAATAGGGAAAAATTCAAATGCAGTGATTTCAATTTTAGTGGGATCAGTAATGGTATTTTTTTCCAACAATAGCTGGTCATATTATATTGTTACAAACGATCACTCTTTATGAAATTAGAACTGTCAGCATCAAGGATCAATTCATGGAGATGTAACTGGAGCAATGGAAAGGGTTAGGCTGACCAGTAGGTAGAACACTCACCCTCCTAACAGGCACAAAGCCCCAGGCTTTGTGTCCAGCACCACACAGGCTTAGAGACATACAGAGAGATCAGAAGTCCAAGATCATACAGTTACTGTCTTAAATCTCTAGCAAGTTGATGTCACTATGACCAGTTAATCCTTTAATTAGACTTTAGTGCTAGCTATGAGCTGGATGAGGGTGTGGCAAAATCTAGCCAGCAACACGTTTTTATATAACCGTGGGACTAAGAATGAGTTAAATACTTTTCAAGTATTGCAAAGGACAAGAATAGGGGAAGAAAATGGGTGGGGGCTGCTAATCTATTGCCACAGGGCCTTTCACAGAACAGTTCCCTGACCTTAGTCATAATGACAGGCTGGAGAGCTGGTTAGAAGCTCAGTAAGTGAAGGTGCTAACACAAAGGAGATTGCTTTCGATTGGCTCTGTCAGTAATTGGGTGCCAAGTGGCAGGGAGTGCTGTTCTTCCCCTGAAAGCAGTTGTGAACTGCAAAGATTAAGTGAGATTGTGGTAATCAATTCAGTTTGACTCTCCAAACTCTTCCTGGCATCTACGCAAGGCAAAGATTTCAAGTGAGTCAGGCTATGGTGAGAAGCACCATCTTTCAGCTTCCTGGCGCCTGAAGGTGCTACTTTCTCCAATCAATAAATACAGCCATAGAACACTGGCTAAATTATGCCTGCCTACCATGTTCTCTCACAGGAGCTTTTTAGGATGCCCTTGGCTCTGGGCAAACTAGGACTTTCCTACATATAGAGAGAATAAAGGACTAAGTATGTTGCTTCTAAATGACCAAAGAGCCAGGCCTGGTGGTGCACGCCTAGCAATCCTGCTGAGGCAAGACGATCACAGCTTCAACTTCTACCTAGATTACATGGTCAGTTCAGGGACAGCTCAGGCAACTGGTTGTATCTCAGTGGTAGAGCATTGTCTTTCATACAGGAAGCTCTAGATTCAATCCCAACATCAAGGAAAAAAATAAACAAACAAATAATGCTTTCCATTGCATGCTTTCTAGAACTGGTAGAGAACCAATTTCTAAGCCAAGCAGCAGTAGCACATGCCTCTAACCCCAGCACTTAGAAGGCAGAGGCAGGCAGATCTCTAAGTTCAAAGTCAGCTGGTTTATAGAGTTTGTTCCAAGACAACCAAGGCCACAGAGAGAATTCCTGACTTGGTGGTGGTAGTAGTAGTAGTAGTAGTAATTCTGCATCCTTTGGTTACAATCCACTTAATTTTTAATTAATTTTTTTGAGACAGGTTGTCTGGCTGTCTTGGAACTTATTATGTAGAACAGGCTGGCCTCAAACTCAGATATTCACCTGCCTCTGCCTTCCAAGTGCTGGGATTAAAAGTGTGCACCACAATACCAAGCTTTAACTAAAAATCTCATTCTATAATTTATAAAACCAATCCCATATCTTTGGTGACTATAGGGAGGAAGATAATGGGATGCTAGCAACAGCTAGAAGATGCTCACAATTCCCGGACTGTTAGAATACTCATGAACCATAACATAGCCAAAGAACCTTCACAGAAAATTAATGTTCACATGGAGGGGGCTCAAGAGAAGCAGAGTAGAAACAGAATTTAAAGATTTAAAGACCATGACCAACACCTTGGCTCTCAATAGACGTTTGAATCTGTTTGCATACAAAGCAGACTTTAGTTGATAGAAACAGAATATATTTATTTGGGCTTCTTCCAAAGAGAGAGAAAGAATAAATGCTTTTCTGGAGTGTTACAAAATGTTCTGAAAGCCTTTAGGACAAATCCTCATGTTTATTTCGCTACTAGTGTAGTGTTTGCCTAACATTTCTCCCCACACCATGCTTCTGATCCTACTAGGCCCCTATTAGGTCCTACCTCAGTACAGGGTCTGGAGATGCTGGGTGCATAGGTAAGAGGGAGTGCTGGAAGAGCTTGGTTCATATTCTGATATTATCTAGGAACTGAGCAAAAATATTTAAGGAAGTCACATGTGTTGGTGCTTTATAATGTCATTCATCATGGGACCTCAGTCCTATGTCCTTTGTTCAAAAGGTTCTCTGTGTTCTGACCTCTGACTGGGTTCTTGCCTTGCTTCCTGTTATTCCCCAACATTCCCTGCTATTTAAACCTGTGCCTCTTCAGTAACTTATCCTTCCTTGGAACCCTCGAGGGAAGACCAACAAAGCCATAGCCCTCCTTTTAAATAGTTCATGTATAAACTCAGTTGATGAGTGAACAAGATAGTCCATGCACACTGCTTATCACATACTGGCTTGATTTCAACTATTGAGTACTGAGAGGCTCTCATGTGCTAACAAATAGATTCCTGACCTCCCCTCTTCATGACCTAGCCAATGCCCATCATCATCACCACCACTGCAGCTTAATTGTTTTCAGGACAGCACTTTCAATGAATAGTGAACAGGCTATTACTTTATCTTCCCTAAGGTGCATGCCACACTACAGACCAGCACTGATGTTTCACTTGGCATGCAGTACTTCTTCAAGCTGGCATTTAAGGATGAAGCAGACAGCACTCTCCTCGACATGACAAGCTTTAAAATCCACTTTCATCCTTCATCCCACGAGAGTTAACACACAAGTTCCCTGTGAGCAACTTGACACTGGTCATCAGGTTGTTACAGAGGTCTCAGAGCACTTTAAAATTGACTCAACAGTTGAATAGTTGCCCATTGCTCCTTGGAGAGGCTCTAGAAAACGTATCTTCCTCCTTTTGCTCTTTGGTTTCTAAATACTTCAGATAAAATTGGAATAAACCACTGACACCAGTCTTTGAGGGAAATGAATTCGAATTTTTAAGACTTTTCCTTCTTTGGGCTCTAGGGAGAAATAAGGGCATAATTTTCTCTTGGAATCTGATTCATACTCTTTTTGTAAAGAAGCAACAAAAAGTCTAATAGGAAGGTCCATTATCTCAGCTTCCATAAGAGCCTGGGCACATTTGGAAAAATGACTCACAATGAGGGAGGACCTGGAGATCTAAGACACAAAGTTAGAAATAAGGACTCAGATCTGGGAGTGATGTGACATCCTTGTTGGAAAAATGATTCAAGCTTTCCCGGTGATGAAGCCCATGTGTATGGCAGACACAGTCCTTACACTGACAAGAGTATTTCTAACGTGTAGCCGCCCGCGGCCACAA
The DNA here is from genome assembly GCF_011762505.2 of Arvicanthis niloticus. Lineage (NCBI taxonomy): Eukaryota > Metazoa > Chordata > Mammalia > Rodentia > Muridae > Arvicanthis > Arvicanthis niloticus. The sequence continues at coordinate 133,247,762 of NC_047661.1, forward strand.
GTCAACTGGGTTCACCTGAAAGGGGGACTGGGAATTAAAGGGGGAAGGAGGGCGAGAAGAGATGAGGCCAAGACAAAGTTCTCTGATCAAGGCCTGAAATTTAATAATTGGCTTTCACATATAAAGGGAAAGCCTCACCCCCCAGAGTCTCTTCTCAGTTCAGCCCAGGGGCTGGGCAAGGAGATAGCAGTCTGGAAGGTGTCAAGGCTAGCTCAGCAGGCGATCCATTCAGCTCAACTCCTGTGGCAGACTTCAGGTCTCCAATGCAGGCAGCTTCCCAGGTCCTTTGTCTCTAGTGGTAAACAGTGTGTTCCGCCTGTTCAACCTGGACAGGTTGGCAGCATGGGGGAAGGGCACACTAAAGCCACTGTTTTCCCCAGCCCTGTCAATGTTCTCAAGGGTATCTGGATCATCACGAAATTATTCATTTTTGAGATAGTCTCAAATCTCGTCAGCCAACAGTTGCCCCAAGAGTGGTCATCTACTATTTCAGCAGGGGGCACACCTTGCCTGGTGGGTTGCTATTGTGAAAGTTTAAATTCTTCACTTATGTTAGCCTTTTAATACTATGTGAAGAATAAATATGACTTTATGTGTAGATACTATTTTTTTTTTCAGAAGGAAATTTTTGAGAAAAAAGAAACCATCTTTACCTTGTCTGCCTTAAAGGACAAAATGTCTCATGTATTACACAAACAAGTCTGACATACCATGAACAAATTATTGTTTTCAAACAATGAGGAAAATCAGATTGTAAAATTTTGTTGAAGAAATAAACATTGAAAGAGTGAGTAAATCATGTGACTTTGTCAGAGCAGCAAAGTCCAAAGTCCACAGCCTCAATCTTCTTTATAATATGTCATTTAAGCCTTTTTTTTCAAGTTAAATAAATTATGAACATAGAAAAAATGCCATAAAGAAAAAAAATCAGGTGGAGATGGGCAGAAGTTTGTATTATAACCTAACAGAAAGAAGGAAGAAAATATAAGAGTTCAGAGCCAGAGGTTGTATCAATGTTAATCAACCCTCTGTTCCTCATTCTCTGGAACTCCCAGACTGACAGGTGAGTCAGATCCACAGAGATCTCTCGTTGGAACCATCAAGAGAGATCAAAAGGGACAAAGGAAATCAAACAGTTTTATTACCCTTCTCAAGTAATAAGATTTAATGATGTGTTGCCATTATGTTTTGGCTTGTTTTTCAGCTTTAATGGGAAATTTTTTTTTTCACCTTGGGGACTCTGGGTTCCTTAAAGTGCAGAGCAATGTACCTTGTCTTCTGATTTTTCCAAGTCCTGGAGAAAACAATAAGAACTTTAGAAATTCCCCTGGAATATTCATTGCTTTATAGGCCCTTTGATTTGCTGGTGGTGGTGGTTATTTTCAGTATGTATAATGAGAGAAAAACTACTCAAGTATATCATTCTATAAAATGAGCATTAATTTAGACACAATCAGCCACAGATGAGAAAATTACATTTCCAGAAAATGAATATTTAACTTTCACACTTTAAAATATAATTTAATATAAAATATAATTTAATATAAAAGGATGCAACCATGGGTCATACCTGGTGACTCAGAGTAGCCCAACCAAGAACATAGAAGGCTGCACCTTCAGACCGAGCACACATGGGCATGAAAATTCACCGCAGGGGGCTCTCAGACCTCTACACCATCTGGTCCTCTCCATCATCACCCTGGAGATAGCTCATCAAAGTTCCTAAGCATAAGAACCTGAAGTATGCTTCTGCTCCTTCTAAATAGTTAACAGATGTTCATTTTGTCATTTCAAGTACTGTTGTGACCAAATTAGCATCGTATCTTACAACAGTTACATTTGGTCTCTTCTTTCTTCAAGAACACAACACAATAGTTTACCTTAAAAAAATTCAAACAAATCAAAGGCCAGCAACATGGCAGAGATCGTAAGTGTGCTTGCCACTAAAAGAAAATTTTATGGGTCCCATGAATTATAGATTCTTTTTCTCTAGCCTGAGTAGCTAAAGTTGCCCCTCTGGTTTGCCAACCAGAGGCCAGTTAATCCCTAAACAAAGAATGCAGAGTTACAAGGCAAAGGGCTACCGAGGCATCCCAGGAATGCATCCCAGGAATGAAGATCCTGATAAGGAACTGCTCCCCGCCCCCATGGACCGGTTTGGCCAGATGTTCAAAAATTGGAAAACAACCAATCGTATGCACCCGCGCGAAAGTTTCTCCTTTTCCCACCCCGAGCTTATATAAACCCTAAACCCTGGAGCCACGAGGTCGATGCCCCTGTCTCCCACATTGAGACACGTGTCGGCCCGGAACGTTCCGCCATTAAACTACCTCGTGTTCTTGCATCAAGTTGGTCTTCCGTGTGTCCTTTGGGTGCGCGCCATCCCGTGATTCGAGTGGGGTCCCCTTTTGGGGGCTTCCCGAGCCTTACATCCTGGTGCATTGGCCGGGAAGCTCGTCCGGGGTTTGCGTGATCACCTAGGACCTCTGAAGACCTCTTGGAGGTGGGTTTAAGTCTGTGTGTCTGTGTGTCTGTGAGTGAGATATATTTGAGTGCGGTGTTTGGGTGTGGATTCTGGTTTCTGGCTCTGATTTAGGTTCTGACAGCTGCCGTTGTGAGACCGTGAGGTCCAATGGCCTGAGGCTGAAAAATCTGGGAGACGTCCCAAGTGATAGGGAGTCAGGATAGCCTGACTGCCCATTTTTTTGAATGAAGGAGACGGAGCACTCCTCCTATAGGGGAAGGTAAGAGGACCTGCCCCATCGGAACTTGCATTTGGCTGACTATATAAGACTAAACGTGGGCGAGTAAGTTTGGCGGTGATAGGGTTTTGCGTTCGTATTTGTTTTTTGTGCTAGGGTCTTGTGTTCTTATCCTGTTTTTGTGATAGGGTTTTGCGTTCTTATTTGTTTTTGTGCTAGGGTCTTGTGTTCTTATCCAGTTTTTGCGATAGGGTTTTGCGTTCTTATTTGTTTTTGTGCTAGGGTCTTGTGTTCTTATCCTGTTTTTGTGATAGGGTTTTGTGTTCTTACCCTGTTTTCGTGCTAGGGTCTTGTGTTCCTATCCGGATTTTGCGTTTTCTGGTGGACGAGATGGGACAGGCTGTGACAACCCCCTTGTCTTTGTCTATGGACCATTGGTCGGATGTTAGGGACAGAGGACGCTTATTGTCAGTAGTTGTAAAAAAGGGGCCTTGGCGGACCCTTTGCACCTCTGAGTGGCCAACTTTCAATGTGGGATGGCCACCTCGAGGGACTTTTGATTTACCCACCATTAGAGCCGTTAGGGCAGTTGTTTTTCAGGAAGGATCAGGGTCGCATCCAGATCATCAACCATACATCACCGTGTGGGAAAACTTGGCTCGCTATCCACCCCCGTGGGTCGAGCCTTTCCTCCCACCTCGCCAACCAAGCTCCCGGGTCTTGGCTGTGCGAGAGGGCTCCACAGAAGGAAGACCGAAACCACGTCAGAATGAAGGCGAGCCCAGCACCCCGCCGGTGTCCGTTTCAAAGATATACCCTGATATAGAAGAACCCCCTGAATGGCCCACTCCCCTGCCTCCACCTTACCCCTCAGCTCCCCAACCTGCACCCCTGCCCTCAGCCCCCGAACTGGCCCCAGCCTCCGGGGCCACAGGGGGGCCCTCAGCAGGTACTAGGAGCCGACGTGGAGCCACTCCTGTAGGACCTGACTCCACCGTGGCGCTGCCCCTTAGGGCCGTTGGGCCGCCCCCAACTGGCGAGAACGAGCTGCAGCTCCTGCAGTATTGGCCTTTTTCCTCCTCTGATCTCTATAATTGGAAAGTTAACCATCCCCCTTTTTCAGAAAATCCTGCAGGACTCACAGGCCTGATAGAGTCCCTGATGTTTTCCCACCAACCCACGTGGGATGATTGTCAGCAGCTCCTACAGACACTGTTCACTACCGAAGAGAGGGAGAGGATTCTCCTTGAGGCTCGGAAAAATATCCGAGATAATCAAGGACGCCCCGCCACTCAGGCTGCTATAGACGAGGGGTTTCCCTTGACCCGTCCTCCGTGGGATTACCACACGGCAACAGGTAGGGAACGGCTGTCCATTTACCGCCGGGCTCTCGTGGCTGGTCTCAGGGGTGCAGCGAGAAAACCCACCAATTTGGCAAAGGTAAGAGAGGTTATGCAAGGAGCGACTGAACCCCCCTCTGTGTTCCTAGAGAGGCTCATGGAAGCTTACCGTAGGTACACTCCTTTTGACCCTATGTCAGAGGGGCAGCGAGCTTCTGCAATCATGGCTTTCATTGGGCAGTCCGCCCCGGACATTAGAAGGAGGTTACAGCGTATTGAGGGATTGCAAGATTATACTATCAGAGATGTGGTGAAGGAGGCTGAAAAAGTGTATCATAAGAGAGAGACAGAGAAAGAGAAACAGGAGAGAGAAAAGAAAAAAAGGGCTGAGGATGAAGATAGAAGGGAAAAGAGACAAGAAGAGAACCTAACTAGGATACTGGCCGCAGTGGTAGGAGAAGGAAGGCATCAGGGAACTGGTAGGGCTAGACAGACAGGGAACCTGGGTGACGGCAGAAGGCAGGGGCCAAGGAGACCCAAAAGAGACCAGCTGTTACTAGAGAGAGATCAGTGTGCATACTGTAAGGAGAAGGGCCATTGGGCCCGAGAGTGTCCTAAAAAGAAAGAGACCAAAGTGCTGTCCTTAGATAATGAAGATTAGGGAAGTCGGGGTTCGGTTCCCCTCTCCGAGCCTAGGGTAACTCTGAAAATAGAGGGGACCCCTATAGATTTCTTGGTGGACACGGGAGCAGAATATTCTGTGCTTAAAAAACCTCTGGGAAAGATACAAGATAAAAAGACGCTGGTGATTGGGGCTACAGGACAAAAACCGTATCCGTGGACTACTTCTCGTACAGTGGATCTTGGAAGAAACCAGGTATCCCACTCATTTTTAGTAATACCAGAGTGCCCTACGCCCTTACTGGGCAGAGACTTGTTAACCAAATTAAAGGCCCAGATAAAATTTGCCCCCTCTGGACCGGAACTGTCATGGGGAACTGAGACACCCCAAACGTTAATATTGTCCCTTCAGCTAGAAGAAGAATACCGGCTATACCAAGAGAGAGAGAAGCCCCCCGAGGAGCTTCAGGAATGGTTACTTCGATTTCCTCAGGCGTGGGCTGAGACAGGAGGCACGGGAATGGCTAGACAGGCCCCCCCTGTGGTGATTGAGCTCAAGTCTGGAGCCACCCCCATTGGGGTCCGACAGTACCCCATGAGCAAGGACGCCAGAGAGGGCATACGCCCCCACATTAAGAGACTGTTAGAACAGGGGATTTTAGTCCCTTGCAGGTCCCCTTGGAACACCCCCTTATTGCCAGTAAAAAAACCGGGGACAAACGACTATCGTCCGGTACAGGATCTTAGGGAAGTCAACAAGAGAGTACAAGATGTCCACCCTACAGTGCCCAACCCCTACAACTTGCTCAGTACATTGCCACCCACTCGAACCTGGTATACCGTCTTAGATTTAAAAGATGCCTTCTTCTGTCTGAGGTTACATCCAAACAGCCAGCCCCTGTTTGCTTTCGAGTGGCGGGACCCTGAGAGTGGGAGAACCGGACAACTCACGTGGACAAGGTTACCCCAAGGATTCAAAAACTCCCCAACACTGTTCGATGAAGCTCTACACCGGGACCTTGCCCCCTTCCGCGCTAATAACCCGCAGGTGACTCTTATCATTTATATTGATGACATTTTACTGGCCACAGAGACCCGAGAAGATTGCGAACTGGGGACTCAGAAGATCCTGGCTGAGTTAGGTGAGTTGGGGTATCGGGTCTCTGCTAAGAAAGCACAGCTATGTCGAACTGAGGTGACATACTTGGGATATACCCTAAAAAATGGTCAGCGGTGGCTCACAGAAGCCAGAAAACGAACAGTCACACAAATCCCAACCCCAACCACCCCTCGCCAGGTAAGGGAATTCCTGGGGACCGCGGGATTTTGTAGGCTTTGGATTCCAGGATTCGCCACCTTGGCAGCCCCTTTATATCCCTTGACAAAAGAAAAAGGGAAGTTCATCTGGACAAAAGAACACCAGGTGGCTTTCGAAACTCTTAAAAAGACACTGCTACAGGCCCCTGCCCTAGCACTGCCAGATTTAAGCAAGCCTTTTACCCTATATATTGATGAGAGAAAGGGGGTTGCCAGAGGGGTCCTCACCCAAGCTCTAGGACCTTGGAAGCGTCCGGTGGCTTATCTGTCAAAAAAACTAGATCCTGTGGCTAGCGGATGGCCCTCTTGCCTGCGAGCGATAGCTGCAACAGCCACACTGATAAAAGATGCTGATAAGCTAACTCTGGGCCAGAAAGTGACAATAGTGGCCCCCCATGCTCTCGAAAACATCATCAGACAACCGCCAGACCGCTGGATAACCAACGCTAGAATCACCCATTACCAGAGCTTGTTACTAACAGAGCGAGTGACTTTTGCTCCACCTGCCGTCCTCAACCCCGCCACCCTGCTACCTGAAGCCGATGAGACCCCAGTACATCAGTGTGAAGAGATACTGGCTGAAGAAGCAGGGACCCGGTCAGATTTGACCGACCAGCCGTGGCCTGGGGCGGAGACCTGGTTCACCGACGGAAGTAGCTTCGTGAAAGAAGGTAAGCGAAGGGCTGGGGCAGCGGTAGTAGATGGAAGGACTATCATTTGGGCTAGCAGCCTGCCGGAAGGAACTTCGGCGCAAAAAGCAGAACTTATTGCTCTGATCCAAGCCCTAAAACTGGCAGAAGGGAAGTCTAAACATTTATACTGATAGCCGATACGCTTTTGCAACAGCCCATGTTCATGGGGCAATTTACAGACAGCGTGGGTTGCTGACGTCTGCTGGCAGAGACATTAAAAATAAAAAAGAGATTCTTGATTTACTAGAGGCTATCCACTTGCCACGAAAGGTGGCAATCATCCACTGCCCAGGACACCAGAAGGGGACTGGCCCTATTGAAAAGGGAAACCAGATGGCAGATCAGATGGCTAAAGAGGCGGCACACGGACCAATGACTCTTATAGCCAAAGTGGGGTCCCGCCAGGATGAGAGGGCCCTGGAAAAGACAGCCCTCACAGAAGAAGAGGGGCTAGAATACCTGACCAGTATGCACCGCCTCACCCACCTGGGGGCCAGAAAAATGATAGAACTATCCAACAAATCCCCTTACCACATTCCTAGGCTCCAAAAGACAGCCGAAGATCTGGTAAGAAACTGCAGGGCGTGTGCCCTCACTAATGCCGGATCCAGCAGGCATAGTGGGGGAAAGCGCCTACGGGGAGATCGACCTGGAACTTATTGGGAGGTCGATTTCACAGAAGTAAAACCTGCCCGATACGGCAACAAATATCTTCTAGTTTTCATAGATGTTTTCTCAGGGTGGGTTGAAGCATTTCCCACTAAGAAAGAAACAGCAAATATAGTGGCCAAGAAGATACTGGAAGACATCCTTCCCCGATTTGGAGTACCTAAGGTAATTGGGTCAGACAATGGGCCTGCCTTCGTCGCCCAGGTAAGTCAGGGACTGGCCAGACAACTGGGGATAAATTGGAAGTTACATTGTGCTTACCGACCCCAGAGCTCAGGACAGGTAGAAAGAATGAATAGAACGATTAAAGAGACCCTTACGAAATTATCGATTGAGGCCCGCGGGATTGACTGGACAGCCCTTCTCTCCCTAGCCCTGTTCCGGGTCCGGAACACACCCGGACCTTTGGGACTAACCCCCTTTGAGATACTGTTTGGTGCACCTCCGCCTCTGTTTGAAACCCTAGATAGTGTGACACGCCCTGATGACAATAATTTTATACCTTCCACCCACCTTTTAGCCCGTTTAAAGGCCCTTGAGACGATCAGGAGAGATATTTGGGAACAGCTGAAAGACACTTACACCGCCGGAGATCCTGCAGTTCCCCATCAGTTTGAGATTGGAGACGCCGTCCTGGTGCGGAGACATCGGGCGGGAAATCTCGAGCCGCGCTGGAAAGGACCCTACCTGGTACTGTTGACAACTCCAACCGCCATTAAGGTGGAAGGGATCCCCACCTGGGTTCATGCTTCACATGTCAAAAGGGCCCCTCCTGAAACTAGTCCAGATGAGTGGATTTTGGAAAAGACTAATAATCCTCTTAAGTTGCGTTTATGTCGTAAACGCAACCCTGAGTCAGGACAGCAACCCCCATGCCCCGATGCGACAAACCTGGGAGGTGATTAATGAAGAAGAAAACACTGTGTGGTCAATTTCTGCTATACATCCTCCATAGACTTGGTGGCCAGATCTTACGCCTGATATTTGTAAGTTAGCAGCCGGATTGCTTACCTGGGATCTTCCAGACCACACAGACCTAACTAAACCACCCGCTGAAAGACAGTGTGTTCCTAACGGGATAGGAGGCACACTTGGGTGCTCAGGACAATTCTACCGAGCTAATCTCCGGTCCTCAGGATTTTATGTTTGCCCTGGTCAGGGCCACAATCGGAAGCTCCGACACAAGTGTGGGGGGACCTCTGATTTTTATTGCACTACATGGGGATGTGAAACTACTGGTGAGGCCTACTGGAATCCTACTTCCACATGGGACTTGATTACGGTAAAGAGGAATAGCAGCTATGATAAGTCCAACCAAGGAGAGAGAGATAGTTCTAACTATCCTGAGAATGGGTGTGGATTTGAAAATAGTCCCAATGGAGCCTGTAAAAACAGCTACTGCAACCCCATAGTTATAAGATTCACTGATGCAGGGAAACGAGACCATCGGAGTTGGCTTAAGGGAAACAACTGGGGATTGCGTATAGATGCTGCTGGAAAAGACCCTGGGTTAATTTTTAAAATTAAGTTGACCCTAGAAACCCCCTCTCCAACACCTATGGGACCTAACAAAGTCCTTCTTGCTCAGGGGCCCCCTCCAAAGTCCCTTACTCAAACACCAGTACAACCTGCGCCAGTGACTGCTGGTCCTTATTATTTTACCCCCTCACAAGGCCCCAAGATCTTGACCACACCACCCGATCCTTCGACAGGACAGAGACTATTTAATTTGGTCGTTGGAGCCTTCCACGCTCTAAATAATACAAGCCCAGACTCTACTGAATCTTGCTGGCTATGTTTAGCAATAACACCCCCATACTATGAGGGAATCGCCATGAACGGTGCCTTTAATAACACCACTTCCCATCACTCCTGCACTTGGGGAACTGAGAGAAAACTAACTCTAACTGAAGTATCGGGGTCAGGTTCAGGACTCTGCCTAGGTACCCCACCTGCCTCCCACAGACATCTGTGTAATCAGACAGTCTCTCGTCCTAAAACATCTATCACCTATTATTTGGTACCAGGGCCCAACCGTTGGTGGGCTTGCAGTACAGGACTCACCCCTTGTGTGTCTACAAGTATATTCGAACCAACTACAGACTTTTGTGTGCTTGTGCAGCTGGTACCCAGAATTTATTATCATGCTGTGGGTAGTTTCGAAGATAAATTCGATATTAGGCCAAAGATATACAAGAGAGAGCCAGTTTCCCTCACTTTAGCCATCTTACTGGGTGCAGGCATTACTGCTGGCATAGGAACAGGAGCTGCCGCACTGGCCACCGGCCAGCAAGGCCTTAATGCTCTCAGTACTGCTATTGATGAAGACCTAAAAATACTAGAAAAATCTGTTTCCAACTTAGAAAAATCTTTATCATCGCTATCAGAAGTAGTGCTCCAAAACAGACGAGGGCTCGATTTGTTGTTTTTAAAAGATAGTGGGCTGTGTGCAGCCCTTAAAGAAGAGTGTTGCTTTTATGCTGACCATACTGGAGTAGTCAGAGACTCGATGCAGAGGCTTAGAGAAAGACTAGATAAGAGACAAAAAGATCGAGATGCCCAACAGGGCTGGTTCGAGTCCTGGTTCTCACGATCTCCCTGGATGACTACCTTATTTTCTGCCTTAGCTGGACCGGTGATGATAATTTGCTTAATTTTGATTTTCGGCCCATGTGTGATAAATAGAGTTATGACCATCGTCAAAAATAGAGTTGATGCTGTCCAATTAATGGTGTTGAGACTACAGTGCCAACCACAGGAAGATCCTGATAAGGTAGAAAATGATTTTTAGAGCCTAGGCTAGATATTTTAAGGTTAAAATTATTCAGGAGAGGGAGAGGGAAAATAAAAGAAAATTTTATGGGTCCCATGAATTATAGATTCTTTTTCCCTAGCCTGAGTAGCTAAAGTTGCCCCTCTGGTTTGCCAACCAGAGGCCAGTTAATCCCTAAACAAAGAATGCAGAGTTACAAGGCAAAGGGCTACCGAGGCATCCCAGGAATGCATCCCAGGAATGAAGATCCTGATAAGGAACTGCTCCCCGCCCCCATGGACCGGTTTGGCCAGATGTTCAAAAATTGGAAAACAACCAATCGTATGCACCCGCGCGAAAGTTTCTCCTTTTCCCACCCCGAGCTTATATAAACCCTAAACCCTGGAGCCACGAGGTCGATGCCCCTGTCTCCCACATTGAGACACGTGTCGGCCCGGAACGTTCCGCCATTAAACTACCTCGTGTTCTTGCATCAAGTTGGTCTTCCGTGTGTCCTTTGGGTGCGCGCCATCCCGTGATTCGAGTGGGGTCCCCTTTTGGGGGCTTCCCGAGCCTTACACCACCAAGCTCCTGGGACTCATATAATAGAAGGAGAAAACCCACAAGTGTTCTCCGACCTCCACCTGCCTTCAGCCTACATGTGCATATGTATAGCTAGACAGACGTGTATACACACATGATGTGATGATAATGATGATGATGATGACAATGATGATGATGAGTAAGTGAATTGTAATTTTTTTAAAGAAAAAGACAGTGCAGAATAAAAGCACTAAACTGAAATGCATTTTGGAGGAGAGCAGAGCAGCAGACAAATTCTTTCATTAGAAAGCTTCAATTTACCACATCCATCTGCTTACTCACTGAAAAGGATCCTCATTGTCCCATAAACAAGAATTTAATTGATCAAACAGACAAACAAAAGAACCCACAATTTATAATGTGAGAATGGTAATTATAAATTAAAATGCCACCATGTATATTCTCTGTGGCACACTTTTTTATACCAGTTGACTGCTGTGTTTCTGTTAGGTCACAGAGCAGAACCGAGTCTAGATAATTGTCTTATGGTTCTAGAAGCAGAGGAAACTCTTCACTGTGAAAAAAAATTGGTGCACAGTGAGAAAACTAATTACCTTATTATGACGTTTATTAAATTGCCTTGGAATTGAGTAATATTCATTTGGAAACCATCCAAAAGGTTAATGATAAAATTTCTGATATCCAAGTTCTAGGCCAGCCTGGTCTACAGAAAGAGTTCCAGCACAGTCAGGGATCAAGACAAATCAAGAATTCAAGAAAAATCTTGTCTTGAAAACCCAAATTATCAATAACAGCAAATAATATAAAATTGCTAACTGAATAGCTAAGCATGAATTCTAATTATCTCTATTATTTTCTTCATTTTAAAAAGAGAAAAATCTATGTTGCTGGATGTCAGTGAAGATGCTTCAAAGTGGTTGGGAAGATTCCTAATGGACAAAAAAAAAAAAAAAAAAAATCAACAAACACTGCTTAAATAAATGAGTGATAGATATTTCTGAGTTTTCTTTATCATCTGCCTCCATGTCAGTCAAAGCCAGTTTACCATTATCACAATATAATAACTGGGATATTTGCACATTCTGCATGATTTGGACCATGTTTCTACCTTAAAATAGTCTGTTCTTTCCATTACGCCAGTGCAATTTATTGTCTCTACATAAACAATACTTACACTGTTGTCAGCACTAACCATGCAACCAATACAACCCTTTCCACAAAGAACATACAAAGTTGAAGACACAAAAAGCACATCAACAGTTAAAAGACTGGAAACATGTACTTCAGAACAGACAAAAGAATAAGTGGCAGCTAACAGAAGGATGGATTTTAAACTGTGAAATGAACAACAGTGTCATGGACAGAGGTGGTGTCTGAAATCAAGGGCCACACACAAATGTAGCAAGATTTTGACGGGTGGCACTGGAGAAATAACATACTCTGAGCCAAAAAGAAGAAAAAACAAACAAACAAGTATTACACATTTTTCTTTGGCTTGGTTTGGTTTTCTACTCAGGACACATGAGTGGCCCAGTTTTCCTGGAGCAAAGGGATGATGTAAAGATGTAAAAGGAGAGCTAAAGAGAAGCTTGAGGTGTGACATTCAACTTCAGCCTCCAGATCCACACTTTCCAGTAGGGCGTGGAAAGGCATTTAAGGTTGTAGCAGTTAGTGGCTGACACAAATAGCACATTCAATTTGAATCTATTAGGTAGACTTTGTTGAGAAGATTGTTTTCAGGGGTGTGAGCATCTGAGCTATAGCCCCATGGTAGAGCACTCACCCAATATGCACAAGGCCCTGGTTTCATCTCCAGAACTGTCAAAGAAAGTTCATGATTATGGATGTGTAACTGAGGCCTTCCGAGAAGAACAGCCAGATTACACCCACGTGAAAACCAAGGGAATAAATAACCTAACTCCTTGCCTGCTCCCCCTAAAGTCCTGTAGAAGCCACTGCTGGGAGTGGGAGGGGAGGAGCAGCTGGAAGCCAAGAGGTGAAAAGGCAGGGAAGCCTGAAGGGGTAGAGCCTCAGGCACCCTGCTCCTAGGTACAGCTTGAGAGGTGGAAAGTAGATCTAGATAGAACAGGAAATACTCAGCACAACTTGTGAGCAAAGGAGACAGGGCTGTCCACCAGGCAGTTAACCTGATGATAAAGGATGGGATAAGGAGACATGCACTGGTGCTCTCTTGTCACTCTGACAGGATACCTCACAGAAGCCACTTTACCAGGGTTATAGGTGGCTGTTTGAAGGAATACTAATGATCAATGATCATTACAGGAAAGACTCAGGGTGAGTCATTGCATGGCAGCATGAATGTGTGCCAGCTGCAGGCTCACGTTTTAGCCAGTCAGAAAGCAATGCCAGACTATAAAAGGTGGGTCTCCGGGGACCCATCTCCTTCAGAGACTCCACCTTCTAAAGGCCTCCCAGCCTTCCAAACAGTACCACTAGATGAGACCAAGTGTTAAAGCATGTGAAAGATGTGAAAGAGGTTTTGCATTCAAACCATAGCACTGTAAATTAAGAAACCGAGAACATAATCGAAATGACTAGTAAAGAAGCCAGATCGTGGCAGCAGAAGAGAAATTGAAAATCATCTGTGGAAAACATAACAGAGATAAACCAGAGAGATTCTAAACAATTAGACAGAGGGTAAGGAGAATATTACAAGCCCAGAGTTTTGAATCTTGAGTCTTCAGAGCAAAAGGCCATCATTAGCAACATAGCACAAGCACTGAATTTCAATGAGTTTGGAGACTTCAAGTCTTACACATAAGCAAATGACACTCTTGGAGAACTTACATGTGTATACAAGTGTCCTAGAACCAGATACAATGCATGACAGAATTCAACCAAAAGTCACAGGAAACACAGCAAGAGAAGGAATTCAATTCAAATCAATGTCAGGCACATTTTCATCTTGGAAATCCTACTTAAAAAAAAAAAAATCAGTTATGTGCTGGAGATGTAGCTCAGTCGGCGGAGTGCTTGCCTGATGTGCACAAAGCCTGGGTTTCCATCCCAGCACCAACTAGGAGCAGTGGATCATGTCTGTGTAATCCCAGCATCTAGGAGTTAGAAGCAAAAGGATCAGGAATTCCAGATCATTCCTAGCTGTGTAGCAAGACAGGCTGACATACATGAGACCCTGTCAAACAAAACACACACACACACACACACACACACACACACACAGCCTGTCCCCTCAAATACCATATAACACAATAAGACAAAAAAATGGCAAGTACTATCAACCCAGGTCTAATAGTGAAAACCAACCAGCTGTAGTCATTGCTTCATTGCTACAAAACAGATTAAATAGTGGTAATTCTTGAAGGGAAAGCTGTTTTCAGTCTACTAATTTACTAATTTATTAATTTTACTAATTTAGCAAAAAATAAAAATGGAAGAAGATATCAATAGAATCAAGAAGTGATGGGAAGACAGCAGAAGTATCAATGTTAACAACTAAACAGAACAGCGGAGTCACAGAAGCGAATGATAAAGAGAATGCACTCGAAACAGGTGTCTGAGTATATAGGGATCGTCATGGTTAGAGATGCCTCTAATACTAGGGAGAAAATGGGTCACTCAGTTACCCGGAAACAACCAGTCTTTTAGAAAACATCAACAAGAGACATCAACTGATGCGGACTGAGTATTTGTGTCCTCCAAATTTCACCTGTTGGAACCCCAGTGCAGAGGTATTTGAAGATGGTAGCCTTTGAGAGGTACCTGATCCATGCACTCCTAAGAACAATCAGCAGAGCAACTTCCTCCTCTCTTCCCTCTACATGTGAGGCAACAGGTGTGCCTGACTCACTATAAAAGGGGCTGCTTGCTCCCTTCTCTCTCTCTCTCTCTCTCTCTCTCTCTCTCTCTCTCTCTCTCTCTCTCTCTCTCTCTCCTACTACTCTCTGAACACCCCTTCCCACATGCTGAATAAACTCTGTTCAATACTATACCATGTGGCTGGTCCCTCACGCAGAAGGGATGCCTCAGCATGGGCCCATGGAGACGTCCCCTTCCTCCCCCACCTTACCGCACCTCCACCAAACTTATTTCTTCTAGCCTTATCATATATATCCTCCCCAGGTACCACACTACACCTTGCTGGCACTTCTATGGTGGTTTGTCATCAGTAGAACTAAGAACTAAGTGTGTGCCCATCTGCAAGAACCCAGGTGAGAGCTATTTACATAAGCAAGGTTAACAGGACACATCAGCCCCTGCTTCCTAGGTGTGTTTTCAATGTGGTCAGCCTAATTCCTGCTCCTGTGGCCATGTCTCCCCCGAAACCAAGGATGGACTCATTGGCTCTGGAAATGTAAAGCAAGTTAAAACCTCCCTCTCTCAGTTGTTTTGTCAGGGTGTTTTATGGAAGCAACAGAAAGGCCACTTAGCACTCAGTCTTCTCATCACTAAAGCGGAAACCATTCTAAATGTTCAGAAACATCTCTCGTACAATAATTACTCTGCACATTCAGCTCTGAAAACTAGATAAATCCTATTCATTTTCCAAGAATTGTACAGTCTTAGCTTTCTCAGTAAAGCCATCATCACTATAAGGTATATGCTTGGAGATCTGCTGATTAGTGCTTAGATATGGAATGTTACCTATATTACTTGGAAATTTAATAACAGCCACCTCATAAGTCACACCCCAGCTTGTTCTTTTGCAACCTTGTATCCTGCTCTAAACTTGGCCAGAGCAGGAGAAATCTATGCAGGCATTCAACAGTTTATACTTCATCTCAAGAAAGCCCCTGTGGGTTACAAGAAAGGAAATGACAAGTGGGATTCGCCTCTTTAGAAGACTGCTCCAGTCCAGAGGGAAGACATCTGGAGAGTGTCTTTTTATTATAAACATCAAGCCAGCTATGAGAGGAAGGAAGAACCTCAGGGCAGGAAGGCCTGAAAGGACTAAGAGCAAAAAGTCCGATCTAGGGAAGTGAATGTGCAGACGGAGAGATGAGAGGAAACTTTACAGAGGGAGAATCAACAGAATGTGATGGTTATTTTAACACATCTCGGAGTGAGGGAAATGAAGAAAGGTTAATAAGTTCCTCAGTTACCAATGTGGCATAGTGTTTCTGACCTTGCCAATCTGCTTCTCTACTTCTTGATGACTGAACCTGTATCAACCATCTTGGTATCCACAGATATGTATCCAAAGCCAATAGGGACTAAGCAAGGCCTCCAGGTTACCTTAATGGACACTGAGAACCTGAGCTACCTGTCAGGTTTTGCCATTCTAAAGGAATTGGGCTCACTTTTCTAAGGCCCATATGGAGAAGAAAAGCCAGGCTTGAAGGCACACAGTTGTAATCTAAGCCCTGTGAAGGCAGAGCCTGGCAAGCCCCAGGTACAAGTAAAACCCTGTCTCAAAAACCAAGGTGGAGGCTAGAGAGTCAGCTCACTGGTTCAAAGCACTTGATGTTCTTGCAGAGGACCCTGGTTCAGTTCCCAGCACCCGAATGGTGATTTGTAGGAAAAAATATGACCGGGGAACCCAGGGTTCCTCCCGCCATGCTGTGGGAAGTTGGCTGGGAATGCTCTGGGTTCCTCCAGCTGGAAGTTGAGCCCAGCTGCTCATTAACTAAAAGCCTCTCCATGGTTCCTCATGGCTCCTCACGGCGCACACGAGGAGCCCAACACACAAGGAAGTCCTTGGGTTTCCAAAACCGGTTTATTGACATGGCGGATGGTGGATGGATCTGGATGCATACCCCATAAAACCCAGGGCAGACCTGAGTTAAATAGGGAGGGGAGGAGGGAGGAGGGGCTGGGGAGGAATGTTTAGTCGACTCCACCCTCTGGCCTTCAGGTACCTTATTAGTATGTAGATCTCTCTAGGGCCTGGATCAAGCCCTCCAGTGAATGTGACTGAAGGGTGAAGGTGGAATGGAGATTAGACCTCCTGTTAGGCCCGACATCCCACTCTCTTTTCTTTCCTAAAAGGAGGGGCAACTCTGTGTTAATGAGAGATGTGGACCACATGGAGTAGTCTGGAATTCGGGAGCACGGGGAGATATATGCCGTCCCTGACAGGCAATGTTCGGTAAAACCGGTTTATTGACATGGCAGATGGTGGATGGATCTGGATACATACCCCATAAAACCCAGGGCAGACCTGAGTTAAATAGGGAGGGGAGGAGGGGGGAGGGGCTGGGGAGGAATGTTTGATGGACTCCACCCTCTGGCCTTCAGGTACCTTATTAATATGTAAATCTCTCTAGGACCAGGATCACTGCCCTCCTGTGTATGTGACTGAAGGGTGTAGGTGGAATGGAGATTAGACCTCGTGTTAGGCCCGACAGTGATTCACATCCCTCTACAACTCCAGTTCCAGGACATACATACAGTGCTTTCTTCTGACCTCTGAGAGCACCAGGAGTGCATGTGGTACACACATGTACATGCAAGAAAAATAATACTTATAAAATAAGTTTTAAACTCTAAAAAGAAACCACAAGGCTGAAGAATGACACCTGAGATTGACCTCTGGCCTCTATGTATAAGCTCACAACATACACATGCACCTGTGCACATGTGTATCTACATAAACATTAACACCAAAAAACTGTTGAATAAATGCCTGGAAACAGCAACAAAAAAAAAAACAGTTTATTTGTCATTTTAGAAGGTGACAAACTGACTCAATTTTTTTCTGTCATTAGTAATCATTAGAGTTGTCTTATATGTAATTTATTGCTTTTTAAGATTGATTTCTTTAATGTGTATGGTATCCTTTTTATGTGCAGTGGTGAAGGAGGCTATAATAGCATGTCAGGTCCCCTGGAACTAGAATTATAAATAGTTGTGAGTCCTTTGGAAGAGTAGTCAGTGCTCTTAACCACTGAGCTATCTCTCCAGTCCCCTAACTTGTTTTTGTGGTTGTTATTGTTATTATTTGTTATGAGTGATGTATGTTTGTGAGTGGAAATGCACACTTGCCACAGTGCAAGTGGAGGTCAGAGGACAATTTGTGGGAGTCAGCTCTCTCTTTCCACCAGGGGACCCAGGGATGGAACTCGGGTTGTCAGGTTTGTACAGCAAAAGCTTTCATCTGCTGAGCCATCTCGACAGCCCTACATATCTACTTTCAGCCAAACTCTGATTATATAATTTAAGACCTCTAGCAATGGTTCTGTCCTACTTAGGGTTTTACTGCTGTGAACAGACACCATGACCAAAGCAACTCTTGTAAAGGACAACATTTAATTGAGGCTGGCTTAAGGTGGGAGCATGGCAGCATCTAGGCAGGCATGGCTCTGGAGGAGCTGAGAGTCCTACACGTTGATCTGAAGGCCACTAGAAAAAGACAAACAGGTTCTTTTGGGAATGAGGAGAGATGGAGATGGGGTTTCAGGTAGCACAGGCTCTTACCTTGTAGTCAAGGATGATCTTGAAACTCCTGATCCTTCTGCTTCTCTCTACCAAGTACTGGGGTTATAAGCATGTCATCAGCTTCTAACAATGTGTCCTAAACTGTACTACGCTCAAAATCACCCAGAGTGCTTTTTAAATTACTCATGCTATGCTGTGCTTACAAACAGAAACCTATCATGACTGCCCTCTGAAAGGCCCAACAAGCAGCTGAGTCAGATACAGATATTTACACCCAACCAGTGGACAGAAGCTGGTGACCCCTGTGGTTGAATTAGGGAAAAGCTGGAAGAAGCTGAGGAGGAAGGTGACCCTGTAGGAAGACCAGCAGTCTCAACTAACCTAGATCCCTGGGATCTCTCACACACTGAGCCACCAACCAGGCAGCATACACCAGCTGGTATAAGGACCCCTACACATAGACAGCAGAGGACTGCCATGTCTGGACTCAGTCAGAGAAGATGCACCTAACTCTCGAGAGACTTAAGGCCCCAAGGAGTGGGGAGGTCTGGTAGGGTGGGGGTGGGGGTATGGCATCCTCTTGGAGATGGGAGAGGAGATAATGGGATGTGGAACAGTTGAGGGTAGACCAGGAGGGGGATGAAGTCTAGACTGTTAAAAAAAAAAAAAAGATTAAAGAAAAATTTTTTAAAAAAATTTACAGACTACAGAGGTTGCTTTTGACTCGGTTGCTTACTTTTGAAACCATTGTCTTAGAAAAATATTTACAAAGTTCTGGTTGATCATACAAGTCTCTAAGAGTGCTCTTTGAAAATGTGGAGTCCCTGGCCCCACCTCTGATCTCCTGAATGGGGCTCTAGCCTCCACTTCAGGGGAAGTATAGAGGCATCTGAAGATCTCCATGTGTTTCACATAGTGCTTTGTCGGCCAAGACTGATAAGCATTACCTCAAAGCAATCTTAGGGTATGGATCCCTTAGTTTTTCTATTTTACAAAGAAAGAGAGGTTTAGTCGACCTTAGTTCTGGTAAATGTTCCTCTGGGGCTTTTCCATCACATTCCATACTAAATGTGAAATATGCCTGGTATTTGTGCTAAATATCTTGACAGCAAAGATATTAGAGGCACTACCTTAGGAGCTGTAGACATTGCAGATACACCCTGAAGTGCTAACAGCCGCCTCCTCCTCCTCCTTCTCTTTCTCCTCCTCCTCCTCCCTTTCACCTATTTGCTAGAACATATTCTCATGATTCTTCATTGTAAAATAAAAGCCATGGGGGGGGGGGAACACACTCCACACACTTAGACAAACTGGAGTTTGACCGAATGCATAGCACTTAGTTAAAAGTTATTTTCTCTTAAATGTCTCGTGATGACAAGATACACAGTCACTCCTAAAACAATTTCTGGCACATATTGATTAAAGCATGCATACCTGAATGAAAGAAAGAAAGAAAGAAAGAAAGAAAGAAAGAAAGAAAGAAAGAAAGAAAGAAAGAAAGAATTATTACTTCCTGTCTGTCTGCTGCTTAGCTCTATCTTCACCTTCACTCTGCTCTGCTTTTCCTTTCAGGGTTGAATCTCCCTGACCCTCAGACACAGCCCGTGCTTGCTCCTGTTCCACAAGCGGGACTCTTTCCTCAAGGACCACTAGGTGTCGCTCTCTGCTGTTTAAGTGACTTTTCCTTTGAGCCTAAGGATGTAGTTTGGCTGCCTGTGAACCCAAGAATGATATTCTTGTGTTTGAGAACTAGTTCAACTTGTTTTTTTCTCCTTTCCTTTCCTTTCCTTTCCTTTCCTTTCCTTTCCTTTCCTTTCCTTTCCTTTCCTTTCCTTTCCTTTCCTTTCCTTTCTCCTTTTCTTTTTTAAATTTTTTTCTTTTTTTCTTGGCAAAAAGTTATCATTGGTCTTCACCCTGACAAAAGTTGCATCCATTTTCACTTTGTCCCAAGGGAAGTCTGACAACTCCTGGATCTAGCACAATTTTTTTGTGTTTAAGGTTCCAGTAGCTAACTCTACAGCTCAGAGGACAGAAGACTATTTGCAGGAAAGCTCAAAAGAATGGCTCGAACTTAGCCAAGGATCCTAAAAATGAATACCCCAAGATCAGAGAAGCAACAACCATGCAAGTTTTGTAGTCTTGTAGAAATGCTGGTTTCACAGATTATCCAAATCAGCATTTCCTTGATCACCATATAACTTTTTCTTATTGGAGAAGATTTTCTAAAGATTTGTCTTCAAAATGTCTTGTGTGTCTAATTCTTCCTCACCCTTTGAGGTCCAGGTCCTCCTTCACCGCTCTACCAAAGCCTCAGCAAAAATCATTCTACCTTTAACTCCACCATGTTCTATCTTTGTCTCACCATGTAACTTCCTGTAAGTTAGGAGAGGGATTGTGTATGGGAGGGTATAGGCACCACATGTACATGAGGGAGTGATTCCTTGCATAAAGAAACTGCCAAAATGACTGTTCCGCTATTAGAGGGAGTTACTGTAGGAGAGAGAGAGAGAGAGAGAGAGAGAGAGAGAGAGAGAGAGAGAGAAGAGAGAGAACTACCAGAGGCATCTGGAAGAGTTCAGAGTAGAGAAAGAAAGTAGACTAAACAAAGCCAGAGCTATAGAACCAGGGAGGGATTGAGAGAATACTTGAGAAAGCAAGTTAGTTAAAGATAGAGACTAGAGCAGACAGGGAGAATTCAAGAATAAGAGATAGAAAGACTGAGAACTACAGGAATAACAGATTGTTAAGAGAATGAATAGCTGAGGGGAGGGGATGGCCAGGAGACTGGCAATGGGGGGCTTTGAAATATTTAAAAAGTACTTGTGAACCCAAGGGAGCCTGGAGGTAAGCAGGAGCTTTGATGTGTGGCCACAGGTAAATGTCTATCAAACCATAGGTCCCTTCTGTCAGAGGTAAAGGAAATGAGTCCTTTGGGCACAGAGAACCAGCTTCACAAGTTCCTGAGTGAATGCTGGGTTTATCTAACCACCAGACATCCTCTTATAGCATAGGTGGAGCACATTTCTGGGTGTCTTGGAGGCCTGAGACCTACCAGTTCCCAAGCTGAGTTTCTACAGTAAATTCTTCTATTGGACACAGTGGACTGACTAGAACACAGCAACAGATATCCAATGTCCACCTTCTGGACAAAGAGAATTTGTTTTGTTTTCCTTATTTTGAGTAAAAAGAAAGAAAAGTATTTGTATTAGTCAGGGTTCTCTAGAGGAACAGAACTGATAGAATGAAAATATATAAGAGGCTTGCAGGCTGTGGTCCAAGTAGTCCAACAATGGCTGTCTCCCAACAAAAAGGTCAAAAATCCAGTAGTCATTCCATCCAGGAGACTGGATGTCTCAGCAGTCCTGATCTGGCCTGAAGTCCTACTGCTTCGGATTCCTGAAGAAGCAGGTTCTAAAACTATCAATGGAATGTTTCAGCAACAGGGTAGATGACCTTTCACACAGGCAGAAAGCAAAGTCCTTCTTTCTTGTCCTTTCATGTCCTTTTGGACTGCCATCAGACGATTTGGCCCAAACTTAAGATGGGTCTTCGAACGTCAGAGGATCTAGTCAAGAAAATCCCTCGCAGGAATGCCTGCCTAGTTGCTTGGGTTTTAGTTGGTTCCAGATGTGGTTAACTTGACCACCTAAATTAACCAGCACAGTATTTTTTAAAACAACAAGAAGCAGGTAAGATCACTTGGTCTTCCAAGGACCAGTTTTTGCTTTCAAAACACCTTCATGATAGCTCAAAACCAAATGCAACTCTAATCCCAGGGGCCTGACACCCTCTTCTGTGTGTCCACAGACAATGATCACACACAGAATATATATATAAGTATAATATATATATATAAGTATATAAGTATATATATATAAGTATAATAATATATAAGTATATAAGTACTTATATGTGTGTGTATGAAGCATATACGAAATATATATACATATAAAATATATATATACATATGAAATATGTATATATATGAAATATATACATATTTTTTCATATATATCATATATATGGAAAAATACACATGCATATAAAACAAAAGTAAATAAAATTTAATAATAATGATAATGAAGATTTTTTTCCATTTAAAATTCTGGACTTCACATATCTTTTTTACTATATTCATTTATCCATTTCTTTTGTATGTGTAGGCAGACACATGGAGGTCAGAGGATAACTTGTTCCTTCGACTGGGTAGGTTCTAGGGTTCCAACTCAGGCTGTTAGACACATTAGAAATTCCTTTACCTGCTAAGGCATCTATCTCTCAAACCAGTTTCCACCATGCTTTAAGCTTTTGGGTGTGAGTCTTTCCTTTACCTGCTGAGCTGACTCTCCAGCCCATGATTCCACTATTCTTGATTGCTCAATAATGGTCTCTCAAGAAATCATTTCCCTCATGGGAATAAAGGGTCAATTCTGGCTGCCACCTTAGAGTCAAAGAAAGAAAGAAAGAAAGAGAGAGAGAGAGACAGAGAGAGAGAGAGAGAGAGAGAGAGAGAAAGGAAGGAATTAATCAAATAAAGAAGGAATGAATGAAGGAAGGAAGAAAGAAATAAAGAAAGAGCGAGCCACAAATTCTGGGCTCAAGAGATTCTCCCATTGCCTGAGCCTCACTCCCATGTCCTTAGAGACCCTCTACATGTCCCTCCCATGTAGTTCTTAGAGACCCTCCATTTTCTTCCTGTCTTGTATTTAGGTCATGAGCAAGGCTTTTGTATTCGCAGAATAAGCAGCCAATAGCTGTGGTCTCACCATCTAGGAAAGCGTGGCGCCTCGAGTGTTTCTGTATTGCTAGCAAATATCAATACTCATTTAAGTGGGAATAATGCTGAACAGGCTCTGGGCATTTTATTTTATCTTAACATAGAATAAGCCTTTTAACAGAGGTTCTGGAGATAAAAACACCATGTACTTAAGTGAGAATATGAAGGGCAACAAAAGGAGGCACTGGAGGGACTGGAAGGACTGATTAGAAGCAACTGCTGCTCTTGCAAAGGACCCAGGTTCAAATCTCAGTACCCAGCTGTGGCTCACCACCATCTCTAGCTGTTGTCCCAGGGTATCGGACACCCTCTTCTGACATCCACAGACATCAAGCACACCCATGGTACACAGACATACATGAAGAAAAACAACTCACACATAAGATAAAATAAACAGCTAATTTTAAAGTGATAAAAATATGAACAGCTGTGTTGAGTTATTTATTATTAACCTGAAATGAGCCTGGTACTGTGTTATCTAGGTTGTGTGTTTATACTTCTAGAGATGGTATGTTGAAAACTTAATCCCCAAACTCACACATAATGGTATTCAGAGGTACTTGAATTTGGATAATTACATTACCAAATTTTTTGTTGTTGTTTTGTTTTGTTTTGTTTTCAGGGACAGGGTTTCTCTGTGTAGCCCTGGCTGTCCTGGAACTCACTCTGTAGACCAGGCTGGCCTTGAACTCAGAAATCCACCTGCCTCTGCCTCCCAAGTCCTGGGATTAAAGGCTTGCGCCACCACTGCCCGGCTTACCAAATTTATATAAAGAAAGGTTAGCATGTTTGCAAAGCTCTATCAGGTACTGTCTGACATGTTCTGATGCAGGAAAAAGCCTTCACCTGATATCAATCAGCTACGTGCTCTTGAACATCCCAGCCTTTAAAACCATAGACTAAGTAAACCTCTATGTTTTGTAAAGTACCCAGCCTGGGATTCTGGGTTATAGGAACAGGAAACAGAGTAAGGCATATTCCAAACCATTTTGGGTGGTTTAATGGGTTGCAGTTACCAGCAATCATGTGTCCATCATTTTTATATGTGCTGCCCAGCCTAAATGGTCATCTTTTTTGTGGACTAGGATATGCACACAATCCTTGTAATCCGATAGGGACGCTGGGGTGGTCTGGTCTGTTGTGGGAATTCCTCAGAATTAGGCCACCAATAGAACTGGCTCCCTCCCTGTAACTACTACAGATATTGGGAAATGTAGGAAGCAGGTGTGAGCTGGATAAATTAGGAGTGGAATTTCTAAACCTCACAAATACAAGAGCCTTTCCATAAGGTGGGGAGAGTTGATTTGTAGGAAGTTGACCATCGCCTGGAATGGACTGTGATGCTCTAGAGATTTGTTTGGCTACAAACCTGAGCAGTTATCCCTTTGTAAAATTGGGCGATAAGTTTTTATCTCTGTGGGGTTGCTGTTGGATCTCCCGAGGCAGGAGACACACCATACCTACAGTAGAGAAGCACCGACAGCTCTGTAGTCCCACAGTCAGACCCTGTGATGGGTATATTGAGAGTGCAGCACTTTCATATTTCTTATGTTGCCTGTGAGGGTGAACAAAGGGAAGACTCATAGAAGGGAGTGGTACACACGAACAGAAAAGTTAAGACCCACAAGTCTTTGATTTCCTAAACTCCAAATCTGGCTCCCAACGTCTGACTCCTTAAATGTAGAAGAAGAAAAAGTGAATCTTCTCTGCTCAGCCGAGGCAGTCAAGAGAGAAGATACGATCTTCCAGAATGCTGGGGAGGAGCCTAGATCCAAATGCCAAAAAAGGACCTACCCATGGGAAACCTTAGCAGCGGGCTTCTGGGAAAGCAAATCCAAGAGAAACTCCTCAAGGCAGGAATAAGTTTGGCTTGTGTAGTGAACTAAAAACATTCCATCTTGGCCAGCAAGCAGTGAGTGATGAGGAGTGAGATGTGATACGGCTGGGAGAATACCCAAAGTACAATGGCTAGGCCAACGTGAGACAGCAGAACTTTGTCATTGTGTCCCTAAGTGCTATCAGAAGCAGGAGGGGCTTTTGGTTGGTTGGTTTTGTTTTGTTTGTTTGTTTTTGTTGTTTGAGATAGGGTCTCACTATATAGCCCTGGCTGTCCTTGAACTCACTCTGTAGACCAGGTCACCCTTTGACTCACAGAGATCCACCTGCCTCTGCCTCCACATAAAGGTATGTGCCACCACAGCCTGGCCGCTGTAGGACTTTTTTGACAGGTGAGTACATCATCTGATTTTTAAAGACCTGACTTGTTGTGTTTTTTAAAAATAAAGAGAGAAGGAGTATGTTTGGTAGATGTGTAGTCAGGTGTGGGGGAAGGGGATGCTCTGAGGGCCCATGCTGAGGGAGGGGAGTTAAAAGGCTAGTAGAGACGGAGAAAGGCAGAGAGAGAGAGAGAGAGAGAGAGAGAGAGAGAGAGAGAGAGAGAGAGAGAGAGAGAGAGGAGAAGAAGAAGAGGAAGAAGAAGAAGAGGAAGAGGAAGAGGAGGAAGAGGAAGGAGGAGGAGGAGGAGGAGGAGGAAGAGGAGGAGAGGCCATTCATGAGCATAGCGGGAGGGGAATGGGGAGAGAGGGAGCAGGACAAAAGAACAGGGTGAGGGCAAGGCGGCAAGAGACAGAGGATGGGGAGAGCAGCCCCTTCTATAGTGAATTGGGTACACCTGGTTGTTGCCAGGTAACTGTGGATCGGAGCTGAGACAAACTGCTAACATGACTGGCATGGTAGTCAGAGCAACAGAGAGATGAAAGTAGACTAAGGACAGACGTTCCTGATGAGTGATTTGAAGGGTGAATTGGGCAGTGCACACATATGTCCCTTCCCTCTTCATCTGGTTACACAATGGTGGTCATTGTCCACCTAATGCCCTTTCTCATGTTTTGCAACTGGGTGACATCATGCTGAACTGTGCCCGTGGCCTTCCCTCTTTATCTGTTTGAGTTCATAGGCTCCACAGTACTGAAAGGTCGGGGACACCATGCTCATCACAGTGTACAAGGTTTCACTCACTGGCGGCCTTGAGTGGTGAAATAGAGACGTGTTTGCTTTTGATTTGAACAAGTTACACCTTACTGCATGTGGGCGCTCCAGTGATTTTAATTTTTTTTTTTAGGGAAATATGTAAAGAAATGGAATTTTATTTTTTGCTGTGAATAACTTTTTGAATGTTGAAGAGCGAACTGTAAACAACTGACCAGATGTCTAAGTAGAAAGAGGTATTGTGAACGATTCCATGTGGGTTGTGTTGGATGAAAAGTGCTAAGGAGGGCTAAAGGGATGCTAAAGGAAGACAAGACAGTCACCAGTGTTCTCACTCAGTTTTACACGTATAAAATTTATAAAAGCAACCCAAACAAACTGTTGGCCTAGAACCAAGCCCAGCTTTCCACCCTGTGTACCAGCTTCCAGACCACTCGACAGTTCCGCAGACAAGATGCAGACCTAAGCTGCAGCTGTGAGCGAGGACATTAACGGTCCTGACTCTGCTTGCCTGTGCCAAGCTCCTCTAAACAGTTTGTCTAGAAGGAAACTATGAAGAATAAAACTGTAAAATCGATAAACTCCTTATTTAGTTCCAGTCATTTACCAAGTCTGAGCTTTGGTGAGTGGAAGACAGGAAAGCTGTATGTTACTGACACCTCAGAAAGCCTGGGTCCAGTCCCAGAGCTGACATGGCCTGGCAATGGGTTGTTGTCTCTGAAGTCGGACTGATGGGAAACTACGCCACAGAACTCAGTCAGCAAAGTAAAGATCTGGAGCCACACGATCTGTGGCCTAAGACTAAGATCCAGAGAGCGGGAGTATGCCCTGGTGATCTAGTTAAGAGATTCCAGCAGCTTTCCTTTTACAGAGTACAGAGAAGGGAAAGGTTTAATAGACTTCAGTCACATGCGTAACCAAATGAAGAGGCAGCACGGCCTGGAGAGAAAAGGGGCCAAAGGCCAGGTTTTCCTCACAGAACAGGAAAACTTGCAAGTTTGAACTTTCTGGCCAAAGCTTATACATGGATGTGTGTTCCTGAAGCCGGGCTTGCAAGCTTTCCTCAAAAACAAAGTTAACTCTTATCGTTCACCCTCTATTACACCAGCCACTCAAATGAAGGCTTGACCTCCACTTTAAGTAGGGCATCGAATGATGGCACTAAAGCCAGGTGTAGCCAGCATGCCTGTGATCCCAGCACTAGGACATGAGGCAGGAGGATGCTGCAGGTTCCCTGTCAGTCAGGGTTACATAGAAATATCCTCTCTTGTGGTGAGACAGCCACTAGGCAAGAATTGCCACTTTCCTTCTACAGACAAATTACTGTCCAGAAAAGGACACACTTGCAGAATAGTTGACTGATTATATCTGCCTAGACAGAGTAATCAGCCCTTAATAATTCTGCAGCACTAAGGTCTGTCAGAAGATCCTGGGCCAGAAGGCAGAAGGACAGATGCTCCAATGTTTTGAAGTAGAGCGAGTGTCCAGGTGGTCAGAGGTCTCTATAAATTGGCTAAGTTTTAGAAACTACAATTTGTGCTTCCCACAATTATAGTTAACTCAGTCATTCTGGATTTCTGATGGGGTTGAAAACATATAGCTATTGACCTTAAGAGAAAAGATTTGAGTGGATGGTCGTCAGCTGACATTCATCCTAAAGCCAGGTTCAGAACTAAATGTTCTAGTTAGAATAGATGACAGAGGAGCTGGTTAGTCAACAAAAGGATGGACTGGGTATTAGGACTATCCTGTACCTCACTGGTACAAATTGGCATAATTATGCTCTAATTGTATTTTGAGAGAAAAGATTCATTTTAACAGGAAGGGTGATGTGTAGGAGGAGCTAGGGTAGGAGGAGTACAGAGAGGAAGAAAAGGAGTAAGAAGAGGAGAAGAAGAAGGAGAGAAGAAGCTAGGTGATGAAAGAGAGAAAGAGGGGGGAGACAGGGAGGCAGATATTCATGTATCTCCACCAGTCAAAGATAGTTGTTATATCTAGGTCGGTCAGTGGGTTACACCTCTGATTGAACAATTCCAAACTTATAAAGCCTATGATTAACATTTTTTTTTAAAAAATGTATAAATGCAAAAAGGAAAGGGGGGCATGGGATAGGGGTTTCCTAAGGGGGGTGGGGGGGAATGGGGATAGGGGATGCCATCTGAAGTGTAAATAAAATATCTAATAAAAAAATAAGTAAAAGTGAAAAAAAAAAAGAAATATCCTCTCAAGAAAAAAAAAAAAAAAAAAAAAAGTAAAGCAACAAGAGCTCAAGAGGCTTCGCACGCGCAACCACCAAAGAACTAAGGTGCTGGAGGAGAGTGGATCTCTGCCCAAGTGTTCCAGTGCTCAGCAAGATCTGACTGCTCCTGAGAGGACCGTGAGGTCTGTCTCCTGAGCTGTCTGTTCAGTGTGACTAGCTTACACTTCAGTAGACCCGGAGGAATCAATGTTTTCCTCTTCTTTGTTTAACCTGTTCCTCCCATTTCAAACAAGGACCTTCCCGCTGGTTACGGCTAACCTTCCGTGTTGAGTTGGTAGGATTTAGAATTACCATGGACACCTCTGGGTGTCTCTAAGAGGGTATTTCCAGAAACGTTTAACAAAAGTGGGAAGAACCACCCTGGATGTGGGCCCTAGAGTCCTGGGTTGAGTACAAAGAAGAAAGTGAGTCGAGAACCGACATTTATCTCTCTCTGCTTCCTGACTGTGGATTTATGCAGTGTGACCAGCTGCCTCACTCTCCTGCCTCCACACCCTCCCCACAGTGACAGACTGTTTTCTGACTATGACTGTGTACTGGCTGGTTTTGTGTGTCAACTTGACACAGCTGGAGTTATCACAGAGAAAGGAGCTTCGTGAGGAAATGCCTCCATCAGATCCAGCTGTAAGGCATTTTCTCAATTAGTGATCAAGAGGCAGGGCCCATTGTGGGTAGTGCCATCCCTGGACTGGTAGTCTTGGGTTCTATAAAAAAGCAAGCTGAGCAAGGTAGGGGAAGCAAGCCGGTAAGTAACATCCCTCCATGGCCTCTGCATCAGCTCCTGCTTCCTGCCCTGTGTGAGTTCCAGTCCTGACTTCCTTAGTTGATGAACAGCAACATGAGTGTGTAAGCTGAAGAAACTTTTTCCTCCCCAACTTGCTTCTTGGTCATGATGTTTGTGCAGGAATAGAAACCCTGACTGAAATAAACTCTTTCCTTAACTTGCTTTTGTAGGAAACTCTGCCACAGCAGCAAGAGAATAACTGACCTCTTCATCATCCTGGGTGAAAAACTTTGAATAAATTCATCAAACCAAATCTGCACCCTCTCCCCACCCGGGGCGCAGTGCCTCCGCTCCTGACTCATCTGTGCTGGAAGTCGAGCGAGTCACAAAAAGTGGACTCAACTTTGTGAGTAACAGTAAGTTCCACTCGGGAGCTTTCACTTTTAGTCACAGTAGTTGCCAAGATCTTTGTGTAAATTATTGAATTTTACTTTCCACAATCTTACAAGGAAAGTATCATAACTCTCCACTTAACAGACGCCAACTTGGAGATACATTGCCAAAAGGCTTGCAGATTGCAGGGAGCATGGCTGGTTCATGCTAAGACTGTTTCCTGGCAAAACCCTTGAGCTACGACACACTGATAAACATTTTGTAATGATGTTGAAGTACGTTAAAAACAACTGGTAGCATGTGAAGTAACTGTGTAGTTTGCAAAAGCATTATTTCCAAGCACTCCCACAACAGTGAACAGGGGAAATGTGCCTGGAATGCATGTGTCACTCATTTCCCCTAACTCCTCCTACATCTACCCCCATCTCCCTATCTCTTAAAAAGCAACAATTAAAAAAAAAAAAGAGAGAGGGCTGGAGAGATAGTTTGGAGGTTAAGAGCACTGGCTGCTCTTCCAGAGGTTCTGAGTTCAATTCCCAGCAACCAAATGGTGGGTCACGACCATCTATACTGGGATCTGATGCCCTCTTCTGGTTTGCGGGCATACATGCAGTATACATAATAAATAAATAAATAAATAAATAAATCCAAAATACTATAGGGTGTAGAGCCTGCCTTGGAATATGGCCAGCCTACCAGGAACTACAGTCTTTTTTTAAAAAAGATTTTATATATATATATATATATATATATATATATATATATATATATATATACACTGTTGCTCTCCTCAGACACACCAGAAGAGAGCATCTGATCCCATTACAGATGGTTGGTTGTGAGCCACCATGTGGTTGCTGAGAATTGAACTCAGGACCTCTGGAAGAGCAGTCAGTGCTCTGAACCACTGAGCCATCTCTCTAGCTCCCAGGAACCACAGTCTTAAGAAAACTGGCCCTCCCTTTCCCTGTAGCTTTCAATTGTCAATAGCTCTTCCATTAGGGGTAAGACCTCATGCCTACCTTTTATCCCCTATGGTAGGATTTTTATCTGGTTTGATCTTGCAAAAGTCTTGTACATGCTATCAAAAACATGGAATTCATATGTGCAACTTCTCAGTTGTGTCTGGAAAACATTACTTTCTTGTAGTCACCCACCACCTCTAGATCTTATAATATTCCTACCCATCTTCCACAAAGATCCCTGAGCTTTTATAGGGAAAGGTGTGATACAAGTATTCTATTCAGAGCCAAGTGTTCTGCAGTCTCTTATTCTCTGTACCTTGACCAGTTGTGAATCTCTGTGGTAATCACCATGCATGGCAAGACGAAGCTTCACTGACAAGTGTTGAGAGATGCTTTAATTTATGGGTATATCAATGAGTCATGGGGAATCATCTTAATACTATGTCCGTTTTGCAGAAAAATAACATTAAGTTCTCCCCTAGGACCTATGACCTGTCTAGCCACAGGTTCTTGGATCTGGTATAAGTGTTGGGTATAAGTTCTATCTCCTGGAATGAGAATCCCAAGAACTCATGTAAAACTCCAGCATGGCGGCATATGTCTATAATCTCAGCCTTGGAGAGGTAGGCAGATCCTTGACCAATGAAGTCAGCCAGCCTAGACAATCTGATAAGTCTCATTTCAGTGAGAGACCCTGCTCAGAAAACAAAAAGGAGAGAGTCATGGAGGAAGAAATTAGGCTTCCACATGTATGCACACATATACACTAAAAGATAGACACCTCCTGCATCCCCACAAACACACGCAGAAGAAGAAAAGAAAGAGTAAAGGGTCAGGGTCTCATGCCCCTCCAGGGCATGCTGCCAATAAGCTAAGGGTCTCCCACAAACCAACTGCTTGAAGGTATCACCACCTCCAGGTAACCCCTTTCTGAAATGCAGTTTTTAAAACACCAGCCTTTGGGGAGCAGTCCAGACCCAATGGCAGCACATGAACCATGTTCTCAAGAAGCCAGGACATGAGACAATTTCAGATGCAAAAAAAAAAAAAAAAAAAAAAAAAAATTAGTGTGTTTTTGTAAAAGACGTCAGTTTTAAAACATGATTATATCTGTGGCAGAAAGCCAGCCAGGGTCTTACCATTTGCCATGAGTCTTAATCAAGGAGCATCGTATTGAACGACAGGAAGTACTCTGCCCAGGACAGATCAAGTGCCATCTGATCACTGCAAATGTTCCCCCAAGATATCCCAATGCTTCAGAGTGTGCTTTAAAGTGTGGAAGAGTTATTGATTATTGGCGCCAGGGGGCCTCTGCTAATAGAACCTTCTTCTTGAGTCCTTGCTTCAGAACATCACATGTCACAGGACAGGGGCTGGCTCTGATCCCCTGAGCCTGTATTTTTACCTTCCTTGCAGAGTAACAGAATGTAATACTTGTTCTGACATGTTGGTCATACCAGACCATGTAAAATTCCTCAGATAGAAACTGGCTTTGCCTCACTCAATTAAAAAAAACAAAAAAACAAAAAAACAAAAACAAAAAAACACCATTTCGTTTACTACAATCTATACTTTTATATAAAAACTAATGAGGCCGGCAAATCATGCTCTCTAAAGCTATTTTTTCTTAGTGGTAGCATTGCTGTGTGAATGGATCCAAAATTTTATTGACTACAATGATTTTGGCCCAAGAGACAGTCATTTCAAATGCAGACACCCAAAACAAGACATACATTTTAAACCATTAAAGTAATTGAATAAGGGTCAAAATTCCTGGAGAGATTCTACACTGACTCCATTTTACCTTAAGTACATATCAAACAGGCACTGAAAT
Organism: Arvicanthis niloticus; assembly: GCF_011762505.2. Taxonomy (NCBI): domain Eukaryota; kingdom Metazoa; phylum Chordata; class Mammalia; order Rodentia; family Muridae; genus Arvicanthis; species Arvicanthis niloticus. The sequence goes on from NC_047661.1 coordinate 133,279,716, forward strand.
CAGTATCTTCACAGAAACAGTGATTATCCTCTGAAGTCGTTGTCATCGGTCACATTTCCGGTAAGACCTAGAGCCTAGGCACCTAGACCTTGTCTGGGTTGTTATCCACCCTCAACACTTTTTCGTCATGTCTGGAATATCCATGCCCCATACACACAGAGGCTTTTCCTCTTTGGCATCCAGACAGTGATGTTGCCCAGGGCCCTTGCTCCTGGCCTTCTGGAATATGACACAAGAGGAACTCTTCACATCAAAATATTAGCAACCTAAATATACTTGCCTTCACCTGGATTAACAGGCACTAGCTCAAAGGTTCTCAGGCAAATTGCCAGGTCTATCTCTTGAAAGACCAATGCCATGATGAATTGCCAAGCCCCTCCCCCTCCTTCTCTGGGTAAGTAGCCCCCAAGCAGATACATTCCAAGCATTTGCTAGTCTGAAACAAGGAAGAAATATAGGAGCAGCAATGAAACAAAACTAGTTCCATTCAGTTGTTTTTCTTGAGACAGTCTTGCTATGTAACCCACACTGGGCTTGAGTTTAAGAACTTAAAACTCAACCTCTGGCTACTGAGTGCTGGGATTAGCTCATGTTCTGCCCAGCTCTTCTGGAGTTTAGTTGCTGCTGTTATTGATTTATGTTGTCTTCAGTGCTAGAGGTGGACCCAGAGCCTTGTGTTTGCTAAACAAGACAAGTTCTCTACCTCTGAACTACATCGCCAGCCCTCGAGGAAGCAAAATACAACAGTAAAGTCAATGCTTCACCTCATCAGCCGGATTTCGAAACTCTTGCCACACTGTCTGGCTCCCTGTCAGTGACTCTTCTCTCCCATAGTGCTTCAGGTTTTGATGATGCTTATGCTTAGATGATGGATGTTCTGTTCCAGACTAAAACAAGAGAGGCAGAGTGGAGGCCAAGATTTTAATGATAGCCTATTACTTTAATCCGAGTGAGCATGCACGTACACACACATTTTAAAACTTTCTAGTCAGTGAAAGATGACCTTGAATTTCTGATTATCCTGCCTCTATCTCCTGAGTGCTGGAAGGAGGGGCATGAGCCACTGTGACCAGTCTACGGGGAGCTAGGGATTGAACTCTGGGCTTCATACATGTTTAGCAAGTCCTCTACTGACTCTTCTTGTTCTTTAGTCCTCCACATCTCAACACATTATTTTTATCCAGGTAAATGTTAACTCGTTTACTAATCTTTCCTGAATTCTCTGCTATAGACTGAATGTGCACCTTCACTGCTATTCATTCCTACCACACCCTCATATGTTGAAGCCCTAATCTCCAATGCAATGGGGCTTTGAGGTAGAGTCTTTGGGAAATAGGATTATATAAGATCATAGTGTTGGAGCCCCAGGGACGGGGTTAGGCATCTCATGAAAACTTTTATATGGATAAAATGGCATCTTGGAAGGAGGGATCGAGGGTAAGTGTCTTGAGGTGGAAGATCAAATTTTCTTGCAGTGAATTTGACCTAATCATATATTGCATGTCCCTTCATGTCGATGTCAGATGAGATTTTTTTTTTCAGCTACTAAGAGCAGTGGCAACAAAAGATAAAAGAAAAACTGGCTTCATAAAAGCAAAACCCAGAGGAGAAGATGGGGAAAAAAGGAGGAGGTGAGAGGGAGGGATGAGCAGGGGAGAGGGGGCAGGAGGAGGAAGCAAGGAAGAAGATAAAGAAAAGAGAGGAGGAAGAGAAGAAGAGATGTTGAGATGACACAAGAGGGAGGGGGAGAAACAGGAAGAAGGGCGAGAAAGAGGAGTAGGAAAAGGCTTGCTCACGAGACCCACATGTACCAGCACAGGTCTATGTTTTAGGATGGATCTACCAGAGCCCAGATTTCTACCTCTTGGAGATATCATCTCTCTGTTATCATCTCAGATGAGTGTCCCCTTCACAGTGGGGAGATGGCTCTGCTGATACACATCATACCTTGGCAGGCTTAAACCATCAGGGACAAGAATGAGCCTTTTTTTTTTTTTTTTTTTTTTTTTTTTTTTTGTAACTCCCATAAGAGTCTGAGATTTGACCTGTGATCTTAGACCAAGGCTCAACTAGAGCCACTTTCACAGACAGGAGGATAACAGGTAGGTTTCTGATCATCTGTGCTCTTCATGAGAATTCTCCCCCAGACAGAATAAAATATTAGTATATGTTGCCCAAAGAAGGTTGAATGGACTCTACATAAACAGTCCACACTGAAGAGGTGGGGACACACTAACTGGTTAACAAAACTGTCCTGCAGTTTTGGGTGTTTTGCCTTTTACAAAATCTATTTGACTTTGAGAATCAAAACCACAGAGGATACTGGGTATTAAATATTTATTTACTTATTTATTTACAGTACTGTGGATTAAACCCAGCGCCTTGCACATACTAAGCATATGTTCTACCCTAAAACCCATATCAACCTTTATTTGCTTTTGTGTTTTTGAAACAGTCTTGCAATGGACAAGTGAGTGTCCTAGAGACAGCCCACCATTTTGCATGGCTGAGATGGATGAATCCCAGATAGGCACAGCCCCAGGAGCTTCCTCCTAGGATTGCTTCTTGCTGTTACTGTGCCTTCTCATGTTTGCCATTATTGTATTTCTCATTTTTCTGACATGGTGTGATTGGGCAAAGAAAGACTCCTTCTGCTTGTGATTGTGTTCTGTTGTGATTGATTCCTGGGCATTAGCCCACCCTATTGGGCAAATGTCCTGCAAGATCAACATGAACTTTCATGATTTAATATTGTTTAGGTGAATTAATGATTTTACAGAATTGCTTATTTGATTCAAATGATTTTAAGAAGTTAAGACAGTTGATAGAAAGTTTAAAGTTAGGATCAAAAGTAGAACGTGCCTATCCCGTGTCGAATAGTAGTAATAACTGCATGAAAGAAAGAACAGTAAGCTTTCAGACGTCACAAGTAGATAAAGTGCTCTAGAAAGGAAAATAGGCTTGGAAAAAATTAATGATCAAAGAAAACATTCACTTCAGGTAAGGTCCATAAGACCACAGGCATGCACCATGATAAAGTAAGGCCAAGAACATATAAAACAAGTGCTTCGAATGTATAATGAGCTTATGAAATGAAGGAAAGATAAAACTACTGCTGTGAACTTAAAATCAACAATCCTGCTGTAACTCCCTCTTATGTAACATCTTATCTGTGTTTGAATGAGGTAATTCTTTTTCTTACATAGAGAACTTTGTCTTAGGAGATATAAAAAGGCTAAGAGAAAAAATAAATTTGTTGGAGTTTCTATCCACCAACTCTGTGTGTGTGTGTGTGTGTGTATATATATATATATATATATATATATATATATATATATATATATATATAATGAGTTTATGTAAAATAGTTAGAGCTTGCTCTCCAGAGCTTTGCTCTATCCACCAAGTGTGTGTGTGTGTGTGTGTGTGTGTGTGTGTGTGTGTGTGTGTGTGTGAAATTGTCAGAGCTTGCTTGTTTAAGGTTGCTTGCTGGAGCCTGCTTTGTTTCAGTGTGTGTGTGTGTGTGTGTGTGTGTGTGTGTGTGTGTGTGTATGACCTTCTCTTTTTCTTTCTCACTGGCCTGTAAAGAGTTAAAGAGTTCAGAGTTTCTAGCTGGTCACAGAGCGTACTGACCCCAAATAATTAAGTTTTTCCTATAAATTGCCTGCTGCTGTCAGTGGGATCAGTTGTTATGAGCACTGACCCCCATCGATGACTCCACACTTGCTGCCTTCCTCAGTTTACCCTGGATGTCGAAGCTGGCCTTCAACAGTCTTCATCTTTAGCCATGGCTGGCCTGAAATGTATTTTGTAGATCAGCTGACTTAAAGTCACAGAGGTTGATCTGTTCTGCCACACCTGGCTTTTCAAGGTATTCTAAAAATCAGTTGCAAGACATGCCATTTATTTTCTGGCTTTAGAGAAAAAAGAGTTTGTTTAAGGATATTTTAAATGTAAGTGTGTGTGTGTGTGTGTGTGCCTAGAGGTATGTACACATGTGTACATGTGGAGGCCAGAGATCAACACCAAGTGTCTTCTTCTATTGCTTGAGACCATTTTTTAAAAGAATTATTCATTTTACATATATATAGCTGTCTTCAGAAATACCAGAAGAGGGAGGGCATCAGATCCCATTACAGACAGTTGTGAGCCAGTATGTGGTTGCTGGGAACTGAACTTAGGACATCTGGAAGAGCAGTCAGTGCTCTTAACTGCTGAGCCATCTCTCCAGCCCAAGGAACCTTATTTTTTGAGACAAGGTCCCCCATCAACTCTGTAGCTTGCCAGTATGGATAGGTTGGATGGCTAGCAAATCCCTGGAATCCTCTTTTCTATCTCCCCAGCACTGGGATTGCATTCACAGATAGACACACTTGGCTTTTCACATAGGTTGAGGGGACCTCAGATCTTCAAGATTGCATAGCAAGTACTTTACCAACTGAACTGTCTCTCAGCCCCTCAAAAGAGATTTTATATATAGGGATTAAGAAAGAGGCACTCCCTAACCCTTGAGAGACTTGAGGCCCCAAGGAGTGGGGAGGAACGGTGGGATAAAGGTGGAGGGGTGGAGACATCCTTTTGGAGACAGGAGTGGGGGGGATGGGGCAGGGAGGTATGGGATGGAGAGCAGTTTCGTGGGTAGACCTAGAGGGAGATGAAGACTAGACTGTAAAAAAAAAAAAAAAAGTAAAAAATGTTTTTAAGAGGAAGAGAGGAGAGAGAGAGAGAGAGAGAGAGAGAGAGAGAGAGAGAGAGAGAGAGACGCTCAGGGAAAGGAAATACATGCCCAAGTGTGAATAGAAGTTTCTCTAGGAAGAGCTGAAGATGTCTTAATGTGAGTCATATGCCTTTTGCGTCAGGTTACATCTCAAAGGCTTACTAAATGATCTCTCTCTCTCTCTCTCTCTCTCTCTCTCTCTCTCTCTCTCTCCTTTCTTTTTCTCCTTCCCTCCCCTCTCTCCCTCCCTCCTTCCTCCTTCCCTCTCTAATAAGTGAGAGTATAGGGTGGTTCTGGAGATACAGTGAATAGAATTACAATCTGATAAGCAGAGCTGGGAACCATGGGGTTTCATGTGGTTTAGGAGTTTTCTCCCTCTTTCTTTGTTTCTTTTTTTCCAAAAAGGAAAGTTTGAGTGGCATTTATAGAAATCTGTAGGTTTGCTCCTGGAAGAGAGAAAGGCCTAAAGCAAATTTCATTGTATTGTAACTCTTGATTCTCAGCCCACAAGAAGCTCATTTTCTTTCCCACGTGTCTTAGGTTTCTGATACTGTGATAAAACTACAGGCCCAAAAGCAACCTGAAGAAGAAAGGGTTGCTTACAGCTCCACATCACAGTCCATCACTGATGGAACTCAGGGCAAGAACTCAAGTTAGGAACCTGGAAGCAGGAAGTGAAGCAGAGGCCACGGAAGAGTGCTGACTACTGGCTTACTCCCCATTGCTCGGTCAGCTTGCTTTCTTTTCAACTCAGGCCACCTACACGGGGGTGGCACTGCCCACAGTGAGCTAGTCCTTCCCATACCAATTATCAATCAAGAAAATACACCACAGGTCTGTTGAGGTCTCTTCTCCCAGAGAAGAAGCTTGTGTCAGTGGACATAAAACTAACCAGTATCACCTCTCCATAAGTTTCCTTTGTTCTTGCCTTGCCTTTTCTAACTCCTTAAACTCTCTAGAAAATAAAATTACTTTTGCTGAAAAGAAACATTGTAGCAGGAGGGGAGAAATGCATTATATACCATGTATATATTATGTATACTATACCACATTATATATTTAACCAACACATCTCAGCCATGGCTGCTGTTTTAGACAGACTTGGAGGAACTTGGTATTAATGGTCACAGCAAGAAGCATTGCTTGTAGTATGTTAATCAGGACACTATTAGACCAGTGCATGTCTGCCCTTCCAAAAACAATTGCCCTCAGCTGTCCAGAGCTACTTTGCCTGGGAAGTCTCCTCTTGACACTCTGTCCTCTTCCTTCTCTGATGCATTACTGTTCTTGGGCAATGGCTGTTCCGAGTGCTGAAGTGCATTTATTTCAGAGACCACCTCTCCTAGGAGCAATCGGAAGCTAGACTCCGCTCTGTTGTTTCATTCAAAATGAAAAGCTCTTTAAATAAAACACACCTGTCTTAGAGCCCCAAGTCACCAGCCTATTTCTCCCCAGCTAGAAGCTCAGGGGATGTTATTATGAGGCTCTGAGCACAGCCTAACTCTTGCAATTTCAGAAGTGTGGCGTGATAACCTGCTGAGGATCTTTTATGCTGGACTAAGGATGCTGTGCTGAACAATGAAGAGAGGTCAGGACACAGACCAGAGTTCTAGAGCAGTGATGTGGGATGGGCTATGACCACTGAGAGCTTTGGATGAACTGTATTTGTCAGTGTGTGAACAACTGAGGGGTGTGAATGGTGAGGGGTGAAAATGGGGCCTGAATTATTTTTCCTAATTGGAGAAACTTACACAAAGTACCATAAAAATTGTAAAGAAGCCAGACTCTAATTTCCCAGCTTCCTTGTTACAGGCACACTGGTCCAGGACAAGAATGCCTGCAACACCTGAGGCCTGAGATTGGATCAAATGTAATTATTTTGTAAGTGGATAAACACCAAACTGAGTATGTTCATTTTGAAAAAAAAAAAAAAAACTAAAAAGAAAGGAAGAAAGAGAGCAACTCTTTTCTCCATCTTCAATTCCTATTTAGAAATATGTAATTTTTTATTATAGTAAGTTTATATGCAACAAATAAGAGTTCATCTTTATGTCTGGCATGGTGGCTCATGTCTTTAGTCCCAGCACTCAGAGGCAGAGGAAAGTGGATCTCTGAGTTTAAGGCCAACCTGGTCTACCGAGTGAGTTCAGGACAATTAATGCTAAGATAGATCTTATTGTTGCAGACTATTTTATGGCTCCATAAAAAAAATCAGGTCAGTTAAGAACCATTCTATTGTTTTTTTTGTTTGTTTGTTTTGTTTTTTGTTTTTTTAAGCGCACATTAATTTAGCCATGTAGTGATGGCGCAGGCCTTTAATCTTAGCACTTGGGAAGCAGAAGCAGGTGAACCTCTGTAAATTCGAGGCCATCCTGGTCTTCAGAGCAAGTTTCAGGACAACCCAAGCTACACAGAGAAATCTTATCGAGCCCATTTCCAAACAGGGCATCAAGTGAGGAATGGACATGCCATTCCTGTCTGAAATAGCTGCAGGGATGGAAATGGAGAGGAGAATGAAGAAAAGGAGGTCCAGCAACAGGCCCAAAGTGGGATCCAGGTCAAGGGGAGGTCCCAAGGCCTGACACTATTACTGAGGCTATGAAGCTCTCACAAAAGGGACCTATCATGACTGCCCTCCGAAAGACCCAACAAGCAGCTGAAAGAGTGAGATGCAGATATTTGCACGCAACCAATGGGCAGAAGCTGTTGATCCCTGTGGTTGAATTAGGGAAAAGCTGGAAGAAGCTGAGGGGGAGGGTGACCCTGTAGGAGGACCAGCAGTCTCAACTAATCTGGACTCCCAAGATCTCTCAAACACTGGACCACCAACCATGCAGCATACACCAGCTGATATGAGCCCCCCCCAACAGAGGACCACCAAGTCTGGGTTCAGTCAGGGAAGATGCACCTAACTCTCAAGAGACTGGAGGCTTCATGGAGTTTAGAGGTCTGGTGGGGTGGGGGTGTGGGAACATCTTTGTGGAGACAGGGGAGCAGGGAGGAGGTATGGGATGTGGAACAGTTGGAGGGTGGACCAAGAGGGGAATAAAATCTGAAATGTAAAAAAATTGTTTTTCTTCACTCTGTTGTTTATTCCTTGTGTAGTCCTCACATCTCAGAACCAACCTACTTAAAATTCCAAAACAATGGATCATTTTATGTATTTTGCCTATAATAGAAGTCACTAGAAAACTTTTGTTGTTGTTGTTGTTTTAATGTATGAAGACTCAGGGGCACTGAGAAGCAAGAGGTGTTTCTTCCAGGAGTAAATATGAGAAAGAGATCAGGTGGACACACACAAACATATTGAACATCTGAAATCCTTAGTCTCCACAAGGATGTTTCCTCAAACACGGGAGTAAAAACACAGATGCCTTGGAGTACCAGTTCAAGACGGGTTGTGGCCTGCTCTCAGCTTTATCTATAAAATTTCAACAGTTCAGGGAAGGTGCCTTGTACTGTATGCTGTATGGGACAATGCAGTGAAAAAGTACCCTGGAAGTATGACCCCAGCAGACTGTCCCCCCTCCACAAACAGAAGTACTTACTAAGAGGGGGTTGGGAGAGTTTAAAAACAATGTCATTACTTCAGTGTGAACTGCTCCTGGAGGGAGGCATTAGGTTACAGGTGACCTAAAGCTGTGATAAACTTTGTTGCTAATAACTGTAGCAGTCCCTTCTCAGACTGAGGAATAGCATCTTCAGCAATGGCTGTGATGGGTACTTAAGCGTCAACCGTGGTTCTCAATTGTTTGGTCAACACCAGGCTAGATACTGCTGTTAACATACAGGATATTAACCCCTGCAATAGAACCGTTCCCCATCCAGTAGGCTTTATGAACAAAGATAGGTCTCCTTAGAGAAAAATGATTTTACGTCAAATCCTCAACATCTAAACACTGACTGTTTCCAGTTTTCTGGAAAGTTCTGCAGATGTGAGACTCAATCGTTGTGATCTTGTGAGCCATACAGACATACCAAGCAGAGGAAGTACATGCACACACATATGTATGTCTATGTGTATACACACACACACACACACACACACACACACACACACATTTCTTTTAGTCTGTGCAACCCCCAACAATCACAATAATAGTCATCTAATTCTCCCAGAAGTCCTGAGATACTAAACATACAATGGCTGTACCCTACATAAATGATAGAAGCTGGACCAGTCTGCCTAGGAAATTAACCCCATTATCTTCATTCTACAATGCAGAAAGCTAGACTGTGGGTTGTTTTGCTTTGTAGCAGAGTACATGTAGAATTATTAAGGAAAAATAAGAAAAAAACTCTTGCTGAGGGAAAAGTACTGAAAAGATTCTGGTTTTAAACACACCTTTCTTTACCTTAGTAAATTACTATTTCAGATAAAAGCATAAAAAGTATAGAAAGTACCATGTATATAATTTGCACCTAATCTGCAAATGTTGAACTTTAAAGATAAGAATTACTTAGTTACACTTATAAAAAATCAATAGAGTTTGAGGCCTCTAGAGTAGCCACTGGAAATAAAAAAGAGCCCAGAAACAGCAAAGCAGTATCAGGGCCAGGTACATTTGATAATTAGATTTATTTAAGAATAATAACAAGTATCAAGTACAAGTATTTATTCACTTGAATTTCACAGTAGGTGGTCCAAATGTTTGATTTTTGGCTTATGGTAATTATATAGAAACCCCCACTTTCAATAATTTTTCAAAAAAAAAAACACAGTTGATTTAAGATCATTCATTTAATAATTTAACTTCATAAAAATCAACACTAAATTGTGACATTGTAAACATGATTAAAATATATCTTAAGCTACCGAAGAAAGGAAAAAGGGGGAGGAAGCAACATGATCCCCAAAACAGCACAACTCCCATTTCCTTGGACACAAATATAGCAAAATTACCAAAATGATACTAACAGAGCAACCTGTTAGCTAGAAGATAAACAGAAGACAGTCCTTAAGGGAAGATCCCTGGAAGGTTACAGCTGCAAAGTCATTAGGGCCTTAAAATGTTCACCATGAAGTTCTGCAGATGCTCCTTAACGGTCTGTCCAGTTATTCAGAAGATTTGACCCCTTGGATGTGCTCCTGATGGCAGCACTGGAATGCCGGCTTTGACTCGAACTTTAAGGGTGCTGTGTTAACAGTGCACAGAAAAACAAAGAATGTCAGTGATCTCCACACCCTACCCTGAGAGCCTGAGAACTCAGTCCGAGATTCGCACATTCACACATGCCAGCAAAGTGACAGCCTGTAGAGGTGACAGTGAGGCCACTTTTATACTTTTATTATTTTTCTTTAATTTTGGTGATGTGGGTCAGAATGGAACTTGGATGGCTCTAGATTGGGGTTTGTGGTGGGTAGATGAAGGAGTTGGGAGTCAGATGCTCTATACTGTATAAACCCAAGGTGTTGGGAGGTGCTGTAGATGACGCCAAAAGGGGTCCAGAAGTCTGAATCACTGAATGTACTTAGAGAGGCTGATGTCATGCTAGGAGGTGTTGGGTGGCTTGGGGTTCTTGCTTTCTTAGTGGGGGTAAAGACCTGATGATAACCTGAAGCTAGACTGAGGGGCCAGTAGGTTGGTCATCTTGTTACTCAGGGACTTGATAAGCACACTTATGTGCGTACAAATCTCTAGTAAGGCCACTCTTTACAAATATGACACCCACCCTCACTGCTAGGCACACACTGGCTGGAAGACACTAAAGAAATGCTTAGTACCCTCAGAGAAGTGCAAATCAAAACTACTTCACGATTTCATTTTACATGATATTAGCCAAAGAAGTGGATATACACCCTTATCCCTAAACCCAGAAGCTAGCTCCATTTGATAGCCACTTGCTAATGGAAAATTAGTTTTCTCCACGAGAGTGTCATTAGAGAAACAGCTATTTTTTTTTAATCTTACAGGTCCTTGTATATATATTATGACTTCCAGTTTGAGAGTTTCATGGGATTCCTATATTGGCAAATGAGTGTGTTACTGTGTCTACATGCATTTCTAGTGCCTTTTCCCTGACTCTTGTTTCTTTCTTTCTTTCTTTCTTTCTTTCTTTCTTTCTTTCTTTCTTTCTTCCTCTCTTTCTTTCTTTCTTTCTTTCTTTCTCTCTTTCTCTCTCTCTTTCTTTCTTTCTTTCTTTGGTTGTTTTGTCACATTCTGACTTGTTTCTTTTGATTTATTCTATTTTACTTTTACTCCTTAGATGCCCACTTACTTTTTTAACAAGTGACAGAAAGATACAGTTTGAGGGGAGATGGGGTGAACTGAAAGGAGTAGAAGGTCAGGAAACTGTAACCAGAATATATTATATGAAAAAAATCCATTAAAAAAGATTAGTAGACACATGCATACACACGCATGCATACACACACATGCATACACACAAAACTCACCGCTGCCTTCAAGGCTTGACCCAGGTCTTCAAGAAGGTCCTTCTCATCCTCTAGGCCCACAGAAAGTCGGATCAGTGTGTCACTGATCCCGAGGGTAGCTCTGTCCTTCTCAGGCACAGAGGCATGGGTCATGATTGCTCTGAAAGAAAATGTGAACAGATTCTATGGTTGGACTGTGGCAGTGGAGGCATTTTTCTGGCTCAATGTCAAGTTGTTTCTAGTTCTTTCTGCTCCTATTTTGTCAAACTTGCCTCTTCTTGTCATGATTTAAAATGAAAACTGGGACTTCTTACTGTCTCTACTTACAAGTCATAGAAATGAGCTGAGCACAGCAGTCTGGTACCCAGGCGGGGGGAGAACAGCAACCTGTGGATTTGGCCACCTGACAGAATAAGGCTTTGCTGAGACTAAAGTGCTCCTAAATTGCTCGTTACAAGAGACGTCCTTCTGAGGCAGGTCGACGAAAGACAATCTCAGGCCTCTACCAGCCAGCAGCAGGCAACAGAAATTTTAGTCAGGACCCAAGGAAGAAAGGCCTGAATAATTTTCCAAAATAGAAGCTGATCATCCTCAATGGGTGTAAAATAAGGATCCCATTGCATCATGGGAGCCCATTCGGTCATACACTGTAGGGAGAACCTGGGAGAAATGAGGTATTCTCTTTCTTTTAGAGCATTAAGGAGGCACTGAAGAAAAGCAGACTAACCAACTCAAGAAATCCAGGCAAGAAGGTTGTGGGAGGTCAAAGGAGGGTCTGAGTAGACTGAGAACCATGCACAGGGGGCTCAGCTCAGCCATATGTAAATCTAATGTGTGTACTGCTGCCAGTATGCTTCTTTCCCTGTGCCCTTCAATCGAGCCAACAACCCTTAGACTCATAGAGAAAAGCACTTCAGCTGTCTAAGTAAACAGACCGGTATCTGCTTTTGTCGCTCTAAGGAAGCCTTATTTTTTTTTTATTTAATTTTTATGTATGTGTAGATGATTGGTGGGAGGGCCACAGGATGTGTGTGGAGGTCAGAGGACAACTTTGTGGAGTCAGTTCTCTCCTTCAACGTTTACGTGGGTTCTGGGATTGAATCCAGGTTGCCAGGCTTACATAGCAGTGTCTTTATCTGCTGAGCCATCTTGCTGGCCTTCAAGAAGGTTCCAGGTTGTTGTTTTTGGTTTGGGCACAAAACCAAAAGATGGAACTACAGTTGAGAAATGTCTGCATAAGATTGGCCTGGAGGCAAGCTTATGGGGAATTTTCTTAATGAATGGGCTGGGCCCACTCACAGTCATTGGGAGGTGCCACCCCAGGGCAAGAGGTCATGAGACATAAGACAAAAAGCTGAGGAAGCCATGAGAAACAAGTCAATAAGCAATACTCCTCCATGGCCTCTCCATCAGCTCCTGCCTCCCGGTTTCTGTCCTGACTCACTCAGTGATGGAGGTGTGACCTGGGAGTTGTAAAGGAAGACATACTCTTTTCTTCCCAAGTTGTTTTTGGACATGTATTTATCATAGCAACAAAAACCCTAAAGCAGGAAGTTTTAACACACTACCATCCTCCTGAAAATGCTCTGGCCCAGCAGGTTCTTTCTTCTCTAAGGGAGCAGGCACAGGTCCAAACAGTCCTGGGCCTCAGAGAGTAATACTCTTAGGAATGAATAATATTCCAGGGCCAACAGATGTCTCAACAGGTAGAGACCGTGAACCTGATGGTCTGAATTCCACCTCCAGAATCCACAATGTTGTCTTCTGATCACTTGCATGCCTTGGCACACATGTCCCCTCCCACACACAGATATCGGGCTTCCACACACAACAGTAACAAAAATTAAGAAAAACATCCCCTTAAGGGTTGTAGTGACACAGGCCTTTAATCGTAGTTCTGGGAGGTAGAAGCAGGCAGGTATCTGTGAACTCAAGGCCTGCCTGGTCTTCACAATTCCAGGACTGACAGAATTACACAGTGAGTCCCTGTCTCAGAACAGACAAACAAACACCCCAAAACCAATCAACAAAGTCCTTGCATTCCCTTTCAAGGTAACCTGAGCTTTTGAAGCCCTAGCTGTCCTGAATTCACTATGTGTCAGGTTGCCTCAAACTCACAGAGACTGTTTCTGCCTTCAGAACGGTTGGATTAAAGGTATGTAATACCAGGTTTACCATTGCTTTTTTTTTTAAATTAAAGAAATGTACCATTGCTTTTTTTATATATAATAAAATAAGACATAATAAGATAAAACAAAAATTAAAACAGAATAGGACAAATAAGCAAAGACAAGGAAAAGAGTCCAAGAGATGACATAGGAAATAGAAACTTACTCATTTGCACACTCAGGAACCCCATAAACACACTAAACTGAAACACACACACACACACACACACACACACACACAGGACCTGTAGGGTAAAAAGAGAAGGAAAATATATGTAAATAAAATAATAATTATTTTTTAAAAGGTAACATTTTAAAGGAAACACTTGGCACAACTTCACAAGACAAGGAGCCTCTGAAGACAACAGTGAACTTTTCTGTTGGCCACCTACTGGTTTTTAAATCTACATCACTTTTTAAATGTGTAGACATTTCATGCAGCTTCTATCTTTAAAGTATTTCATAAGCATCAGTTAAAGTATCTAAAGTTATTTTAATTATGGAATACTAGAAAAGCATGCACACTGTGAGAGTTCAGAAGGTCAAATCTTCATGGACTGAGGACCACTGAGGGGAGACTTAGTTCTACTTAGTCCCAATACATGAGACAAGACACAAAACCTAGGTAGAGAAAAGAAAAGAGGAGGAAGTGGTGAGAAGGAGGTAGGGAGGTAGAGAGAAAGGGAAGGAGAGAGGAAAAGAGTGATCCTAGTGACAGACTGACTTTTATGTTGTAACATGCGCTAAGGCATTAACACAGGCATTTCCCCGACACTCTCTAAATTGAGATTAAGAAAGAATAATGTCGCTGGGCAGTGGTGGCACAGGCCTTTAATCCCAGCACTTGGGAGGCAGAGGCAGGCGGATTTCTGATTTCGATTTCTGAGTTCGAGGCCAGCCTGGTCTACAGAGTGAGTTCCAGGACAGCCAGGGCTACACAGAGAAACCCTGTCTTGAAAAACCAAAAAAAAAAAAAAAAAAAAGAAAAGAAAGAAAGAAAGAAAGAATGAAAGAAAAGAAAAGAAAAGAAAAGAAAAGAAAGAATAATGTCCTGAGTAGTTTTATGCCAACTTGACATAAGGTATCTGTAAGGAGGGAAACTCAATTGAGAAAGCGCCTCTATGAGATCCAATCTGTAGGGCATTTCCTTAATTAGTGATTGATGGAGGAGGACCCAGCCCATTGTGGGTGGTGCCATCCCTGGGCTGGTGATATTGGATTCTATAAGAAAGCAGGCTGAGTAAGCCAGGAGGAGGAGACCAGTAAGCAGCACCCTCCATGGCCTCTGCATCAGCCTCTGCCTCCAGGTTCCTGCTCTGTTTGAGTTCCTGTCCTGACTTCCTTCAGGGATGGACTATTATGTGGAAGTGTAAGCCAAACAAACCTCCTTTCCAACTTGCTTTTGGTCATGGTGTTTCATTGCAGCAATTGAAACACTGACTAAGATCTTAACACTGTACGTAAATTTTCTAAGGCTACTGAGTTAACATAATGGTATCTGCCTGGGAAGCTAACCTAGTGTGCAGACTCTGCTTCCTCTGCTGCATATTGCAGAGCTGTTCCAGTAACAACACTGAGAAGGCCAGAATGAAGGGTGATCAAGCAGTCAAGCACTGATCTAAATCTATGTATCCATACTCTTAAACCCAATCCCTAATAAGTCAGGAAACGTTTATTTAAGGAGAAAGCCTTAAAGCAGTATACATTGTCTTCTGTGAGGAACAAACTGACTGCACGTGAGTGTGCCCTCTTGTGCATGCACACCCTCTCTCAGGCATCTTCCTGAAAACTGGGGAAGAGCCATGCCATCTGCTGTATTTCAAACCTGACTTAGATCTATTTCTTTACCTTTCTGACTCTCCTTATAATTGTAAATGAGAAATATGTGATTGGGCAAAGAAAGACCCCTTCTGCCTATAGTCTGTTATGAATGATTCCTGGGCATTAGCCCACCTATTGGGCAAATTTGTTGCAGATCAGTATGAAGACGAACTTTCATGAAATAATGCTGTTTAGATGAATTGATGATTTTATAACTTCTGATAATGATTTTATAGAACTCCAGAATTGACTCAAGTAATTTTAGGCTGCCTGTAGAATAAAAAAAAACTGCAAATAGAGTTTTCTGTCATGATCTAATTGCATTAGGAAAAGAAAGTAGGCTTGGAACAAATTTACTGTCAAGGAAAACACTCCTTCTAGATTAGGAATGAGGTCACTAATCTTTATAACTAAAGGTCATAAACCAGGAATGGGCAATTTATTATAGGTGCAAAGACAAAAAATAAATGATTGACTAGTTTATCCACATAAGACTTCAAAATAATAAGACACAAGACAGATGATTTCCCTCTTGACAAAAACCTTGCTAACTTATGACATAAAAACTATTGCTATAAACTTATAATGAATTTGTGTTTAGTCAGATATGACACTTAGTGGAAAGACATGTAAACAATTACGCTGTAACTCCATAAACCTTATCAACCTATGACATGAACTATTGCTTTAAACTTACTATGAACTTATGGAATGTAAAAGTGTTTAGAAAACCATGTAATCAATGATCCCACTATAATGATTCTACCTGATAATTGCTTTTATGGCTATGGGGTAATTTTTTCATAGAGAGAACTTTTGTCTGAGAAGGTAAAAAAGCCTGACGGAAAAAATAGAGGTGGAGCCTTTTTCACCCAGAGTGGTGTGTGTGTGTGTGTGTGTGATTTTTTTCTTTCCCTTTCTCTCTCACCAACCCCTAAAGAGTTAAAAAGAATTCTGAGATTCTCTCATAGAGAAGTGCCAGCCCAAGCAATTTTCTCTTCCTAATCTCCTGCTGCTATCAGCAGGAGTCAATTGCCAGAAGCCATCAACTCTGGCCCCAGAAGAGCCAGGAGCTAACAGCTTTTGGACTGTCTGATACTACATCCCACCTCAGTTTACCTGGGTGTCAAAGCCTGGTTTTGTTTTTTGTTTTTTTTTAATATTTTGGAGCTCACTGATGTCACTTCATTGGCTAACCAGCAAGCCTTTGGCATCTTCCTCTCTCCTTCTCCCCAGCACTAGGATTTCAGGCATGCCCCTCTATGTCCAGATTTTTACATGGCTACTGGGAAGCCAAGTTCAAGTCCTTGTGCTTGTGTTGCAAGCATTTGACCTCCTGACCAATTGCTTCAGTCCCAACCCATGCTATATCTGACACAAAGCCTCAGAAATTAATTTGCTGTGTATTCCTGAACCTATCAGCCAAGCTTGCTGGGTCTGTCTCCCTGTCTGTAATGTAAGCTTCTCGGTGCCTCTTCTCTAAAATCCTCTAGCTAATACCTGGGTTATAGAGGCTATGGAATGTCAGGTGAGTTTGGATATATCTATTCAGATAGCACAACATTATCAAGGACAACATACTAAGAAAATAAGTGGGTTTACCAGTATAGTCAGACTCTCCTCTGATTACACTGGGCACAGGAAGTACTTTCTATTCTCCAGGGAACCTTGACAATTTTTCTGGGATAAAGTCTCCAACCTCCCATCCAAGGCCCAGTGGAGAGAACAGCAGCATAGGACATAGTTACTTCTCTCTCTGGCTGGACTGGGAAAGAGGCAGCATTTGAGAAGGGCACTGTTCCCTCCTTTACCTCGTCCCGGCAGGCTTAGGACTTAGGAGATGACACATGCCTGTGGTCCTCACCCTCAGGACACGGAGGCATGTGAATGAACAAAGCTGAGTCTGGCTGTGAATAAAAATCTGGAAGGAGTCTGTGTCTACAGAGACTGACAGACTGATTAGAATTCAGTACTGTGGAAAGACTGGAATTTTGTAGGATCGGAGACTAATTACTATATCTTGGGCTAGTGTTAGCCTTCTGGAATAGCGATTCCTTGACCCACTCTGTATCTGAACATCTTGTGATGGTAATAAATCAGACCTCTTAGAAGCCATTAAGTAGGCAGAACACTAGCTTCCAACAATCCAAGATTAAGAGTATCATCAATGGCATTTTGGGACTATAAAATGGCTCTCACCATCTCATCACACCAACAAATGTATCTTAAACTTGTCTTGATTTATAACTTTCTTTGTTGTGTAAAACTGTAAAAACCCTGTGAAACTGCCTCCACTTTGGAACACGGAATTTGTGCTAACTTAATCTGTGTTCCTGGGTCTGTGGTATTATTCCCTTGAAGATGAGAGCTGTGGTTTTATATTAACACATGGAAGAGGAACTCAGCCCAGTGCAGCAGTTTAGCAGGTGACAAAGATATCAAGGTTAAACAATCAACAATTAAAAATAAAGACTAAATAAGTGAGACGCAATAATAACAGAGAAACAGAAGAATACTTACGGAAGCTCAGCCAGGCTCTCATATCCTCCCAGGCTCTCAGCCAGAGCAAACAACTAGCAGAAAAAAAAAGGGGGGGGGGGGGCGACTTAGAACAGTGCTAAAATCTGAAAATGAATGTTTTTGATGAAATTTCTGTTCCAGAAGGAATGAGAACTGATAGTAACTATGAATAAACCAAGAATCAGGCAAAATACTAAGAAAAAAGTCATATTAAAGTCTAAGGCAATGCTTTTGACAATTAGATGCACTGTCTTCAAACCTTTAAAACAATGAAAGGTTCTAGCCTTTGAAGCTGGGGCTGTCATTCTATCACTCAGGAGACAAAGGAGGAGGATCTCTGTGAGTTCAAGGCCAGCCTGGGCAACTTAGTGAGAACTTATCTCTGTGAACTTTACAAGGTGAGTGATGTAGCTAAGTGGAGGTGCTTGCCTGGCATGTCCAGGATCCTGAGTTTCATTTCAGCACTACAAAATCAACGAATCAACAATAAACTGACCAAAGTCAGCCTCCTGCATCATCCGTGTTTAGACAATACCTAAAAAAATCTACACATATCAAATATGCTTAAGATAGATGCTGGGTATAGTACCACCCAGGAGGCAGAGAAGAATAGATGTTAGTTCAGGGACAGCTGGGGATACACAGTGAGTGCTAGGGTTCTAGACTATGGAATGAATGAGTCTTAAGAAAAGCAACAAATATATACATATTACACTTAAATTAACACCTGCTTTAACTGCCTATGGAGAAGGCTTCCATAGTCCGTGGTTCTCTTGGTTTGCACATGGTCTTTCCCAAGGTTGGCCAAGTGATATGATGAGGGACAGGTCCTACAGAATGGCGGCTCTGGGAGTGTATCTATTGGGTGCCACTGAGTCATGCTCACTAGATTAATGGTGCCTGGAAAGCCTAAACCCTCTGTCCTCTTGCTCCCACGTGCCCTTTCTACCTCTGCCACATGGATTTGGTCCCTTCTGCCACCAGAACTATACCCTGAGTGACCTGCCTGGTTTGGGTGAGGCTGGTCCTACCAAAGCTCATGGGTTGGAGTCAAGGTGATATACCTTTAAGAAGTGGGGCTTGGGGCAAGGCTTTGAGGTCACTGAGGAGAGAACTAACCAGGATACTGCCAGGTGCCATCAGAACAAGCCTGCTCCTAGGTGCCAAAGGCCTCCCTGACTGGTGACTGCTCTCACTCTTACACATGATGTCATTTGCCACCAGAACTTAAGGAAGGAGCCACCTAACTGTGAACTCATGCTTTTGGACTTGAACAGCCAGTGAAGTAAAGTATTATTTATAAAGTAGCCTGTCTCTGGAATTTTGTGATCGAAATGGAAAAAAAAAAAAAAAAAAACAGGCTAATATATCCAGTCTTGGGTATTATGGCAAGCAATAAGAACTAAGACTGTGTTACAGCACGGTAAAATTTATTCCAGATTCTTACTCTAGTCTAGCCTCGTCTCAGACTTACAGGATCACATGATCCTCCTACCTCCATATCCCAAGTGGCTAGGATACTTAGTTTAATTTTATCAAATGTCTGAAGTTAATCTTAGAGACAGATTTCAGCCAGGAGAGCTTTGCTCGGTCTTATGGGAGTGACCTGCAGGCACAAAGCCTGGGAGGGAGTGTGAGCTGATTAAAGGAAGTCTTAGAGGAAAATCCAGTCTTGAGCTCACCTTTAGACTTTTGAGGAAGGTCTGGGCATGCTTCAGAGTACCCTTGATATAGAAACTGACCATCCCTGGGCAGCCCGTGCACTGGCGTTTGGCCAGCTCATGCTGAGGGTGAGAGGGTAGCCCTGCAACCACAGAACACAAGGGAAAGTTTATTCTAGAGCCACACATACAACTTCAAGGGAGCAAGTTCACTGACCCCTAAGTCTGTTGAAAGTAAGACTAACAATGGGTAGTGCAGGTCTTTCTCCCTGTCCAGCATCTGTACATCTGTACAGCATCCCTGTAGGCATCTCTTCTACATCCTCCCATGCCATGGCCACGTCTCTTCTCCTGACTCCATCAGCCTGTGCTCCTCTCACTCAAGATCTCTGCAGGTCTGGACTCCCTTGTCAATCACAACCTTTTGCAATTCTTTAACGTATTTTAGAGACATGACTATCTTCGTGAGTGCAAATCTATTCATTTTATTAATACTGCATTCATATTCCTAGGGGAAATCCAGGCCCAACAGCTGTTGGATGCCTCTAAAAATACTCGACCATGAACATCAAACAAGTGCTATCCACTCCCTGGGGCATAGATCAGAGCCCTTCTTTCTCCCTATATCCGAAATAAACCCCAGCAAGCAGTGTTTACCAAGTGGCAGGTGGAGATCTGAGCTCCTATACATTTCTACTTTGGCTTACCCAATTTCCTTGAAGACAAAACTCTTAACTACCTGTACTCAGATCCATCCTGTGGCCACAGGATCTAAGAACAAGGCTGCATAAGCCCATGGTAGCTTACCTGCTAACATAAACTCAAGGGGAAACTGAGCCTGTGGATCCACCTGCAAAGGGCCTGAGGAGAATTCTGGTACGTCAAGTCTTACTGGGACAAACTTATGTCAGATTATAGTAAGAGCTAGTGTTGAACAAGTGACTGGCAGGACCACCAGCCAATTCACCGGAATCATCCTGCGATGGGGTATACACAAGCTGCAGATGCAGAATCATCTCGCATGTGAAGCTGTTCTTAACACCTGACATTCATTGCCTTTAGACCAACATCTTGTCTACCCACATCCCACCTTGCTCATTCCAGAGCCTGACACAGAGTGACAATAACCAATGAACAATGTAAAATTACACAAAAACAGAAACTCACAAAGAATGACCCACATAAAGTCTTAATCTAAACAGAGATGCTGAGAATTCAGGTTGACATACCAGGATAAACAACCTTCTCTACCAGGGGATTGGACTCCAGGAAACGGGCCACTGCCATCCCATTCTTGAAATGTTTCTCCATCCGGACCTGCAGTGTCTTCAGGCCTCGGCAGCAGAGGTAACAATCAAAAGGAGAAGGAACTGCCCCAAGTGCTAGAAAGCAAAGAAAGCTTGGATTAGCTTGGAGGCACCATGGGGCTTAAGGAATCCTATGGTTCCTCTTTTTCAGAAAAATCTAACTATGAAGAAGCTCAACTTTTGTGTTTTAAGGAGTTACTATGTTGAACTGGAAGCATAGAATGGAACCAACACTGCACTGAGAGAAATGTGCTTTAACATAGAGAAATAGAAGGCAAGGTGAGGCTTTCAGCCCGGAGCAGACGGTCCTTTATGATTCAGTGATGAGATCTTCCTCAGAGTGTGGCCCTCACATCTTTGAGATACACCACGGTTCTTTATGTTTCAATGATGTGACACCTCAGATAGTGCGGGCCCTCATATCTTTGAAATTCATGACAGAAAAAAACCTGCAGTGTGCTCATGACTATTGCTACAATAACAATATACCTTATTTCTGCTCTTAAAGATTTTATTTTTATTTGTGCATGTGGGTACAGTACCTAAAGAGGCCAGGAGAGAAAGTCAGATCCCCAGAGCAGGAGTTACCGGGCCTAGGGAGCCTGACATGTGAACTGAACTGAGGTTCTCTACAAGGAACAGCTCCCGCTCTTAGCTGTAGAGTTATCTCATTCCTATTTATTTATCAAGCAGCCAGTCAACTCCTCTCCTCAACCCCTTTGCTTATTTTAGCAGTGGTTTCTAGAAGAATATGTTAATTTCGAATTATGTTTGTTTCCTATCTTCCAGAGTGTGGTGATCACCTATACTCAAGGTAAACTGAACAAACTACCAGGAATGGTATTTAATGTACACAACAATGTAAGGTATATGCTGAGGTCTTGAGTGCTACTCAAACCTATCCACCATTCCATGTACTTATGTACATGAACCAACATTTCAATGTTTAAAAAAAATACACTGAGTCTTAAAAATTCACTTGGGCTTTAAGATTATTTTTTTGAGCAAATAAAAATATTCACTCCTTAAATAAGGTAAAAAGTCATAAAATCTTGCTGTGTTCTGACTCTATTTATTTCTTTGAGGCAGGGACTCTCACTTTATAGTCCTGACTAACTCGAACCTCACTGTAGCTTGCCATGTTATAACGTATTTATTTATTTATTTATTTATTCATTCATTCATTCATTTGTTTGCTTGTTTATAAGAGACAAGGTCTCACTTTCTGATACCTCACTATGTTGGGACTCAGTATGTAGACCAGGCTAGCCTCAAATTCACAGAGATCTTCTTGCCTATCAAATATAAGGTGTAACTATGTTTTTATAACCTTTTTCCCTTCTCTCTCCCTAAATGTGTTACAATATTTTGTGGAAGTATAAATATCAAGTGTAGTCTCCAGTGGCATAACAAGAATCCAGACTTAGAGGGCTGTAGAGATGGCCCAGTGCCCAAGAGTGCTTGCTGTACAAGACCAAGGGCCTGTGTTGGGATCTCTGCACCCAAGTAGGAAGCTGTACATGGGCTACGTGCACCTGTAATGCCAGTGCTGTGCTGGGCAGACAGGAGGATCACTGGGGCTTAGCTGAAGGTTTAAGGGGTGACCCTGCCTCTAAGGACTAAAGCAGAAGGTGTCCTGCACATACATACCACACACACAAAGAAATCCAGGATTCTAACCACTTACAATTCTGCAGGAAACGAAGCCGATTATTGAGGTCATCAGAATTAACAGACACTAAGCCCATGACAACATCGCTGTGGCCTAGGAAAAAAGCAGGAACATCAACAACTCATGTTTATTTCTCATTTCATAATTTCCAAACTGTCAGGAGCCATCTAGGATACGCTAAGGCTAGCAGGTGGCCTTCCTGGAAGAGGCCCATCATCTTTGTGTGGCTAACAATGGGTGAGCTCTGAGAGGTAAGGTGCCAAGAGACTTCATCCCAGGATCCCTTCTTGTAGCTGATATGCCTTTCCTGTCACTATTACATAGTTTAATGATTCCTGGGCACCAGCCCACACTAACAGGCAAATTTCCTGCAGAGCAACACGAAGGTGAACTTTCATAAATTAACGCTGTTTTGATGAATTAATGATTTTATAATTAATTAATTAATGATTTGATTCAAATAATTTGGGGAAGAAACGTTTAAGAGATGGTTTTTAGTCATTTTGCTAGAAAGATGTAATAAAGTTAAAATCGAGGATAGAATGTTCCCATTCCTCATTAATAGTAAGTAAAGGCTGCATAATAAGAAATACAATGAGCTTTCATAGTTACACTAAAAAAAGATGTAGGCTTAGGACAAATTTGTGCTCAAGAAAAAACACTCAGGTCCAAGGATGAAGCCACAGGTGTGCACTATGATAAAGCAAGGCCCTGTAAAATTGTTGCTTTGAGCTTATGAGCTTGCAGTATGAAACATTGCTTTGAAATTGATATTGATACCTTTCCATAACTCCCCTTTTATGTAACATTTTATCTATGAGGTAATTTTTTCTTAGAGAACTTTTTGTCTAAAAGGTATAAAAAGGCTGACAGCCATAAAGAAAAGCAGTGCAGTAAACACATTTCCCAGTGTGTATGTCGTTTATGTGAGGGGACTTCTTTTTTATTTTAATTACATTTTTTTTTGGTGGGGGTTTTCAAGACAGAGTTTCTCTGTGTAGCCCTGGTTGTCCTGGAACTCACTCTGTAGACCAGGCTTGCCTCAAACTCAGAAATCCGCCTTCCTCTGCCTCCCAAGTGCTGGGATTAAAGGTGTGTGCCACCACTACCCGGCTTAATTAATTTTTTATTGGATATTTTATTTACATTTCAGATGTTATCCCATTTCCCCCAACCCAGAAACCCTCTATCCCATCCCCCCTCCTCCTGCTTTTATGAGGATGTGCCCCCACCCACTCACCCACTCCCACCTCCCCACCCTTTAATTCCCCTACACTAAGGCATCCAGCCTTCACGGGACCAGGGACCTCCTCTGTCACCTATGCGCAACAAGGCCATCCTCCCCTACATATACAGCTGGAGCCATGGGTCCTTCCCTATGTGCTCCCAGGTTGGTGGTTTAGACCTTGGGAGCTCTGGTTGGTTGATATTATTACCCTCTCCATGGGGCCGCAAACCCCTTCAGCTCCTTCAGTCTTCTCTCTAACTCCTCCATTGACAACCCCATGATCAGTTTAGTGGTTAGCTGTGAGCATCTGCCTCTGTATATGTCAAGCTCTGGCAGACCTCTAAGGAGACAGCTATATCAGGCTCCTGTCAGCATGCACTTCCTGATATCCATATCAGTTTCTGCCTTTAGTGACTGCGCATGGGATGGATACCCAAATGGAACAGTCTCCAGACAGCGCCTCCTTCAGTTTTTGTCCATGTTTTGTCTCCATATTTGCTCCCATGAGTATTTTGTTACTCATTCTAAGAAGGACCAAAGCACCCACACTTTGGTCTTCCTTCTTCATGTGGTCTGTGAGTTGTGTCTTGGGTATTGCAAGCTTCTTTCCTTCTCTGGTTCAAAAAGAGTTCACAAGCTCCACAAGCTCCAAGCCTCTTACCTGGCCAGCAAGAGGCTCCTGGCTGACTCACCTGCCAGAGAGAGAGAGAGAGAGAGAGAGAGAGAGAGAGAGAGAGAGAGAGAGAGAGAGAGAGAGGCAGGCACTAGCAATAAATCTTTTTCATAATTCCCCAGCAGTTATTTAAGCATAAAGTGTTAGGGTTTCAGTGCTTTTTGAAGCACAGAACAGTTTCCAACAGTTTCAAATTTCTAGCATTTAATAAAGCACAGAGAGTTAAAGAGAAAAGAAGCCAGTGGTTTCCAGCCACAGAATAAGCAAGAGAGTGTTACGTTTCCAGAAGCCATCATCTTCGAGCCCCCAAAACACTTTGAGAGAGTTACAAGGTGGAGCTCATCAGTCTTTTGGCCTTAAAAGGCCAGGGCAAGACCCTGGCACCAAAAAATCCTAAGCAAAAAGGCTTTGATCATTTAGGAGAGCTTTATCCAGTTTTATAGCTGTGACTATACCTAAAGCAGTAAAATAAAAGTCATATAAAGAGCCAGTGTCTCCAAGCTGCCAGCATAACCCTTCACAGTAAACCCTATGAGACATGAATGCGGTTTTGTCTATGAGAGATGAAATTCAGAGTGTGGTGATGCACAGTTTTCACCCTAGCACCTGGGAAGTAGACATAGGAAGTTCAAGGCTAACCTTGGCAAGTAGTGAGTTCCATACTAGCCTTGGCTACATTAAAACCAAAAACCCTTCTTGTTACTTTAACTTCATCACAAGTAACAAGTAAGTCCCACACAGTAGCAGAAGAAATGGGGTCCAAAATGCCAAGCCCTCCCTACCATCACCTGTCTACGGTGAAGAATGTTGAAGATGGAGACCATGCTTATCTTACCGTTCATGTATTTTGTGGCAGAGCACATACAAATATCAGCACCCAGAGCCAAAGGTCTCTGAAAAAAATACAACAGACATTTTTACTTCAAATGAGAAACCATCTGAAAAGCACCACTCCAGCCACCTGCGTCTGTCATATCTGATCCCACAAGAATCTGTCTCTGTTTTTCTGTGTGAGAATCCACCCAGCTTCAATTTTTCTAAGATCTTGAGTCTTCCCCTGCAGTTCCTTCTACCAAAGAAGCTCCAAAAGAAAAACGAAAACAAAGAAACAAGCATCTGGGCTCAGAATCTGAAGGCACAAGTTTCATGGAAACAAAAGGCAGGCCTAATTTAAGCCTCCCTAAACCTGCTCTTTTACAGTTGTTGGCTGGTTCTGAGCTCATTGCCTGAAGCAGAGACGCGTGTGTTTTATGGTTCCTTTAACACATGGAGCAGTTTATGGAAAAAGCACCAGGCAATTTTTGTGCCAAGGGAATACAAACTACTTTGCTTAGATTTTTAATCATTAAAACCTGACAAGTTACAAGGTATTTGCTCATACTTGGTTTTGGGGACTCTTGACTCCTAGTTACTTTTTCATTATACTAGTTTTGACAAGTATAAAGTCACAAAGAAATATGCTCATGCAGGCAGATGGCTCAGAGCCTGAATTCAATCCCTGGAAACCAAAGACTGAAGGACAGAGCTGAATCTACAAAGGCATGTTCTGACCTCCACTACCATGCTGTAATTTGTGCGCGCGCGTGTGTGTGCGCGCACACACACACACACACACACATAGTCCAAATAAATAAATTTACAAAAGGAAATTTGTTCAGATTATTCTTCCCTAATGTTGCTGCCAACTAATCACCCTATGTCTTTAAAACATGTTCGCATTCATTTACATGCTTTACATATACATTTTGTTTTTGTTTTTTGGACAAAGTTTCTCTTGGTAGTTCTTACTTAAAACACTTAATGGCTATGGTTGGAATGTCTGTGTCTCCCCAATTCACATGTTGAAATTTAATGACCATGCTATGATATTAGGACTCAGGGCTCTGGGGGGTGATGGGCTCCTGAGAACAGACCTGTTAGGAAAAGGATAGGAGTCTCATGAAAAACCCAGAGAGCTACCGATTCTTCTCAACAGGGACTTGGTAGCCTCTTTAAACTTGTTTCTTTACAATTGTTGCCTGGCCCTGAGTTTATTGCCTGCAGCAGAGACCTGTGCGTTTTATGGCTCCTTAAACACATGGAGCAGTGAAATGAAAGCATCAGGCAATTTTTGTGCCAAGTGAGTACAAACTACTTTGCTTAGATTTTTAATCATTAAAACCAGGCAAGGTACAAGGTGTTTGTTCACACTTGGTTTGTAAGAAACAAAGTCCTGCTCTGAAGCCATCCAGATTGCAGCACCGAGCTACAGCAGCTCAAACAAGCCAAGAATTCTTAGGCATAACATGAGACAGGTGAAGCAGAAATTGCTATTTTAACATGGATTATAATCAGCAAACTGCCGTGCTGGTGCCTATGATGTGAATGGCATCAGAGATACAACCACCCAACAAGCCAAGCCTTACAAACATTACACAACCTAAGAGATCAGAACAGACTGCTCCAGTGATATTCTAGGGACCAGAAAGGTCAAAATACAAAGAGAAGCACCCATTCCCTCACTATCAAGAAACCTCATGAGCCTAACTCCTGGTGGCTCCTGGTGCCTCAACTCGGATGGCTGAAGAAGGGTTCAAATAGGCAAGGAAGGCAGGTACCTTCTCTTAACTGCTATAAAGGACCCCATTACTTCTCAGTGATGTACAGTCTCTGATACTTCGCCTACCATGTTTCTATCCATATTGTCTGTCTTAGGGTTTTATTGTTGCAATGAAACACCAGGACCAAAAGGCAAATTGGGGAGAAAGGGGTTCATTTGGTTTACATTTCCAGATCACAATCCATGATTGGAGAAAGTCAGGACAGGAACTCAAGCAGGGCTGCAACCTGGAGGCAGGGGCTGATGCAGAGGCCATGGAAGGTACTGCTTACTGGCTTGCTTCCCCTGGCTTGCTCAGCCTACTTTCTTATAGAACCCAGGACAACCACCCCTGGGATGGCTCCACCCAGAATGAGCTGGGCCCTCCCCCATCAATCACTAACTGAGAAAATATCTTACAGCTGGATCTTATGGAGGCATTTTTTTTTTTCAACTGAAGCTCCTTCTCTGATGTTTCTACCTTGGGTCAAGTTGACACATAAACCAGCCAATACAGTGTCTATTCTTATACATTCTGGCCTGACAAATGTGTTTACTCCTATTCCTGGCACTCATTGATCCCAGAAAAACTTCCAATAAAATAGTAATAGTTTTGAGATATTAAATAATGTAAAAAAAAAAAAAAAACAGAAAGTCTAAATCTGATTCTTTGTCTAATCAATAATAGTTATATCTCATAAGTTTAATAGTGATTATATTATAAAGTAGACCTCTCTTTTTAATTACAGATTACGGTGTGGTTTGTTAATCACAGAAAAAAAAAAAAACCTTTATTTCATTTACCTGGAAATATGCAGACATGAAAGTATTATCTACAACCAAAATGATGTCTCCATGTTTGTGAACAATTCGTGCGCAGGCTTCGATGTCAGCCAACTTCAAGGATGGGTTTGTGGGTGTTTCAATCCAAACAAGCTGCAATAATTCAGCAAACAACATATGTAAAAATATATGACATATACATACATCTCACATACGACAATGTAGGAGGCAACTACTTGCTGTGCTGGAAAGCTTTAGACAATAAAGGTGGAATGTTTAATCTGAATCTGAGCTTTCCCTACAATTTTCTCATAGGCTATTGCTTCATAAACTCTTCTTTCTTCCTCCAGTTCGTCTGCATTAAAGTGTTGGTGATACTTATCTTACAGAACAATTGTTAGGGTCAAATGAGGTTATGTGTATCTAATAAGAAAAAGTTAATTGTATAATTATCCCAGAGACATGTGTCTGGAACACAAACAAATAATACAGATTGTATTAAAATACACCCTTGCCCTGGAAAAGTAGCTCAGTAAAGATCTTGCCTAGCATGCATGAAGCCTGGGATCAACCCCTGGCACTTCACAAACCAGAAGGGATGGGCGGGTGTGGGGAGGTGGGAAGTTGTGATGCCTATATTCCCAGCATTCGAATAACTGAGGCAGAAGAACTACAAATTCAAGGTTACCATCAGCTACTAAGGACATCCTCAGAGTTAAATAATGGCAAAGGCACTAAATGCACTAAACCTAAGGAAATGCATCAGGCTGAAGAAAAGAAGTGGCAGCCATGCAGAGAGATGGGTTCACTGTCAGTGCACTGATCTACCACAAGCCAGCCATGATGGGCACCCTCAACAGTTCCTGAAAATACCAAATGAGAACTCTGTTAAATAAGGTGCACCTGCTTTGAACTGTATTATCTACAGCTTTCTCTTAGAAGAACTAATGACTTCTTATTACCTATATAGACAGACAAAATATCTAGTTGAATGCTGCGCTCTCTGGTCTGGAAATTCACAATTAAAAAGTAGTTTGAAATTTTTGATTTACTTAAAAAACTATAAAAATGACTCTTGGGTAAGAATAATGAATTCTCATCAAGATAATTAAAAAAAAAACAAACAAAAATGAAAACAAGTACCTAAGTACAAAATCTTTTTTACGTAGGCTTTAAAAATTGACTGCAGGGACTGAAGGGATGGCTCAGTGGTTAAAAGTACTTGTTCATGAGACCAGGGTTAGATTCCTGGCACTACAAAGTGGTTTCCAACCATCTGTAATTCTAGTTCTAAGGGATCCATCACCCTCCACAGGTAGCAGGCACACACAGTACTCATATGTGCACAGAAACAAAACACCCATACACATAAAATAAATAAATCTCATGCACACATAACTTCAAAAGCAGAACCTGTGTTTAAGGGGAAAATGTATTAATTTAAGCGAGTAAAGAGCCAGCAAATAAAATTGTATGGACAAAATTTATCGTACTTGTGATCTGACTCCTTCCCTTGGGATTACTCAGACCAGCTATTTGAATATTCTTTTCTTCTCTCAAGCAAGATAAAAACGCAACTTCCTTGAAAACAAAGGCTACTTAGTAAAAGCTGCTGCAGGCTAATCTAGAAGGACTCCTTTGTGTGAAGGACTTCCACCTTTTAGCATTCACCACCACATGAGCTCGAGTACAAGTCTAATGTTTTAATTCTTAGCAGAGAGTTGGAAACGCTCAGCCATAAAAGACACTGGTCTTCCAATCCTGCAGAATTTAAATGAGGTTCCCAAATACCACATCTGCTATTCAGGCACAAATACCTTCCATGGCTCACAAGCTTCCCAGGACAGAGATCAAAGCCATTGGACCAAGGAGGTCTATGGTCTTTGAATCGTGCTTACTATGTCTGAGAACTATGTACTCTTGAATTTAAATTTTCCACAAAAAAAAAAAAAAAAAAAAAACAAAAATAAAAAATAGATGAATGGAGCTGAGAGATTAAACCCACACTAACTTCTAACAATGCACATGATTTTATTTTAAACTTACTGCTAGAACATTGACCTACCCCTACAAGACAGGGGTCACTTTTAAAAGGTCATGCCATGCCTCTCTATGACTTTCTTCTGGGACAAAGAGTTAAGAAGCAGGCTGTGCTACGACTAACAGCAGTCCCTGATTTATGTACCCGGCTCATTCACCCTTTTTGTCATGTACACAATATTGAACTGAATCATATGACGTGAAACTTATAAAAGTCTGGTCTTTCCTTTGATCTTGGGATTGCTGTGGAAATTTACTTCAAAGAAGCTCTGCTGACACCTCCTACCCCTCTCATGGCAGCTGACTATCTCTGCACATCTCTCTCTCCCTCTCCCAATCTCATTCCTTTTTTAAGAGTTTATTTTTAGTTATGGGAACATGTGTATGTCTGTGTATGAGTCTATGCATGCAGGTGCAGGAGTCTACAAAGGCCAAGGCATTAAATTTCTTGAATCTGAAGGTATAGGCATTTATGAGCCACCCAATGTAGTGTTGGGAACCGAATTTGGGTCTCCTGCAAGAGCAGAACATGTTCTTAACCACTAAGCCATCTATCCAGCCGCTCAGTCTCACTCTTTCATTCTCCTCTGAGTTTTACATTTATTTATTTATTATTTTTTAAATGTGTATTCAGTGTTTTGCCTGAGTGTATATATCTATCTGGGTACCACACACATGCCTGGTACTTTCAAAGGCCAGAAGACTTTGGCTCCTCTGGGACTCAAATTATAGGTGGTGTGAGCCACCAAACCCTGGTCTTCTACAAGAGCAGCAAATGTTCTTGACCTCTGAACCATCTTTCCAGCCCCTCCACTCCAGGTTTTAAAGGGATATTGCCCCTTCCCTTTAAGTCTTATTATGTGGTTTTAAATATATTGTACCATTTTCTGTCTAATGCTCTTTTTCTCCCTCCTACCTCAAGGCCCAGCTGAAATTCCACTATAGAATTTGCATGTGCACCCCAGGCAACTATGCTGTCAAGACATAAAGACTCTAGCCCATGTCATACTCAGTGTTTCAATAAAATGTTATTTGTATTTAAATTACAACCTCTAGTAAACAGAATGTATGGGCTTAACACATCACAGGAAAAACAGACAAAATCAAAAGCCAAGCTAGTTACCTTGGTTTGTGGTGTAATCGCTGCCTCTAGCAATTTGGTTTGGGAACAATCCACAAAAGAAATCTTCAGTCCAAATTCAGATGCCACCCTCCTGAAGTACCTGTTGGTGCCTGAGGCAGAAGACAGATAATATGCAGAGAACATGACATCAGAAGTATCTGCTCTTGGCAGACCTGCACAGTTCCAAAATGAGAACTCTCAAAAAAAAAAAAAAAAAAAAAAAAAGGCAACTAAGAGCAACCTCACTGTGGCTAAGCAACATGGTTTGATATGCCACAAAGGCAAATAAAATATACTTGATAAATATAAGTGACACGAAGCAGAACCATTTCCCAAACTCCCCTTTCTCTACTCTTCCAACACAGCATCTTCTGTAGAAATCTCTGCATGTATATGCATATATGTATAAGAGAGGATCTCAGTGTGAGCAGTCCCAATGGATGTATCTACAACACAGCTCCTGCACTTAAGGCTCAGGTATCATTACAGAAGAGGGAGCAGAAAGATGGAGATAAAAGTTTGCTATGAAATAGAATTTCCTATAAATGTCAAAAGAGACTAATACATGAAATCTCACCAACATGGCTGCCTGAGACCTGAACAACAAACAATGAAGACAACAGACATGCTAACATGGGAAGGGCAGAAGCCATGAGGCCTTAACCTAGGCAGAGAATTATAAATAACTAAGGAGGTTAAAGAAGGCTGAGTGTGGGAGAAGTGGTCTTCCTCAGAGTGGAGGCCCCCACATTATCCAATACCCTGGGACTGTAAAAATACAGGTAACATTTTATGGAGTGAGCAAGTTGTATTTATGTATTTATGAACACACACATAACAATAATCAAAGAAAAAGAGGTCATGAATTTGAGAGGATGATCGTGGAGGGGTGTGTATGTGCATGGGAAAAGTTGAAAGGAGAAAAAGGAAAATGATGTAATTATATTATCATTTCAAAAGTATGTGTTAAAAAAACAGAGTTTCCTGTAGCTCAATTGACCTCAAACTCACTATATAGCCCAAGCTGTCCAATTCATGGAAATTCTCCTGCCTCAGCCTCCTGAGTGCTGGATCATAGGCATAAGAATTGTTAGCAGTTTCTTCATAGCACACAAGTCTAAAGCAAATGAATCATTACTGGCAAGGTGCACAGGTCAAAGACTCTGGCCACCAAGCATGGCAACCTGAGCTTGATATCACAACTTGCAGGGTAGAAGGAGGGAACTGCCTCTCAGAAATCATTCTCCTATGACATTCATTGACACTGTGTGGCCTGACAGCATAGCCCATACTGAGTTCATGTGTTATATGTTCAGAACCAAGGCTGTGACGTGTCTGAAGGCTGATCAAGTTCTACATCCTTGTTCTAGCATCTTACACACGATTCTTATCAGACATTCTCTTGTAGGCACTTCTGGAACACAGAGTCTGAGCCCCACGGAGATGCCTGCCACACCTTTGAAAGAACATAGTCCCTGAAATTGGCAATGGTGCCCATGTAATTCAAGACTTACTGCTATCTTCCAAGTACCTGGCATACTTGGAAATGAGAGATCATTTACCTCCATACACTTCATCCATGCAAATGACTTCATCTCCTGCTTTTAAAAGATGGGTAATCGTCGTGGTGGCAGCTAGCCCCGATGCGAAGGACAAACCTACCACGAACAGCAAATTCAAGTAAGCTGAGACCCAAAATCTTAGCAACAACCTAGTGTCACCTGTACTGTGGTTCCCCTGGCTAACTAAGCTGCTGCTGCTACTACTCCTCTGATGTCCTCCAATTAATGTCATGACAGCCCTTTCTGTTTGAAAAATAAAACCTACTGTGTGTAGGAGCTAGAGAGATGGCTCAGAGGTTAGGAGCACTGACTGCTGCTTTTTCTAGAGGTTATGAATTCAATTCTCAGCAACCACATGGTGGCTCACAACCATCTCTAATGGGATCTGATGCCCTTTTCTGGTGTGTCTGAAGACAGTGACAGTGTACTCATATAAATAAAATAAATAATTCTTTAAAAAAATACTGTGTGTATATAAACACACACAGAGGATAGATATTGAGATTTTTTATCGTCACTATTCTGATCATTTAGCATCATTTATATTGAAAATACAAAGATGACTTAAAAAGATGGAGGGAGGGAGTTCCTTCCCTCTGAGAGCATATCATCAAAGACTTTGGGTTTGGCAAACGAGCATAGTGATAGCCTGAGATGAAGTGAGGGCTATCTTTCTGCTTGGTCCTTACTTACTTCATCTAACTAGTGAGGACACAATTGCATATCCCTGCTGACAAATACTGCCAAAGGATTCACTGTCTTTGAAAAATGTGAATTTGGAAGATGAGGATCTCTGTTTTCTATCTTCTATGCCTCTGAGGTCCCTAGACACCTAAAGAGAATCTGGCGTTCATTCCAGATGTGAGTCTCTTACTGTGCTTTGCCCCATCCAGTGCAGCCACTGCTTTTTCCAAGCAATTCCTTGTTGGATTTCCAGAGCGGCTGTATACAAAACCCTGAAAATAAGAAAGGGGGAAGGAGAAAGAGAAGGAACAGGATTTATTGTTCATCATCTTAAGAGCTTTTGGTTATCAGAGCCCATGAAGACATGGCCACAGCTACAGGCCCATCCCACCATAACTGCTTTCTATCTGTGGCATTGTTGTGGCTACAGCAGTTTGGAGAGACTCAAGACATAACCAAAGGTGGGGCTGGAGAGACGGCTCAGTGGTTAAGGATGCTTGGTACTCTTTCAGAGGACCTACTTCAATTCCAAGCACCCACGTGTCAGTTCACTGTCTAGAGTTCTAGTTCCAGCAGTCTGAGGCCCTCTTTTGGCCTCTGCAGGCACTGCAAGCTTGTGGTGCACAGACAGACATGCTGGCAAAACACCTGTACACAAAATAAAAATGAGTAAACTGGGTGAGAATGACGTACCTGCCACTTATGAGCTCAGTATGAGTTAGGAAACGCCTCACCATTCCAACAGTCATTCTGGGACTCAGCATGCTGCGCTAACCACTAGGTAGGTGGCAGTCCTTAACATTAGAATGAGGTTATGTTAGCCTCACTCTCTCCTAAGTTGGACGCCCTAGGAGAAGGGAACCTGTGCTTCTCTTTCTGAGGCATAAGTGATACAGGTCCATTTAGCACACAAGAGAGTTGAAGGAGCCATTCAAGTGCTCAGGGCTCAGATCTTAACCCTATTTTTAAAAAAATGACTCAAAGCAAAAGGAGAAAGCAATTCTCAGTGAAGATCCTCCTGTGTCAAGCTCCCTTTGCACTTAAGATCATCCCTTTATACTTAAGATTCACGTAACCATTTTATTTAGCCTTACTTGGAGAAAAGCAGCCAAATGCCATAAGATCTGGGGAATGTGAGGGCCAGAGCCAATCCTAAGATCTGAGCTCCCATGGTCATACACATCTGATATCCCAGCAGAAGCAAAGTTGGATCTATGAGCTCAAGGCCGTCTCTGCTACTCAGAGAGAGACTGTCTCAAAAAACAACAACAGCAATGACAAAATAAAAACAAATAAAATATCCTATAATTTTTCTCCCTGGGCTTATACAGCACACCACTACTTATACCCTTATTTCAGACTCAGAAACTTCCAATATTAGTAATAATAATTTTAAGAGTTTCCCCCTGTGTTAGATAAACACTGTTTACAGGACGCCAGCACTTACCACCTGGACGCTAAACTCACCAAACCTTCCTACAAAGGCTTGGCTTCTAGAGCAACCCTGTACTCACATAAATATTCATAAGCATGCAGACATTTAACTTCCAGGGTAGGAGAGCTTCTTTCATTGGCAAATTATCTTGTGCATTCCGTGGCTTTTCAAATGGAACTAAAGATTTCTGGTACTTCTCATTGCTGCAATGCTATATTATCTTTTGGAGATTCTGAGCACATACTGGATTTAACCACTCCTGCCTGTTCTCTGAACCATTTAAACATTAACATCATACCTGAAAGCTCAATTTCTACACACTGTTCTATACAGGCAGCAAGCCTACCTAGGAGGGGCACACTTGGAGGAGGTGATGTGGTATCCTAGCCTGATGCTTTTGGGACTTCACCTCACACCAAAAAGGGCTGTTTGTAAGAACTTTACCTGACTTCGAACACAGAAAGGCAGTTTCCACAGCAGTCAAGACCTGAGAATGTGCAGCAATTGCTTTGTTAACCATTGTCCTCTGAACTTGAGGCAACTTTTTAATATACTAAGACCCATTTAATAATCTACTAAAAAGGAAAATGCCATGAGATTCATAAGACTGCATTTACAGGCTTTCCCAGTCACTTGGTCACTTGTGCTTGTTTGAGTCTGGGTCAGTTTCCTTTTTTATAAAAGAATTTAACAGCTGCTCTCTGACCTGACTGCTGTGGTCAAAGGAAATGGCAAGGCATGAAGACTGCAAACACCAAAGTACTTCTAAGTGTGTACCACGGAATTTACAACAGTAACAGCTTGTGTGGTGTGTTCTATCATTATCCCAGTTTACACAGGGTCATCTCAAGTCTTGCCAGAAGAGCTGATGTAAGAACTAAAACCCATGTGCTCTTAATCACAAAGCCACACACTACTTAGATCAATGGTTGTCAACCTTCCTGATGCTGTGACGCTTTAATACAGTTCCTCGTGGTGTGTGGTGAATCCCCCCCCCAACTAATTATTTTTGTTGCTACTTCATAACAGTAATTTTGCTACTGTTAGGGATCGTAATGTAAATATCTGATATGTGATCCCTCCTCTCTCAAAGGAGTCACAGCCCAGAGGTTGAGAACTGCTGGCTTAGATGATGAAATGTCTTGAACTATTACTTGGCTCAGTTACAGTGCAGCACCATGCAGCCAGTTGAAGAAGGGAGGGGTTCCAGATAAATTAAAGTCCAGTTTCATGGCTCATGAGCCTTGGTACTCCTAGTGCTGGTAACCCTACATCTCAGCTATCTCAGTCTGAACACTGAGATCTTAGTTCAGGATAGGATCCTTCTTGTTAACCTTGAATGAGACCCTATATGTAATACACATAGATTCTAAGTATGCATTTGGTACATAAATACTCATTGGCTACTAATTGAACACACTTATTGAAACTAATCTTAATTCTAGGACTTTCATTGTTTAGTGAGTGTATGAGTGTATGCGTGTGTGTGTGTGTGTGTGTGTGTGAGAGAGAGAGAGAGAGAGAGAGAGAGAGAGAGAGAGAGAGAGAGAAGAAGAAGAAGAAGAAGAAGAAGAAGAAGAAGAAGAAGAAGA
Source organism: Arvicanthis niloticus (assembly GCF_011762505.2). Lineage (NCBI taxonomy): Eukaryota > Metazoa > Chordata > Mammalia > Rodentia > Muridae > Arvicanthis > Arvicanthis niloticus. The sequence continues at coordinate 133,315,656 of NC_047661.1, forward strand.
AGAAGGAGAAGGAGATTGAGAGAGAGAATGTCTGAGAGGAAGGGAAGAAGAAAAGAGAGAGGGACAGAGGATGAGAAAGGGGAAGGAAGAAGAGAGAGGGGAGGGAGAGGGAGGGAGGAAGGGAGAGGGGGTGAATTGCAAGCCTGGGGGTGCATCAAAGGACAACTATAGGCTACAGGAGTTGGTTCTCTCCTTCTATCCTATAGATTATGGGAATTATAGTAGTCAGGTCTGGTGACAAGCACCTTTTATATACCTGCTGTTATAAAAAACAAAAAACAAACAAACAAACAAAAAAAAAACCCACCATGACCAAAAGCAACTTGGGGAAGAAAGGGTTTAAATATTTTACTTCCATCTAACAGTTCATCTCAGGAAGCATTTAGGACCGGAACCTGGAGGCAAAAACTAATGCAGAGGACAAGAAGGGGTGCTTCTTACTGGCTTGCTCACCCAACTTCTTATAGAACCCAGGACCACCAGCCTAGAGGTAGGGTGTGTCCTCACTCACAGTGGACTTGTCCTCCCCCATCAATCCCTAATTAAGAAAATGCCTGCTTACAGCCTGATCTTCTGGAGGCATTTTCTCAATTGAGGTCCCCTCCTCTCCAGCTTGAGTCAAGTTGATATAAAACTATTCAGCACAACTGCTGAGCCATCTCGCTCAGCCCAAGACCCTACAGTTTTCAAAGTAGGACTGGCTACAGGTAGCTTCGCTGCTACAGAATTCAACAACTTACAGTTCTGGTTTTTAACTGAAAATCGCAGAGACCGCAAGTCCGGAGCGCTCCTACAGTCAGCCCAGCCCTGCCCCGCTGCTCACCGAGGACTGGCCTGGCGAAGCCTGCTTGAACGTGGTGGCCAGCGAAATGGGCAGCACCACAGCGCGCGAATTCCACTGCTCGGGCTCTTGTCCCTCATGGATGGCCTGAGTGGCGAAGTGCTGGAAGCTGGGCAGGAAGCCAGACGAGGAGGCGTCCTTCTGCATGGTGGGGCCGGGAGAGAGTAACGTGGCTTTGGCTAGTAAGACAACGAACAACTAAATCTTCTGGAGCTTGGCGCTTATATCCAAGGCGGGGAGGGGCCGACGCGGCCAATCAGCACTGGTCCCTAGGTAGCTGCCCTGCTCTTTGGTCGGCAGTGGAGGTGTTGCCCTGAGCATTCCTGCCCCGCCTCCCAGTGGCACTGAACAGCGCCCACGTGGGGCACCCAGAAGCCTGCTGCAGGCCCCTTGGTCTGTAGGACTGGGAAGCAAGTGAGGGCCTCCTCCAGCAGCCTTGCGGTCCCCGAGTTTTGGCAAGGGTCGCGGAGGGATGCTCAGCTGAGATCTGAGGACCGCCAGAGGTCACCGGCGCCCTAGTCTCTACACTTGCCAAGATCAGGCCTTAAGGCCCAACCGTTGCTCCCAAAAGACAGCCTTGACCTAATTTTACTCCTTGTCGGGGAACTGGGGAGTTTAAGGCGTTTCTGTTACTTGGAAGTCGAACCTAAATCTCCGAAACATTCAACGAATTTGGAAGGCATTAAGGAATAAACAACTGTTTTTAAAAGCTACAGTTTAGAAAAGCTACGAAGAGCAAGTACAATCAGTTTGCTTTTCAAATTAGCTTCAGACACAACTCACCTTCCAAGCACCAAGTGTACACTGCTGGAGACACAAGGGAAGGGGATAGTCTCTGAAACACTAGTGGGTTATGGTGTTTGCTTGATTAATATTTCTCCTTTTAAAGTATGTTCTCAGCCTGAATATATTTTTTACAATTATGCTATATGTGAGTATTTTTAATGTTTATTTATTTAGTGTGTGTGTGTTGCACCACATGCATACTTGGTGTCTACAGCGGTCAGAAAGGCTGTTGGATCCCCCGAAACTGCATTTATAAAAAGATGTGATTGACATGTGAGAGACGGAGCCAAGCCTTGGTGGTGGTGCTCTAGAACCAATGCTCGTGTGAGCAATGCTCTTTCCCCTTGAGCCATCTCTAAAGCCATGTGGTACATTTTGATGTGACCACACAGAACACCTCGGGGCAGAAGGGCCTGAAACAGTTCCGATTCCAGTTCTAAGTACAACAGGTAAACCCTGGGTTATACAAACATGGACGTTTTCTGTTTATGTGTGTACTTGTCTGTTTATTGTGTGTGAGACTGCAGAGGAATGTGTGGCACACCTGTGGAGGTCAGAGGACAGTCTTCTACCACCCTGTTGAGTCAGAGTCTTTGCACTGCTTACTCCAGGCTAGCCCACCCAGGAGCTTCAGTGGATTCTGTCTCCTACAGAAGAAGAGCTGAGATTACAGATATACTGCAGCACGAAGGTGGATGCTGGAGATGGAATGAATACAGGGTGTCAGGCCGTGGGGCAAGCATTTTAACCCCCGGAGCCATCTTCCCACTGGACATTTTCTTTAGTGTAATTGTCATAAAGTGTTCTTTGAAAAGTGACCCTTGTACAGACTTTCTAAATAAGAGGCCTCTGATAAAGTTAGAGGAAGCTGTGGGGTGGCAGGATTTAAATTTCTTAATTCACAGGAACATCCCTTCCACTCAAGGAATTTCTCTCTCAGACATCATCTTATGCAATGCACAAAGGCAAGCATGAGCAACTCCATACCTCTCAGCTAGAATAACAAAGCACCTAACTACTCATCCTTCAGAGCCCAACTAGCTAGATCTATGACAGAGACATGATGTGTTAAATTTTTAATTTGTTTTTCTTTTGAGACATGGCCTCACACTGTAGCTCTTGCAGACCTTGAACCCCTGGCTATCTTTACTGCACCCAACTAGAAAAACTTTTAAGTAAATGAGTGATGGCTACTTTAAATACAGTGAATGTTCTTTGAATGCTAATTTTTCATTTAGAACACCTGTTAACACCATTGTGAGATTAATACAACGCCATGGATTCCTCTTGGGTGTGGATTTGGGGAGGGGTATATGTTCTTTCCTTCTTTTTGTCTTCATTGTTGTGTGTTTTGAGACAAGAACTCCTGTTTCTCAAAGCTGGCCTCAAACTAGCAGATGATGGTCTTGAATTTTCCCCTCCTGCCTCCTGTGTACACTGCTATGCTTGGTTTATGTGGCCAGGAGGGTTCATAGATTCCTGCATGTTAAGAAAGCACATTGTTATCTGAGTCCACCTCCAGCCCCATCTATAATTTAAACAAACAAAAAAAAAAACAAGCAGGAAATGAAACACTGATTTTTGAATAGGAAATAATTTAAAATAGCATTATTTGACACTAAGAAAGTTGAAAATTTTAGTCAACCACTAACTTCATATTGAGAGACACTGGGTTGGCTGGCAGGCTTTGTGTTGCTGCTGGTTATGGAGAAGGTAACAAACACACGCACGGTAGTGCTGCAGGGAGAGTCCAGAGTTCATCATCCTCAAGTAGCTACATGGTGAGTTAGTTCCAGGCCAGCCTGGGCCACATAAGAGCCTGTACTTCTTCAAAGAAGGCCTTTGAAGAAGTGGGGCTGAATGAGAAGTAACTGGATCATTGGGGGAGGGGTGGTGTAGAAAGGAAACAATGAAACTTTCTTCTTTGTACCCCAGTCTTACACTCTCATTTGATGTGTGATGTTCCTCTCACAGAAACATACACCCACCTTTTCAATGCTGTCTACTTGGTCCATGTCAGATTGGTCCATGTCCTGGTTCATGCCCCTGCCACTCCCTGGAGCCTCCAGAGTTGTGAGGTCAGTAAGCTTCTATGTGCAGGAGACAACCTCAGATATTCTATTACAGCATTAGAAAACACACTAGCTTAACTGCCTCCTATTTATCCTAGTCTAAGTCTTATGCCAATACTTGCAGAGAATACCATAGAGTAGACATCCTGTCAGCTCCACAAGTCAGTAAAGAGAAGAGGGAAGAGGTGGCCTCATTTCCACAGGAGCACAGTGTTGGCATTTCATCTAGGCTCTGCTCCACAGTTACTGGCAACAGGCAGGTGTGCCTGACTCACTATAAAAAGGGGCTGCTTGTGTCCCCTCCTCTCTCTCTCTTGCCCTCTTGCTCCTGCTCCTCCCTCTCTCTCCCCATTCCCCTCCCTCCTCCATGTGCTCATGGGTGGCCTCTACTCCTCTTCTTTCTCTCTCTCTCTCTCTCTCTCTCTCTCTCTCTCTCTCTCTCTCTCTCCTCTTTCTCTCAACTCCCCTCCTCATACCCTAAATAAATTTTATTCTAAACTATACCATCATGTGGCTCGTACCTCAGAGGGGGAAGGGATGCTTCAGCATGGGCCAGCAGAGGCACTCCCTTCCCCCACACCATACCATGCCTCTACAAAACATATCTCTGGCCACTCTTTCTTTTTATAAAACACAACACACAGCATAAATGGAGTGTCTGGCCTCCACACCCTGTCATCCTCAGCTCTCTCCTGAGTTTCTGATATTTCCTCCTTTGCTAGGAGCTAATGTGTACTTAGGACTGATCCCTTTCTGGTTCATCCTGCATATAGGGTCAGAATAATTTCTCAAAAGTATAGGTTTTGAATGTTTTTTTAATCATAAAATACCGTCAAGTCCACCACAGCAAGAAGTAAGTTTTGTGAGTTCTCCGCCTCCACAGCTTATGTGCAAATGGTGTGCCAAGAATGATGAGGCTGTCACTGTCCATCAACATTCATTTGTTCATCAACAAACAGTTACTTGGTTCCAATTATGGGCAAACATGACGGTGTGTCCTGGTTCTCTACTGCCTCCATTCTGCTATCAAAGAAGACTTTGAAAACTAACCCATAGAACCAGAATGGAATGCTCTGCCATGAGTATCAGGATCCACCCAAAATGAATTTAATCTTGCTCCACCTCTAATCCTGAGTTATCCCTGGTTGTGCTGCTTTGTTTCCTCCCTCGTCCCCAATCTGTGCTGCATTTCTGTCCCTGCAGATGCCAACATCTGTTCACTCTACATATGGTCGTCCTTGAATTTCTTTCCAACTTTCTTCCCAGATGGGTTTTGGTTCTCCTTACCTTAGCTCAAGCTTCTCTTCTGGTAAAATCTGTCTGAAGCTTCTGTTCCCCTGACTTACATAGCCTCCATAATGCTCATTGTATCGGCTTGTCTGAATGTCCCCTGCTTGGTTATATGTTCTGGAAAAAACGGAAAGGGGAGTATGAAATTTATCTTCATATCACTAACACCTAGCTCTGATGCTGGCATAAACTCAATACTCAACAGCATTGTCTACCTACCAGGACGAGCTTTATGAAGCTGAGGGAATACTATGACAGTCTCTGTCCTTGGAAAGGCTGGGAAACAAATAGTAGAAGTGTACTGTTGCCCCATTGTTGACTGTTCCACTTGTTGCAAGTGGCCCTGACCTCTTAGTAAGTAAATGTGCCACCAACTGAACAATATATGAGACTTAGAGAGAGTAGATACATAGAAGATACATGAAGCCCAGAAAGTAACTTTTTGAACCTAAAATGTGATCATGGAAAGTAATAGATAGGGCCGGCTTGGTGGTTGCATGCCTTTAATCCCAGCACTCTGGAGGGAGGCATAAGTAGGTAAATCTCTGTGAGCTCAAGGCTACAGAGTGAGTTACAGGACAACCAGTGCTACACAGAGAGAGCATGTCTTAAACAAACAAACAAACAAACAAAAAAACAAAAACAAAAAGAGAAAGTAACAGATACAACCTTAAGGGCTTACTAAGAAGAGCAGAAAAGAAAGTCTGTGGTCACAGGCCAGGGGAGAAGGGGCATAGCACAGCTGTTCCATGCTCAGTACCTTCTGGTTGTCACTCATGATACAGAGTACTGTTCCTTCCTATGACTGAGGCAGGACAGAAAGTCAGGGAAGAGTAAGGGACCTGGCGAGAGAGAGAAGCCGTCCCTCCAGAGTCTGTCTGAAGTCTCTGTCTCACCAGCTAAGAGTCAAGAACTCCAATGTGGTGGCGTTTGCCTGTATAGAAATAACATTGCTCTTATGTAGTGGTGTTTTAAGTGAGAATTGTTCTCATAGCAGTAAAGAATGTTGAAAGTCTGAATGTATATCACCAACTATGGACATTTCCTCTCCCAACAGCAAACCTGAAATTTTCTTGCACTCTCACAATAAGCCCATAATAAAAGCAGGTCTTCATCTACGTGTAACTTTTGCAATCCATGATTTAATTTTTTTCATTTTAAAATAAAATCACCTAATTGCAGTGAACGTAGAAATAAAAACAGCATCCAGTTAAATTAAGATAGACAAACACTCGTCCAGCTGTAAACTCTATTTATCTCAGGAAACTTCAGTACAGTTAAAGTCTTTCTGTAGTCACAGAGCTTAACTCAGGATGTTACACTTTCACTATCAATTACATTGTAGTTGTTGTTGAAACAAAGTCTTACTGTGTAGCTGGCCTAGAACTCACTATGTAGATTAGGCTAACCTCAAACTCACAAAGATCTACCTGCCTCTGCCTTCCAAGTGCAGGGACTAAAGGCATGCACCACCACACCTACCTCAATTACATTTTTTTATTCCATTATGTATCACATAAAAAAATTGTGACACAGTTGAAACTAGAGAGACAACTTAATATCCTCCTTTGTGATTTGTTCTTTGCTTGCACTGTCTTTTCCCATCTCTAGGTCTAACGTTTATCCTTATCAGATAGTAAACTCATCCAAGATACCTTCAGCCCCCACTATAATTTCAGTTATCACAAAGAAGTAAAAAGGGCTTCTTGATGCCCTTTAATATAAAACTTTAGAGCCACCAAAGCAAAGGTGCCAATTGCTAAGACACCTAAGTGGAAGTTTCCTCTGTGAAGCTAACTTCCACATTCTCTCTCTCTGTGATTCTTTTCTCGGTGACTCTTCCTATTAACTTCAGTGTTTACGTTTACATTTAAAAATCTTTTTAATGAACTCCAGCTCTGCCTCATTCTGGCTGATCCTGAACTTCTTTCTGGAGCAAAATCAACGATTATCTAGATCCTGGATGGAGGAGCCTCCAAGGGAGGGGAACTCCAGGAGCTGCAGAGGGCAGTGCAGGGCTGTTTCCTGCATTCTCTGACCTTGTTTAATCATCAGCAAAGAAAATCACTCCACTTAAAGTGTCAGGTAACTTTATCCAATTGAACTTCAGCACTGTTGAGTTCTTAGTACAGTGTTGTTTCTTAGGAACAACCCTAAAGCTAGACCTGGAGGACCAAATCTTGTCTGGACTATAAAGCAAGCTCAAGACCTCCTGGAAAACTTAATGAGGCCCTGTCTCAAAATAAAAGGGAGAGGGCTCTGTGGAGAGGAGCCTGCTGGAAAAGAAAGTCCAGTGACAGGCCCAAAGTGGGATCCAGCTCAAGGGGAGGTCCCAAGTCCTGACACTATTACTGAGGCTATGGAGCACTCACAAAAAGGGACCTATCATGACTGCCCTCTGAAAGACCCAAAAAGCAGTTGAAAGAGTCTGATGAAGATATTTGCACCCAAACAATGGACAGAAGCTGCTGACCCCTGTGGTTGAATTAGGAGAAAGCTGGAAGAAGCTGAGGAGGAGGGCAACACTGTAGGAGGACCAGCAGTCTCAATTAACCTGGACTCCTGAGATCTCTCAGACACTAGAACACCAACCATGCAGCGTACACCAGCTGATATGAGCCCCCCAACATGTATACAGAAGATAGCTACTGGTGTCTGTGTTCAATCAGAGATGATGCACCTAACCTTCAAGAGACTGGAGGCCCCAGGGAGTTTAGAGATCAGGTGTGTTGGGGGGTGGGGGTGGAAGATAGGGTAGTGGGTGGAAGGTATGGGATGTGGGACAGTCGGAAGATGCATGGGGGTGGGGGAAGAATAAAATCTGGAGTGTAAAAAAAATGTAGAGGGCTGGTGAGATTGCTCAGCGGTTAAGAGCACTGACTGCTTTTCCAGAGGTCCTGAGTTCAAATCCCAGCAATCACATGGTGGCTCACAACCATCTATAATGAGATCTGATGCCCTCTTACGGGGCTGTCTGAAAACAGCTACAATGTACTTACATATAATAAATAAATAAACCTTTGGACCAGAGCAGGTGGGGCTGGCCGAACCAGAGCAAGCAGGGCTGGAGCAAGAGGGAGAAGGGAAGGGGAGGAGGGGGAATAAAAAAAAAAAAAGTCTAACAAAAGCTGGACACATACTCAGTGGTACAGCAGTCACCACACACAAGCCTCTGGATTTAGTGCCCAAAGATATATGGGGAAAAAAAAAGCAGGTTCCCTCATTTATAATTGTATGAGTATACTGTAAAATTGTTTAATCTTTTGTCTTGTTTTTGACGCAGGGTCTTACGTAACCCAAGCTACCCTCAAATTCTTAATCCTTCTGTTTCAGTTTCTCAAGTGTCAAGAATACAATTGTGTGTCACCACACATAGTTGAAAACTACTTTATTACAGAACATTCTTAGTGACCAGATCTATTCCTGAGGCACCTCACACTCCCACACAGGCACTAAGTCCACTATTCTACTCATATGTTCACTTACTAAAAAGATCCTTAAGATTTAAATTGCATAATTAGTATAGCTAATTACTCCACAGAATCATTTGTTCACTATTTACCGAAGAGAATGTCAGATTCACTGGACCTGGTGCTGCATACAGGTGTTTGTGGGCTGCTGTACGGATGCTGGGAACCAAAACCAGTTCCTCTGTAGGAGTAGCAAGAGCTCTTAAGTGTTGCTTCATTCTACAGCCCTACTCATCCTTAACTTAATGAATGCAATAACACTGAGAGCTGCTTCCCCAGCCAATAAAATGCAAAGCAAAATGGATTGTCAATCTCCCGTTTCTTTGGAGTGTAGGAAAGGACATACAACGCCTTTCTGATAGAAACCCAGAAAGAGAATTTTAAGAAAATCATTTGACAATGTACATTAAAAGTGAAAATATATATCTGGGTTGTAGTAGCACATGCCTTTAATCCCAGCAGTGCCACCTTTAATTCCAGCATTCCAGAGGCAGAGTCAGGTAGATTTCTGTCTAAGTTTTGTCTGTTGCTATGTATTGTAATGCTAAACACTAGCCCCCAAGGTCTGGTTGTCTCAGGGACAGGGACATCCTCAAGTGATGCTATGTAACCTTGTTCCTTTATTTAAAACTATTGGTTGAAGAAAGATAAGGACAGCCCGTAGCTGGGCAAAAGAGAAGAGGGTGGGGCCTCAGTTGCTGGGCTTAGGGTCTGAAGCAGAGACCATAAGGAGCGGGAGAAAGGTGAAGAGAGGAAATGCCATGGGGTAGGTGAATCATGAGAACATGACCATGAGGGTTGGCCAGTTGGAGTAAGAGCTGCCCAGGCAGAATGTGACAGTTATAACTCAGTTATTAACAGAGAAGTAGTCAAAAATAGCTTAGAGGGTTGATAACTACCCAGTTCTAATGCTTTAGGGTTTATTATAACTATAAAGATTTTGTGTCTTTTATTTGGGAACAGAATGATCAAATGTGGGGTAGAAACCCCTTTAATATTAACCAGTCAGATTTCTGAGTTCAAGGTCAGCCTGGTCTACAGAGTGAGTTCTAGGACAGCCAGCACTACACGAAGAAACCATGTCTCAAAAAATCAAACAGACAAACAAAAAACAAAACAAAAACAGGGCTGGACTCGATCAGTAAAATGCCTGCTGCGAAAGCGTGAGGATCTGAGTCCTTAGGTTGGGTGTGGTGCCACACTTGAAAACTCAGAGTTGTAGAAGCAAAGTCAGGCATTTTCCTGCTTCTTGCTGGAAGCTAGCTTAGCCTACTGGGCTAATAGCTAATGAGACACCTTGTCTCAGCATTCAAGGTGACAGCTGGGGAGATGACTCAGTAGTTAAGAACACTGGCTGCTCTTCCAGCAGACTGAGATTAGATTTCTATCATCCACAAAGCAATTTGCAACCATCCATAACTCCAGTTCCAGGGTATCTGATATCTTCTGGCCTTAAGGTTACTACATGAACATGGTGCACAGACATTCCCACAGCTAAAACATCCATACATATAAAAGTAAATAAATTAAGCATGTGTATACTTAATCCTAGTACTCTGGGGGCAGAAGCAGGCAATGACTTCAAGGCCAGCCTCATCTACATAGTTAATTGCAGGCCAATCAGGGCTGAACCCTGTCTAAACAAGAAATGACCAAGCAAACCAAACGGAATCCAAAAACATCAATCAAAACCCCAACAACAACACAACTAAAAGATTAATTAATAAATTAGGTAATAAAGAATGACAGCTGAAGAATGACAAATGAGGAGGTTTTAGAGGGGGGTTTGTTGGTGGGTTGTTATTGGTTATTGTTGGTCATGGTTTGTTAAGTGGTTGTGTGCAAAGAAACAAGAAGAAGAAGAATTTAGATATCCTGAAGGTGAAGATCAAAGTTGCCCCAAGGAACTTGACACCCCTAATGAGCAGGAAGTGGTCTAATAATAGCATCACCCCATCCCAAACCCTGACTTTATTCAGGGATCTCTTTCCTTTTCTATCACTTTTTTTCTCTTATCTAGTCTTAGGGGGTGGAAATGTTAGAGGAAAGGGGGGTAGAGAAGTAGCCAAAGATAACTACAGTCTACAAAGCAGTTTTAAAAGATTTCCTTTTTTTTTTCTCTTTCTGTATGTGTCTGAGTGCATGTATGTGCATAATGTGTGTGGTGTCTGAGGAGTCCAGAAGAGTCTGTCGGAGTGTAACTGCCTGGAGCTGGAGTTACTGGTGGTTGTGAGCACCTACTGTGGGTGCTGGGAACAAAAATCTAGTCTTCTGCAAGAGCAGCAAGCGATCTTTGTTGAGTTACTCCTCCAGCTCCAAAATGAAGTTGTTTACCACAACAAAGAACTATATAAAAGATAAACTCACCCACTACCCAGTGGTTCCTGAGTGTATTTTTTTTTTTTTTGAGAGGCTGGAAAAGCAGAGGACAGTGGGCGTAGGGAGAGTTAATTCCAATAAAGTTACCAAAGATGAGAAGGCCCTTCCTCAAAGTAATCCATGACAGACTTATCAACAGCTTAAAAGCACCTTTTCCTCATCTTACCCTGGGAACTAGAAACAGGCACTTGCCAGCCATTAAATTGGTCCTAAGAATATTCAATAAGACATTTTTTTTTTTAAAAAAAAGCAAAACAGTTTTCATGTTCTGTGAGGGCTTGATGGTCACACACCGCATTCTCTCTGCACTAATTTTCCCCATTCCAAACTTCACTCCATTAGAGGTCATAAGAGCTGGGCTGCTGATAGAGTGAATCTTGGTCAAGGCATAGAGTCCTGTATAGTCCCAGAGTGCACACACAGTAATCAGGTGGAAGCCTTTCCAAAAACAAAGGTTTATGAATCACTTCCATGACGAGCTATCTATCTATCTATCTATCTATCTATCTATCTATCTGACTTGTTTTAACAAAAGTTTTTGGTCTTTTTTTTTAAGTGCTATAGTAATACTTAGTGATTATTAAACACACTGATAAGTAGACCAGAACATTTATTCATTTAATTCTTATAATACCACCAGAGATAGAAATTACTGTAATTCTCATCTTATGGATAAATATTGTACCTTGCTACTAAGGTTGTAGTCTACCATGTCTGGACAGCTTTCCTGAGCTTGGTGCAAAATGGAAGACTCCATTTTGTTAGCAGCGCTTCCTTTTTTTTTGCCCAATCTGGGGAGCCTGACCTCCCAATACCTGAGGAATTATCACATAATCTTTGGTGAAATTACAGTTAAACTTCCTGGAATGCTCCTCCATGCAAATGAGGTGTCTCCAGAACTTTAAGCTTTAGCCAATGAAACTTCACCCTAAGAAGAATCCCTTTCTACTCTCTAAGGTTTATGTATATAACCTTTGTGAGCAGCTTGAATGCTCACAAGCTGTTTCATTGAATAGGTCTCTCCCACCCACATTGGGATCTAGCTGACTTACCTGTTCAAGACTTCACTTCTTCCTTCTCTGCCTGATGTTCAGCAGTACCCGGAAACCCCGAGAGAGGAAGTGAAAAATGGAACAACAGAGAAGGAAACAGAAGCAGCAGCTCAGATAACCTACTTGAGGTGAGTTACTCTGAGCCTGAGAAGACAATGACTGTGTTTCAATTCCCCACTGTCAGACTGCCTTGCCCTTTGAGACTAAACTGTGTAGAGGGAATATCTTGTGTACTACATAGAGTCATCACCTGTCCATTAAAAAGCCTATAGTCTATGTCCTAGGCAGGAAAGAGAGGCAGGACATCTGGCAGAGAGAAAGGTTCAGGCACGGAAGATTGGGTGGGAAGATGTGAGAAGGATGCATGGTGCCTGAGCACAGGTAACCAGTCATGTGGCAAAATGTAGGTTAAAATAAATGGGATATTTTAAGTTAGATCTAGTCAGGGAAGAGCCTAGCTATATGGCCAAGGTATTTGTAAATATATTTTGAGTCTGAGTTATTTCTGGGAGCATGGGGTTGGGAGGAAGAACCAGGGCCTAACTTCTACAAAACTGTTGTGACATCTTGGATCTGACCTGATCTGATTATTAGGAACTGTAAAAAGTCCTTCCAGAATCTGATGTATAATTCTCTATTAGGTCATCTGAAGGTCATAACAGAATTTCTCCTATACCATAAGATGAGATGTCAACCTTTTAGTTTTGGGACATTTAATTATTCCATTATTTGGAACATATTGATAAATTTCTTTATAATGGGTTCTTCTATTTATAGTTACTAGTTTTCATCAGTGGCTGGGGCTCTTTTTTATTTGGTTGTCAAGTTTACCAACAGGGCTGCTGAATCTATTTGATTTTAGGCACATTGTCTACTTCTGGGGGCATTTGGTTCAAGAAGAGTTCTTGATGTATGCTATATATTCCTTCTACAGGAGGGCTCACATTTCTGTATGGGGAACTTATAAATAGACACACGCTGAGAAGGCTAGGCTGACTCCATGACAGGCTTCAAATTGACAGTTCAGGAGATGAGGCCTAAATCTCTCTTTCCAAGAACTGCCCAAGTCCAGGCAACCCCAGGCCTCGGAAGTGGCCCTGCCACCTGGCCTGAGGCAAGGACAATCGGAGAGCAGCAGTTTCCAAACTTCCTCAGCAGCAGTTTCCAGACCTTCCCAGCAACAGTTTCCAGCCCCCCACGTCCCAGTAATGGTTCTGGAATGTTACTAGAGATGAAGCAAGATAAAGGTCACCTAACCCCGGAATTCCCTAAAATTGCTTTAAAATCAGGCCTGTGAGCTCTCTTGGTTGTCTATCTTGGTAATGAGAGACCCCAGCATGCTGGACTTCTGCAGAATAAAACACTCTTCCCATTTAGATACTATTTGAGTCCAAGGCATCATTCTTCAGCGAATCATGGACGCTTACAATGATTAATAGATAGGATATACCTCTGTATTAGTACCTATGTATATATTAAAATAAAGATTATTACTGTTATATTTGTCCTTTTATACTCAAACTATTCTCGCTGTCTTTCTCTCTGTCTCTGACTCTCTGTCTCTTTTGATCTACCCCCCCCCCCCCCCCGTGTGTGTGTGTTTCTGACATTTATCTTTCCTTTGGCCTCTTTAACATGGCATCATCAGGTTCTTGGCACCTTTTCTTCCTCTTTCTTCAGATCGATGTGTTTTATCTGTCTCAAAGGAGTTGCTGTCTTCAAAAACTTTAAGCACCAATGGGCTCTGTGGTTTCTGTGCCTCTCGTATTTCTACTCATGTCTTGCGAGAAGTCAGACTAAACCACTGAATGGAAATATTAGAAAGAAAAGTGTTGACCACAGGAAGGAAGTGGAAGCAGACACAGAGAAACACAGGTCGAGGGAGTAGTGTGTGGAGAAGGGATTTGTTGTATCAGTTTTTTTTTTCTTCACTTTTCAGAGAACTGGTGTGGGTGCTGGGAGATTTTGAAGAGGCCAACCTCACTAGTGGAAGATCTAGGGAAGTTCTACAACCAAAATGCTTTTAGACCCACCTCAACAATATGGAAGATAGAAAACTATATTCTAGATGGTTGCAACAGCCTGAAATATAAACCCATACAAAGGGAGGAAGGACGTAGCCTAATCTTGCAGCAATGTTCACATTAGAAGTTAACACTATGCAAGGAGAACTGAGTGAGAGCATTAGCCACCACTCTTAATTGTACAGTTGATGAGTGTATAAAATATAACACAAGAGATTTTCAAAAATTATTTTCTGCAGTACTTCTGAACAAGAAAGAATGTGGTGATATTATTGCTTTTATTACATGAAGATACTAGCTCAAGAGTTACATGCTTTGTCTCTGACTTATGATGTTTTCAGAAACAAAAGGGTCACATATATGTTAATGATTCTACAAGTTGATTGCTATCAATTAACATTTTTTTAAAGAAAATTGGAATGTTGCAGATCCAGAGACAAATTATTTGGTCCCTGTCTTAGTTACAGTTTATTCCTGTGAAGAGACATCATGATCATGGTAACTCTTAATTGGGACTGGCTTACAGGTTCAGAAGTTTTGTCAGTTATCATCATGGTAAGAAGTACAACAAGCATACAGGTAGACATGGTGTCGGAGAAGGAGCAGAGAGTTCTACATCCAGATCAGCAGCAGGGAGAAGACAGAGACACTTGGCCTAGTTTGAACATTTGAAACCTCAAAGCCCACCCCTAGTGACACATTTCTTTTAATAAGGCCACACCTACTCCAAAAAGGCCACACCTCCTATTAGTTCCATTCTCTGGTGACCAAGCATTCAAACACATGACTCTAATAGGAGGCCATTCCTTCTCAAACCACCACAGTCCTCTTAACAGCTGTTCATTGTCCACCTCTGGTAATTATCAGGCAAAGCCTTTGGAATGTATAGATTTAGCAGATGACTAGCTTTGGTTAATCACAAAGCAGAGCAAGCCATCAGTCAACCTCCACACCTCAAAGTAGCGCTCCCCTTACTTTGCTATAACTGCCTACTGGATGTCTCCATCAACATATTCAAGTGAATGCACAGATTTATGACTTTCTTTTGTTTTGCATCTCTGAAAGTCCATCCATATTGTTAGAACCTGCCATTCAGAGCAACCCAAACTGATGTTCTCACTAAGGCTCAGAGCAACTCTTTCCTATCCCCTTCTAGGTGAGAACTGTGTTTTGCATCAACAGGTTAATTGATAAACCAGCCTGCCTGGTTTCAGAAAGCCATTTTACATGAGATAAATCTTAGTAAATCTTAAATGAGATTTATTACTGTTTATGAACAATCTGTTTCTGAAGGATTGGGCTATACTTGTAATTTTAACACAAATGGTTCTGTATTGCCTGTTCCAGGAATTGCAACTATGTATTTGTAACAAACACCTTTAATTCCATGAGGCAGAGGCAGGAGAATCTTCTGTGATTTTGAGGAGGACATCCTGGTTCACAGAGTGAGTTCCAAAACAGCCAGGGCTACACAGAGAAACCCTATTTTAACAAACAAACAAACAAACAAACCAAAAAGATTATTATGGCCATTTGTTATTACTACCTTGTTATGACTGCCTTGTTGAGACCACCTTGCAAACAGGTTTTTGTTTCAAGAGTTTTTTTTTTTATGGCCAACGTACTATGCTTATGTTCTGCTCCTGTAACCCTACCTATTTGCCTTCTAAATCCCTCATTTGGAAACCCCCTGAACTATAAAGAACCCTTATCTTACCGATGTCCAATTTTGATCTTTGAAGCTCACCTTTAAGGGAAGACAGCCCAGGAACACAAATTTTAAAAAGCTTGCTTTAATTAATTGCTTGCTTTAATAAATTTGGCCATGATAATTTGAATCAATGGTCTTTCTCCTTTCATCTGTGAAATTAATATTATACAGATACATACATTTCTCATAAAAGTCAGAAATACTTGTTTTTAGAATAATATTTATCTGGTCTAGTCTGTGTGTCTATGAACATATAAGGCCTTTGCAAAACTTTGTTTAAAAATAGTTGATAGAAGGCTGGTGGGATGGCTCAGAAAGTAGAGATCCATGCTTTAAGCTTGGCAACCTCAGTTTGATCCCTGGAATATGCCTGATGGAAGGGGAGAGAGAACCAGTTATCTTTCCACCTTTATTTGTGCAGTTATGAAAAAACCCATAAATAAAACCTTTGTGTATGTGGGTTTGAACTCAGTTCACCAGCCTTAGTGGCAAGTGCCTTTATCTGCTGAGTCATCTCACTGGCTTTTAACCATACCAGAAGGAAATTAAGAAGTGCTACTCTGAAAAAAACAGATGATTTTGTGTCATAAGTTCAGTGCTTGGGTTATGGATTGGATGTTCTATCATCAATATCTGACTGAAAAGTAAAAATGTTTGTGAAGTTAGAGTTCAGCTCACATCCAGACATTTTAAAGGTCATATTCAACTGAAAGCAAAACACTATGCTAACTGTATCCCTCTTTCCTTCTCTTCTTATCCCAGGAGTTCCTTCCTTTCCTCCTCTATGTATGGGTGCTAAAGTCTGCTGCTGATTTTTGGAGTTTGTCTCTGCATCCCTCTGAGCTAATCCCTTTTATGAAATAGTTCTATTATCCTAAGAGCGTGGCCATGCCTTCTACTGAAGAGACTAGTCCAATTGGCCAACACTAATTAGGTCACCCACTTCCCCACCCAGGAAGCTGAGTGTGCTACTGCTTCCTTCTACCTTGATGGAGATTGACCTGAAGAGTCCATCCAGGGTTAGGACTGGCTGAGGAGTTCACCAGGAAGAACACCAGTGTGGGATTTGAAGGGCTACTCGTTAGAACTGGTCTGAGTTTGTTGTGTAAGTTA
Source organism: Arvicanthis niloticus (assembly GCF_011762505.2). NCBI lineage: Eukaryota > Metazoa > Chordata > Mammalia > Rodentia > Muridae > Arvicanthis > Arvicanthis niloticus. Next base: position 133,332,394 of record NC_047661.1, read on the forward strand.
TTACATGCTTTCAAGGCAGTTTTAATTGAAGGGGTCCTTTACTCTGGAGCCTCCCAATATCTAAGAGTCAAGAATTGATTCCAGCACCAGGAGCTACCATATGGTTTAAGAGATTGGTGTGTGTGTGTGTGTGTGTGTGTGTGTGTGTGTGTGTGTGTGTAGAGTTAGTTCATGGAAACCCTTTGAATTATGTAAATAATTGTGAATGATCACAATTAGCTTACTGCTAAGATACTTAAATGTGACACTCTCAAGAAGGCCATTTGGGCACTTTTCCTAAGTGTTTCTCTTTTTGTTTTCAAACAAGTTAGACTCTTCTTAGTAAATTTAAGTTCTGCTTTAACTGGCTGGCCCAGTTTTAGGAGAGCAGAGATCTTTTCAAAGCACACCCAAGGGTGCTGCAGGTACCAGCAGTGGAGCTCTGTGTCTGGTCCCTGACACTGCAATGCTAAGTATGGCTCTCTACTCACAGAACTCAAAGGACAAGAATATGAAGGAGGCACGTGGAAATTGTAATGGAGAATGAGGAAGGAGGAGAGAGAGAGAGGAATAATTCAGAAGGCTGTGTTGCTCTAGGAGAGATTTCCAGCAAGGATCCTAATGTCTTTTCCTGCTGCAAACTCTCATCACTAATTTTTGGAATAGATTTTCTGGGAGCATAATATGAATCATAAAGCATATCAAAGTTGTTTCAGAATTTTATAAAAAACAAACTTGTGCATATATATTTATCTTTATTAGGTCTTTAAGAAACAAGATCTAGTAGTAGACGTCAAATAATTTTTAGCCAGTAATGAGAATTAAATGTTTTATCTGCAGCAAGTGTAATAAAATTAGAAAGAAATTGCTCATTTCATCTGGTTGCAAAGCACGGATACTGTTAATGCTTATACAATTGTGGTTTGTGAATGACATTCAGAATAAAAGGAGATACTAAATTTCATGTTAGCATGAAGATCAATGTAATTTCCTGACCCAAAATTTTATGCCAAGTTAACAAAAAACCACTGTGCAGTGAAGAGAAAAAATAAGAACTAATTCTGAAATGAAAATGAGAGCTGGATATTCAAATAGTGCAAGGAAAGGCACAGAGGCTTGCTAGGGTGTAAAAGTCAACTTAAGAGTTGGCGGAGTGGGGTTGGAGAGATGACTTAGCAGTCAGCAGGTCTTCCAGAGGTCCCAAGTTCCATTCCCAGCAAACCACAGGGTGGTTCACAACCATCTGCAATGGTATCTGACGCCCTCTTCTGGTGAGCAGGTGTACATGCAGCTAGAGCTCTCATACACATAAAGTAAAAAACAAAACCAATAAAACAACACAAGGGAGTGGGGAGAGTGGGCTTTCATAAGTTCTTTAAAACCTCTTTCAGACATTACTTCTTCCACAAAGACTTTAAAAAATAATTTTATTTATTTTTATTTTATGTGATTGGTGTTTTGCCCAAATGTACATCTGTGTGAAGGTGTTAGATCTCCTGAAACTGCTGGAGCCACAGAAAGTTGTAAGCTGTCATGTGGGTGCTCGAAGTTGAACCCCAGGTCCTCTGAAAAAACAACCACTCCTCTCAACTGCTGATCCACCTCTCCAACCCCTCCACAAAGACTTTCTGAAATTTGATTTCTGTAGCAATTCAGACTAATAATTTCCCCTCTTGTGTTATATTGGGATGTTACAAAATCTCAGAGCTTACATTTTTCTTGTACTAGGTATTTTTGATATTACTCATATTTTGATGTCACTTCCCATTACATACTGTAAGCTTTTAAACCTTAAAGGAATGAATATGTTTGTTTTCTGAGAACAGTCACTTGCTGTGACCTTCCTGTCTTTCCTTCCCAAGTGTGGGATTACAAGCATACACCACCACAATAGTCTAAATTTAAAAAATGTTTATGGTATTTTACTGGAAGAACACTTAGGCGTTTTTACAGCCATTAAGAAGTAGCAGCCAATAATTAGGTATATGACTCTGGCTGTCTACCTACTATTAATTATTTTGTGTGTGTGGGTATGCATCAGAAGACAACGTTTTGGATTAGGTTCTCTTCTTCCACCATGGGTCCCAGGGACTGAACACTTGGTGGCAAGTCATCTCACTGGCCCGTCTACTAATTTTGGGACAACATTCACTCTGTAGATCAGGCTAGCCTTGAATCCATGTCATCTTTCTGACCTGCCTCAGCTTCTGGAGTGCTGAAATTTGTTGATGTGAACCACCATGTTCAGTTTAGGGTTCTAAATGTTCAGAATTTCAACACACACACACACACACACACGGTGCTTGATTCCCACTAATTATCTTGACTACTCATTCTTACGACGCTTTTGTTCTACACCATTTCATTTCTCACTCTTATTTGGGAGCATCCAGCCTAGAAGGTAGGGTTTGTACCTGTTGACCTCCTTCTGGGTTACTGTGTAATTCCTGAATCGGATCTAATCTCCATTTTCTACTTCCTAAGAATTTATGTTCAAATTTCCAAAATGTATAACTAACTCCCTGTGGACAAACACTAAGGACCTTCAACTCAATATGCTAAATTTGAACTCATTTTTAAAGAGTTTTAGTTAAGCCTTTTCCGGACTCACTGCATCACGGCGCATGCTTTCATCATCTCTCACCTGGAACACTGCCCACTTAGTTAAAATATGTATTCCACTTCCTCAAGTAAAGCATCCTCCACATACTTTAACTCTGACGTTTGTCCCAAATACTCTCAACTAACAACTGTTTGAAAATCCTCCTCTCAAGGTGTAATAAAGTCTTCCAAAGTCAGGACTTAAATTTCTCCAAAATCACCTTTCAGGTCTTCCAACCCTAAATTTACCTTTCCTCCCCTACAGCCTTGCCAGTCGAGACAAGTTCTAGCACAGGTTAGAGACCCAGGCAGATTCTTAGCCAGTGTTTATTGAATGATTGTCCAGCGCAGCTGAGTGACGTCACAACCGACATCCGGTGGTGTCTTCCGACGTCGCTCTGAGGGAGGTTCACAAACAGGGTTTCAGCCTTTAAGCTAGAGTTCGTAATTGTCGTTGACCTCCTTCTTTGCAAAGGCTCAGAGCACCAAGTCAGAGCTCTGAGTCTGGGTCTTCAGCCGCAGGGTCCAGGCCAGGGTGGAACCCTGTGAGAGGGGAGCGCGGGCGCTGCCCGGACACGGACGCGAGCGCAGGAGCGGCCCGCTAACACTTCGCGGCGTTTCCTTCGGAGCTCTCGCGAGAGGGACCGGGGAAAGATGGCTGCGCCGGGTCTTTCCGAGTGAGGAGGCGGCGGCGGCGGCGGCGGCGCCCGGCGTCCTGTGGTCGTGAGTTCTTGAGCTGCGGCTTTCCTCGTCCGAGACGAGGGCCGCCGCCTCCGGGAGATGCGCGTGTCGCGGACCCGCGGTCGCCCCGGGAGTTCATGCTGCGTGCTCGGCTCGCGGCCGCCGCTCTAATCGCCCGGCGCCGCCGCCGCGCCGGCTCGGCCCGCGGTGAGCCTCCCGGAGCCTGTCCCGCGCGCCGCGGCGGCGATGACCGGGGAGAAGATCCGCTCCCTGCGGAGGGACCACAAGCCCAGCAAAGAGGACGGGGACGTGCTGGAGCCCTGCGAGGAGGAGGCGACGGCCGCGCTCGGCGGTGTCTTCACCGGGGGTAGAAGCGGAGCGGGCGGCAGCGGCAAGGGCGGCAAGGCCTGCCATAAGATCTTCAGCCACCACCACCGGCTGCAGCTGAAGGCGCCCGCCGCGTTGGGCCCCGGAGTACCGGCCCCGCCGCAGCACAACGCAGTGACTGCCACCTGCCCAGCTCCGGCCTGCCTGGGCAGCAACCCCGCTTTGGTCGCTGACGGAGGCAGCTGCCCCTCTCTCTACCCGGTGCACGAGTGCGTCTTTAAGGGGGACGTGAGGAGACTGTCGTCGCTCATCCGCACGCACAATATCGGACAGAAAGATAATCACGGTGAGTTTTGCTGGCTTTGCCCGATTTCCGTCCCCCCCCCGGGGGGGGGGTGACTGTCGGCCTCGGGGTTCGGGACTCCTGGCGGAAAACCCGAGTCTTTGAGGTGCAGCGTGCCAAGGGTCAGGAGTTTGGGTCTTATGGGTGCCGAAAGGATTTTTTTTTTTCTTTCTTGTCCATCTGAGCATCCTGGAACAAATTGGCTTATCTCTGGCAGACTTTCCGTGAACCAAAACGTTAGGTTATCTCACATCCAGGCAGGTCGTCTTGGTTTTAGGGAATGTTTCCTTTCCCCTCTCTTCCTTCCTGGAGTTTTTAAACTTTGAACATGTGTATTCCCAGTCTTCATTACCCAGGTACGATACCCAAGTGCAGCTAGATGTGAGTTTTATCTGTCACTGTCCTCGTGCTGTAAATACTGGGTTTTTGAAAGCCACACAGAAATAGTGTCTGCATTTAATTTCCCAAAGCAGTTGAAGAGACTTCTGAGTAGCTGTTTGTTTTTGTTGCCTTTCCACACTAGGAACAATGTTTCATCTTGACTGAGACTAAAGACTGTACTGTAGTTTTCATTATAAAGTCTTAGCGACATGCTTGGTCGTGAACTACCGTATTGGTATCTACTTTTGGCCGCATCTTGTCAGGAGATTTTTGTTTTTTGTTTTTCCCTTTAAGCAACAAGGTGTTTTTGTTTTGTTTCTTTAGATTTATTTGCAGCTGGGGATTATATCTTACGCCTTTTGTAATGATAATTGTTGAAGTATTTTTCAACGTTTTATTAACAGGCCATTTTAAACGTAAAATATTGTTGCAGCTGTTTTTAACCTGACAATTATACATTAGGTAAACTGCTCAAGATGGTATTGTACATTAGTGCACAAAATGGTTTTGCACATTAATGCAATACCACCTGTGAAAATAAGCTTTCTGAATTTCATTGGTCTGTAGGTCTCTTATCTAAAATTAGAACAAAAATAGAAAATAAAAAAATTAATAGTTGTCTCTTGGTTCAGTTTTCTGTCTTTGTCTTCTGGATTTGTAATACTATCTATAGTCATAATGCCACCACCTATCGTTTATCATAAATACAAAAACACTCTGAAGCAGTCTCCAAGTTCTCATTTCTACTTTCAGTTTATTTTGCTCTGCTGTTGTAACAAGCACATTTGACTGTTACTGAGAATTAGATCTTGACTTAAACAGTTGAGTTGTATCCCTAGTGTTTTGGTTAGAAGGATGTAATTTAGACGTGGTCTAGTAGTAGCTATGTTTTATCTTTGCCTTTAGAACTTAGATACATGCTTCAAAGTTGCTTTGAAAATGGTCAGAACATACCCTTTGCCAGTTAATGAATGATCTTTAAGAGATGAGTGGATGTCATAGGAACCACTGAGATTTTGGAATTGCTGATTGTTGGGTTTCCAGTTCTGTATTTAGCATTTTATAAAAGCTAAATTCTTTCAGAGTAATTAGAATTCTATTACTTAAAGGATACTCCTGTCCTTTACCCACCAAAATTCACTTTTGAGTGAAATATTTGTATTTTATTTAGCTGCCTTTATATCACTTATGCTCAAAGCAGCTATGGGGTCCGGCCTGTAAAAAGTTCAACCATGCCTCTTCCTGGCGCACTGAGGGAAGAGGCACTGCTGTGCTCTCCTGTAGTTTGATAATGTCCCCGTTAAACTCTAAGATCAGTCTTTTTTTTTTTTTTTTTTTTTTTAAACCGAATTTATTTCTTTATGCCTGTATGTGGAGATCCACGGACAACTTGTGGGGAATTAAGTATCTTCATCATTGTGTAGGTCCCAGGATTGAATTGAACTCATGTTGTCTGGCTTGACAGTATCAATACCTAAAGAGCTTATCTTGTCTTTATCCTGTTCTATTGCTGCAGTGTAACTTTTACTGTAGCTGCCGACCCCCATTAAAATTTTTCTTTTAGATGTATTTTTATTTTATGTGCCTTTCTTTGTTTCGACCACTCTGGGGTTTCAAGCATGTGTTACCACCTCCAACTTTTTTTAAAAAAATTAATTATTTTATTTTTATGTGCATTGGTGTTCTGTCTGCATGTCTGTGCGAGGGTGTCAGATCTTGGAGTTATAGGCAATTGTGGGCTGCCATGTTGGTGCTAGGAATTGAACCTGGGTCCTCTGGAATTTAGTCAGTGCTATTAATGCTCTCAACTGCTGAGCAATCTCTCCAGCCCCCATACCCAACTTTCATATCAAGGACTCAAACTCGGGTCCTCAAGGTTGTTTAGCAGGCATTTTACTAGTTGAATCCAGCCCCATATTTTTACTTTTTTAATGGACTTTGTCAAATGATTTTCTTAAAAGGCTCTTAACTGAGTTTCTATCAAAAAAGATTCCAGAGGGTTACAAAACTTTGCTAAGGTTGCATATGCAATAGAAACCATCAGGCTACAATTAGAAATAATGACCTAGAAGTGGTGGCCCACGCCTTTATGTCTAGCATTCTTGGAGGCAGAGGCAGGAGGATCTCTGTGTCGAAGGCCAGTTTGGTCTACAGATTTCATTCCAGGGTGGACAGGGCTACACAGAGAAACCCTGTCTCAAAAAACAAACAAGCAGGGGGGGGGGGGAAGGAAAAAAGGAGAAAATGAAAGAAACATAATTAATGCCTGGAATTCCTAAGTTCATATCAACCTTTTCATGAATTTCTGCTGGTGGGGATGTGACCATTGCATTGCAGGAAAGTCAGTTTAACATTTGTTTTGTTTTGCAGTAGAGTCCTTTTGTGCATGTTTTTCACTTAGTATTTATAATAGAAGTTTGTACCCCCCCCCCCCCCCCCATTTATTTTTCTCAGCTATTAGGAGCCTTGTGGAAAGATTCTATCACTAGGTAGTTTTCAGTTTCTGCAGAACTTTTTCATGTTTTTAAATTTCTTTGTGGAATGGCATGAGTAAGTGCACTGGGTCATTCATCTACACCATAGCCTTTTAGAATCTTTGCAGGAGCTGTCATGTGCCCCTCATTTTCCAGTTAGTGCTATCTTCTATAGCCATTTGTCTTATGATATGCTCTGTGAAATGTTTCAGATGGTGCCTTAGGGTTTCCATTGCTGTGAAGAGACAACTGTGACCAAGACAGCTCTTTACAAACGACAACACTTAATTGGAGCTGGTTTACAGGTTCAGAGGTTTATTATCATCAAGGTGGGAGCATGGCAGCTATCCTGGCAGGCAAGGTGCTGGAGGAGTTGAAGTTCCACTCTTCTGCACTGGCATTGGTCAAGACTTTAAAGCCCATCCCCACAGTGATACACTTCCTCCAACAGGCTACACCTCTAACAGTACCATTCCCCAAGGGCAAAGCATATTCAAAGCACCACAGACGGTTTTTAAAACATAATAAATACTCAGTGTTTTAAATAAGTAGGTGAAAGCCCATAGTGACTTTCTGTTCAAGGAATCCCAGTCTGTTCATCTTCCCTGTGAGGATTGGCACCCTGCTCTGATCTTTTCTGGAACTGCAGTGCCTGGTCAGTCAGGGGTGGCCTTGCACAACTTCACAGTCCAAGACCAAAACAGGGCTGGAGAAGAGTCACCAGGGTTCAGAGGATTTGCTGCCTTTCGACAATACCTAGTGCAATTTCCAGCACATGTTTGGCTATTTACAGCCCCTTGCAGCTTCTGTTGCTGGGGGATCCATATAGCCTCCAAACACCTGAACGCATATGGTAAACCACCCCCCCCCACACACAAATGACAATTAAAAATCAAATATATTTTCAAAAAAACCTAAAGATTAAAAAGATTTTTATTCATTCATTGACTTATTTATTGTAGATAGGTCTACACTATGTAGCCTTGGCTGTCCTTAAATTCAGAGACCCACCTGCCTCTGTCTGCCTCTCAAGTGCTGGGATTAAGGACATGTGTCACTACACCTGGCCAGGTTTTATTACTTTTAGTTATTTGTCTGTTTGTCTTGTCTATCTATATGTGGGTATGTACATGTGAGTGCAGGTACCTATTGAGGCCAGAGGTATCATTTCCCCTGGAGCTTGAATTACAGTTCATTGTGAGCAGCCTGATGTAGGTGTTGGGAACCAAATTTGTGTTTTTTGGAAGAACAGCAGCAGCAAATACTCTTAACCACTGAGCCATCTCTCTAGCTAGATAAAATCGTTTTAATACCTTGTTTTCGAAAAGCAAGTGATCTGCTGTTACCCTGCCTTATCCCTTCTCACATTTATCTATGTCCCTGTCACCTATCTGTCCAATTTTTGAGACAGGTCTTATTGTGTACTCTGGGCTTTATCAGACTAAAGCTTGAGATTTTCCTGCCTCAGCTTCCCAAAAACAGTTTACAATTTTCTAACAGAGGGCTCTGTAGTTAATGTATCATTTTGCTGTAGTCTTTCCCTCTTGTTTTATGTGGAGAGCCTGTTGAGTTCTAGTCTGGTCACTACTTAAGTTTATTGTTCCTAGCTTCTTCAGTTTAGACTGATCTTTGGTAAACTTTTTGTTATGTATTGCTTTTTCCTTGATAAAATGTTAGTTTGAAGTACAGCTTCTAATTATGTTCAGAAGAACTATATACCGGGCTTATAAATAGAAGTTAAATATGACAAAATATCTTCATCTTATGTTCAAGTGTGCCAAATGATTCTTTGTGGATTATTTAGTAGCAGTTTTTGGAGAACAGGAGAGAGGTTATACCACATTAAAAGTACACAAAATTACTTATACTTTTATTATATCTTTATGTTTTTCTTTTTTCATTTTTTTTTTCAAGACAGGATTTCTCTGGGTAGAAATCTTGGCTGTCCTAGGGCAGGTTAGCCTCAAACTCACAGAGATCTATCTGCCTCTGCTTCCCCAGTATTGGGATTAAAGGTGTGGGGCATCACTGCCCAGCCAAATAAATTGTTTTCTTCTTTAATATAAAATTAAAGATTGAGGCACCAAAGAGATGCCTTAGTGGTTAAGAGCACTTGATGCACTTACAGAGGACTAAAGTTTGGTTCCCAGCATCCATGTTGGCAGCTCATAGCTGCCTGCAACTCTGGCTATAAGGGATCTAACACCCTTTTTTGGTTTCTGCAGGCACATATGTTTGCATGCATAGACACACACACACACATAAATAAATAATGTAAATTTAAAAAAAAAAAGGATGGAGCCTAGCCTTTACAGTGAGTGTCAATTGAGTCACATTTACCCTGAGTAGTTTGGGCAATTTGTGTTTATAATGAACATTAGTGATTTTACTATTCAGTACTTCAGAATTGAAAATGATAAAAATAGATTGAAGGCTTGGTTTGGATCATAAATCCTGTTTGGTAAACATGTAGTTTTGTTTTTTCCTTAAGTTAAACATCTTTAAGTTAATCATATCTTCCTGACAGTTAGAAGCTGTGAGGTGTCTGGCAGTGGTGAGATTGTTGGATGTGTGAAGTGCGCATACCAGTCTTTCATAGCTGTGAAAAGTTGTTGGGGTCCACACTAGCCCCACGTTGGGGCAGCCAAAATAAATGTTGCAGCCCAGGCAAAATGTTGAGGCCCGGGCTGACCCACGTTTGGGCGGCCACTGTATCCCAGCCCAAGCTGCCGCTCCTGTCCGCGGGTCGGGTTCAGCAAGAGCGAGGGTGAGGGCAGACTCGAAGAATGGAGACCAGACAGGGTGTGATTCAATCCCGTTTATTCTTCAGTCTCTCTTCCTCTAAGTGTCTCTTTCTCTGTCTGCTGTGTCTGATTCTCTGATCTCAGTCTGATTCTGATCTGTTCTGTCTCTGCCTTTTATATGTCTTACTTCTAAGCCACGCCTCTAAATTACACCTTTAATCATGCCCTTAGGTCTTGTCTCTAACCCTGATCTCTATACTTCTAAGTCATACTCTTAAGTCACACACCTTTAATCTCACACACCTTTAATCTCACACACCTTTAATCTCAAGGTATCTAAACCAAGATTATCGGAGTGTGCTCAGCTGTTGTAGGCTATTGTAATCCAAGTCTCATGTCAGGGTATATGGCTCAAGATGGCTGCTAAAAGTCGGCCCCCAACAAAAAGTTGTTGGTATATTTGGAGATTTGGTGATTTCTGCCTTTGATTCTGTTGGCTGGTGTGTCACCAGCTGTCAGTTCTGTGGGTTGCAGTAGCTGCTTTGTTCTTGAGGTTTAGGTAGATTTTTGAGGATTTAATTTGATGGTGTATTAATACTGTCTACCAGTACAATAGAGGGCGAGATTACTTGACTCCTGGATTTGCTAGACTTGGCAATTTCCTTATGTATATTTTTTGGTTGGTTTTCAAGGACAGTTCAGAGGAATTGGTCTTGTTCTAGAGTGAAAATATTTTTGAGAGTTAAAACAGATTTGAGACTGCTCTTGGTTCTTAATAGTTTCCAGTTTTTGGGGTCCCCTCTCAGTTGATTGATTTATTCATTCAACAGATAAACATGGATCTTCTAGTATGTGGTAGCATTTTTGATGCTGGAGATGCAGAGGTGAACAGATTAGCATAATTCCTGTTACTGTGGTGTTGCATGCTAGTTAAAAAGCCAGAGAACAGACAACCAGTGAATAGAATGTGTGTTATACTGCTAATGAGTCATATTGAGTGAGGGGTGGGCACTAATGAGAGTGGTAAGTAGAACAGAATCTAGAGCAGCTTCTTAAGCCAAAAAAAAAAAAAAAAAAAAAAAAAAAAAAAAAAAAGTGAATGCAAAGTTAATGTCATTATGGACTGGGAGAACACGTGATGAAGTGGTCAGGAAATGGGAATGCGGCTGGAATTTAGAGACTTGAGAGGCAGTCTTCTGTAAGTGTGCTGTAGACTGTGAGGGCTTCTTTATGTACTAACATGGCATACAATCAGGAGGTGTTCAGCAGAGGTCTGACTGGTCTCAGAGCTCAGCTCACCCTACTGCTCTAATAAGCAGATGTCTGTAGACAAGATCGTGGAGGTTACTGGAAGTGAGAGATGGAGTGGATGTAGGATGTTAGTAGCATTTTTGAGAGAGAATTTCTCTCAAAATTTGAATTTGAGAAAATTTCTTCCTTGTCTGGATGGGGCTTAGCTGTGTCGGGAGAACTTGGATTCAAACTGGGTCTGGTATGTGTAATTTTTTGCTTTGCTCTATAATTAGGGTGTGTAGGTCAAAACTATCTCATAACACAAATCACTGCTTGCCTTCTCTGCTGGCCTGTGCAGTGAGCACAGAAACCCTGCTGAATGCTTGCTTTGCTTCTGGGGTGTTCTTGATGCCATTTAAGTGCTCTTTTGTATGCTGAGGGCAGTAAGGGGAAAACATTTCTGAGGGTGGCTACAGGTGAACTACAATACCCTTTCTCCACAGAACAACAGTTTTTCTTGGATGGGGGACATGCAGTTTGTAGACAAATTAGGTATCTGGCAGATTTTTCTCTGGAAAGTAAATGGGACAGGATTGATCCCATATGGCATAAAACTGTATTTCCTGCTTGATTAAAAGAATAAGGTTTGCTATCAATTAAATGGATAAGGCTTAGTTGAGCTGTGGTGGCCCATGCTTTTATCCCACCAGAGGCAGGTAGATTTTTGTGAGTTAAGGCCAGCCTGGTTTACAAATCGAGTCTCATTATAGGCAGGCTACACAGAGAGATTAAGTCTCAAAAAACAAAGACCAACCAACTAAACAAAAGGCAAGTTAGAATTTTGAAAACTCAGTTCTGTCAGTTTAAGCATAGCATGGGTTTCTGCTACTTAAAACTATCTCTCTGATCACATCCAGCATGTTGTTTTGATACTGTCTATTGGAATGTGTCAGTACCTGGATGGCCATAAACTTTTCAAGACAGTGATATTCCAGCTATGATGATGTGTATTCTGTAATCGTATCTCAGGTTGGGAGTGTAGCAAAGAGGTAGAGTACTGGGCTCTATAGAGTGAAGCCCTGAGTTTGGTCCTTTGCAATGGACTGACACTCTCTCTCTCTCTCTCTCTCTCTCTCTCTCTCTCTCTCTCTCTCTCTCTCTCTCTCCCTCCCTCCCTCCCTCCCTCCCTCCCTCCCTCCCTCCCTCCCTCCCTCCCTCCCCAGAGTACAAGAGAAACCAGTGTGTTTCAGTGTAACGACCCTCATAGAATTTGGATTTCCCATTGCAAATACCTTTGTGAAATCATTACTTCATGAGTTTTGGTGTAGTATCCAGAGTTCCCTCAGATATCTGGAAGGCTCTGAAAACCTCTTTGCATTTACAACAGTGAGTTTTTATAAAAGTAGATATTCTTCTTATACTTCAGAACTTTTATTTTCAATAGTGGTAATTTAATCCAGCCTTTGCTCAGGGTAGGCAAAATGTTTTATTTCTAATTAAATGCAGAAACCTTAAAATATGCTCTATCCTACTATAGCATACACTAAAGAAATTTATATTTTTAATTAAAACAACTTAAGCTGCTCTTGTTATTAGTTTGGACAATGCACTTCATTTTCTGAAGCTCTGATTTTGTTAGAAGCAGCATTTTTTTCATTGACACAGTATTTTCACATAATTATGGAGTAAATAACTGTAATTTGAGACATGTGTTCATTGTTTAATGACCAAATCAGCATAATTAGCATTTCTACTTCCTTAGATGTTTTTATTTTCTGTGTGTCTTGGGAACCATCAGACTCTAACCTCCATTTACTCTGAATCATAGCTGTAGGCTGTCATTGCCTTATTGTGCCAGACAACGCCTCAGTTGTGTTTGGTGCTATTGTCCTTTCTGCACTCAGTGTCTACTGGTTTAGCTCTTGTAGCTTCTACAGATCAGTGACAGCAACAGGATTTGTCTTTCTATGCTTTGTAACTGGCTTTTTTTTTTTTTTTTTTTTTACCTTTACCAAGTGAAAGAACAACAGTGGCGTTTGTTTTGGTGCTCCTAGCATATCTCCTTTCCCTTAATATGATGTCTTCCTCTTCTATTCGTGTTGCCAGAAAAGAGAGTAAAACTTTTATGGTTGAGTAGTACTTTAAAAGTCCATCTATTTCTGTGTATACTTGATTGGCTCTGTATCCTCACTGCACATGTATGCGGGCATCTCTGGCAGAATGGTAATGTTGCACAACCCTTTAATACAGTTCCTTATGTTGTGGTGGCCTCCAACCATAAAATAATTTTTGTTGCCACTTCATAACTTACTTCGCTGCTGTTAGGAGGCATGATGTAAATGTCTGATATGCAACCACTGTGAAAGGGTCATTCAATCCCCAAAGTGGGATGTCAACCACTATACAGCAGAGTGAGCTTGTTTGATCATATGGTGTTTTGCTTATTTTCTTTTGATGAACCTGACATTGTAAAATACAGTAATGCCAGAATTAAGTTGACTATAAGAGGACATTTAAACAGTGTAATATGATTGCCTCTAGAAAGTTGAGTAGTGACTAGAAAGTGCTCTGTCCTGGAAGCCAAATGCAGGCAGCTGTTTAGATCAGGTCTGTAAACACCTGGTTCAGGGCACTAAGGTTACCAGTCCTATTGGCTGTTCCCAGAGCAGCCACAAACCATTCAGAAGACATGAGCTTGAGACTGGATTCCAGGAAAGCTTTGCCGTTGGCCAGCTCTGAGTTGATGATGTTCTGGGCTCCTTGACATTCTTATACAAATTTTAACACCAGCATACAATTCATGAGAAAAATTACTGGGTATTTTCATGGAGATTCCTTTGACTTTGCCAACTTGAGTAGTATTGGTGGTGTATTAGTTACTTTTCATGTGATCAAATACCTGATAAATTTAAGGTTGTTTTGTGTCCATGCTGGGGATGTTCACAGCTGTGGCTAGCAGAAGTGTGAGCTGCTGTTATCTCACACTTGGAGGACCAGGAAGCAGAACACAAGGGAATTCCCACACCTTTACTGTTTTTTGTTCAGTTAAAGGCCCCTGCCTGTGAGATGGTGCTACTACTACTTCATCCACTCTGGAAACCTAAAAATGTGTCTGATCTGCCAGGCATGATGGTGCAGTACCTTTAATTAATACCAGCACTCTGAGGCAGAAGCAGGTAGATGAGTTCAAAGACAGCCAGGGCTGCACAGAGACCCTGTCTGGGGCCTGGGGGTGAAGTTGGGCAAAGTTTGACCAACTAATACGTTGTTCTTACTACATTTAAACCTATCTGTAAATTTAGTGGTTTTGTTGTATTTAGGTTCTTAATTTCTTTAATTGGTATTTTAAAATTTTCAGGGTTTATTTTATACTGTTTTATCTTTTACTTTGTTTTGCAAACCTCACTTTTCCAGTTCCTTGAATGCTCTGTTGAAGAGAATCCCACAGGAAAGTGCTATGATTATCAGGTACAGTGAGTGCTTAGAGAGGTTTAGAATGCTCATCCCTTGAACCAGTAGAGGAGAAAAAAAGAGTGGTGCTTTGCCTTTCTCTTACGAGACCTGAATTCTTTATTTTGGGATGGGTGAGCAGAAAATAAAGTCCATTTGGGATATCTCTGAAAGATATTCATTATAAGAGAAAAGGTCATTATCACAGAAGGTGTTAATAATAAAACTGGGAGGAACAGAAGAAAGATTTAGGTAATTGCTTGATTTGTCATTAATCCATTTACAAGGGTTATTTCTCTAAAACTGAAGAAAATGAATGAGGAAAATCAGAAAATACAAAGAAACAGGAAATTTAAAATATAGGTCAAATAAATTTACGTATCAGTATCTTGACACTATAGAAATTGAGTGACATATAAACTAAAAGTAACAGAATTTCAGTAAATTGAAAAGATGCAAAATATAAATATAGTGTATATTGTATACATTTTACTTGAAAATGAAAATAAGAGCACCTGGATTAGACAACTATTTAAAGATATAAAGGAAAAAAATTTTTTTTCTCTTTTGAGACAAAGTTGCATGGAACTCACCGAGGAATCCCTGTTGATCTAAAAGTTAAATGTGATCCCAAAGGCAGAAATATCTTGTATATTTTAGGGAAAAGTACTGAAAAGGGATTTTTTTTTTTTAAACATTTATTTTCACCATGTCAAGGACAATTTGCAGGATTCAGTTTTCTGCTTCCAGCATATCTGCCCATGGGATTCAAATTTAGGTTTTCATGCTTGGTAGCAAACACCTTTATCCACTGAGCCATCCCAAAAGGCATTTTTTTCTTTTTTGAAAACTTTTTAAAAATGAAACCTTAACTTTATTCTGAAATATTTCATACCCTTAGAAAAGTTGGAAGAATAGTCTAGAGAACCTACAAATTCTTCTCTGGTTGCTGGTAGAGTTTTTCCTTCTTGTTACTTGTTCAAGCAGTTAACATAGCTAACATGTGTGGTCTTTATGGTCTTTAAGGCTCCAGTCTCCAGGTGTAAGGCACGCAGAAACCATGTGTGGATAGACAGTTACTGATCATTTTATAGGAGGCTGTCCACAGTGAGCAGTCCTGGAAATGACCCTCAGATACTGAGGAATTGTGAGAGGAGCTGAAACTATCTTACCAGTTTACCCTAAGCTTAGTAGCATTTCTCTGCAGGATAGTGGGTATATTCATACTACTTTTTATTGAAATTAGTTCCCTTTATTTTTAGTTTTATGTTTTTATTTTTGTATATTTTTATTTTATGTATATGAGTGTTTGTCTGAATGTTTACATGTGTACCACTTGTATTCAGTGCCCACACAGACCAAATGAGGGCATTAAATCCCCTAGAACAGGAGTTACCAGTGGTAGTAAGCCACCATGCAGGTTCTGGGAACTGAACCTGGATCCTCTGGAAAAGCAACCTGTGCTCTTAACTGCTGACCCATTTCTGTAGCTCCCTAAAGAGATTCTTGATATCTTGGTGTTTAACAGTTATTAAAGAGTCCTGTCTCATACAGTTGAAAGAACTTTGAACTGCTTTAGGACTAAGACTGAGTCTCATTGTTTTCTGTCCCCACAAGAGTAGGTATGTGAATTATTTACTGAAAGAACAAAGACTGGTATGATGAGCACCAGAAGGAATCTGAAGTCTTTGGGAACATCTCAGAGAGTGAATGTCCTGCTGGTTGCTTTTGGGCAGGTCAGGGAAGGTAATCTGGGCTGTGCTTTTTGCTTCCTTCTGAATTTGACACAGAAAACAGAAGTGTCATTTCTGCTTAAAATTTGTCAATAACAATTTTGAAGGAGCCGAAACCACATTTAAGTAAAACTTCTTATGTTGTTATGGCTTCTAATTTAATTTTGTTTTCAATTTTAGGAAACACTCCTTTACATCTTGCTGTGATGTTAGGAAATAAAGGTTAGTAAATACTTTTAATGTTTAACTTTACTCATTGTTGTCATTAAAAAATCATATTTGTATGTATGCATGTGGTTTCATGCATACTACTGCATGTGTATGTAAATCAAAGGACAACTTGTGGAAGTTGGTTCTCCTGCCACATGGGTCCTGGGGATTAAAGTCAGGTTATCACCTCTTGGTAGCAAGAGCCTTTACCCGGTGGGCCATCTTTTCAGTCTCAGTTTTGTCATTGAAAATCACTTAACCAGGAGCTAGAGAGATGGCCCAGTAGTTAAGAGTACTTGTTGCTCTTTCAGAGAACTTGGTTCAATTCCTGTTACTCATATAGTGCTTCACAACTGTTTGTAAATCTGTAAATCTTATTTCTAGGGAATCCAGTGTCTTCTGACTTCTGAGGGTATCAAGCATGTATATGGTGCACAGACATACATGTAGGCAAAACACACATAAAATGAATAAATAAATAAAAAAACCTTCACAAACCATTGGTTTCAGGGAATACTGATAAGTAGACATAAGAAAATATGTTTCCAGGTAAATGCCATTTGAAAAAAAAATTAAATTAAAATTGGTAGTTTATCCTAGATCATTGAAGTACTAGCATGTGCTGTAACTAAGTTGGGGCAAGCATAGTATTGTAGTGAGTTGTGTCCACAGGTATTCGAGGTTCCCACTTCTTCATGAGTTCTTTAAGAGACAAGCATCTAGTGGGAAAAATTTTGGGAAAGACATGAATAGATGATTCAGGACATGCAAACAATGTTATCTTTTTAAAAAACATTTATATTTTTTCTATTTTATGTGTTTTAATTGCATGTATGTCTGTGTACCAATTTGTTCCTGTCACACTTGGAGGCCAGAAGAGGGTGTCAGATTTCTTAGAGTGGTATTATTGGTGACTATGAGTCACCTGACATGGGTGCTGAGAATCGAACTCATTCTTTGGAAGAGCAGGAAGTGCTCTTAACCATCGAGCCATCTCTCTAGCCCCTTAAAAATATTTTTAGATTAAGCATTTTAAATTAAAAGTTTTTTGTTTTTTTTTAGGGCTTGAGAGTTTGTAACTAGCTCCAAGGGATCTGATATTCTTCTGGCCTCCTCAGGTATACAAACACAGATGTGCACATACATGTATGCACATGAATAACAAAATACGTATTTGAAAAAGCTTTTTTGCTAATGTTATTAGTGTAAACACATGGACTTAGTCAGAATACAGTTGTAGAAGATGAACAAGAAGCCTCTCTGCATTTCTTTTTCTGATAATAATATACAAATATTAATTCCATATTTATAATCCAGAGGCTATCCTTTTCATCTTCATGCTTTCCATGTAGCACAAAACCTCAGCTTTGGTTCAGCACAGTGGAAGCCCTGCCTGCTGTGCTTTGCCATACTGCTTTCACTGTCTGTTCTAAGTTCTTCCCCTTGCGTGGCGATGGCCTATACTGTAGCCACGGTAGACATTTTGCTCTATTAGTCAGTAGTCTTTGAGTGGCACTTGGACACTCTGTGGATGCTCACTGAGAGCTTTCTTGCACCCAGTACACTGGATGATGTAACTTGCTTCTCCAGTTGTATCACTTGTTGACTGAAGTAACTTATTTTTCTGGAAAGAGCTCTTCCTTTACTTGTATTCCAACTGCTCATTCAGTTTCTTAGTTTGGTCCGTAACTGACCATTCCCCTCTCTCCTGTTCCCTTGCTGTAGTGCTTCTCTTTGTTAACCCTATAGTCAGTCCTCTAGCACTGTGCATGAGACTGTGCATCATTTGGACCCACAGCAAACAGGTGGTTTGCTAGTTTGTACTCACTATGTAGCCCTGGCTGGCTTTACTATGGTAGATCAAGCTGGCTTGGTACTCAAAGACATCCGTCTACCTTGTCTTGGGGAGTGGTGTTGGGATAAAAGGGGTGAGCCCTGCAAAGACAGTCTTCTATACCAGGGTGGGAGTCTCTGCAACTACTAAGGCCAGCAAAGCAAAAATCCATGGAAAGTAAGAAGGTAGTTCAGTTCAATATGACTCAGCTGGTTCAACCTGTTAGAGTCTGACCTAGAGTACCTTATTTTAGGCATGTTTAAGCACAGTACAATTTGAAACAAAAATTTCCTGGTAATTAACTCAGTACTGTGTTCACAGCAAAGCTTAAGATCTGACTACCTAGAAATTATTTCTAAAGCACAAGTGATATCTTTCATAAAGATGGATTCTAAAGATTATCTGAGGGCTGGAGAGATGGCTCAGCAATTAAGAGCACTGACTACTCTTCCAGAAGTCCTGAGTTTCATTCCCAGCAGCCACATGGTGGCTGACAACCAACTGTAATGGGATCTGTTGCCCTCCTCTTGGTGTGTTTGAAGACAACTACAGTGTACTCATATATATAAAGAAAATCATTGAAATAATTACCTGAGAAAACAGGTTCAAGTTAAGGGTCTGGGGAAAAGTAGTATCATAAATTGACTGAGACAGACAAGCTTAAGATACAGGTCTGGGGTATCCAGTGTAGTTCCTTTTAAAGGCATTTTTTTTTCTTCCTGAAATAAATAATTAGCACTTAATTGACATAGCATATAGGCAGATAGATTCTCCTTTGGGTCTTTTTCAGTTGTAGATGTTTTCTTGAGACATGGTTTTACCATTTTGCCCTGGCTTGTCTGGAACTCAAGATACAGACCAGGCTAGACTTCAAGTAACTCAGAAATTCACCTGTCTCTGATACTCAAATGCTTAGATTAAAAGCATGAGCCACCATACTCAGCTGAACTGTAGATATTTGTATAAATTACTCTTAAGGTTCATAGGTTATCTTTAGTTCATGTAAACACTTCAAATATTCTTTGGAGACAGGAAGCAATACTTTTTTCAGAGAGTATCTAATTTACTTTTAGGTAGGCTGAGTTCCTTTGACTTTGGGGACCTTATACAACATTATACACACGGGAGTTTGTAAGTTAATTATATATCAAACAGCATTATTTCACATATGTAGTAATCTTGTTTCTTTTGCATAACACTCATATTTAAAGATTCTAGAAATTGTATCATCATTCCTGTTTTACTTTGCAGAGTGTGCACATTTACTGTTGGCTCACAATGCTCCAGTGAAGGTGAAAAATGCTCAGGGATGGAGCCCTCTTGCGGAAGCCATCAGCTATGGAGACAGACAGATGAGTAAGCAGTACTTTAAAAATACAAATTGATGTGTTGAGATAGCGTTCTTGTGGTGTGACTCAGAAACCTACAAACTTAAACATGAATTACCCATGACTTGGGAACTCCAGCATCAAGCAGCAGAACAGTTGAGTCATGTGGGAAAAGCCTCCTCATTTCATCCTTCCAGCAGTCAATGTTTTTGGGGCTAAGACATTTGAAGTTAAGACTTCATTGTTTTTTCTTGAAAATTGTTATTTCTGCTTAATTATTAGCATACTAATTGAAATTAAAACTAATCATGTTAATAGAACTAACCTATTTTTGGTAGATGTAGACTTTGCTGGAAGCTAGGAAATGCGCTGTCTCTTGGTTCAGTCTTTGAGTCATTTTGTTTCCTTATCCTGGAGATCTTTCCTGGGGCCTTCCTACATTTCTCTGTACCTGATAAACTCAGGGACAGACTTAATCTGCTCAGATCTACTCAGGGCTAAAGGTGAATGGCCCTGCTTTCCCTCCTGTACCTGCTGGCTCCCTGGGTCCGAGGGGCTCTGGGTTTTCCCAGTGGCTGTAGCCTCCTTCCTGCATGGCTCTTGGGGGTGTAGATATGGGGCTCTGGCAGACGACCTCCACCACTAGCAAAACCTTTTGCTTGGGTGATAGTTTTCCACACCTGGGTCAGGCTTGATAATCTTTACTTGTATTGTTCTATGTGAATTGCCACTTAGACTTTAAAGCCTTCTAGAATCTCCTTAGCACACAATTTGTCTTTTATCTATTGTTTTTCTTAAACAGATACCACCAAAGTCCAACTTGGTGAATCAGTGAGTTTTATTGTTATTACTTACAGAAATATGGGTGAGGGCTTATTTACAGGAGCAGAAATGACTCAGAGACAAATATATCACCAAAGCCTACCCCAGCTTACTGGGAACCTGGAGCACACTGTACAGCCAGAAGTCAGATCAACAGGTTCCAGAGTGTCCTTTCCAGGAGCCTCAGTTATTCTAAACCTCTCCCAGGCAGTTTAGCTGGTTTCTGTTTCTTCCAGGCATTAGTCTTTTTTGCAGCTTGACTTAACTTCATGTGAGAGGGACTCTTACTAACTCTGGCACAGAGGGTCCTAGTGAATATTGTTAGTTTCAGGGACTTCTGAATGAAGCTATTCTGGGTTGTTTACCTTCTTGGCTTAAGGAGTTTCCTACAGAATGGAATGTTTTAATCTCTGAACATACTGTTAAACAACAACTATTATGCCTGAGATACAGGTCTTATTTTTATCAGGTGTATCTGTTAGCTTAAAAGGAAACATCATCTCCTTGCTACTACTATTATTTCATAGTTTGGGTGGGAAAGAATGAAGAATAGCTACATAGAAAAAATTGTCATATTTATTGAAGAAGAGTTATGTAGCATTGACTATTTTCAGGCTGCTATGTGGACTCAGTTTTTAGCTAGGTTTTGGATTTTTCTGAATTCTTTCTTTTCTTTTTTTTTTTTTTTATTGGATGTTTTATTTACATTTCAGCTGTTATCCCCTTTCTCCATTTTTTTCCCCAACCAGAAACCACCCCCTCTTCCTGCTTCTATGAGGATGTGCCCCCACCCACCCACTCCCACCTCCCTTCCCTCGAATTTCCTCACACTGGGGCATCCAGCCTTCATGGGACCAAGGACCTCCTCTTCTACTTATGCCCAACAAGGCCATCTTCCCCTACATATACAGCTGGAGCCATGGATCCTCCCTGTGTGTTCCCAGGCTGGTGGTTTAGACCCTGGGAGCTCTGCTTGGTTGTTATTGTTGCTCTCCCCATGGGGCCACAAACTCCTTCAGCTCCTTCAGTCTTCTCTCTAACTTCTCCATTGGGAAACCCTTGATCAGATCAATGGTTAGCAGTGAGCATCTGCTTCTGTATATGTCAGGTTCTGGCAGACCTCTAAGAACTCAGCTATATCAGGCTCCTGTCAAGCATGCACTTCCTGGCATCCACATCAGTGTCTGCCTTTAGTGACTGAACATGGGATAGATACCCAGGTGGAACAGTCTCCAGACGGCACCTCCTTCAGTTTCTGTCCCACACTTTGTCTCCATATTTGTTTCCATGAGTATTTTGTTACTCCTTCTAAGAAGGACTGAAGTACCCACACTTTCTTTTTCATGAGCTTCATGTTATCTGTGAGTTGTATCTTGGGTATTGTGAGCTTTTGGGCTAATATCCAATTATCCGTGAGTGAATACCATGTGTGTTCTTTTGTGATTGGGTTACCTCACTCAGAGTGATATTTTCTAGTTCTATCCATTTGCCTAAGAATTTCATGAAGTCATTGTTTTTAATAGCTGAGTAATACTCCATTCCTCTGTTGAAGGACATCTGGATTCTTTCCAGCTTCTGGCTATTATAAATAAGGTTGCTATAATATAGCAAGGACATAGTGGAGCATATGTCCTTGTTTTATGTTGGAGCATCTTCTGGATATATGCCCAGGAGTGGTATACCTGGGTCCTCAGGTAATGAATGCTATGTCCAATTTTCTGAGCAACTGCCAGACTGATTTTCAGAGTGGTTGTACCAGCTTGTAATCCCACCAACAATGGAGGAGTGTTCCTCTTTTTCTCCACATCCTCGACAGCATCTTCTATCACCTGAGTTTTTGATCTTAGCCATTCTGACTGGTGTGAGTTAGAGTCTCAGGGTTGTTTTGATTTGCATTTCCCTGATGACTAAGGATGTTGAATATTTCTTTAGGTGCTTCTCAGCCATTTGTGTTTCCTCAGTTGAGAATTCTTTGTTTAACTCTGTACCCCATTTTTTAATAGGGTTATTTGGTTGTCTGGAGTCTAGTTTTTTGAGTTCTTTGTATATATTGGATATTAGCCCTCTATTGGATGTAGGATTAGTACAGATCTTTTCCCAATCTGTTGGTTGCTGTTTTGTCTTATTGACAGTGTTTTTTGCCTAACAGAAGCTTTGCAACTTTATGAGGTCCCTTTTGTCAATTGTTGATCTTAGAGCATAAGCCATTGATGTTCTGTTCAGGAACTTTTCCCCTGTGTCCAAGTATATGCAGGGATGGCTCAATATATGTAGATCTATCTATCAAGGTAATCCACTACATAAACAAACTCAAAGAAAAAAAGCCACATGATCATCTCACTAGATGCTGAGAAAGCATTTGACAAAATTCAACATCCCTTCATGTTAAAAGTCTTGGAAAGATCAGGAATTCAAGGGCTATATCTAAATATAGTAAAAGCAATATACAGCAAAAGCCAGTAGCCAACATCAAACTAAATGGAGAGAAACTTGAAGCAATCCCACTAATCATTTATGAGGAGAGCCAGGAAATAATTCTCATGGAAAACCAATTTCAAGATAGGTCTGTAATTACTCAATTTTATATTATACTACAGCCTGTCACATAAGTGAAATATTTAACCCCTAATAGTCCCAGCACTTGAAGGTAGAGGTTGTGAGCTCCAGGCTAGCCTGGGCTACTCATCAGACCCTGCCTTACAAAAACAAAACAAACAAACAAACAAAAAAAAACAAAAAGAACTCTCCTTGAACTCTGAAAGGAGCCTTAACTGAAACAATGGTATGTATTTAGGAATGTCAGTGTGAAATTGTATTTGTGATGGTGTTTAACGAGATAGCTTTTAAGTCTATTTTGCTGTGCTACTTTGAAATTTTCTGTGGCATTGACAATTATATTTTATTTGATGAACCTGAAAATTTAATATATATTATTAACAAAAATTTTGTGATCTACCTGTCTTTTTGTTTAATTTTTGCTAATTTTGTTAATGTTTTGTGCTATAGGATAAGCAGTCAGGGCTGGTAATATAGCTTAATTGGTAGAATATATAATATTTATAAATCCTCGAGTTTGATGCTCAACACTTTGTAAAATTGTGCATGTAAGCACTGGGGAAGTAGAGGCAGAAGCATCAGAAGTTGAGGTCATCATATGTTTCATAGTGAGTTCTAGGCTAGCCCAGGCTACAGGAGAGGTGGTTTCAATAAAAGAAAAAGGAAAAAGGGGGAAAAAAATGAAAAATGCTAAGCTACTTCTCAAGGCCTATTTAATTTCAATTTAAGATTTTAATGTTATATTGGTTTTCTGCCTTAAAATGTTTAGCTGATGAGCAATAATGGCTTAAGCACATATGGGGGAAAATGGATATAACTTTAATTATCTCTTTCCCATAATTCCCAGCGTTTCCTGATGCTGACAACTATGGCTTTTTGTTTACACAGGGTTATCTTTTGGTCTCTAGGGACTATTCATTGTTTGTTTGAGTGGGGTTATGTCATGGCATACTGACTTTATGGTAGTTTTGAAAACTCTGTTGGCCACTGTCTAATTTTTGGGCACACCAGAGTCTGTTGATTTGCTGTCTATCTAGAACCGGCAGTCTTCTTCATTTAGGACTAAAAATTGCAAAGATAAATTTAGACTATTAGAATTTCTTTTTTACTAGTCCAGTTTTTAGAAGTTCTTAAAAGTTTTATATTAGTGGGCTGGCGAGAGGTCTCAGCAATTAGGAGCTCTTGCTGCTCTCTTAGAGGACTGAAGTGTTCCCAGCCTTCATAGGGGAAAGAGTGACTCATACATGTCTGATGCTCCAGTTCTAGGTGATCCCCTCTGCCTCCTATGTGTAGGGCACATACACATACACACATAGGACACACATACCACACACACACACACACACATATATATGTATATATATATATATATATATATATATATATATATATATATATATATATACACACACATACACAGAAAGGACCCACACACACACTAGGAGCACGCGTGCACACACACACACACACACACACACACATAGGACATGCAGGACACACACAGACATATACATAAAGCAATCTTTAAAGTTTTTTTATTGGGGACTTTTATTACTACCTGCGTTTTTAACAATTTTTATTTCTTACTTAAAAAAAGAAAAAAGAAGGAACAAGGGTCAGCTGGATATTTTAGTGTGTGATGGCAGTTGCTACCCAACAACTCAAGCCTGCTGACCCGAGTTCAATATACAGAACTGATATAAAAGTGGAAGGAGCTGACTAACTCCACAGAATTGCCTATGATTTCTTCACACAGTTTACACCTATACACACCCACACATTATATATCCATATACATACCCAGTAATGTAATAAATTTTTAAAAATTTAAAAAGCAGTAACATTCATTTTAGAAACTTAATTATCGAAAAAAATAAAAAAAAAATTACTAAACAGTTGTTTCTTTCAAATTCTAGTCACAGCTCTTCTAAGGAAACTCAAGCAGCAATCTAGGGAGAGTGTTGGAGAAAAACGACCTCGGTTGTTAAAAGCCCTAAAAGAGGTAAGGCAGTTAATTATAAGTATAATTTTAAAGAGCATTTAAAAGTGTAAGTGTGTGTGTGTGTGTGTGTAGGTATAGGTAGGTAGGTAGGTAGGTAGGTAGGCTGAAGGGCACTGGAGATGGAATTATTGGCAGTTGTGAGCTGTTCAACATGGGTGCTTGGGACCGAATATGGTCCTTTGCAAGAGCAGCAGTGCTCTTAACCTCTGAACCTCTCTCCAGCCCCTTAAACAGTCTTTTAAAATGAAGTTAAATTCTTACCAGTTAAGGATTAATAAATGATGAAAGTTACTTTTAAACTAGTAAGTTAAATAAAATTCTGGGGTTATAATGTGTGTGTTTTGGTAGAAGCATATTTATTTTTAACTGGGAAGCTATTATTAACATTTAATAAGTTAGACAGGTACTCTAGAACAGGTTCATTATGGTATCATGGTTGGTGGCCATATCTTCTTGAAGTTGGTGTTACAAGAAGCTATTTTGATAGTTGTGTTCTTTTTAAAATCCAAACATAAGAAATATAAGAATAATTTCTTATTTTTCCTCCTGTCTTTAGATCTTTAATGATATCACATAATTTTTTTGGAGTGGGGGTAGGGATGGGCAACATTGTAAGTATCAAAGCTTATAACTAGAGTGCATTTAGTAATTTTTCTTATTTTATTTCTCAGTTAGGTGACTTTTACCTAGAACTTCACTGGGATTTTCAAAGCTGGGGTAAGAGTGTGTTATGTTTTATTATAAAAGTGAAATTATAGACATATTAGCATGACACATTTGATACTTTTCTTCCTTACATTTAGCGTAATCACTGTAAAACCTACTAGTAATATTCCATTTCTAGCTAGAGAGACAGTTCTCAAAATTTTAGTTTTTAAGATGGAAAACTACCTAAAATTATTTTTTAATAACAGAAACAAGCTTGAAAACTATAGTAATTTAGTCTTATATCTTACATCTACAATCCCAGTACCACAGGGGCTGAGGCAGAATTGTAGTCAGAGGTTTAAAGTCATGCTAAGTCAGGTCATTCTTGGTTACAGTATGTGAGACCTTTTTAAAAGGAATACTGGGGTCCAATGATCAGGTGCACTTCTGCTCTTGCAGAGGACCCAGGTTCAGTTCCCAGCACCCACATCAGGCAGCTCACAAACTGCCTGCAACTCCAGTTCAGGGGATTGAATGCTCTCTTCTGGTCTCTGTAGATATAGCATGCATACTCAGGCTTACACTGACATATACATAAAACAAAAAATAAAATAAAGGCTTAAAATACTATAATTTTTTAAAATTATCAAATCATAATATTTACTTTTTAACACAGGGGTTATAAACACAAAAATGCAGGATGTGGGGAAGAGGATGACACAGGAGCATAGGTGTTCAGGGGGAGTACAGGTATCTTTCAGAACAGGATATCAGCTGGGTGAAGGTTCAGGGGACTGGTCACTATGACTCTGCCTGTGATCTACTTGTCCTTATCTAAGTTGGTACTATCCACCAAGGCTGCCTATTTACAAGGTCTATGACTACTCAGGCTGGTAAACTTCCACAAAAGCTGCCCATTTACAATAGCTTATAGCCATCTGTTTCAGTGTTTTTCCACAGAAACCCAAGACTTTGTTTTAGCAGGCATGTATGTCAGTCTTATTGCTGATTTTAGGCTTATGGCTGATTTTAGGCCTTCACTGTATAAGCAGGGCTGCCCTCGACATCTCCTTCTCCAAGTATAGAAGGGCCATGGCGATTCTAATCTTGCCAAGGTGGGGATAGAGGTCTGACCTCCAATAATTAAAGGGGACCTTGTAATGGCTCCGGTCCTCCTGTCATTGTCCAGTGAGGCATGGTGGCCATACCCATCCTGATGTCTTTTTCCTGGAGAGGGGATACTTTTGACAAAAATACTATAATTTAATGTTAAGAACTTCAAAAAATGAAAACTTATGGGATTATTAGAGTATTCAATTTAAGAAAGTTTGAAGGGATTAAAACCACGTACCATTATGCCCTGATTAATTTTATTTTTATTAAAGATTATGAGTTTGTTTATAATAAATGTATTTTTACCAGCATTTGATTTAACTTTTGTGTTAATTTAAGTGATTAGTGGTATTTATCTTTAAAATAGTTATTGAAACCAAATTTTGTATAATTTAGAAGTTATACACATTACATACACACCTTCTAATATTTTATATTGTTTGTATGCTACAATGGTATTCTATATATATAGTACATTTTGTTATATACTGTCTATAAATAGGTCTTTCTAGATCTTACTAAAACTACTAGTAGTTTTCATTTTACAATTTGAAAAATAATAGATATTTTATAGTTTGGATGCCATAGAAGATTGATTAATACAACTTAGTTTGGAGCTTTGCATTGACATTGATTCTCGTTAATACAAGTCAGAATGCATTGGGTATACACACTCACAACTTAGGGGCAAGGGAGGTGTTCAGCTGGTAAAGTACTTGCTGTTCAAACATGAGGACCTGAGTTCTGGTAATTGGCACCCATGTAAAATGCTGGATGCAACACTGTGCAGAGAAGTGGAGGCACGGGGTCAAGGGATTGCCATTCTAGCCGAATTGATAAGCTCCCAATTCAGTGAAGACCCTGTCTCAAGTGGGTTCGATAGAGCAAGACACCATCAACCTCTGACCTGTGTGTGCACACGTAGGATAAAAGTCGGTGGGTAAATGGTGTGGTTTTTCTTGTACAGACTTTGAAACTGAGGCATAGTGAGCCTAAGTAACAAGGATACATATTTAGGACTCAAATTTAAATACAAGCTGCCTCAAAGATGTCTCTCAATATGTGACTTTTCTGCTATTTTTCCAATGATATTTAAGGGATCTATTAGACCCAGGATTTCCTGTTTAGTATGAAGGAGTGTTTAGTGACCCCAGGTAGTATTTTCTCATCGGTATTACACAGTAGTCTGAAGTGGAATTAGTTCTGATACTCTTGGAAGCAGGTGGGGATAAGGACATCGTGTATTGACACTGCAGTTGAGCAAGTTTTTGAGATGGAGATAACTATCTTAAAGGCAGTCATCAACATTTGGTAAATTACTAACATGTTTACTGTGCTGCTTTTTAAAAATTTACAGTAATTTTTTAGACTTTAGTTACTTTTTAACCTTTTGTTTCTGAAATTACAGTGCCTTTGCTTTCCCGAATTCTGCCTTCTGATGCCTGTAAAATATACAAGCAAGGTATCAACATCAGGTGAGGTGATGTGCTTTGTGTTCTGAGTAAAAGAAAGCTAAGTTCTGGAGGCAGCTTTTCTGGTAGTGATAGTTTACTTGTGTTTAGTAACTTAAAATACTGTTAACACATTCAGGTTTGTGCTCACGTAAGACCTAATACAGATACAGAAGTAAATTCATCAGAAACCCTAAGTTAAGATGAGTTTGTCATTCAAGCAGATTCTTTAGCATCAGGGAATGCTATGTTGCAGTGCTACGTTGGTCTTGGGTTCCTTTAGTAATAAGGACACCTGAGGAGGATCCACCCTATACTTAACTTTGCTCTGTATCTTTTTTTTTTTTTTTTTTTTTTTTTTTGGTTTTTCGAGACAGGGTTTCTCTGTGTAGTAAACTCACTCTCGAACTCAGAAATCCACCTGCCTCTGCCTCCCGAGTGCTGGGATTAAAGGTGTGCGCCACCACCGCCCAGCTGCTCTGTATCTTTTACATACTTATTCCCTGTCTGTCTATGTTCTACCTTTTCTCTGCTCATGTCTTCAGTCATTTTCCCATTTCAGTCAACATATTAAGGATGATTTAATTTTCTTCTTTTCGTAGATATGATTGATAATTAAGTTTATAAAAAGTAAATATATTTTAATTCTAAAATTTTACTTTTGTCATTGCTTATATTTTTAGACATTAATGTAACAAAAATTTAAACTTTAAATTTATAAATTAATACTAATATCTCAATTCACTAAACATAGTACATAATATTTATGAAGTGTGTATATGGACAGCCTTGTATATTTATTCCTGTATGGCAATTATTAATTTAGATATTTAGAATTAAAATGTTTTGAGGGATTTTTTATATAAACTTTGTATTTGTAGAAGAGAGAGCTCAGAGAAATTTAGTAATTCCTAAATGATCATTTTTATCTTAGTTATATTTGATTTTTGTTTATGTAAAACGACTACTTTAAAATTGCTTCATATTTGTGTGACTTTTTATAGTAAATGATATGAGGTCTGAACACTTGCTCTGTGCGTGTGTGTGTGTGTGTGTGTGTGTGTGTGTGTGTGTGTGTGTGTGTGTGTGTGAAGTCCTGAATTTGGTCACCA
Organism: Arvicanthis niloticus; assembly: GCF_011762505.2. Classification (NCBI taxonomy): domain Eukaryota; kingdom Metazoa; phylum Chordata; class Mammalia; order Rodentia; family Muridae; genus Arvicanthis; species Arvicanthis niloticus. Next base: position 133,361,416 of record NC_047661.1, read on the forward strand.
ACACAAGGGGGGCGGGCACACAAAAGTGGTGGTAATGGGGAGCACATTACAACCTAACTGTGAAGATACTGAGTTATGGACCTAAGACTGAGAGTCTGACAGGAGGATTGTGACAGAAGTTAAAAAATGAGAGCAAGCAATTCTAGGCCTCTTTTTCTGTATATCTCTTCTTTCTCATTCTCATCCTGGAAGCCATTGTAATTCTCAGGATGATAGTGACTGAAATGGAGACAAAGGACTGTGCCACCTTTAATATAGTCTAGAATTCCCAAGTGGCCAAAGCATGGAGCCTAATAGTTTAATCATGTACTTGGATGTAAGATTTCCTTTTGGTATTAGGTGAACTTCTGACATGACTATTGACTCTGTATTCTCTTGGGCTGAATGTACATCCAGTGACAGGCCTTCTTACGCAGTTTAGGTAGCAGACCTCTTGACAGAAAATTGGGCCAGCAGTGGCCTTACCCTTATAAAAAATATTTAAAGCTCTTAGCGTCTTTTGGCTTCATATTGCAGCCATGATGTGTGTGTGTTACTTGTTTTTCTCATCAAGAAAAGGTTTCTCCATATAGCTTACCTTTCCTGGAACTCACTGTAGATCAGGCTGGCCTAGAACTCATAGAGATCCACCTGCATGTGCCACCATCGCCTGGTAATGTTGGGGCCCAAGCTCGAGTCCCTGTTCGGGCGCCAAAATAACGTTGGGGTCCACACTAGCTCCATGTTGGGGCGGCCAAAATAAATGTTGCAGCCCAGGCAAAATGTTGAGGCCCGGGCCGACCCATATTTGGGTGGCCACTGTATCCTGGCCCAAGCTGCTGCTCCGGTCTGCGTGTCGGGTTCAGCAAGAGCGAGGGTGAGGGCAGACTCAAAGAATGGAGACCAGACCGGGTGTGATTCAATTCCGTTTATTCTTCAGTCTCTCTTCCTCTAAGTGTCTCCTGTCTGATTCTCCCTCTATAGTCTCTCTTCTGGTTCTATCTTCTATAGTCTGATTCTAAGCCACGCCTCTAAGTTACACCTTTAATCATGCCCTTAGGTCTTGTCTCTAACTCTGATCTCTATACTTCTAAGTCATACTCTTAAGTCACACACCTTTAATCTCACACTCCTTTAATCTCACACTTCTTTAATCTCAAGGTATCTAAACCAAGATTAACCAAGGCTATTGTAATTCAAATCTCATGTCAGGGTATATGGCTCAAGATGGCTGCAAAGCTGATAGCTGCTTTCTGCTAAAAGTCGGCCCCCAACAGCCTGCCACTGTGTTCACTTCTTTATGGTGTGCACATGGGTCCACACTTATTTTCTTATGGTTGTATGTGTACATGTGGTAATCATACTTGCTTCTTTTTTAAATAGGTCTTTTATTATTATTATTATTATTATTTATTATCATTATTAAATTATTTATTTACAGTCCAAATGTTGCCCTCTTTCCTAGTCCCCTGTCCCCAAGTTCTTCACCACTTTCTCCCTTCCCTTTTGCTTCTGAGAGGATGTTTCCCTATCCACCCACCCACACACTCACCCCCACCAGTATCCTCCCTCACTAAGGCGAAACAAAGCATACTTGCTTCATACATGCTGAGGGCCACCAATTAGTCCATGTATGCTCTTGGATTGGTGGCTTAGTCTCTGGGAGCTCTGAGGGGTCTGCGTTAGTTGATACTGTTGGTCTTCCTTTGGGGTTGCAATCTCCTTCAGTTCCTTCAATCCATCCCCTAACTCTTCCATAGGGGTCCCCAACCTTAGTCCAGTAGTTGGCTGTAAGTATCTGCATCTGTCTCAGTCAGCTGCTTGTAGAACCTCTTAGAGGACAGCCATGCTAGGCTCCTGTCTGCCAGACCACATGGCATCAGCAATAGTGTCAGGGTTTGTTGCCTCTGCATGGGATGGATCCCAAGTTGGACAGGTCACTGGACAGCCTTTCCTCCAGTCTCTTCTCCATTTTGTCCCTGTATTTCCTTTAGACAGGAAAAATTCCATGCCTCAACTGGGGCCGTGTCCATACTTTCTTCTTGATGGTATATGTGTACCATGCACATGGAGACTATATGTACTTTTTTTGGTATCTTTGCTGTACACTTAGAGACCACACTCAATTTCTTTATACAGTGTGTGCTGTTCACATGGGGAGCAGACTTTCTGTTTTTAATGATTTTTTTTTTTTCTTTTGGTTTTTCAAGACAGTTTCTCTGTGGCAGTCCTGGTACTTGCTCTGTAGATCAACTAAGTTTGAACTCAGAGATGCCTCTGCTTTCCAAATGCTTGGATTGAAGGTGTGTGCCACCACACCTTATATTTTTATTTTTTAAAGTTATGTGTATGGGTATGTATCTGTGTATTACTTGTGTGCCTATTACCCATGGAAGCCGGAAGAAGGTGCCAGATCCCTCAAACTAGAATTATAGACAGTTGTGAGCTGAGAATTTAACCCAGGTTCTCTGCAAGAGCAGCCAGCTCTCTTAATCGCTGATTAATTCTTGTGGTATGTGTGTACCATGTGTGTGTATAGAGACCATATTTGATTCTTTGCTTAAGTTCACCCCGTTTCTTGATGAAAGAAATTGTTAATAATATAATCTTTTTGTCCTTAAAAGTTGTTAGTTTTGATGTTAAATTACATATAGCCCTGGTTACTATTGATGTGTCATGTGAGCTAGGCTCGGGCTTATAATTGAGCTTGAGCTTTTTCCTGTGTATAGAAACCAGGAAAGCCAGTCCATTTTGATTTATCTGCGATAGAACTTGACAAGTCAACAAAATAATGAATTCTTATAGCTGCATTAGAAGCTGACCTAGATCTTGCACAGTGACACTCAGAGACTGTGATGATTCTTTCTTGATAGCTATGCTAAGCAGTTTCTGAGATTAAAAGTTTCTGAGTAGTTGAGCATCTGGTGAGTGAACCTGGACTAGTAACCTATAATATAAGCCTTTTAATATAAGACTGAGTAATTCAAGGGTAGTGATAAACTCTTTAATCTCAGTGTTTTCCCAATTTCAACTAGTGATATGTGGAATGTGTGAGACCACATTCAGCTAAACCACAGCAGGTCTAGGTTACTTGTGGAATCAGTAAGCATGTAGATGTATAGGTCTATAGATGTGTGGTAGAAATTGATTTCTTTCCTAGCTTAATTTCTGTGCTGTGATAAGAATATCTTGGCTGGGACTGGATATATACTGAAGAGTTCAATTCCTAGTACCCATATCAGGTGGCTCACACACAGCTGTAACTCCAACTCCAACTCCAGCTCCAGGACCATTCAACATCCTTGGTCTCTGAACACCTGAACTTATGTGCACATATCCACACATGTAATTTAAAATAATAAAAATAAGTAAAACTTTATTAAGACAAAAATATGGTAACAAAAATAACTTAGGAGGAAAAGAGTTTATTATAGTTTATAATTCCAGGGAATTATAACAGTCGGTCATTACAGGGATTCCCAGTGGGCAGATCTTGAAGCAGTAAGTCATATCCCATCAAGAGCAGAGAGAAATAAAACATATTCATGCTTAGGATTCAGCTTACTTTTTTTTACTCTAAAGACAGTTGAGAGCCCAGAACCAGGAAATGGCATCTCATACTTTCAGGATGGATCCTTTCATATCAATTAAGATAGTCAAGACAATCTTTCACTGACATTGCCAGAGGCCAACCTGATTTAGAAAGTTCCTCCCAGATGATTCTAGATTATATCAGGTTGACAACTAAAACTATAATTCATGAGGCTTTCAGACTATAGGAACATTGGGATGTTTGTTTGTTTGTTTGTTTGTTTTTAGTTGTTGTTGGCTTTTTTTTCTTTCTTTTTTGTTTGTTTGTTGGTTTTTTGGTTTCTCAAGACAGCTCTCTCTGGCTGTCTTGGATTCACTTTGTGTATTGTGTCTTGGATTCACTTTGTTCATGCCACCACACCTGGCAGGAATGTTGTTTAAAAAGATCATGGTTGGCTAAATCTGGAAAGTCCAAGAGAAAGCCCCACAGTTTTGCAGTAGGTTAACATAATTGGTAAGAATGAAGGGTAGACTAAGGTTTACATAGGTGATTAGGTATAAGATGATTATAAATCAGAATAGCATTCTCAGTTTAAGACTATGGACCAATACATCTGTGCCTGTGCTTTTCTTGAGTACTCTGCTGAGCTAGTGATAGGATCCCAAAGAAATCTTCTTTTCCTTTCTGCCTTCCCTATGGACGTACAGCAGAGGGAATGAGGAAGCAGTGGTACAGGAAGGGTAGTATCACCATGGGGCCTTTTCTTTCTTAGTTAGCTAAGTGCTCAGCAAAAGGAAATATAGATAATAGAGCATGCATTCAAATGCTATTTTTAATAACATTTTAAATTTAGTTTTTACCTACAAATTCTAAGCTGGACAGTGATAGTGATAGCGACATCTTAGAGCTTAAGAAGCACATAGCATATGCATATTATAAAGTTTTATCAAATTCTGTCAATTATTACCTGCCCATCTTTTACAGGCTTGACACAACTCTCATAGACTTTACTGACATGAAGTGCCAACGAGGGGATCTAAGCTTCATCTTCAATGGGGATGCTGCACCCTCTGAGTCTTTTGTAGTGTTAGACAATGAACAAAAAGTTTATCAGCGAATACACCACGAGGTGAGCATGTCTTATTAATATTTCCCTAAAGAGTTGAAAATGTTTATGTATTTACCAAAGTCTCTGTATAATTGTTTCATTTAAAGCATAAAGTGTAAAATGGTTAATTCTCAAAGCATTAGTTTCTTTCTTACAACCATCCACTCCCTAGTTTCTGGTTTCTCCAATAGAGTTCAGGTGATCCCTAGGCCAGTGGCCTTGGCTTCTTCTAGTTTTCACTGACTGACTGTCAGAGTCTCTGCTAACAAAGAGACCCTTCTGCCATCTGTTGTTTGACCAACTGAGCTGCTACTGTCACGTCTGCACAGCCCCGACTAGAGGCTCTGCTTTCCTTCCACCTCAGGCCCCTTTACCTCCACCTCTTCTCCCTTTTGGTTCTACTGTACGTTGAATTACACCTAATCCATTCCTTTTTCCTGCTGCAAACCAGAGAGAGGTCTCTCAGCATTCACCTGTCACTGGGAACCATGCAGATAATTCCTGTGTTTTTACTTTGAGGTGGGGAGAACTCCTAAGCTCAAGGGCTTCCCCTGCCTCAGCTTTCTGATTGTTCTGCAGATGATTTTAAAGTTCCTCCCATCGTGTTTACCTTGTCTTGTTAATTCCCACGTCATATTGTTTTTTCCTCACTCACTGTCTTAGATTGGACTTTCATAGTTAACATTGTATGTGCACTAATGAAATAGTTTTCTAACTCATACCAAGAAATATAGATTTACAGGAGAAAAGAAGAAGAAGAAGAAGCAAGGGTATTTGGAGAGGAGCCAGGTGAATGAAGTCAGGAAAGGAAGAGTTAAGGACAGGCCATTTGGGAAAAAGGTCTGACTGCAGTGAGAAAAAGTGTCAACGCCTTAAAAGCCAGAAAAGTTACCTCACAGTCTGCTGCAGTCAGCAACAGAGGGTCACAGATTTTTAAATAAGGTATCGATTTGACCAAATTTTGATGAATCTCTCTTTTTTTTTTTTTTTGCCATCACCCACCTGGAGTTGCCTTCCCTCCTGCCCTTTCCCCATTACATATGCCATAGTTGCTAGGAGCTGCCAGGTGCTGTGGGCAGCACTGTGTTAGTAACAGTCACTGGAGTTTATTAACCCTTATTATTAGGGTTATAATTTAAGTGCTTTATAGCTTTTTATGCTGCAAGTAATCTATACTTATTAGTATCTCTGTTTTATAGATTACAGATGACAGGTGACAGCTCTAGTTTCACCCAGGGTCCAAAATGAATTAGCAATTGGAGACAAGGAAGTTATGTGAGATGCTTATGACCTAGGCATTTATTCATAAATAATTAAGCCTTGTTATTCTGGGAACAAGGAGGCTGAGTAGTAAAGCTTGTGGTTACAACTGAGTCTACAGCAGTCATCAGCAATAACCTGAAATTATACCAATACCATCCTCACTACTGTTACAATGAATAATGGGTGAAAATAGATTCCTGGGTAACATAAATACTGAACAAAGTTTTCTAAGGAAATACTTTGGTTGTAATAGGTTGAGAAGATAAATCAAATACTCTTTTTCATTTGTATAGGTCAGCTTGGGTACTGAATACTGTAAGATCTTCCTGAGTTCAGACAAGCTTTAGGAGCAGAAATCCATCTATAAATCAAGGACCATCTCTTGACCCATTACTGAAAACAATCTGCTGTTAATTATATTTCTTCAACAAGCAGTTAGTGAGCAATTATTATCGTGTTTGTATATGATAATAAACAACTGGTATCCTTTTAGTATCTCCAAGAGTTTGATTCTGGGACTCTCCAGAGGTACCAAAACCTGACATGCTCCAGTCTCAGGCACACAATAAATAGCAAGATGTTTGCACATAGCCAGCACGCATCCTCATATGACATTAACTGTATTACTTCAGACAGCATAAACAACACACTGTAGGAGAGCCTACTGTATTTCTACTTAAGAACTGCTCAAAATCTAATTTCCTTGCATTCAAAATCTGACTTTCTTTCATCTTTGGCACTGTGAATATAGACCCATTCATATATTACCCCTGAGCATGACTGCTCAAACTCTTAAAGTCCTTGCACCTTCAGCACAGGACACATGGACACGTATACACACACACACACACACACACACACACACACACACACACACACACAGAGAGAGAGAGAGAGAGAGAGAGAGAGAGACCAGCAACAGCAGCAGCAAAATAACAGGAAATAATAATCACTGTTCAATAATATCTCTCAACATCAATGGACTCAATTCCCCAATTTAAAAAAAAAAACACAGGCTAATAAAATGGATGTGAAAACAGGATCCATCATTTTGCTGCATACAAAAAACACACCTCAGCAATAAAGATAGACATTACCTCAGAGTAAAGGGCTGGAAAAAAGTTTTTCAAGCATACGGATCCAAGAAGCAAGCTGGAGTAGCCATTATAATATCTAATAAAATAGACTTTCAACCAAAATTAATCAAAAGAGACAGGGAAGAACACGTCATACTTATCTTTACTTTATACTTCATACTTTTTTAAAGGAAAAATCTACCAAGATGATATTTCAATTCTGAACATCTATGCCCCAAACACAAAGGCCATTATGACCAGCTCCCTTGTTCTTAGAAATTATTTAAAAAGACTCAGACAACACTGATGGATTTCTTTTTATGTATTAGCAATAACTGAAAGATAATTTATCTGCATTTAAAGTAAAACTTTTATATAGGGATTTTTGTCTCAGATCTCTCTATTCTAAAAGATGTTTAAAAAATTGTTCTACAGACCATATAGTTTTGTAGTGAGTTACAGTGGGTTTATTACATTTATTTATATAGAAGTGTGAAAGTGCTGTATTTTTTGTTCCCTGCTTTTAAAGATTCATAATTAGTCATAATTCTGAGTTATTAAAGACATTAGACACAAAATTTAAACATCTGGTTTTAGAATAAATAACATCATGTTACTTAGAAACTCTGTATTTTTGACTTTTGAAATTTATAACATCTTTGAAGAAAACCAAGATTCTTATTTTAACTTTTGCCCCCAACCTAGGAGTCAGAGATGGAAACAGAAGAAGAAGTTGATATTTTAATGAGCAGCGATATTTATTCTGCAACTTTATCAACCAAATCAATTTCTTTCACACGTGCCCAAACTGGATGGCTTTTTCGGGAAGACAAAACAGTATGTAAAAATATAGATATTTTTGAACTTAAAAAGTTGTTATTTAATATCACCAAAATAATTATGGAAATATAGAAATTATCTTTAGGCAGATTTTTTTCCTCTTTTTTTTGAATCAACATAGGTAGTTAACAAATGCATAGTTATGGAGTTCACTTGTATTCTTGGAAAAGCCCAGAGAAGAAAGTGTAGTTTATTTGAACTCCTGTCTGCCTTACCTTTTGAGAGTTTGAACATGGCTCCATTCTTTTTCTAGTGCTTTATGTTTGAGAGGCTTGTGAAGAGATGTATATACTTGTTTTGCTGTGTCTTTTTTTCTTACTTTAGAGCTCTTGTATCTTGTCTGCTCATATTAAACTTATATTTCTCTAAGACTGGCAATTTTAAATCTCAGTGGAAGTTTGTATAATTCCCATCACATCTGTCAGCAGGAGAATATAAGATCACCTAAAAATATGCTAAGACTCTTTCGCCCTGCATGATTTGTATGTAATATTGATCAGGGAGTGTTCAGGTTTGAAACTGGCCTGAATTATGTGCATGAGTATATTAAAAACACCAATATTATATTAAATACATGGTATAATTTTGAATGAAATGGATAATGAAGCATTTTAATAAATAATCACTTATAAATTCATAAAATTAAATAATACAAATTTCACACTAAGAGCCACATCAGATAAAGGGTGAGATTTAATTTTTTTAATTACATTTTATTGAACATAACAAGTGAATGTTTTCATATTAGAAAAACAAAAATAAGCTTTGTATTCAAATTCACTTAAAACTAAGAAGAGAGGAATGAAGGGTATAGAGGATGCGTGAGCTAAGCTATGGGAGAAAACAGAAGAAAACTGAGAGGGCTGTGGAGGGAGACCTTCTTGCTTTAAGGGGGATTGGCTTGTGTGCTTATGGGACTTTGCATGTCTAAACTGTGTATAGTAAGCTGGACATTAAGGGGAGAGTTGGGATTGTCTGGAGTTAGAAGTCTGTTGCTAGGATGTCAGGGTTTTTGTGTTGCAGTTTTAAAGTGGAATTGCATTTTCTTCTATAATTCTTAGTTTTTGCTTTTAAGGCTCAGAGGATTAGATAAAACCCACACAATTTAGAGAGGGAGACCTGCTTTTCCTGAGTGTGTTAATTTGGTGTTAATTGTATTAAAGATGCCACCACAGCAGCATGTTGACCAAGATTAAATATCATACAGCTTCACATAGAAAGTCAGAAAACTCCAGTGGACACTATGATACTGGAACCTCAGTCGACCTGTAAATAATGTGTCATGTTTTGTACTGATACTCTCTTTAATACAGTGCTGTCAAAAGATTTGGAACTGGCTGTTCATGAGTGTGTGGTGGGAACTTCTACTTCTCACATAAGTGCTGTTTACACCCTTTAGCAGCTTGCATGTGCATAGTGAAAGTGATAGAATACTTACCTGCAGCCATAGTGTTAGATACATGAATGAATAGCTTACATTGCTATTTCCTCCATTGTAACTGAATTTATTCTCCTTCCACATGCCTTTGCATCGCACAGTACAGGCAGCAAGAAATGCAGTGGCTGGATCTTGAGCAGCACATACTTGACATTTTTGTTGATAGGATAGCTTTTGTTTGATAAGTACTGCTTCTTTATATGGTCACAAGACCTGTTAACCACCTCCTAGCCACACTAGCGTTCTACCCCTGAGCCCTCAAAGCCTATTTGGCAACAAGTGGCACTTAGGACTCCAGGCTGTGGGTCCAGCATTGCAGTGCATTTGTTGCTTGAAGTCTTACTTGTTTGTACTCTGTTCTTCTGGGCAGCATTAGACGGATCACTTCAAGAGAAGATAAAAATTGAAACTGCTGTCCACCTAGTGTTACCACTAAGCAGCCAAAAGCTCTTGAGGAGCCGCTAGGTGACCTCCTTAAGTCTTTGACAGGTAAGGAGGGAGTCAGTATGCCATGGTTCCCATTTTGTAGGTAGAAATGGGTGCAAAATGCTTGGCTTCCTGATGACTTTTAAGAGATGTACTATACACATAGTTTTGGACACAGCAAGGTGGAGTAGTCAACCTGGATACAAGTGGAAATGGGAAGCTGGGTCAAATAAAGTTTTTAATAAGTAGAGAATTTTACATGGGATTGTGTAGGTGTTGGAAGTGTGGGTCAGGGTCAGATGATTAATGAGGCGTCCCTGGAAAGGACTGTTTGCTCTCCTATGGATGCCTTTTTATCTGTGCCTGCATCTATAATTTAAACACTTCACATGTATTAGTGAGCAAGGCTACTCTTCTTTTCAAAGCAGCAAGCAGCAGTAACTAGAAGTTTTATCCAGAGATCAGAGAGGGTGCAGTGTGGCATGGATTGTGGATTTTAATTCTGCTTTTCTATCTATAAAATGGGAACGGTGTTACCCCTGACCCCTCCTTGTTATTTGAAATTTCGCATTTAGTGAACTTCTAAGATTGCTCTGTGCTACTTGATAGTGAAAGAACGCCAGTGTGCTTCTGTCTAGACTACCTGATTTACAGGTTGACTAGCATACATCCTTTGTACCTTAAATTTCCTTTTGTAGTTTGGAAATGAATGATTGTATTTTTAACTTACAAAAATAATTTGGTGACTTTAAATATCAGAATATTTATTTTTACCTACATGGTACACATTTATGTAGAAATTTATGATCTCAATGCTTTCTTAAAATCTGAGATCAACCTTCCTTTAAACTGTCATTTTGGAATATTTGATTTTGTTTTAGGAAAGAGTAGGAAACTTTTTGGCAGACTTTTATCTGGTGAATGGACTTGTTCTAGAATCAAGGAAACGAAGAGAGCATCTCAGTGAGGAGGACATTCTGCGGAATAAGGCCATCATGGAGAGTCTGAGCAAAGGGGGCAGCCTGACGGAGCAGAACTTTGAGGTACACGTTTCATTAACTTGTCTACCTATAAGTCTGTGTTCCTGAAGAATAGAAAGGAGGATGGGGGGAGATCTTTGGTATTTTTTGATACTTTTTTTTTTTTTGAGTCTGTGCTTTGTCTTTGAAGTCATTTTGTAAGCATGAATCATGGTGTTAATTTTATTCCATATCCTGTTGCCTGTGGCCTTAAAGACCCAGCTGAAGGTTCACCCACTTCCTAGGCCATGTCTAGACTATACAGCCTGGGAACTGTGTATTGAGTCTCTGCTTATTGAAACACTGTGTGCAATGAGTATGGGGTATGGAAGGGGTGGGAAAAGGAAAGTAGGAAGTGAGAAGATACATGAAAAATGAGGATTGGTCTATTGTCTCATTTCTAATATGAACCAGATACTGCTTTATTCCTTCTTAAAATGTAATATGTATGTATGTATGTATGTATGTATGTATGTATATGTGTGTGTGTGTATATATATATATATATACATATATATACACACACACACATATACATACATACATACATACATATGCATATCATGTGAGGCCAGCTACCTATAGAGGCCAGAAGTGTTTCAGATCTTCTGGGCCTGGAGTTATAGGTGGTTGTGATCTGCCTGCTATAGGGGCTGGGATCCAAAAATGGGTCATTGGAAAGAGCAATAAATGCTTCTGACTACTGAACCATCTCTACTAGTTTGTTAAATTTGTTTTGTTTCAGGCATATCATCTTAATAGACTTCCAGATATTAACTCTCTTTACAGGACAGTTTTCAAGTTTCAGAATACGGATCCTTGAGAGAGAATGGGATTAGTCCAATAGGGCATGGCCACTTTCTTTTTAAACTAGTGTCTGAATAAAACAACCAAAAAGCAAGCACATCTTACAAAGTTTAGTCATTGCTACTCTGTGAAGCAGCATCTTAGGGCTGTGATTGTGTTTGTAAGCATGCATATATGTTTGAGGATTACAGCTACAGTCAGAAAGATTGGGAGCTAAGGACAGGAGGCTTGGATATTTAAGCTAAAGCAAAATGGCTTGGTTTCCTTAGAATAGTGTGAGGGGTCTCAACAATCCATGGTAGTACACTGTGTGTGTGTGTGTGTGTGTGTGTGTGTGTGTGTGTGTGTGTGTGTGTTGGGGTGTTGAGCATATCAGTCATATTCCAAGTGACTACACTATAGAAATATTTCAGTTAAAGCTGGGTAGGGCAAGTTAGTGTGTTACTATCCTCTTCTTGCCAAATGCTATTTGTGTTTCTCAGGCTTTTTCTTGCCCAGAATCAGAACCCTGTTAGTTAGTTTTTATATAGGCACTGATTCTTGGTCACTAGGAAATAGAGGACACAGCAGAAGCAACTAACTAGACAGGGAGTCTCAGTACAACCTGACAGAGCTGCTGATTTCTCTATGGACCTTCCTGACTGTGTTGTGATTTGTATATTATTAAAGGCTTCTTTTAAAAATAGATTTTGTTGTGATGGTGCCTATCACTATGCTTATTTAACATTGGGGATAAATATATGGATCACTGTATCAAACAGAAGAAATTCATGGGCTATTTGCCAGTTAGCTCTGAACTGATCGTTACACACACACACACACACACACACACACACACACACACACAATATTATATATACAATCTAGGGGTTAAGGCTACAGACCTGGTTGATGCCTATTCAAACTTAAAGTAGGCAACTTGATTTTCATATAGTTACATGAATTATAATCTAATGTATTTGGATTGTATTTGTATTGCTCTTAAAATGTTAGACAGATATAGTTTTTCAAATTGAAATTAAAATATATTTTACTGGATGTATCTATGGAATAGAACATACTAATGTATAAGAAGTACATAATATTTTAGAAATTATGCTTTTCAGAAATCAGCTTGTGAGCTATAGGCTTATTTTGGCTCTGGCTTGTTGAGACAACTTTTGGCTTAGTTTCTGGTGTTGAGAATGTCTGTTTGGAGACTGTTCATCACAGATCATGGTAGGACAGGTAAAAGATAGTTTTTTTTTTTTTTTCTTTTTGAGACAGTGTCTTATGATTCTCCTAAACAGGCCCCAGACTTCTGATCATCCTGCCTCAGCCTTGTAGCTGTGAACAGCAAACCTAGTTATGAACCTTGTGATTCTTGGTGAATATTTAAATTTTAGTTTGTCAGTTTCTAATATACATGTATGATGTTTGGGGGGGATTGATGATTATGGCATTGAATTTATAGATAAATCCATTGCTGCATAAAATTTGGCTTGAGAGTGAGTGTATGTGTATTATATATTGCTGGGTCTAGAACTTGGGTCTTTGTGTGTAAGGCAGCTTTTAGCAAACTCTAGCTATCAGTTCTCCTTTTATCCAGCTCCTTAGTGGCAGCTCAGATTTGCCATAGGCTGTCATGAAGGATGGATCTTCTGTATTGCTTAATGTTCAAAGCCAGTTTCTCTTCTGAACAACCACTTCTGCTTTGGAACAAGGGTTGTGGCCTTTCCAGACACTTGTAGCAGCCTGTTGAAACAAGCCACAGTTTACCAGTCACAGTTCTTACTGAGTATCTCCCTTTGACTAACTAGGGACATACTTGTAAGAGAGAGATGGGAGAAGAGGTGGGCCAGGTAGCACATGCATGTAATGCCAGCTCTTGAGACTTAAGAGACAGAAGGATCAGGAGTTCAAGGTTATCTTGAGTAGATAGTGAACTTGAAGCCAGCTTAGGCTTCCTGAGACTTAAAACAACCCAGAACAAAACCCTTCTTTTCTCTGACCAGGGTGTGGTGTTACCCACCACAGGTTGGCTATCATTCACCTTATTTCTTCCTAGCAGTTTAGTTTGCACTGCCTCTCCCTAGTTTAGTTCCTATTGCTGGCTCATCCCACAGTGATCTAAACTCCTATTTAACAGACATTTTGACTGACCTTAAAGACAGCTAACAGGTTAACTGTGTTATTGATGTCTCCTTTCTTACTGTAGTTGAAATAAATACATCAATTGATATTCTTCATCTGTGATTCTTCCTACTTTAAAAATACAGTCCATTCAGGATTAGAGACTCTGCTTTAGGAGGTAGAGGCAGACAGATCTTTACGAGCTCAAGGCCAGCCTGTCTACATAGTGAGTTGTAGGACAGGGCTACTTTAAGAGACCCTGTCTCAAATAACAAAACCAAAAAGATGAAAGCCTCTGTGAGTCTGTAGAGTTACTTTCTGTGGCTTCATTTGGCCTGTAATATTTTTTGAGCCAGATACACTGCTATGCACTTGTGTTGCTGGAGGCTCTTTTGATCCCTGGAGTTTGGGGTTGTGAGAAACCTGCAGTGAATTTCAGACCTGCACCTTCATCTGGGCAATATGAATAGACCCAGTAGTTCATGTAGTTCAGGCTGGCCCTATGCCTAATGTGTGGTAGACTAGGCTGACCTTGATCCTCTTGCTTCCATTTCCCAGGTACTAGGATTGCAGGTATCTATGCCATTTCCAGTGACCATGACTTTTTTTTTCTGCTGCACTGCTCATTGACATAGTTTTCTTCTGTTTTTTGAAGCCAGTTACCTTCCATTTTTCTGTGCTTCTGTATCTAACATAATGCCTGGAGGATTTTAGATAACTGAAACAGTGAAGAGGTAGTCTTTGTGCTTGTACTCCCAGGGGACTGCTTTGGAATTAACCCCATTAAATGTATCTTGAAGAGGTTAAATGAGCCAGCACTTTTTTAGAAGCAGTGATCATGGGAGTGTTCACGAAATTTTGTTTATTGCCTTGCTTGTTCTTTGACTATTTGTGTTTATTGTCTTTCTTGTTCCTTATTTGCATTTATTGTATTGCTAATTCTCCTCAACCTAGAACTGACCTTAGTACTTGCATGTAATTAAAATGGTATAAAAGCAAAAAGGAGGAGGCGGGGATGGGATAGGGGTTTCTAGGGAGGGGAAATGGGGAAAGGAGAAATCGGAAAAATAAATAAATAAAATATCCAATAAAAATGTTTGCTGTTTTGTGGGGTGTGCTGGCATGCTGTTTTATCACTAAACACCCCAACCCTAGTTTACTGTCTTGTGAGGCAGTGTCTGGACCCAATGTGTTCAGGTTTTTTGATATCTTACTAATAAAAAAAGCACCCAAATAGCAAAGTACAAGGAGTTTTATTTACAGAGAGTAATAAGAGACTACAAAGGAACAGTGGCCTACCTGAGCTAGAGCACCCAAGAGCCACAGAGTGTTTGGGGCTTCCTTTTATGGAGTCTAGGAAGAGGAGGATGTGGTTGCTAGAGAAGAGTTATGATGGTCATCTGTTTTGATTGACAGGCTTGATTGACCTAAGCTCTTTTTGTTGTTCATGTCCTTTACCATAATGTATATGATGTTAGTCATATACAGGCCTAATCATGTGTTGGCATCAGATGGCAATTAGTATTTTTATAAAAAAATTTACTCAAGTTGACAGTCTGCTTTACTGTGCATTACCAAGCCCGATATGTTCTAGGACATGTTTGAGTGGAAACATGGGTGTTATGAATGGATTGCTAGGGACAAGCCAGCTCTGTGTTGTTTGGATTGGGGAGTACCTTCACCTGATGCTGGTGTGGGTCCCAGTTGCTAAATGCATGGTTCGAAAATGGGTGCATGTAGCTCAATCAAAGAGGAGTTCTGGGTTTCTAAGCTTCCCTTATCTTTCCTGTCTCAGTGTGTTTTAACTTTAAATTTTAAAATGTGATATTCTTCATCCCGCATTCTACACTCTCCTTGTCTCTTTCTCTTATTGGCAGCCGGTTAGAAGACAGTCCCTAACCCCTCCTCCTCAGAACACTATTACGTGGGAAGAATACATATCTGCCGAAAATGGAAAGTAGGTGGATTTTTTTTTTTTTTTTTTTTTTGGTTTATGTTTTCTTTGAATTTTTAGGAAGAAAAAAATGTTAAAACAGTGTTTTTTGATACAAGAGTTCTGAGAGAGTGTTATTGGTGTATTTTTATCTGAAGCATTGTTTTAACTTTAAGAAGTATAAAGTAAGCATGAGAAAGAAACCTCCCAAATTATGTGTGCACTGTGAGTCTAGAGACTTCTTTTTACATCCCTTTGCCAGTCACACACACCAACCAACAAGCAAGAAGCCTGTAGGACTTGTTCAACTTTCCTTGTCTGTCAGACTCTGTGTTCATACCTATGTTTATGCTTTAAGCACTTCCTGTTAGGCCATTTCAGTTTGTTTCCTCTCTGCCTTCGCAAGCTGATTCTTCTCATTCATTTCATTGACTTCTCAGCATTCTTTCATAAACTTTTACTTACTGCTGTGTCACTAACTCTTGGAGAGGAGTTAGGCACACCATTACTATTCCTTATGCATATATTGAGTTGATGAGAGTTGAATGAATAATGATTATTTTGAATGAATATGTTTATCTTGGCTCACCAATGTTCCTCTTTGGTGGAGATTAAAATACCTCCCCTTGTAACTGTCTCACTGTGCTCAAGAAGAAGCTGCCTTGATTTTTTCTTATTGAAAGGCATGATATGTTTGCAGGTTTTCATGTTCTGTTCGAGTATTGGATTGTTGAACCTTGTCTTTTTGTGAGTGACTATTATTTTGACTAGCCTTCATTAGATGCCCCAGCAGGTCAGAGGAAAGTATCATGTAGTTACTGTGGCGTGTGCCAGATAATTCAGCAGAACTTTGAAATTGTGCAAAAAAGCCCAGACACAACTCAGTGGAATAAGGCAGGTCCCCGATATGTTAATTCTTCATGATTTTGAAATAATTTCTGCTTTCTTTCTCAACCTTGTCTGCTTAGGTTATTCTATGTTTTTGCCTCATTCCCACATACACCAAAATAGAAATGTTTTAAATTTGTTATAATTTTAACACGCATATGTACAGATTTTTTAATCACAGTGCTTTTTATTGTTGAATGCTGAAACTATCGTAGACAGTGAAAGAGATTGAATTAAATGATTTTTATTTTGTTCCTAAAGTGGTGTTTATCATTAACATTCATTTATAGTCAGTATGAAATTCCTTGAGTTATTCATGTTATTTTCTGAACTTTTAAACTGTTTCTTTTGTTTCATTTCTTATAGATAGCTTGTTTTTAGCATAATATTATTTCTGTAGACAAGTGGAAGCATTAGTGAGCATTAATGAATTCTTAACAAGGCCTCATTAACAGTGTTCTTTCTGTCGTAGGGCACCACACCTGGGCAGAGAACTGGTGTGCAAAGAGAGCAAGAAGACATTTAAAGCCACTGTAGCCATGAGCCAGGAATTTCCCCTGGGGATTGAGTCGTAAGTGTACTGTTGATTATGAAAGGGCCTAAGAGACTCTGACAGGCATCAATACTTGTATCTGAGGTGCTGAAATATAAAAAAAGCAGACAGCCTCAAGACAGGCTCAAGAGTGTGTGCACACACTCAAATTTTCTGGTTTACAGAAGTATCATTTTCTATAGATAAATTTTGGATAGTTTAAAGAAAATTATTAAAGCAACACTTACTTACTAAAAAAAACCCTCAAAGCATAGAAATTTGTGGAATAAAAAGATACTGTCTTTTAGCACATTAGTTAGACTGTCTTGTTAACTATACTTCTGAATGCAGAGCCCAAAATAGTCTGCATTTTGCCATATGAGTTTTGGTGTTTTAACCCAGGGTGTCTTGGATTCCAACAATAATCATGTTCGTCTTCCCCAATCCCCAACCTCTTGTCCTTTGTTTTGTTGTTCTTTTATTGATACACATTCTGTTTTTAGTCTTCCCTATAGAAAACTATACTGCAGGTGCATACCTTAAATATACACCTCCAGACCTGTCTACACCAGACATTCTTTAGAAATATTGAGTTTGGAGAGATGGGTGTATGAGAAGTGGATACTGGAGCTCACTCTTGATGGGATGTGATTTCAGCTCCTTATGAAAATGTAGCTGGGGAGGAGTGGAAGGATCCAGTTATTATTTTTCCTTAATTTATTTCACCTTTTAACCTGGCCCAATATGGTGACTTTTTTTCTCCTAGAGAAGGTAGCAAGGTCTATAATTTTCTACAAAGTCTGTTCAGAATCTCTCACTATGCCACCCTCAGGATGTTGTGTAGAGCCTCTGTATAAGCTAGAGGTCACACATGGGGAGCATCTTGAGGCAGTGTGAGAAAGGAATTAGAAAACAGGCTCAGATGTCTGGGTCCTCCTGACTCTCTGATTCCTAATAAAGGAATACAGCTGATTTTACAGCATGTTTGGAGTTAACTCCAGAGATCTTAAGACATAAGCAATAGATAAATTAGTACATGCAATGATTGTAACCATTGTCATAGGAAAAAGAGAAATTAAGGACTCCTGGATACAGAAGGTAGACAAGAATACATTCTGCAGCAGAAGAGATTTCCTGTAACTGCTATGGGAAAGCACATCAAGAACATAAAATCAGTATGATTAGATCCTCCTGAGTTGAAGAAGACAGAATGAAATGAAGAAGAGATGGAAAGGAATACTGACCTTAGCAGTGAACGGCAATATCAAAAAACAAATAGACATAGTTGATGAGAGTAGACGTGGCTGAAATTAAATTTGGACAGCAGATAATAGGTTAGAGAGGTGACTGAGAATAGATGTGAGAACCATTTATTATATTAGCCTCTAAGTGTGGCTAAGCTAGTATTGAGATCTTACAGATCTATCTATATATGTCTTTATAGGAAAGGATAGAGTCTGTGAGATAACATTTGATTCCAAAATGGCTACACAGTTGTCCCCATCAAAAACTACTCTGTTAAAGTGAAGGGTTTCTCTGCTTTGATTGGACTTCACTATAGCCTAGGCTTTCTTGAGACTCTCGTAGTCTTCATATTTCAAGCTTCTGAGTTTTTAGATCACGTGATTTACAGATGTGAGCTACTCCACCTGGTTCCAGATAAACTTCCAGATAAAGGTTGGGTGAATTATGCTCAGACTCACAGTCATCTTTGTGGGAGGCCTGAGGCTGGCTGGAGCATCAGAACTTTAAGGCTTCCTTGGGTTACAGAGTAGGAGACCAGCCTGGAAAAGTTAGTGGGTGGGGCTAGCTATATGTCTCAAGTTTTTTTTTTTTAAGTAAAAATGAAAAAAGTGCTGGGATTAAGCTCAGTGGTGAGTGCTGGCCTAGCATGATGCATGGAACCCTGGGGCCAGCCAGCTCTTGGCCCCAGGGGGGGGGGGGGGGAAAGGTAAAGGAAAATTGTATGACTGTGTGTCCAGCTGTTGATTACTCAGTAAAGGAAAACAGTGAACTGATGTGTGTCCAGCTGTTCCTTATAGCAAGGCACTGTAAAATACTCCTTGTTGAAAGAGTAATAGTATGGCATAAGCCAACTAGAGGACCAAAGGGGTTGACATGTGACTGTAATATAGTACACAGAAGGCTCCTGGAATCTACAGAGGATTCTATATGACCTGAAATTTATGTGAGCCAGGATCGTAAGTACTAAGATTAATCCTTTGTAACCCAGCAATGAAGCCCAGTCATGAAAATAGAAGTTTACTTCAGCCTTGCCTCCCAGAATGCCTGAATAGCCTGTGGGCTTTAGTGAAAGTGTTATGAGGGAGCTGTGAGCAGAACTCTAGTGCACAACTGGAGCCCTTCCTCCTCAGTGCCTGGGAAGTTCATCTGTAAAGGTTGAGCCGTGTAGGTCAAGAAATCACTATACAGACATGAATCATGGACACATTGCTCTTATTTTATTTTTCAGATTGTTGAATGTTCTAGAAGTAATAGCACCCTTCAAGCACTTTAACAAGCTTAGAGAATTTGTTCAAATGAAGCTTCCTCCAGGCTTTCCTGTAAAATTAGGTAAGACAAAAAATATCAGATGGGATTAAGTAAGGTGTATTTTTTAAAGGGCAGTGAATATACAAGTGGCTTCACTTTTAGTAAGTTTTTTTTTTAAAGTGCATTGGTGCTTCTATTTTGTTATATGTATGAAATGCCTGAGAAATAACAGTACCTGATGTAAGTTCGATTTCTATGTGATTTAAATGAAATATAAAGGACACAGAAGCACTTTCTGCAGGAGAGTATGTGTGAACATTTCAAGCTACTAAAATAAAGAAGCACAGAGATAATGAACAAAGGATCAAGACTTGAATTGTGTAGACTGCACAGCAGCAGTGAAGTTTAAGAAAGTTGTGCAGAGGCAGAGTTGGCATACTAGTTTCCATCCAAATTCCAGGACACAAATTCTTCAGTATTGATATGGGAAGTCATGAAGTATAATTTTGCATCCCTACACGGCTGTTAGAGAATGCCTTCAGCAGCACGAATGCACTGTGGAGCTGGAGTCTCAGAGCAGCACTTCATCAGGGTGGCAACTTTGCTGACTTCTAACCTGGTACCTTGAGTTTCAGCAGCTTTCTATATGCTGAAAAGTGGCATTCAGTTTCTGGATTCATTTTTCTTGTGTTCTTTCTCAGAGCTGGGACTACCTAATGATTCTTGGGTTGATGTATCTTAAGAGACCTTGAGAGGGCAGACTTAGGTCATAACAGCTGAACTATTTTGACAAAGAATAATAATCTATTAGCAATTATTTCCTGTGGGTTGATCCTAACTCCATGTCTCCAGCACCACATATGTGTGGTGCATGTATGCACATGAGCAGAGGGACCCAGAAGGCCTTTTAACACACTTCTGGTCTGACAAAGGTACAAACACTTTAGTGCAGAAAAGAGAGTTTTCTACCACATGGTGAGAGTGATCCCAGCACTTTTGAGGCAGAGGCAGGTGGATCACTGAGTTCAGGGCCAGCCTGGTCTACAGGGTAGGTTCCAGGCCAAGGCTACATAGAGAAGCCCTGTTCATTGGTAGAGATTGGGGGTGCAACACCCCCCCCCCCCAAATAAAGACTAGGAAGTGAGCCATTTTTTACCTTAGTTTACAAAGAAGTTAAAAGGTCAGTCTTAAATGTGATATGTAAAACTTTTTAAAGAAATTAGCACAAAGAATTTTTTTTAAAGAAATGAACAAAGTTAAAGGAAATTTAAAGATTTGGGTTAGGAAAATTTTTAACAAGCCTTACAATACCCAGTTGGTCAAAAGCCTCAAGTTTGCTGACTCCTGGGAGACTGTCTCTCCAAAAATAGGCATCAGTGGAAGCTGGGAGTATCCTTCCCCTCCTTTTCTAGCATGAGACTGTTTCTGCAAACAAACTAGGCTTATAACAGCAACTGTACTGCTTCTCACCTTGGATAGGCTCTTGGGTTGCCTTCCATAGACCCACTACAGAGGCTGTTCACAGACGAAATCTGAGGCTCCTGAGTAAAGTGGGTTAGGAATCAGACCAGCTTCTGTGTGGGCTGTACTGTTTCTAAGAACGAAGAGTCAAATCATCAGAGCAGACTGATGAATGTACCCTATCTCCAGATTCACTTTGGGCCAGAAACTTTTATACGCCTGCTATGCTGAAGCAATATGGCCTTATTAAGTGAGGAGGTGTTTCTTGAAGCAAAAGTGTCAGGATTTAAAAAAATCGGGGGGATGCACCTGTACAGAGCAGCCTAGGGAGCAGCTGCACAGCCCCAGGCCCAGAGCCTTAGAGCCTACTACACAGGCTGGGGCAGATGCCATTTGGGTTGCTGTTGAATTAAGCGTTGTCATTGTGATGGAAGGTGGCTGATTCTAGTGGGTAATAAAGATGGACGCCTGACTGCATCTCACCATTTGTTACTTCTCCAGATATACCAGTGTTTCCCACAATCACAGCCACTGTGACTTTTCAGGAGTTCCGATGTGATGAATTTGATGGATCCATCTTTGCCATTCCTGAAGACTATAAGGAAGACCCAAGTCGCTTTCCTGACCTTTAACTGATCCAAAAGAGCACGAGGCTCCAGGTGGCAAGGACAGAGCTTCTTTAAGCAGAGAGTCAAAACATCACTGATGTGATGAAAAACTGACCTCTAATAAAACATCCTCAGCTTCCTGATGTGCCATTCATTCATCTTTTTAAAGTCACTTCCTGTCTGTAATAGTTTTGACACCCAGTGACCCTGAGACCTTCCTATGTAAAGCAGCTGTGAGTGCTGTGATTTGTTTTTAAAGATTTTTACACTTCTTGTTGAAATATATATCATATAAATATATCTATAGCTATATCTAAAACACTCCTGGACCATTAACGTAAATTCTGTGTCTTAAGAGATATGAAACCCTTTGAGATTCGTCACCTCTATCCATGGTGGCATGTATAAATGTTCCTTTAAACTTTGTTTTCATCATTATGTACAGTTCTGTAATTTGAATGTTTAATCAACTAGAAGGAATGCAGTTTTCTGAGGTGAACAGAGCAATGGTAACCATCAAACAGTCGAATTTACAGCCTGTTGCAATACATTCCGAGGGAACGCTCCCTGCAGGGAATGTGGTGCCCCTCTTCCCCCAGCACCTTGATAACAGTTGCATTTATAGCTGCAATCAATGCATTCCGAGGGAGCGCTCCCTGCAGGGAATGCGGTGCCCCCAGCACCTTCATGCAGCTCATCGTGGTGCTTTGTTTCACCTGAATCCTTTTTCAGTGGAAACTGTTTGTTACTGATCTTCCTTTCATAGAACCTCTTTTTTTTTTTTTTTTTTTTTTCCTAAACTTGAGTTTAAGGGTCCTTGTTCTGTTGATAGGTACGGTAACATGCTTACAGCTAGCCCTCTCCTAAGTATCAGCACTTTAAACAAATTCCAAATTTTTAAACTTGCTTCCTAGTAAGTGCACGTAAGTCAGATTATTTTTAATGGAATATGGATGCATCGGTGTCAATTTTAAAAAAAAATACGTATTTTGGACAATTATGTATGTAATGCTTTCAAAATAAGGTAAAAATATTTTATATGCAACGATATACTTGTTACAGGTTAAAAGTCCAGAAACACACAAGATTGAAAGTTCTTTTTTTCTTCTTTTAAGTCACAGGAAAATAACTTGATTTGTCTCCAAAGTGTTAAAATCATGCATTACTCACTTTTGCATCTAAACTTTTTCATATTAAAAGATGGTTTAAAGATCCAAGAATGAAAATAAATTAGGGAGAATAATGTTCAAATCATAATGGTATCATGTTGTATTAAAGACTTAGCTAAATGTTTATGTGTCCTGATAAGATGTGTCAAGGATGCACCTGTCAGGTTGTTATAGCGTGACTAGTAGTTTAAACTTTTACCAAGTCTTTTATTGAAAGATGACTTACTTAAAAGTCCAAAGTGTCAGCTGTAAGATATTTATCTCTTTACAGTTGCATCTCACATAGTGATACCACCTGGCGTATGTTGACATTTTACTTTTTATAAGAAAAATAATTGAGTTAAAAAAAAATCAAAGCCCTCACTCCAGTAAGTGATTTGTTTAATTTTAAGAACTGAGAAGCCCAAAGCTAGCATGATGGGATGGAGGCACAGTAGCTGATCCAGTGACTTAGCTACGTAGTTCTGTTGTAAATCATGATGTCCAAGGTTCTGAAAGGCTGTGACCACTGTTGCTTTAGGCTCATTGGCTCAAACATGTTGGAAAAAAATGATAAATTTGCAGTTTGGGATTTAGAATTTCTTAACACATGTGAACATTTTGCTGGGTTACACTGGAGATTGGATTGTACTACTGAAAATTGTTGCACTGGATTGTACTACTGAAAATTGTTGCACTGGATTGTACTACTGAAAATTGTTGCACTGGATTGTTTTAAGACTTCAATTTTTCTTTAATGAATAGTAGAATCAGATTGTCCATTCCAAAATGTTTTCTCCCTGATCACAAAGAACAAGTGTATCTCTTATGATGGTGGAAAAAAAGGAGTTAATGCAAATAAACTTTTCACAATATTAGACTTTTCATGATGTGCCTATTAATCCTGTTGAAAACATCAGTATTTTTGTATACTCTTACATGCATGTCAGTTTTGAAATGTAGATAATGTAAAATTCTGTATAGTAAATTTTAAAGTTGGTCCCATTTAGAAAGGTGTGCAATGCTTCATCACTCATGTGACCTCTGAAGAAATAGTTCCCATCTCCAAGAAAACATGGGACTTGTCCTCAATAGACATTGTTGGGCAAAAGAGCTGCAGTTTAAAACTACAGCTTTACGGGAATAAATTGGGCTTTCAAGTCAGGTGTAGTGGCACTGTACACCAACTCTCTTGGAGACTGAGGCAGCAGGAGGATCAAGAGGACAGTTTAAAAAGATCCTATGTCAAACTAGGTAAATAGTGGTTAGAGATGTAGCATTTTGGCTGCATGCTTGCCTTGTATGAGATGCTATATTCAACCGCTCTACTTTTCACCAAGTCTACAGCAGAGATCTGATTCTTTGAGTATAGAGGGTCAGGGGGGGAATGTAATCCCATTTCGCAGACAACTGAAATTTGCCCACAGAATGGACAGTAGAAAAGCCATGTCTTGATAAACTATGAAACTGCAGGTTTATAAAAAACATTTCATGCCAGAAACAGGCAGCATCAGCTGCCACCTACAAGTTTGTCAGTATGCCAGCAAGTTCTAGATCTCACTGCACCCAAAGGGTAGCTTTAGGTAAAAACAAAAAGCTGCTCCTTTCAGCTTGCTCTGAATAGCACTTCTAACCTCTTTGCCACACCCTCAGCATATGCAAGCCTATATACATTCATAGTCAAGTTAGCTATTTGACAGTCATTCACTTTAATGTTTTTCTTAAGTGAATATGACTTTAAAGCCTAAGTGTGTGTGTGTGTGTGTATGTCTCAACAGTGTAACCCCACTTATCTAAAGGGTGACATTGACAGGGTGGTGGAATTCTTGAGAGCAATTCAAAGGTCAATTTTGTTCATCCCTTTGTGATCAGCAGCTCAAGACTTCTGACCTAGGTGTCTTCTTCAGCTTACCAGTTCTCCCTCTGCACGACACCCATGCCTCCAAAGTCATAAAGCAGCAAGATGTGGGCAACTTGTCTGCTCTGTGGGACCCAGTCTATTAACAGCTGCCAGGTCCCCTGCTTCCACAGCCTGGTTCGAACTATAGTACCAGTTACAAAGGTCAGTAAGAATCAAATTGCTTTCTAAAAACCAAAACCGTTTTGATAACTACTATTATACTGATTCTATGTAATGAGACTTAATTTGGGTGTTTAAATATTTAAAGAATTTTTTAAAAAATACATATACAGTCAGAAAGCTAAATTGATTTGTATCTAAAATATTGGAAAAGTAAAAACTCCATCTTGGGTTAACATCATGATTAAAGATTTGCAGGACTCCACTTGTAACCTTCAATTTCTCATGAAAAAAAAAAAAAAAAACCAAAACCAAAGAGGCACCATTATCAGATTAGTGGCATATTCTACAATATGTAGTAAAAATAGTAAAATATAGCTGGCTACTTTCTGGATTCTTCCACTCTCCTCCATTATAACCCCCTAACACTAGATAGAGAAAAAGATGGGGAATGGGTTAGACTATTTCTTGCTCATTAGGTGTGTCAAGTTCCTTGGGGCTTGCTCTTCGCCATCAGGATATTTGATTTCTTCTGAGAACAACTCATCAACTCCAATGACGCCCCCTCCCCCCTTCCCCCCCCCCAGCCCCATGGGGGCTATAGCATTTATATACCCTCCTAAGTGTCTCCAGGATTCAAAATGTGGCACACACAACTATCTGCATCTGGCCAAATTGCCCCTGCTAAAGGCAAATCATAGTCTGCAGCTGTGGACAATTTGAAGTAGCCCAATATCCCATAACTAGGATTAAAACAAAAACATTCTCACTATAGTAATAACCTACGTGTTTGAAAATTCTCACTATAGTAATAACCTGTGTGTTTGAAAACAGCAGATGTCACTTCTCATAGAGACGGGTTGGTGTAGTCAGTACTCCTCTTCCCAGGTACAGCTACCACCAAAGAGAACCAAACGCTATGATTGCTTCTGGCACTCCTCCCAGATTCTGATTCCTTTTAAATAGCTGCTGCCCACCAACCCAGGCATACCTTATCTAGAAAAAGTGATGACTTCTACAGCCCATGAGCTTGCCTCCCAGCTCATTCAGGCTTACCATTGGGTTATTTTACACAAACTGCATACCCTGAAGTTTTTCGTGACTTAAAAAAACTAAGCAAAATAAGAAACATTTTTCTAACAAAACTTTATTTTACCACCAAATACAAGAACTTGGGTATGGTGGCAGTGATAGCTTGCGTACAACTGCTTTATCACCACCTTTGTGCAGACTTCACCAAATAAATGTCTAAATCTGCCTCCCTGGCAACATCTTAACCTTAATTCACTGGCACTAGCTTAGAACTGGAACTGTACAGAAGTGAACTGTCTGCATTAAGAGGTGGCAGGCATCAGGATGAACTTTGGATAGTGACTTGTCTGAGAACTGCCAGTATTTTGTTTCATACAGAATTTGCCATGCTGCCACATGGTTCTTTTATCTGCTAAGTTTTTAAGTGAGTGTCACCTACATTCAGCTTTGTTTTAAAAATTTAGTGGGTACTCAGACCATTACTGGAATTTGATGCATTTGTCATAAACCAAATTCCTACTCATACCATCTTTAAAGTTACTCAAATACAAACTGGACAAATGCTTTTATATACAGAATTCAATTTTTAATACTTTATACTCAAACCTTTTAGACTACAAACCCATCTCAATCTTCCTCTAAGCCACCCAACACTAGCCATCTACCTGTTTAATATTATAATACAGTACAAACATGTGACCCAGAACTAACATAATTTCAGAAAGGCAAATTTCTGTAATTTCAATGAGAATATAAATTTGCTAGGTATAGGTGAGATCATATTTATTCCCAAGACACTGTTGTATGACCTCAGTCCTGTATCTAAACCACAGGTTAAACCATAATTTAGGAAGAAGATATTGACAATTCTGCTGGCATCTACACTGAGGGGGTAGACTCCAGTTATTGTTTGAACATGTAGACAGAGGATGACGTAACTGACATATGTTCAACGTGTGAAAACATAATGCAGCTCTACAAAAGCATGACTTGTGAGTTTAAGGGTTTTATTATCAAAGTCTTGTAAAACAATTTCAGAAACTGTACATCAACATGGCACAGACTGTAGCCTACTTTTGTTTTTTAACTGCACAAAAGTGAAGCTTGTAACTAAGAAAACAGTTGCCTACCTAGTCTGCATATAACATGGAATCACTGTGCATAAGATACTACTGCAATCAAAGTAACACAAATTTATTGGTTTTATACAACTTGAGATCAAATAAAAGTACATTATCAAGGAGATCTGTCGTATTTTAAAAGCACATGAAGGTCAATTTAAAATGCACCACCACTTTCTCTTTAAAACTAATAAAGTTGAAAACTGAAAATCAGGACGAGGTCATTTTCTAGTGATGGGCTGCGTTCACTGGTAGAGTTGTGAAATAAATTATTGGGAAAAAAATGTAAGAAGCTATGAAAAAGTGAACAACTCTAATTCAAAACATCATATTTTACAGCCAGTTTTATTTGAAAAATTTTTACTGTAATTTTAAAGCCTACTTAGCCATCAAAAAAGGTTAGTGCATATATAACCTTTGAAAGTTAAACAAAGCCACAAAAATTTAGCCACAAGGCTCAAAAGGCTTATCTATCACAAATGCTTTTTTCCAGATGTAACTCTAAGAATGTTAATTTGTCATGTCAACAAACAAGACCATTAAATAGGTCACCGTGTCAGAAAGTTTCATGACATTTGGGGTAACATGCAATCAGTGCATTCCCTACATGGCTCTATCACGGCAAGGACTCAAACTCTAGAAATACTCTAAGTGAACGCACTGAGGATCATAGACAGAGACAATCCATGCCTGTTGGAGATGCATGCAGCTGTTCATCTGTGTTAGAAGCAGCAGTTGCACAGCTGCTTGATCACGCAAATGGATGTAACCATGGCAATGCTGGTCACCCAGGTACCACTTTATAGCATTTGCTATAAAGCACTAGAGGTCACGATCAGGTGTTCTGAAGCCATTGGTAATGTGCAGCTGTATACACCTAGGTGAGATGAACACACACAGCATTAGGGATCACAAAGAATGACACTGAGGCCCATCTGCAACCAGCGTTGGGCTCAGTCACTCATATCCATGTCTTCTTCGTGGTGATCATCCCCGTTCACTTTGGACTCTCGAAGGTCGCCCACCCCCTTCTCCACAGAACATTCCTTTGTTTTAGGGGATACTGCTTCTGTTGGTCTCTTTTCCTCTTTCTTTTCCTTCTCACTGTCATAGCCTTGCTCCTCTTCATCATAATCCCGAGTCACCTGCTTTGCCAAGGAGAATGGGAAAATAAGCTTCTTCAAAGGAAAAGCACTTCTTAATAAAATAGCAGCAGCACCATGGTCAGGACCCCAGCCTGTGTACTTACTTTGACGTCTTTGTCACTCTCAGACTTCCTTTCTCGATCCTTCTCCTTGTCTTTGCTCCTCTTCTTTTTACTTGTTGACCGTTCCCTTTCATCTCTACTTCTTTCTTTGTCCTTATCTTTCTTCTTCTCTTTTTTATGTCTAGAAAGAATAGTTAAAACGTGTTTATAAAGTTGTATCGTAGGAACTTCTGGCAGTTTCATTCCTAAGTGAGCCATGGGTCGTAGATGATGAGCTTAATCAAGCTCTCTATAAAGAATGCAAAGAGCCCATTTTGAAATACTGGGTAATCAAAGTAAGAATTTAAGCTGGATAGAACCCTAAAGTGCCAATCACCCCAAAAAAGTGCACACTAAAAATCTCAAAACAATCCCTTAATTTCCTCCCACAGAAAATTATTGTATTTATATTTAAAAAAAATCTAATAGTTAAAAGAACATTAGTCCTAAATATGACAAACCGGACATAAACACATGAGAACCCTACCTCCTTGGGGATGGAGAGCGGGACAGTTTTCTTTTAGGAGACCGGGGCTTTTTAGGGGATCTTGTACCACTCCTACTTCGCCGTCGTCTTCTTTCTCTAGAATCACAAATGTGCAAACTAGGCTTTAAAATATAGTGTGGTCTCACCAGCTCCACTAGGAGCTTCCACAGCCCAAGACCTGCCTCATAATTCTGTCTTATGCAATAAAAATCTCAAGCCTAAGAAAAGACTATCGTGATGGGTAGTTCCGGAAGGAATTCTTTATCATATTTATGTAAAATGTGCCCTACAGCTAGCACTCTAGAGTGTTTTTACTTTCTTGATGGTATTTTTGAGACAGGGTCATAGGATACAGTTTATATTAGCCTTGAACTTGCAATTTCCTGTCTTCAAGGACACCAAAGCTTATTTTAGTTTTCTTCTAAAAATTTTATAGTATTGACTTTCAAGTCTTTGATCCAACTTTTCCAAGTTTTTGATAAACATGGCACAAACCTTCTGGCACATTCATGAGTGGGTCTCACAAATGCTGTACCCAAAAATTTTGTGAACATCTGATTGAAATGGAGTTGAACATTCTGAATGCTTTCTATAAAATTTGCCACATCACTTTTATCTTGACTGTAATAATTTATATATAGTTACTGGAGCCTTAAAATGACACAGTCAGCCCCTTTAAAATTACTCCCATTCATTTATCAGCAACTTATTATCTGGGACGTAAACATTCTTGAGCATAACACATGACTATAGTAAACATATCACAATGAAGCTACTCGAACTCAGGATCCCTTAGTCATCAAGACATGGCTGTCTAAGCCTCATTTTTTTTTAACACTGAGGTTTTTGTCTGACTCTGGACTTCTTTGTGGCCTGGTGAAAATAGTCATGGCCCAGGCCTCAGGTGCTGCTGCCTTACCTGCTTGCACTCCGAGATCGTCTGGCTGTGCTGTAGCTTTTTGGTGGAGTTTTAGAACGTTTCTTTTCTTTATCTTCTTTCTTTTTGTCTCTAACAAACAAAATTTAATAAAGTGTGACGACTAACAAGTCATTCATTCAATGTAATCTCACTCTTATGACAAATGGCATATTTGTAATAAAATTTTTCTAAGCTTCCCATTTTTCTTGATAGTTAACCTAGAACTTATCTCCAATAGAAAAGTGGCCTATCTACTGAGAAAAGTATTTAAGATGCTGGCTAGTTTCCTGTGTTTGGTATTGAATTCAATGGGCTTAATCACTGTTGCTGGGTCCTTTTCACTTGATCAGAAGTTCCTGAACTCTGTCACCATGTCAGAATCCAATAAAACACCACAGCCAATCATTTGCTATCACCTGTTTCCTTCAATGCACACATGCAGAGAAAAACGCCCATCTCAGACTAAGTCAAATCTGGTACCTTTTCCTACTACTGCATACTTTGCCGTAGTCAGTGACATCCAGAAACTCTCCCACCACAATGGATAGGTATCACACTACACTCAGTCCTAAAGCTCCTTACAGATCTCTCCCAATTAATTTCTACTTAAATCCCACATTACATACTCTCTACCTTTTCTCCTTCCTAATCTGGTCCTTGTCCTCTATCAGCCATCTTCTCTTGTCAAACAACCTTTATTATCAAATCTCCCAACGGGCTCCAATATACCTTTTCAAGTAGACCATGCACTGTTAGTCTTTCAAGGCACAAGTGTGCACTCTACCTTTATATTCTCCCTTCAGTAACTAATCAATATACCTGAATTTGTATGGCTGTCACTGAACATGGTTCCTTCTTGTGTGACTATTCCTTGTTCTCAATATATTTATTTTTAAACTTACATTTCTGTATGAATTTATTTGCATGCAGGTGCCCAAAAGCTAGAAGAGTGTGTTGGATGCACTAGACCTGGAGTTACAAGTAGATGTAAGAACCTGGTGTCAGTTCCAGGAACCAAATCCTGGTACCAGCAACAAGTACTCTAATTGTTAAAATCTCTTTCTAGCCCCAAGACTAGGCCAAACCACAAACGATCTTTCAAGAATCTTTCCAACTACTAAGGATGACATGAAGGTAAATGAACAAGAGCACTAGTTGTCTGCTTAGAGCTCTTTGGCACATAAGGGATATCTAGGAGTCCTAAAGCCACACCCACAGCAGTGACTGAATGGAAAAGAGAGCCAACAAGGTAGGTAACTAAGAAATGTTAGAGCAGCTAGTGAGATGGCTCAGCAGTTAAGAGCACTTGTTGTTCTTACAGAGGACTTGAATTCAATTCCCACCACCCACATGGCAGCTCACAACCACTGTAACTCTAGTTCCAGGGAATCTGATTCTCTTAGACTCTGTGGGCACCAGGCATGCACATGGTTACACAGACACACATGTAGGCAAAACACTCAAACACAAAATTTTTTTTAAAACGGCAAAAAAAAAAATTAAGAAAAAAAGATAATGTTACATCTTCAGGGTGGCAGGAGACAAGAAAACCAAGAGCAGCATCCTCAAGCCATGTTTCTTTTTCATCCAGTCCCCTCCCCATACCTCACCAATTCTGTAACAAAGGAGCACAACACTGGATTTTAAGGAACTGTGGCTGTTGAAACTGTTCTGTACAAATGTACCTAGCTTTGGATGTGCTCCTTGACCTTCTACCCCTCTCTCTGGAATGAGATCGTCTCCGTCTTGGACTTTTGGATCTCCTTCTACTCCTGGATTTAGAGTGTGACCGCCTCCTTGACCGGCTTCGTGACCGCCTAAAAATGTAAATCAGTAATAAATGATAATTGATATAAAATGTTCACTGAACCCATCTCAGAGATAAGAGCTAAGCATCAATCACCGGGTAATTCCCCTCTTCAGCTGTGACCATCATTTAGCCCAGTTATCTTCCAGACCTCAGGAACTACTGATGTGTGTTCAGGATGTGCATCAGCACAGCCAAGGCTACATTCTGAGACTAAAATAAGTCCCCCAAAGAAAACAGCAAAAGTAAACAAAAATAGTGCAAAATTTGAATGTAAAATCCTATTTCTTCTATTAAGTTAAAACTTACTGGTAAAGTACAACAGACCCTTGTTTTGGGGGGTGATAAGTTATGTTGTAGAGCTATGTAAAATGATATGGATTAGCAGTTATGACTTTCACAATGTTTAATAAGGTCAATATAACCTATGTAAGCTAAAGTACATTGACTTTATTTTTTTAAAGTGTGAAAGCAAAGACTCCTAAGGTTGGAGGGAGACCCACTCTGCTACAAAAAACAAAACCTTACACATTACCCTTGTAAAGGAATAAACAAATATACCCTTACAAAACAAAAGGGTGTAACTAATGCAGGAGATAAGAACAAATTCACTATGCAGATCTAGATCTGACTTTGGGTAGTAGAGTCTAGATCTAGAACACAGGGAAAAGTTTCAAGTTACTAGTCCTTTTCATGTAACTGTAACATTTTAGTGTTTCCTATCAGTGAAAGGACTTAACACTGCTTTGGTTTTAAGTAGGAATCACCTATTCACCCTATACCTTTCTTCTAAAATGCTCTAGAACTCCATGAGCTGCAATAGTGATTAGAGCCACTTTACCTAGGAGGTGGTCTTCAAGGCACAACTGATGGTCAAGAGAGCTAACCTGTGTCTGGAGGATGAGGGCGTCCTCCTCCGCCTGGAGCGTGACCTTGATCTCGAATGTCTTCTCTTTTCTTCCTTCTTGTCTGATTAAAAAAAAAAAAAAAAAAAAAAAAAGCTGTATTAAGAAATGTTTAACTTTGTGTGTGAGATTCAGGAATCAAAGTCCAGCCCTCCAGGTGTCCAGAAGCACATGTAACCAATGAGACGTGTTGGCCTTCAAAGAATATTTTGTCTTTATTTCATCCTTTCTAGGATACCCTCAAATGCTATAAATAATCATATTTCCACTCTGGGAAGCTTCATAGACAGGATTCCTCAGCATTTAGTAAATCCTATGGCGATCTGTAATTGCCAACTAAGGTTTCGTCTGCTATCTAACCTGAAATGCTCTTGAGGGCTCAAGCATCCCCACATAAGTCAGCTCTGTGGCTTTCTCATTTTATCTTTACAAGTCTCTACTGAGGGTGGTCTACAAATATACCTACTATTTAGGTACTAATATAAACATTTCAAATCCTGATCCAAAGAAATGTTCTCATTATACATGACTATGCATGTATGTATAACGTATATCAAGAACACTGTCTTTCTCTAGCACCTAAGTATCATTTGTGTCAAAATTTAAACCCAAAGCCACGACTCATTCTCCTGTCCCTATTCCTTAGTGACAGAATCCAGCTTTTTCTTAATACATGACCCTTCTTCAAGGCCATTCTCAACTGTACACTTATAGAAACATTTCCAACTCAGGATCTAAGAGGCAACTCAAGCCATTGCCCTCTTCACTTACTCACTATTACCAATTGATGCCACTAATTTATTTGGTCATTTCATTCATAAGCTTTAATTTACAGGCATTTCACAAGTAAAACCACACAATCATAGAATTCATTATGGGTAGCCCAGTTATTCCAGCCTCAGTTTGTAGCAGAAGCATTTAGACCTTCTATAGCAGTAAAACCCAGCTGCGCATCTAAGACTACTATCACTTACTTGACACCTCATCAGATGATACGCCTACAGCATCTGCTATCAGTTTATTATTTATACTTCAAAATTACTTCCCAAGTAATAACATTTCCACTTACTAAGGAATAGGAGTTAAAAAAATGATTGAAACATTTATTTAAAAAATTGTGCTTCATTACCACAGATTTACATGTATATAACACACATACACTGGGACGATTCGTCTAATCAACCTCAAAAAGACAATTTGTCCAGAGCTAGTTTAGTGGTGGTTATACCTGCTTAGCATCCACAAGCCTCCAGGTTCCCTCTCGGCAACTCCTACCACCACCCAAAAGTATCTGATTGGCACTCTACTACATGATTTTTCTGTCTCAGAATACAGAAAGTCTTAAAAACAAAACAAAACAAAAAACGACAAGAATGTTATTCAACAACTTTTATTATGTAGACTATTACCAGCTTTACCAAGAACTAAAATTTAATATTCAAGGAAAATGTGTATGAGCATTTTACCTGGCTCAATCGCGGCAGAAATCAGGGACTGGGCTTCACGCACTCTCTTCATGGCTTCTTCTATTTCTTTACTAGAGGTGTCTGACTTCAGACTTGGTGAAACAAGACCAGCTGCTACATGATTCAACCTAAAACAAGAAAATAGTTTAAACAGGTATGTTTCACAACATCATCTTTGTAAATAATCCTTAAAAGTAAAAGCAAAATACTGGGGACAACCATTTTAATAAGCAGCATGCAGTGAAATGGCACTTTCAAATATTTACAGAGATCTGGAGTTAAGAAAATACTTGGGAAAGCATTACCTTTAGACTACAGATGGGGAGAAACTAAGGCAGTGGTCAATAGCTCACAAACCTACACATGAAATCTTGACCACAAAAGTTAATGATCTGTCTTTAAGTGCTTATACATGCAAAAAAGAAAAAAAAGAAAAGAAAAGAAAAAACAAAACAAAACCAACAAACCAAGCCCAACAAACTAGATAACCTCAGTTATTGGTGGAGAGAGAGGGATGTCATCAAGAATACACACAAATGGCCCTTGAGATGACTCAGTAAGCAAATACTCTTGCTGTCAAGCCTCATCCAACTCCTTAAAACTGTCTTAACCTCAATACACACTATAGCTTGTATATATGCACAACACCCTCCTAAACAGATTTTTTTAAAAAAGAAAAAGCAGGGTTTTTTGGTTTTGTTTTTAAAAAGAGTGCTGGGTATGGTGACACACTCCTTAATCTGACTATACAAGAGGTAGAAGCAAGCAGATCTCCATGAGCTTTAGGATAGCCTGATCTACAAAGCAAGTTTCAGGCCAGCCAAGGCTATGAGAGTGAGCATAAGAACCCATGATGAACTGGTGCTACTAATATGCTGGGCTGTGGGGAACAGTAACCAACTAACCCATGTGCTTTCTCCTTCCATGTTCCCCTACTTATTAATAGTGATATCGACTAACTCCAGGGGACATGGAATAAAACTCCAATTTAGTCTACATTGAAAAGCCCATGAATTTGTTATCATCAAGGAAGAAAAAATTCTAAGTACTGGGGTAAGAGTTCCTATAAGAATATAGTAGTGTTAGTCCCTAACATGCACTTCCTTTTCTAATTCCCACCTCCCTCAGAGCTCAGACTCTGATCTAAAAACCAAGATTTTTTTTTCTCTCTGGTCCCTTCCCCAGGCACTTATATACGTTTCCCAATTCAACACACATACTTTGCCACAATAAATGCTTAATACTGGTACAGAAAATGCTATGTGTATTTTATTGAATTTTTTTTGAGTGATGTAGCCAGTTTACATTAGACCAAGCTGGCTTTGAACTTACAGAGATCCACTTGCCTCAGTCTCCCAACTGGTAAGATTAAAGGTGTGCACCACTATGCCTGGGCTCTAATGTGATTTTGTATAAACCATCAAAATACAACTTTCATGCTATCACTCTATAACAAGCCACTCACATTCAAAAGAAAACCCTTAACATTTGGGCTTATTTTTGGATTCCCTTTCTTGTTTCTACAATGTAATACATAATAACGTCTTAAGCATGTTCTAGGATTAGCTAATTTTCTTCTGTTAACAGTAACTGTTATATATGTAATGTATAACAAAGTAACTGTTCTCAACTTGGTGTGGTAGTCTACACCTGGAATCCCAGCATTTGGACAGGCTTGAGCACACAGTGAGCATATGGCAAAACTACATTACACAGTTAAGACATATTTCAAAAAGAAAACAAAAGTAAGTGTTCTTTTGACAGTTACACAGTATAAAACCAAAAGAGACAAAGGAGAAAGCTTACTTGGGATCAACAGTACTCATAAGTTTCAATAGCTGGTCTGCAGCAAGGGACTAAAAAAAAAAAAAAACCCAATGAGCACACAACACAGTGATAAGTGGCTGCTATTTTATTTTCAAGTTTGTTGAAAAGTTCTAGGACAAACTGGCAACCTATAAAGTGCAATGCTCTGTGTATATCCATGGAAAAACGTAAAATGCAAATTATGAATCCTAACAGTGGGTGACTTTGTGCCTAAAGCTATGGAAGAGTGGAGAAGCAAGTTATCAAGACTAAGGCTGAGCAGTCTAGGTTTACAAGGTCAGATCTTGCTTATCCTAAAGACTTAAGAGAGAAAATATGAAACTTCTTAGAGTAGTAGAACATCTCTAAAGTAAGAACTCTGAGAACAAAATATCCTTTAAATGTGTGAAGAATTAATGACTGACATAATTCAGTGGTCATTTAAATCTCTTTCAAACGAGTCAATAGAATAAAAAGATTACTACAACACAGGGCAAACCAAAGTTTAATGAAATAATACAAACGTAAGTTTACAAATGAAAGGTATTGAGATATACCTGAGAGTTCAAGTTTGTTCCTGGAAGCCCAAGAGCAGCAAGGGCAGGATCAAGAGCTGGAGCTCCCAATGCAGCCAGGGGAACAGCGCCAATCTGTAACAGTCAAGGGTTTTGTATATAAAACATCTTTAACTTTCAGTATTGGGTTAGACACCAGCTTTTTCATTTATGTAGGCTATGTGAATGACTCAATGGTATAAAACCATTACTGCCATGGTTCAAATTCAGCTGTATAAAATATCTAAGAACAGGATAACTATGTCCCAGTAAACATATATCAACAGTAAGGAAGGTTGTGGTTTGCAGTTCTTCACATCTGCCCATATGATGGTTAACCTTTCCTTTTCTTATAAAACATTACTCCTCTAAGATTTATAAGAAAAATGGTCTTCTCAATAGACGCTTGAGTACTCACTGCATCCTCAATGAAACCCCAGCTCTGTGCTATGATGATGACAGGACTCTCAGTACTCTTCTGGCTGCTGTCATGTATGTACGCTGTCTACTGACTATTGTTCAGATACTGACCATGGTAGAGGCTTTTTGGAAGCCCCTGTATCTTGAACAATGAGCACACAACACAGTGCTCATTGAATTTTAGCACTATCTTTGAGAGCAGACTTCCCCAAAAATCCACTTAGCCACACTTTGAAAGTGCAAATCTCAGTTCTAAGTCCTCTGGTCAAAATGTTTCTTTGTGCTCTTGTTCTGCAGCACTGTTCCTCACAGGACTGTTATCTCCTCATTAGATGTACAGTAACCTCCACCATCCCTTCACTAATCATCCCTTGTTTCTGATTTACATTGCCAAGATCCTGTCTTCTTCCTGGCAGAAGTTTTAATTAAACCACAATTAAATCAACACAAACATGCAAAGTCTTACAGAGGCAGTCTGACTTTCCACTCATATGCTGAAGTCATCTATTGTCACATCATATACTATCACAAACACCACATATACCCTTTCTGAATTCGATGGAGTAAGTACCTGGGTAAGTGGGTTGGGGGTAGGCAGGAGTCCACCACCAGGCAGAAGACCTGCCACTGCATTAGCTGGTGCCAATAGAGACAAAGCCTTAGTCTCATCAGGAATAACTCCTGCAGAGAAACATCCTTGCATGAGAACACACTCTCTTTGAAGACAGAAAACACACAAAAACACCCAGAAAATGTCTCCCTGATACACCACCTGAGTTTGTTGAAAGTACTTATGTTCGCTAAAATATAAAGTTTGATCTCTATGATTATTTATCATTAATTTTATGTCAGAATGAAACTTCAATGTGTGAAAATTTGTTTCCTTTTTCTCTACAATGGTTAAGTTTCTAGAGTAAAAAAAAATAGCACAATACACACTACTGTTTTGTTAACACTGCCAAGATTTCATCACCTGTACTCGATTTTTAAGTCATGAACCAAACGTAAGCAAGCACAGTCGGTTCTCCAGGGGTGTGCTCTCAACTTTCAAAAGCTGTTTTATGAACAACGACTCGTGTCGGCTGCTTCACTATAAAGCACACAGAAAAATCAAGATACACAAGACAAAAAAAGTTTGATTTAGGGGTTAATAATATGGTACAGTTACTATGATTTTCTTTACACCTACCATACAAATTTTGTAAAAATTAAAAGAAGGAAAGTATGTAAAGGAAATATTCTGTTGGAATCAAGAGTAGGGCTTTTGCTGACTCGACATGAATATGAATGTTTCTGAAGGTCTCTGAATACACAGGGGAAATGTGTGTAGGGGGAGTGGAGGGGTAGGGAGGGAGAGGGAGGTAGAGAGAAAGAGAAGGGGATGTAGAGAGAGAAAGGAAGGGAAGAAGGGAGGAGAGAGACAGAGAAAAAGAGAGAAAGAGAGAGAGAGAGAGAGAGAGAGGGAGAGGAGAATAGGTAAAACATGGCACATTCCTTACCTGTACAGTAAAATGCTTTAGGTTCCAATATGTGCCATGCTAACCATATTAAAAAATGTTGCTATATAGTGTCAGTTCAATATCTAACTTGTTCAAAACTCCTTAAGCCCCAAACCACATGTATGCCTGCTTTTAAAGCCTAATCTGTGTATTCAGATAAAATCTAGAGGTCCTAAGACAAATTATTTATGTAGACAATTTAATTCTATCCAACAGCAAAAGCCCTATACAGATGGATTAATCTGTTAATGTGCCCAAGCCCCCAAAATGAGAGTTCAATAATACAATTAAACTACATATTTGCAAATACCAGTAGTATTTCTGTAATACATATTAAGAAACTGCATCTCATCATAAAACATACAATATGTACAGGGCACTTAAGAGAAACTGGATAAGCTGCAGAAGAAAACTGTTGGGTGGTATTTTCAGCAGGGCCTGGTATATAGTTCAGGCTGAACCAGGGAAAAGAACTGTAAAACACAACAACAAAAAAGAAAAACCACTGTTAAATAAAGGTAATGGTTCCTTCCACCTACACTGAGAAGTGCCGATAATATAAACAAATGTATACTACACAGCACTGCTATCTTGCTTGTGTCAGAGCTGTCATCAATTTAGATACCAAGAGTTATGGAGGGAAGGGGAGATGATCATTTGAATATAGGGCATTAATGCATCAATATTAACAAACCTACAAAGATAAAGGGATAATTTTGCATGCAAAATTATGTCTCAAGAGGATATATTAAGTATCAACATATTACTCAAATTAAGTGCATCTGCAACATTTCTGGCAAACTAAAATCCTCTTGAATTTATTGTGAGACACCTGAGAGAAGATCTGCATCCATTAAAAAAAGTCATGCATCTGATCCTCTGATTAAAAAAGGACTAAAAACAAAACTACAATTTAAAAATAGCAATGAGGCCCCTCACCAGTTAATTTTCATGCGTCAAGAGTATTTTTTTTTACTGCTGCTTTGATAGAACCATGAAATACTGCATGAATGTGTAGAAATGAAAGAAAAAGAAACAGACAAAAGAAACAAACATTAACCAAGGAACCTAGATGCCCCCAAATCTATTACTAATAAGAGCACCTTCCACATTCAGCTAGCTTTATGTTTTACCAAGTGAGGCTGCTATTCTTACCGTATACTTTTGGTCTATTGTTCTAACACACTGACCAAGAGCCAACACCAAGTGTTAAGGGCTAAAACCAAGTGAATGGTGACAAAGGGATTGAATATATCAGTTTACTTGTGGAAGTAACATTAATATAGCACATTATACCACAAATTAAATGCAGCAAAAACAGATTCCTGAACTAAGTATTTCTACAGCTCTACACATACTCCCCAAAACCTCACTTTCAAAAATACATCTACAAAAAAATTACTATGGCTTAAAATAATTATAAAGACCCAGACATATGATATACTATATATTCCATCCCAAGCTCATTGCATTATGGCTAACTGAAGCACTCTGTACATTACTCACATGACATGACCGTCTCAAGACCTACTGTCTACTTTACTCATCCTGAATTGAGTTCTGTAAGTTCTCTGTTGGTGTAAGGTGGCGGTTAAGTCTTATCTTAAAGAGGCACACTGAAATAAAAGGAATTGCTTATCCAAAATACACTAAATCAGCTGCTCTCTGACTTTTCTTTCATAGAAACATTGTTACTGGCCTCATATCTCTCATTTTAATACACTGTTACCAAAATAGCATGCCTTAACTCATCTCCGAATATAATTTCTTTAGAAAAACCAGAGGCAATTCTCTATGATTAGACATTTCACAACTTTCACAAAGTATAGTGGCAAATCTTCACATTTGTCTTCAATTATCTAAGAAGCATCTAAAAAGCAACAATTACAAGATACAGCTTCCACTAACCAGTTTATTAAAGGAAAGGGAAAGCACGTAGATGATGGACAGTATATTAAATTATTAAGTTAAAATCAGTATGTATATCATGTCAATGATTTCCTCAAATAAAGATTTATAGTTACCAAAAGCAAACCAAGCAGCAGTTTACTGGGAACAACCTAACTGTAAAGTATGCCTTAGAAAAGTTTTACAAAATGGCATTAAAATAGTGCTGTCCTGTCACAGTGGCTTTTTAGATCCAAAAACCTGCTCATTTTTTTTCTGTCAAATTACTTTAACAGCCTAAAACGTAAAAAGAGAGAAAATGCAGTTAACAAATGGTGACAGCAGGAAACACTTGGGGGCTCGAGTGCTCGCTGGTTTAGTTAGTGTCTAGAGCCTGCAGCTGCAGAGCACCCACTGTGTCCAGCCATCTGGGAGGGTTTTGCATGTGCCTTCTCCACTACAAAAGTCACACACACAACAGAGAGAAGAGTTTATTACTTTGAGAACAAGAAATCTGCCATAAAAACAAACACCCAGTGCCCATCTGGCACCTAAACTATAGGAATATTAAACTTTTACAAAAACTAAAATTATTGCAACCCTTGGTATACTGGAATTCAGCATGGGGTTTTTGTTTTTTAAGGTAGGAGTGAGTGAGAGAATAAAGGAAATAAAATTGACATAGCTACTGATTTTAGAACAAAAGCATCATGCATTAATTTGAAGGTTTCTATGTGAGAATGATATGGTATAAATGTTTACCTTTGGGACATCTTAATAATACTTAACATTAATATATTTCAGAGTTTGGAATTCAGTTTAAAAACTTAAACATTTTAAAGATAGCAAAAAGTTAATTACCTTATAAAACAGACTTTATTTCTCAGTTTCAGAATAAGAAAAAAAATCTCCAAGTAATAATTATGGAGTGCAGTATAACAAGGGTTTCAAAGTAATGCTTGGAATCTGACAGGCTAGAGATGCTTACTCTACATCTACACTGTGGCCAACGGCCAGGCAGGGGTGCCCACATAGGTAGTGAAACAAAGCACAAACCTTCAGCATATGGAACGACTATCAAAGCTCTGTCAACGAACACAGTGTTTGTCAGATGCTGTGCCACAACTGCTGAGTCTGGATCATGGAACTTAACAAAGCAGACACGAGAGGAGACGGGCAAAGGCGAGTCACTAAAAGATAAAGAAATATCATTAGAGAAAAACAGCACTGGCTAAAACACATATACACCACCAAAATGACAATGCCCAGGTAAAATTACATAGATGCATGTTAATTTGTTTTAACCAGTTGAAAAGAGAATATCTTGCATGACCTGATGACTTAACAGAATGAGATGCAGTGCAGACATGCTCCTATAATCAGCACTTAAATTGTAACACAGCAGTTAAAAAACTGTTTCTTAAGTCAGAGAGACAACTATATCATTTTAGTGACTGTGCACACATGTGCTTGTGTTGCTTAAGCCCAGGGTAGACACTGAACCACTAATCTACACAAGTGTAACTTCACAGTGTAACAAATGATTTAAGATTTTTTACTTCAAAGGTAGAAAGTATACCTAAGGAGGTACAATGGCACAACCTTATAATTCCCATCACCCAGTAAGCTGGGACAGAAACTATAAATTCCAGACCAGCATAGGCTACATTGAAACCTTGTCTCAAAACAAGAAGCCAAAAAGATCCATCTATTTGATAATCAATGAGCACCCTTGACCTGAACAACAAACCAATCCAACACCTTGACCCTACATCTGTAGAATATATAAGAATTCTTTTTAAAAAAAGATTTGTGTGTGTGTGTGTGTGTATATGTGTGTGTGTGTGTGTGTGTGTGTGTATTGTCACTGTCTTCAAACACATCAGAAGAGGGAATTGGCTCCCATTATAGATAGTTGTGAGCCACCATGTGGTTGCTGAGAACTGAGCTCAGGACCTGTAGAAGAACAGTCAGTGCTCTTAATCACTGAGTCATTTCTCTAGCCCTATATAAAAATTCTTAAGCACTTTAAACAAGGCTTTCTGGTCTAAAGCCATTGTCAGACAAAATAAAAAGCACATACACATTTATACATGATACGTAGCACCTCCTCTCCACACTACACTTTAGGAATCGGACATTGCTTCCATAGACAAGTGATAAAGTGCAAGGTGAAAGATGATAGTGAAGAACAGGCTTTTAAAAAGATATAATGGGTCAATTCCTAGCATAAAGGCAAGGGTTGCCTCCTAGACCCAGACCACAAGTTACTTGGGAGACCAGTTCCCTGGGACAGTAACAATCTCATAGTCCCTGACTGTGGGAAACCCTATCCAGGCCCACTGACAGCACAGCAACATTAACCCTTCCTTCTACTTTAATTCTTCCTGATATGTGAATATCAACTTAGGGTACAGAACCAAGCAACAAGGCAACTGCACCCACAAAGCTGAATGCTCAATGTTTCTAAAAGGATACGGCTTTCTTTTAAGACAGGGTGTTATGTAAGTTCAGGCTAGCCTTGCAAGACTCCTGATCCTTCTGCCTACACCTTCCTGCTTAGATTATGTGGCTCAATAAACACACTTAAAAAATGTGTCTAGAATTGAAGGAAAAATTTCAATCAGAAACAGTGAAAAGACACCTGTTTTGTTTTTTTCTGTCACTGATTTTTAAAAAATTTTAACTATTAAATTTACAAAGTTCTTCAAAATGAAGTTACCTTCTGTTCTTAAAACCCAACAGAACACCACCTTAGGAAATTATAGGCATTTTTTTAAACACTGTTAACTGGTGTCCAATTTGTGGTAAAAATGCACCCCCCCAACCACCACCCCAACAAAAACTCAAACCAGTTCTTAGAATGAAGAGATGGTTAAGAGCACTTCTTGTGGAGGACCCATGTTTGATTCCCAGCACCCAGATGGGGTCTTACAACAGTCTATAATTTCAGTTCGAGGGGAGGTAGTGTACTCTTTTGGCCCCACATCAGGCATACACACCGTATGGACATACATGCATGCAGAACACTCACATACTGAAAAGAAATCTTAAAAAAAAAGAGAGAGCATTCTTGAAGTGTATATAAAACAATTTTTTAAAAATCAGAAAACATTGCCTTCAATATATATCCCACTTACCAAATACATTTTATTCTGTGTAAGGACCACATTTAAAAGCATAAGTATCTTTACCCTAAGAAGCAAGATAAGAAAAACAGTTCCCTTATGCTTCTGCTGCTGAAAGAATTTCAAAGTATCTTCTAAGAAGCACATAGAAAATCGTGAATTCTAATGTTTAGCAAGAACCCACTGAATCAGAATCTCCTTCCCAGGAGGGACTTCATTCTTAAGATCCCCCTATTCATGGCTACTCACCTGTAAGAACTTGTGGTTCAGGTTATTACACTAGTCTTTTAACACTACTTTAGTACTGTGTCAGCCACTTCTAAGCAGAAGACCTTTGAGCTTTATAAATAAAGTATCTCTGAACCCAAAAGGCAGCACAGTAACAATTACTTGAGAACAATTTTACTGATTTCACATGCCTCTTCCTAATAATGAATAACTCATTAAAGTACATTTTTCTTGAAAAGTGGGGGAGATCATTAAAATGATCACTGATCATGTTTGGTCTGTGAAGGTTTCAAATGAATAATCTATCTGTTGACAGTAACCTTCAAGTACAGTATAACACTGACATTCTACACTAGGATCCTTACCTAGATAAGCATACCATTGTGAAACTCCTTTGAGAAAAACTAAATACTTTATTATCCACTTCAACAATGATACCACCATGCCTATAATCATAGCAATTGGGAAGTAAAAGCAGCAGGAGGTCAGCATAGCTTATGTTAACACCCCCTTAAGAAGCCCTTGCCTGGCCTGAAGTGTTTTAGTAGGTGTGTATGGGACATGCATTCTTCAAAACAGAATGCTGATGAACTCAATAATCTTGGTCTATGAAAGGGAGGAAGGCTAACCTTATTCTGTGAATTGATGACAGCTGTTGTGTTACTGTTTGAAGGTGAGTACACAGTAACCTATTATCATTTCAAGGAATAAACAAACCCCACAACTATTCAGCTTATGATGGAATTAGCCATGTCATCACAAAAAAAGCAGAGTCAAGTCCACCATAACCTCCTTTAAGGTATTGTCCACTAGCTAGGTCTAAAAGGAAAAACAACCAATCAACCAAAAACAAAAGAACCCAATACAATTCCCACTTTTATCTTTTATAATATAGTATAGAGATGCTTTGGAGAACAAACAAGGTGAGTATCTGCAGGACTAAAATCACAATTAAGTTGAATATATATATATATATATATTTTTGTTGCTGTTTTAATATTAGTTTTAGGAGTAATCTGAAGGGTAGGATGTGATGAAACAGAGAGCATCAACTCTGCTCTAAACAACAGTTCCTCAAACGCTTTGAAACGGTTAACCTAACCTTTGCATGTTTTCTCTAAAAATTAGGAATACATCAATGTCAAGCACTAACAGTTACATAAAAATATTTCAAGTAGGGAAGTCATGAAACGTAATAATTAACACATAGGCTTGTAAGATCAACTTCAGCACGATTAGTGACTACATACACAACAGAAGACTATGATGATTCTAATTTCTTATTCTGAATTTAAGAGACAGCATAACTCCTCAAAATCTGGTTGGTAGTTTTTACTAACATTGACCATTATGTTCTCACTAAACTCTTTCTTTCTAATTCTTTCTAGAGGATATACAATTATTTCAAATGTGTATTTTCAACTTATCTTCATAACTTCTTTGTTCTTTACAATGAAGACATTCGTTGAATACTATTGCAATAAAAACTACTTTTAAAACAAGACAAAACCCACATAAAACCTAATTCAAATGTAAACATTCTGTAAATTATTTAAGCACACCAGGATTCAGCTATGATTAATTTCTGAATTATATAAAAACTTAGCATTCAGGCCTATTGATTTAGCTGTCTGTCGAAGGGTTAGGGTTTGATGCTCTTCCCAAGTTTAAAAATCCCTTAAGAGCAATCCTGATTTACAACTAAGTGAATATAGCAGCAACAATTTTACTTCCTTTCTGAACAAAGAACTGAATTAGCTTTTCTTTTAAAGGGGAGATTTAATCGAAACATTAAGTGCCCAAAGCAA
Source organism: Arvicanthis niloticus (assembly GCF_011762505.2). NCBI lineage: Eukaryota > Metazoa > Chordata > Mammalia > Rodentia > Muridae > Arvicanthis > Arvicanthis niloticus. The sequence continues at coordinate 133,406,412 of NC_047661.1, forward strand.
AATGATGGTATAAACACCAAGAGGAAAAACATTCCTGAAACTCCACTCTGGCGCTCATCCCCGGCCTGAGGCCTGGCGGGTCCTCCGATTTTCCATGCAAGGCTCGGCGGACCGCGCGCCTCGCCTCACCGGAAGGGCCGCGGGCCCGCAGCGACCTGGTACTCACTCCGGCGGGAAGAGGCGCAGCTCGTCGATCTTGCCCAGGAAGCCGAAGAGCGTCCGCATCTGCTCTGAGCTGGCGCTCGGGGACACGTTGGTCACCTGGATCACCTCAGTGCCGCCGCCTGGCCCGCCACTGGGGCCTGGGCCCGGGCCTGGCGCGCTGGGAACCACTGCCGTGCTGCTCATGGCGCGGGCTGCCTCCTGCTCAACACATCAAACACAAGACAGAGTGAGAGCGCGCGGCACCGGCCGCCGGCCGCACACAAACGGCCGCCGACCTCGCGCAGCGCCGCCGGCCCACAATTCCACACGCCCGCCCGCTAGCGCATGCGCCCAGATCCCGGAAGTACGCGTCCAGTTCGTGCTCCCGCAACTGTCCCGGCTGTGCCCACCCAGCTGAGCCACCTCAGAAATGGTTCCTGCTTACTCCACATAGCACCAGAAGCATTTTCAGGCAGAATCCCTCCACCTAGCCGCTGAAACCCAGCAAAGACAGTTTAAAACACGCTCCCTGGCTCTCTGTAGGCTCACTGAACTTTAGCTTACCTTTACAAGTTTTACAGTTAGTTCTTCAATATATTAAAGTATATGGTCACCAGTTTGAAATACACCTGCTTTTTTAACACGCGTATTCTTCACTACAAAAACAAAACGAAAACCCTTGCCTTATTTCTTAAGCCTCATCTAAACTATTCCAGTTCTCTAACATAAAGACACAAAATTACTTTCATGCCTTTATCCAAGCCACGAAGTTCCCTTATCTCACTGCCACCTGTTATTAACAGCACTGCTTCTGTTATTCAGATGTATCCCCCCACACACAACAGAAACTAGCACAAAGTTTCAATACTGTTTAGTGAGCCCTGAACACCTGAACACTCACACCAACCTACTTTAATTAGTCATTTATCTTACAGGCCACGCTAATTTATTTGACTCAAAACTTCTTAAAGCTAAAAATCTCAGAATTTACACGGAGAGTTACAAATCCCTACACTGGCAGATAATTCTTGGCCAATACTGACAAGGATGCAACTAGCTTGGTTAGTTCTACTCATTAGTTCAGTGACTTAGTTCTTAAGCACAGAAGGGAGGGGCTGATTAATGTGCCTCATCAGTTTTTTTTTTAAATGATCACTCATCAATCACTCCCAAGATAGTGTTAAGTAGTTTCTCAATGAATCAGAGGTATCACTCACTGCTAATTACAGATTCTCATAGCTCAACGTTCTTAGTATCAGAAGTACATACAATGCACTATACATGCAATAGTCAATGACAGAACAAAGAGCACAATGACAAGAGCTCAAGCTTTGTCTTTTGATTTTCAGGGTTATTTAAAATCAATTTATTAGAAAGGCAGGTTCATGAAAATCTTAATATTGTTCTACATTTCAAACAAAAAATTTTATTACTTATACTTATTGTGTACGTGTGTCCCATGGTGCCCTTTGGAGGCATCAGTTCTCTCCTTCCACCATGTGGGTCCCTGATCAAACTTGAGTCCCTTCTACATATTTCTTTATGCTTGATGTTTTTAAATAAAATTATAGTTAAACCAAAGAAAAAGCTCTGTGATAAAATATTTTAACCACAGAATCTGATTTATGTAAGACTTATTGAGCACATTTATCGATGGCGTTTGATGAAAAAAGGCTAGCAAAAAGCAATTTTATTTTAATGAATTATTTTCAAATATTTAATAGTTCTAAAATAAAAAGCAAAAACTTCAGGAAAATTGGATTAAAACATTTTCATTTCTAAAATCTACTGTTTTCCCAGTCAATCAAATAAGTAACTGAATAATTTTGACTATCACCATAGATCTACTAAGTTGAATAAGCAATGAAATACTTATCAATGTTAATGACTTTCACATAAATAATATAGTTAAGAGCAGGTGATGAAAATATTAAGACAAACAGCAAGTGTATCCAGTCTATGCCAGTTTAAGTGATTTTAAGATTTGCCAAAAAGACAAAAGAAATACAAAATCTGGAAATAGGCAACAAATTCTTCTCACCACTACTCCAGTATTATAAAAGGCATCCCAAACTTATAAACTTCTCCAAATACTATGTCTCTACTATATTCCAGGAATTTCTGAGATACTAGAAGTATAGTATAACATACATAACACAGAAAAAAGACAGCCAACGTTCCCAATCTATTGGAATTGTAGTTCTATGACAAACTCTCCATAAGCAAACATAAAGATGTAAGAAATGCATGTACTAAAAAGGCAGGGCAGATGTAAAATCTGCAGATTTTAGAACACAGACAGAGCCAGACATTTGCCTTGTGAATTTTTCATCTTAAGGCCCTACAGAAATGTCAGACTTTCTTCACTGCTACACAGTTGTCATTTACAAAGTACTCAACTGAGAGTTGCATAATTGAGTCACAAAAAAATGCAAAAAAATGCAAAAAAAAAAAAAAACCAACCCACCCAATCTCATGCTTTAAATAAGTATATGCTTTTATGTTGGATCACATCCATAGCTATCTAAAGGTACATGTAGATGGCAGGCAGTTTGGACACTAGTACTTTCACAAGTATGAAAGTTTCAAGAACTATGCACAAAGAGAATTATCAACTCATCTTTTCAGACAAGGTATGGAAGACTTTGATGTTTGAAAGAATGTCTCCAGAAGCTCAACCTGACTTGAAGCTCACTGTGCAGCAGAGAAAGACCTGCTTCCTTCCACCTCCTAAGTGATGGGATTACAGCATATTCTAGGACACTCCCCATTCCTAGGTTGCTTTTTTTGTTTTTATTTGTGTGTGTGTGTTTGAGACAAAGGTCTCAGCTGTAGCCCAGGTAGGTCTTGAACTTTTTGAAATGCTCCTGCCCGACCTTTCCAAATGCTGAGAGTACAGGCATAAATCATGTCACCCAGAAATCCAATCGAATCTGAATGACAAATATTATCAATCATATTAACAGTCTATTTCTAATCAAAATTGGGTGAAAGAAAAAAAAAAAAAAAGCTTTGTTCCAAAATGCAAAATCCAAACCAAACAAAAATAAGTGAAGCACAAAAGCAGGTGGATCTCTTCGAGTTCAAGGCCAGCCTGGTCTATGGAGGGGGTTTAGGGACAGTCAGGACTACACAGAGAAACTGTCTTGAAAAACAAAAACAAAAATTAAGTAAAGCAAGTGTTTTAATTATGTGTGTGATATGTCTTCATGAGTTTCATGTGTGTGCAGGCCAGAGGATGATAATGGGTGTCTTTCTCAGTTGCTTTCTAGCCACCCCTCCCCCCAATTTGGCTTTTTAAAGCATTTTAATGACAAAAGCAATTTGGAAACCTAGCCACACTAGCCACAGTAAAGACATTCAGTCAGAAATGCCTGAATTCAGAGTGCACAGGTGTACATATGTGGGGGCACATGTATGCATGTACACAGCGGATGATCTTTGAAACAGAGTTCTTCTTGATACTCGGTATCATATTTCTGCACACCTTATTTTTTTGAGATAGAGTATCTCATTGCATTTTGGAAGTCACTCACCATTAGCACTAGTCAGCTAGCCAGCAAGCTCCAGAGCGCCTCCTGTCTTCACTTTCTCAGTGCTGGGAACAAGCACAGCCCCACCAGGTTTTTAACTTATATGCTAGGGATCCAAACAAGAACTTCACTGAATGAGCGAGCCATCTCCCTACAGCTTTTATTCTCATTGTTGTCTGGCAGTCACTTGTCAATTCTAGTAAACTTTTTAAAAACTAAGAGAGACTAGTGATTACTCTCAGCATTCCTCTATTATCTGAAAAAATCTTTTCATTTTGAAAACACTATCCTGTGGTAATGCTATTTATTGCTTACATGAAAGAGTTAATTTATGCAGCGTATTATATTTATATTTCACATTTTAACATGGCAAACTCTTACTACAAAGATTATGCACTTAATGTTAAAACCTTAAGCTATAAGAATACTGTAAAAAGTTGATATTTGTAAACTATTAAGTGATAGTAAAGATGTCCCCTCTTCCCAGACAGATTTGGGATGTCTGCCTGACTGGCAGCATGCTTATAGACAACTGCTAATAAGCAGTTCTGATAACACTGAGAACATTTCTGCAGAAAACTCTTTTAGGAAGAGTGTCATTGTGTTTTGAGAGCATTATTCTGATTTACAAAACACACAAATACTTGAACATATCTTCAATAAACAAATTAAAATTATTGTGGTATGACCCAATGAGCCATAATGAACACAGAAAGTACATATTTGGAATAAACTCAACAGCAGGCACAGTAAGCAGCAGTCTGTAAATGCCATTAGCCTCAGTCTGCTCAGCCTAAAGCCTAGCACTCTGATGACACTGATCAAATAAGTAGCTTGTGGAAGAGAAAAGATGATAGTAATACTTCTGGGAAGTAAGGAGAAAGGAAAGTAAGGCCAACATCTCTAAGATGGAAAATGAGCATCTGTATTAATGGTAAGTAAACTGAGTGTAGAGTGAAAAACAGGTATTTCTAGATGATGGACCACAAGAAGAGTTTACACTTCTGGATTTAAGTATTCCACAGTATATGCCAATACATTTAACTGTGGGTTAGTTGGTTGGTTTGTGGAGACAGGTTCTCACTTAGCAGTCCAGTCTAGACAAGTAGTCTTAAACTTGGAATGATCCTCCTGTCTAAGTCTCCCAATACTAAGGTTACCAGTGTGAGTTATCAAGCCTGGTCATACCACTGCAATACTTTCAGCAATGGAGAAAACAAACAAAACAGTTCAGATAGACAAAAAACTGTGGGTCAAGGAAACAACAAAAGTAACTAAAACACCCAGAAATCTAATCATCAAAGCTTAAATTAAGAGTCTGTGATTTTCAGTAAACTATCAGATTATTTATACTTTCCTTTATCAACTTAAATAAATTCTAGAAACATCTCAGAAAGTAGAAAAGAATATATTAGAATATAATAAACCATATATTAGAATCATGAATGTTGGAGCAGTGTGATTGGTTCCTCATTCACAAGCATGAAGAGAAGCAATGAAACACAAATACAAAATCCTAAATACTACACATTTTTTTCATCAAAACCAAGATGGCTAGCCACAACTCCAATACCAATAACAAAATATAAATCAAAGCTACATTTAAAATTGGGATTCAAATGCTAAATATGCCTTGTCTTCAAAGGCAGCCCTGACTGCTTTTAGAAGTCAGCTGTTACAAAGACAAATCAAAAGTTGAATTGCAACCTGAAAATTTTAAAGCAAATAAATATGTCCTTTCAATAATATTTAACATAATATCAGCTTTCATAGATAAGGCAATATTATGAAATATAAGAATGATATTGACTAAACATCCTTGTCACAAAAATAAACAGAAACGTCTGCAAAGCAAGTTCTCTCTGCTTATTTTGTATTTTACAAACAAGTGTGCTTAAAAACTCTGCACAAATTAACCTCTTTTTCTCTTACTAGAACTGAAACTACTTATTTTAGTAAGTCAATCATCAGCTACAGCTTTCAACTGTGAAAAAAGTCTAATATATACACAAGATTTCATGAATAACACAGCCATGTTTAAAAATGTACTATTGTATGTTAAGAATGGATTTCCCTATCTTTATTTGATAGTAAGTTTTACTTTCTGTTATGAAACAAAGTAGCACTTTCTGGGTGACTTGATTGCTTATGTTTTTGGCATCTTTTTAAAAAAGTACTGTCAAGAGACATTAAATAAAATGCATATAATAAACCATAGCCAAACACCTCCATAACAAAAGGCAGGTGTGCCTAATTTTCAGCAGGACAGAGAAGGGCTCCTTTTCACTATTTCGTAGAGCTGCTGGTAGAACCCAAAGCCTTTGTAAGATATGCAAGTGTTCTATAACTGAACTGCATCTCAGAAGATGTGATCTTTTATTTTATTTGATGTTACTTCAATAATGCAGAATGTCTAATTTAAAAAATATTTATTTTTATTTATATATGTGTGTGCCTGTATGAGATTTTATGTGCATCATATGTGTGCAGATGCTGGCATCAATAATATTCTCTGAAATGGAGTTATAGGCAATTGTGAGCTGTCTGATGTCGGTGCTGTGAACTGAAACAGAGCTCCAGGAAGAGGAATAGGTGCTTTTAACCACTGAGCCTTCCAATCGTCCCCATATTGTCTAATTTTTAAACCAGCAAATACTTTGAGTGCCATTACTGAAAAATGTGTTTCATTTTAAATGCATTAGTCTTAAAGTAATTCAACTATCATAAAGAACTAGATCTCAATACTACAGCCACAGATATTTTATAACAAGCTCAATTCATGAATTAGCTTCCAGTCTCCATCAATTAGCAGCAAATACATAATTTTCTCAAATGCAAAAGATAATTTTGGCTATAATTTATTTTCCACATGCTATAAGCATAATATACAATATATTATCTATCAACTTGTATTAGCCAAATCCTTATGCCAGTTCAGACCTATTGATACAGAAATATGCTGGCACTCACTTTTAATCTTAGCACTTGACAGGCAGAATGGATTTCTTCAAGTTGGAGGCCAGTGTGATCTACATAGTGAGTTCCAGGCTAGCTATGGCTACATAGTGAGATTCTGTAGACTCCAAAACAAAACAAAACAACCCAAAATACATTTAGGTGAAACTACATGTGTGGTACAGAATCAGAATGAACAGACCACCCCAAATCTACTTTTCAACTAACACCATTGTCCTCGTTAGGGTGACAAGAGTTATGCAGTCTTCTCCTTGCATATGTTCCTTACATTTAAAAGAATGGGGAAAAAAATCGGGGCTGGAAAGATGACTCAGCGTTTAGGAGCACTTAATGTTGTTTTTTTTTAGAGCACCAAAGTTTGATCCTGGCACCCACACGGTGGGCGGTTCACAATCATCCAATAACTATAGTCCCAAAGGATCTGATACCTTCTTAGGACAAAATGGCAAACAGCAATACACATAAAATAAAGTAATTTAAAAAATCATTTCTGTGATGGCTGATGTTATGTTGATGGCTAACTTTACGTTTAAAAGTTAAAATCTGTGTACTTAAAAGAACACTAAATCAAAACTGGATCTCCAATGTTAAGGATAAAATTTTTTTACTGCTGTTTCTATAAACATGTTCTGCTTGTACATAAACACATAGTCATTTTGCATGCTTTGCCTTTATAAATCCCCGAGGTGGCTTGACGCTGCATTCTAGTGAATCTCTATCCCCAGACCCATAACCATTTAGCAGGTAAAGACGTTTACTGTCAAACTTGGTGGAAAAAGAACCAAATCCATCAAGTTGTTCTCTGACTTCCAGAGGCACCAGAACACGTGAAACCCTATTCATATGTACAAAAACAAACACTAAGCTTCAGAAGAATGTAATATAAAATCAATTTCAGTCAAAGAATTTGGTGCAGCGCTGGACACAGGATTCACGCACGGCCTTGCCCACGTTAGGGAGCTACATCCCCAGCCCAGAATAGTTGAGGGCTACTTGTTCGTTTGAGGAAATACATCAATACGTTGTAAACTCTAGGAAAAACTAAGCAGGAAATCGCTACTTATGAAATACAATTTTCATTTTTGTACTTCCAACAAAAGCTACGCATTTAAAGTTAGTTAGTTAGTTTGTTTATTTCTTTCTCTTTCTTTCTTTTTTTGTTTCTCTGTCGCTCTGGCTGCCCTGGACTCGCTTTGTAGACCAGGCTGACCTCCAACTCAAGAGATCCACTTGCCTCGGCCTACATAATGCTGTGTTTAAAGGTGTGCGCCACCAGGCCAGGTCAGTATTTACATTTTCATTATCAGAAATTATTTTTAGAACTTCGTAAGATTGGATTATCCATAAATCAGTGAAAAATGAGCTTCATAAGCGTGGGGTCAACTGCATCAGTTAGTCTGTTAGCGGGTAGGTTTCCAAGTTCAAGCTGCTCGTAATACACCACAGCCTTTAGCTGTCAGGTGGGTAAACATCTTAAGGTCCAAGCTTCGTGTCTGTTACTCGCCATCCTGTACTCCGATATCAACTCTAGACCACCGACTCGCTGAACCCAGCAATCCCTAGGCCTGGCGCCTAGGGCCACAGGCCGCGCCTGAGGTTTCGACGCCGCCACGTTCTGATACGACGTTGGGTAGCGCAGGCGTGCCCGACCGCGCTGTGGAGGGAGCGCATGTCCGCTCTGTCTCCCCTGCCCCGGCCCCGAGGACCTCTCAGCCCATTAGGCGCACTTACCCGAAAGAAGTTTCTCCTCAGTGCGAGGTTGGTGAGGGCAACGGAAGGGCTCGTCGGTCCTACGGCCCCGGGAGCTGGCGGTGACGACATCAGCGCGCGCAGCTAGGGCAAGGCCCGGATTACTGCGAGCCGGAAAAGGCGGGGTTATCAAACTGTGGCACCTTGAAACGTCACAGCCTTGGTTGGGGCTTCCGGTCTGAGCTTTTGAATATGTCGCGCCAGCTGAGAACCCCTAGGTTTGACCCTCGTGCGGGATTCCACACGGAAAGCAAGGACAGAGGCCCCTCTGTTCCCCAGGGCCTGCTGAAGGCAGCGAGGAGCAGCGGCCAACTCAACTTGGCGGGAAGGAACCTCGGGGAAGGTGAGGCAGCAGCAAACACCCTCTTGGTCCCCTGTGCACCCACCCACGCCAGCTCCGTGGCCCTGCTAGGACTGTGGCCATGTCTTACTCGGAGTGTTCACTGAGATGTCCACAGAACGAGGGATAAACATCGTTTTTTGGGAGTAAACTAGCTGTGAGATAGATGATAGGCAGGTATTTGATTTAACCACTTCCTTCCTCTTAGTTTGGTTTTACCACCTCCCATCTGTGAGCTTAGAATACTTAACTTCTCTTTCAAGACCTTTTTCTTTTTTCAGTTGAGAAAAATCCCAGTGACAAACATACTACGTATCCTAAGTAGTAATTCAGAGTAAATGTTGCAGATTGTATGAATTTGAGAACATTCTAAGAAAACTGTGAAGGAACCATAACCCAAATTAAACACTTTCTTTTATAAGTTATCTTGGTCCTGGTGCTTTATCACACCAACAGAAAAGTAACTAATACACCCAACTAATACGCTGTTCCTCAGGCCCTGGAGTTATTTGGGTCCATTTGTAAGTTAAGTATTCAATGAGTATGTCGCTTAGTCTTCATTTGTATTCTTTTCCCCTTTTCTTCTTGATGTGGTGGTTATGACGATAGTCCCTCAGTGTGTTTGGAGAATAAATGTGGACATTCCTGAAGAAGCCAATCAGAATCTTTCATTCAATTCTACTGAAAGATGGTGGGAACAGACAGATCTGACCAAACTCATCATCTCCAGCAATAAACTTCAGTCACTCTCTGATGACCTCCGACTCTTGCCTGCCCTTACTGTTCTTGATGTAAGTTGACTATAATTTTGGGATCTTAGTTGAACAGACTGAATTTAGGCAAGTTGAAGAGCTAAATTTAGGCTTTGCTAAACAGGAAGCCTTCCTTGCTGAGCTTATAGAATGCAATATAAATGAGAATCTGACTTGGAGGATTGGCTGTATGTCTTTATGTCCATAGACCTGGTGCAGATGCATTGATTAAATGAGTCATGTGTGCCAACAGAACTGGCACTTGGCTTCTTGTTTTTGTTTTTTATTCCCCCTCTTTAACTTTTATTTTACACACTAAAACAAGTATAGGACTTGGGCATTTTGTAACTTGCCCTTAGACTCATTGATTGTAACTATTCACCTGAATTTTTTATGTTTTCAATTGGGTCTTTTTTGTAGTGAAAGTTGACCTACCGTGCGATGTTAAGTGTGAAGGGTGTATTTCAGAATCTACAGACTTTTAGTGAAATTGGCAATGCCTACGCCCTTCAACTGTGGAAATATGGAAATGGTGGATGTAAAGAGTGCCATTCTTGGAGGTGGTTTTGTTTTCTGTCTGTAACATAACAAAACAATAGTCTGGCTTATTCTAAGGTTCTTTCTACTGTGAAGACAGTGTGATTCTATGAGACTGTAAAACTGTTCTCCCAGCTCATATCTGTTCTGTGTATGATATTAAGAGACCACTAGAACCCTGTTGCTGTTGACCCTCCTCAAGTCAAGTCTGTTTGTTTCTTTTTATTTTAGTAATAACTTATTTGTTCACCATTTCTGAACAGCATTTTGGTCAGTACACACAGAATAAATTACTAATCACCCAACACATTGCCATTTAATATGAAGAACAGGGGTTTAGTAAATATTTTTTTCCCCAATGGCCAAGCTTAAATATTACTAATTGTAAGGCTGAGAATATTGACTTTTGTCTTGTAATCATTTTAGATACATGATAATCAGCTGACATCTCTTCCTTCAGCTATAAGAGAGCTAAACAATCTTCAGAAACTTAATGTCAGGTAAAGTGTGAACCTATTTCTAAGACTGAAGTTACAGTGATATGTACCTGAAATGCCTTTTCTTCACATAGAAAGTAACCTTGAACTACTGTGTGGCCCAGCAGGAAGCAGGATTGGTTAAATACCTGTCAGATTTGGATTCTACCCAGGTGGAGAAAACAAGACCAGATCTTTGTATCATCCCAGAAACTGGCTAAGGGAGAACAAAGATTTAGTGATTTAATTGTTTGTTTATTTTCTTTAGAGGAGTCTTGATGTTTAGTCCAGTGTTCCACCAGAGTACTGTGCTCTGGGACTCCTGCCTTAGGCACACAAGTCTGTGGGGCTGCACACAGATAGCAACTTTGTCTAGTGTTTTGTTTTTAGAATGTATTAAATCGTCTTTGATTCTCTAGATTTAAGGCCAATTGATTTTTATGTATTTTATGTTTATGAGATACTTTTGGCTCCTGTTTTAGAAAACTTCTTTCTCAGAATCTCAGGTTTTAATTTACATTTTTAGCCTGAAAATCTAGGCATTACACAGTTAGATTAGAAATACTAATTATTTCATTAACGGTGAAGAATTTTGTGATCTTTTGTTGGTTTTGGTTTCAGTTTTTGGGTTTTGTGGTACTTAGTGGAGGTCAGGACCCCATGTTTGTTCAGCAGCTGACCCAAACAGCATGACTTTTAACTATTAGTAGTTAAACATGTCCCAGCACCTTTGGGCTCCATTATTTTAATGTAATATAATACATAATATAATACATAGTATAACGTAATGTGTTTTCATTTCCTATTATATGTATTTATATTATATGTAAGCTAAGAAAATGGGATAGATTTTATAGTTGAATATTTAAATTATGGTGTACCTGAAATTTATTCATTCCCCCTACCCCTTTTCCGTAAGACAGAGTTTGTCTGTATAACAGCCCTGGAACTGAAACTTCCTTTGTAGACCAAGCTGGCCTCAAACTCCAGAGATACGTTTGCCTCTGCCTCCTGAACGATGGGACTAAATGTGTGTTCCACCACATCCAGTAATTCGTAAAGGTTAACTACAATTCAAAACAGACTACCCTTTAGGCTGTACAAAGGCACCTGTGAGGTTCAAACCAAGGCTCTCATGTTTACAAGACAGGTGCCTTAACCAAGTATGCCATGGTGCCAAAGCCTCATTCCTCTCTTAATTACCAGGAAGTATATTGTCCTTACTGGGACTTTTACATCAGTAGGTTGAGTATCTCTTTAGAAGCGTTCAACGAAAAAGGCCAAGTATAGAGTCAGATTGAGTACTGCCAGACCTACCAGATCTGAAAATAGAAATAACTGCTTTTGTTTTGAACATGAAATTAAAAAACCTAACCTCCATATCAGACACTGCTCCAGGAGCAGGAGAGATGGGTCAACAGTTAAGAGCACTGTGTACTCTTCCAGAGGATCTGGGTTCAAGTTTCAAACCTACTCAGCAGCTCACACTTACCCACAACTCCAGTTTTGGAGTATCCAACACCCTCTTCTGGCCTTGAGGCACACCAGACAAACATACATGTGGCAAAACAGCCATGCACATAAAAATAAATATTATAAAAAATACATAGCTCCATTGCAATGTGTATGTGAACATATTTTTTTCTGGAACAATGTAAATATTTAATAAAAGTCCAGTAAGTCCCTTTCACATTACATGCTAAATAAATAGATTGTAAACAAGCAATAAAAAGATTACAAATTATTTATGTTTACTTAGGAATATTTTTCATTGCTGGTTTTCTTTCAAACCCTAACTTAGTTGGTTTAAATTTCTGATATGGGTGTATATTTTGGAAATGTGGGTCTTGATAAACACTTGAATGGATAGTACCAGTCAATACTTACGATGAGTCCATGTGGTTGGTTGACAGAAGCCTTTGGTAAATACTTCTTAGTCTACTAAGTCACTCCGCTTTTATTTTATTAACTAATAGCCATAACAAACTGAAAATGCTGCCTGAAGAAATTACAAGCTTAAAAAACCTGAAGGCACTGCACCTCCAGTACAATGAGTTGACTTGCATACCTGAGGGATTTGAGCACCTTTCCAGCTTAGAAGATTTAGTAAGTTATAACGTTGGGTTTTGCTTGATTTGGGGCTGTTGGGAATTTTCACTAGGCTGGAAAACTGAATGTGTGATTTAAACTGTAGGACATAGGCAGCTGATTTTATGAGTAGCTTACCAGAAATTATTTTAATTAGATTGCTAAATTAGTAACTGTAAACATGGCTTTTCTATGTTATCAAATGAACTTTAAGTTATACTTGAGGAATAGAGTTTAGAAAAAGACAGTGGATATGCCTTTGTTATTCAGAGGGTTTTTTTTTTTCTTATTTCCCTTTAAAGAGGGCATCAGATCTTCATAACTTCAGTTCCAGAGTGTCCAATGCTCTCTTCTGGATATCAGGGTGTAACTGGATTTACAGACAGTTATGAGTCATCATGTAACTGGGAATAAAACCTGGGCCTTCTTCAAGAGGAGCTAGTGCTCTGAACTTCTGAACAATCTGTCCAGCCCTTATCCCATAGGCTTTTATACCTTAGTTGAAGAGAGGGAAGCGGTCTTGAAAGTACAGCCATTCTCTTTTCCTATACTCTGTATATTTTATATTCTGTTTTCTGAATTACCCAGTGGTCTTACTGCCCTACATATTCCAATTTCTTAGTAGGTACTTTACCTCAGTTTTCAAATTAACACCTTTTTTGGCAAAACTTTTATGCTCTCTGTTTTATCTTTCTTAACCAGAGTCAGCCATAAATTAGTGCAATATTCTTTTAATAATTTTAATTAGCAAGGTAAGTATAAGTATGTCTGACCCTTCTTATTTAATACAGTAAGAAATGGAAGCTTATCCAACAGGAAATTTGTCCTAAGTTATACAACTGACAAAGAATAAAATTAAGATTTAAAGATGTCAGTTTGCCTCCAAAGTGCAAATTCCTTTTCTCTCCTTTATAACAGGATGAGATTCTACCATAAGATGTTTCAGCTGAAAGGCTTCAGTCCTCTGACTGAGAGGCTCCAGCCCACAGTATCTGCTGTCACTCATACTGTGCCCTGGCCTTGGCCCTGGCATGTTTTAGAAAACTGATTTCTCATTTTAGCTTTAAGTTTTATTTCTTACTAATGGAAAAGCTATTTCTGAGTATTTAAGACTCATATGACTACCATTTGTGCTAGTGTTTAAAATGAAAATTTGTCTTTCAATCTGCTCATATTGGAAATAAGGTTTGAGAAGTAAAAGGCATTTATAGATCAAAGAAAGGAGGGAGAGCCATTAGATTTTAATATACAGAAGTTAATTTTGTAAGTTAATTTTAAAATTGATTTAAAAAACATTATAGTTTTATTTTATGAGTATATGTTTGTGTGATTGTATGGTATGTTCATGCAAGTGCTGAAAAATAATATTGGAACCCTTGAAGCTGACATTACAGGTGGTTGTGAGCTGCCTAGTGTGGGTGGGTGATGGAGCTGAATTTAGAAACTAAATTAGGTCCTCTGAAGAGCAGCTAGCTTTCTTAATTACCAAGCTGTCTCTCCAGTTCCAAAAGTTGTTTTCTGTTTTGTTTTTCTCTAGAAAAGGGCATCATGTAGAGGTAAAAGTTAAAAAGAAACCTTACAATAAGTAGTTTTCTCTTTCTTCTGCCTGGGTTCCCAGGTGTCTTTTTCCTTCCTCCCTTCCTCCCTTCCTCCCTTCCTCCCTTCCTCCCTTTCCTTCTTTCTCCCCACCCCCACCCTTCCCATGGAACCATTTAGTAGTGTCTGCCCTGGAACTCACTCTGTAGACCAAGCTGGATTTAAACTCCTCTGCCTCACAAATGCTGGGACTAAAGATGTTCTTCACCACTGCTCAGCTCAAGAACTTTTCTTAAAGATTCAATATACTTTAATTCAATAGCATTTAATTAATGCTAAATAAAATATCTATGTAGCAAATACATAAAAACAGATGAAAATATAAACATTCTAATCATTTACACTAATATTTCCTGACATTATGTAGAACTTGTTTAGCTCTAGAGTACCAAGTAATGTTTATTGGAAGAATGACATGTCATAAATATGGATCAGTTTATATATCATATTTGCTTTACAATTTTATTTGTTATATGTGTATAGTGTTTTACCTGTGTGTGTGTTTTTGTACCTTGTGTGTGCCTGGTGTCTGCAGAAACCATAAATGGGTCCCGGAACTCGAGTTACAAGCATTTGTGAGTTGCCGTGCAGGTGCTAGGAATAGAACCTGTGTCCTCTGCAAGAGCAGCAAGTGCTCTTAAACTGCTGAGCCATCTCTCCAGCCCTAAGTATTTTATGTAATAATTAAATATTTGACTGTCTTGATACTGTTTAGAAGTTAGGAGGAATTTTATTTAAATAATTAGACTTTTTCACATGGTAATTAGTAATTAGTTCAGCAATTAGTTCATTTTGGAATAATTTTGGGATTATGCAAAAAGCTTTTAAAAATACAGTAAAGAGTTCCCAAATGTCCTTCACCCTGACTTATTTTTTTTTTTTTTTTTTTTTTTTTTTTTCCAAGACAGGGTTTCTCTGTGTAGTCCTGGCTGTCCTGGAACTCACTCTGTAGACCAGGCTGGCCTCGAACTCAGAAATCCGCCTGCCTCTGCCTCCCAAGTGCTGGGATTAAAGGCGTGCGCCACCACCGCCCGGCCACCCTGACTTCTAATTAACTTAATTTTATTTTTTAGAATAACTTACTTATTCTTTGAAATTTTTATATATTGTGTCTTGATCATACCCAGTCCAGTTTTTCCTTTTCAGACTCTCCCATCACAGGCCCCCACATTTTAACTAACTTACTTTCTTTCCTTCCTTCCTTCCTTCCTTCCTCCTCCCTCCCCCTGCCCCTCCCCTGCCCCTCCCCCTCTCCTCCTCCTCCTCTTCCTCCTCCTCCTCTTCTTCCTCCTCCTCCTTCTCTTCCTCCTCCTTCTTCTTCTTTTGGTTTGTTTGTTTTCTTGTAACCCAGTGAGTCCAATTAGTGCTGCTTGTTGGAGTGTTGGTTTGCCTTGTTGGCTTGATCATCTGCTGGTGGCCACAGCTACTGTGAGTTCAGTGGACATCTCATGTCCAGAAAACAGCATCTCACAGCACTCCTGCCCCTCCTTCAGCTCTTAATTTTTTCTACCCCTTCTTTCTCAGTGTTCCCTGAGCTTTGAGTGAAGTGCTATATGTGTGTCATTCAAGATTTAGAACTAATTTTTTAAAATTATTATTATTTTTTATTATTACTGTTTTTGTTGTTGGTGATGTTTTTTCTTTTTTGAGACAGGGTTTCTCTTTGTGTGTCTCTGGCTGTCCTGGAACTTGCTCTGTAGACTAGACTAGGCTGGCTTTAAACTTACAGAGATCTATCTGCCTGCCTCTCCTTCCTGAGTGCTGGAATTAAAAGCATACACTGCCAGCACCAGGCCTAAATACTCAGTTTTCTCAGCACTTTTACCAGTTGTGTTTCTCATAACTGCTGCCTACTTCAAGAGGCTTTTGTAGTCAAAATTGAGAATACTACTATCTCTATAAACATTTAGAAGGCAGTTTATCAGCATGTCCACTTAGCAAAACCACAGTAGTAAATCCCTCTACCTTAGCCCCAGAGCCTATGACCTCCCCAACCTTGGACTTTTGACCAAGTTTAGAATACCAGCATGAATCTCTTCCATGGAACATTCCTCATATCCAAACATAACAGTCAAGCCACTACTGTAAGTACATCTTGCTTAGCAGATAGTATCACAGCGTGCGGCATCCAGGTATTGAGTAAGCTCATTGTGTCTTTTTTCTCCCAGTAGCTGCAACTTCTGGCATTTTGAAAGCTAGCCAGCACAGCGGAAGTTTCCTATTCAATTCCAGATTATCTTTGCCCTGCAACCAAAGTATACGGTGTCTTGAACAATAGGGTCTAACCATCTAGTTATGGTCTATAGCCAAAAGCAATGGAAATAACTTGTTTTGCTTTGGGGACCTTTGGGGGCCTTTGGGAGCTCCCTTACCAATACTTCATAGGGAGGTAAGCTATGCCTGGCACAAAGAGTTTTGTTTAATGACCTGTGTCTTCTGAAAGCAGTGCTGTCTACCAGTGAATGGCACCTGTGCTGAAACTCCTTTTTCTTTAAGCCTTACACACCACTTATGCATGAGTGGCTTTATTTTTAATTATATGTATGTGTGTGTGTGTGTGTTCATGAGTATGTGCATGTAAGTATGGGTGCCCATGGCGGAGGCCAGAAGACGACATTTGGATCCCCTGGATTTATTGTTATAGGTGGTTGTAAGCTGCCTGACATGGGAACCAAACTCAGTTCCTCTGCAAGAGGAGTATGAACTCTTAACTCTTAACTGAGCCATCTCTCCAGCCTCTTTAATTGTATTTTTTACCTAGCTTACTCAGTGCTGGGTTTTTGTAAGGATTTTCATACACCCTAGATTTGTTTACCACGACACCCCCCCCCCCCCCCCCACACACACACACTCTTTGGTGTTCCATCCCTCTGCCCTATTCACACTTAACCCTTTAACTTCCAGAATTCTTTTATCTCCTTTTGAATCACATGTTCTACTGCAGTGGTATTTCTTGAGATTAGTAAACACCATCATGTAAAATACTTTGAGAGTAGGAACTGATTTTAATTATTCCTGCCCATGACTGTGATGGACAGATAGTGGACCTGCAGGTGTTGAAGAGGAGTGAATTCTGGTCTTTGAGACAGTGGCTGAAGTTGAAAATACCTGTTCCTCTGAAGTCATGTCTTATTCCAAAATTCCTTCATAACTCTGAAATTCCTTTCATGGATATCTGTTTACTGTTATTTCCTCACTTATAGATTCATTCTATCCTTTCTTTTTGAAGGATCTTTCAAGCAATCGTCTTGCAACTGTGCCTGCTGATTTTGCTTTGCTGTCCAGTCTGCTTCGACTTAATCTTTCCAGTAACCAGCTGAAGAATTTACCAGCAGAAATAAGCAAAATGAAAAGTAAATCACCATAGTAAATACTGTATGAATTTGAGATTAATACAACTTTCTTTTAGAAAAACAGTTATTAAGATAATTATAGAGAAAGAGAGTACATTTTATTATTATAAGTGCAAACACTACTTAGTAAGATTTTCTTCAGACCATCCTTTCTAGGGTCTGCCTAAAGAATCACTATCAAAAGACATGTAGCTTATGACAAAATGAAATTGTAACTGGTGAGTAGAGGGAAAGAACATACAGGAACTTGATGAAGATTCTGCTTCATGGTATCTTAATGAGTTATTTACCATCCTTTCCTTCTCAGCTAGCTCTACCTGTGATGCATGGGGATACAGCAGTAGCCTCCCTTGGCTTGGAAGTAATGATGTCTAGTGAGAGTCCTGTTTTACCTGAGTGCCCAGATTGTTAACTCTTTTAAAACAATGAAATAGTAAATGGTAGTGGTTCATTGTTTTCAGAGGTAACACTAAGGGACCACAGACACATTCTAGTGCTTTATTTGTACTCCTATCTTAGAACTCTTAATTTAGAATGTAAAACATTTTTGTTGTTATTTAAAGGCAGAAAACATGGTTAATATTTCTGGGTTCATGACTATACTACTATCCACTGTATACTCTTTACCATAACTAGTTTTTTTTTGGCTAGTAACATAAAAGACTTTTTCTTGTAAAAATATAATTTATAAATTACATTAAAATTACATATGAGAAATTAAAAGTTTTGAACTATGCTATCTCCTATCTATCACTCAGGCTGGCCTCAGACTTGCTATGTAGTTGAAGATGGTCTTGGTCTTCCTGCTTACCTGCCTAGTGCTGGGATTACACATTTGAGTTGTCATGCTCAACTCCTGTTCATATTTAGAAGGCATAGATGTGATTTTTCTACAATTGACTGTAGATAACTTTCAATTAAGTTGTAAATTTTTGATTTTTTTTTTTTTTAACTTTAACTTTGCTTTAAATGAAATTATTTTGGACAGGCCTTGACTTTACCATTTTCAACGTCACGTCCCTTAACTAACATAATATACATGTACAGAATATGATGTACAGAATATGGCCCTTCTTCCTTTCCTGCCAAGATCAAACTTAGAACCTTGTGTGTGCTAGACGGGTGGTAGGTACCATTGAATCAGCCAGAAGCATGGTTTTGTGTGGTTGGTTGACTTTTGCTTTTCCTAACTGGAGTATCCTGAAACAACAAGAGGGCATCTGAGCTTACACAGCAGCCTGATGACTCCTTAGCTGTGTGAGACTCTGTTTTTAGCCATGCTGCAGTGTCTTCCCTCTTCTTCACATACAGTATTTGCTAGTTATTTGTTCCTGGTGAGCAGAGCCTAGGATTTATGTTTGTTTGATGCTTCATAACTAGAATGCTCTTTGTCTTGATAGTTTGCCATTGTATTAGTCACAGTGATACATTTCTTTCTCCACTTTAAAGATTGATAATTATGGGATTACAAATTAAATTTAGAGCTGAGTTTTTATCCCCCTCCCCCAGAACATACATTCCACTGCTTTGTTCCTCACCTCGTGCTCCTGATTTGACCCCAGGGTTTATAATAGCCTTTTTCTCAAAATTTTATTTATTTTGTATGTATGCATGTTTTGCCTGTATGTATTTATGTGCATCGTGTTTGCAGAGGTCAGAAAAGAGATCCCCTGGAACCAGAATTATGGGTGGTTGTACATCACTAGTCACTATGTGGGTGCTGGAAACTGAACCTGGATCGTCTGAAAGAGCAGACTGTTAATGCCTTTACCTGTTGTTAGGTATCTGTCCAGCTCCTACAATGAGCATTTGTTTATAGAATTTTACAGATTTGAGTGAATCAGTTCACCACATTCCCCCTTCCCCCCATTATTCTAGTTAAGTAATATCTAAACTTTGGGGGAAGGAGGAACATGTAGTAAATAAGCAAATGTTAAACTTAAAAATTAAACTTTTATTAGAAGTTAAAAGTATTACATTTTTTTTTAAGTGGCTAGCTTTTCTATGTATTAGAAGAAAGAAGCTGAAGGTGGCATATCGGTGCAGTTTTGGATTATGTTACAGTTGATAAGCTTGAAGTTAGGAAAATAAGCTGCAAAATGCACATTCCTTATTCCAGATTATGGGAGGGTAGAGGATGAAATGTTTGAAGTATGTTTTCAGTCTTAAAATGGGAGAGTCTATAACATGGTTAAGGGAGAAAGTTGCTTGTTAACTCCTTAAAGAATACCTTTATTTAGACAGTTTTGTATTTCTAGAAAAGGCATACATCAGACAAAAGTGGTGTGCTTTTGCAATCCCAGCAGTCAGGAGGATGAGGCAGGAGGTTTGGGAATCTAGATCTGAGGCTAGCTTGGGCCTCATAGAGGGAGGACATCCTGTCTCCAAAACCAAACAAGTAAAGAAGAAATATCCAGGAGATGAAGATCCTGTAATGAAAGGCGCTGTTGAAATACAGTGTTTGCTCTTGTTGGGCAGATTAGCTTAGGTGTTAAGGAAAGCATGTTGGAGCTAGGAAGATAGCTCAGTTGGTAAAATTCTGGTAAACAGGTATGAGAATCTGAGTTTGGATCCCTGACACACATGTAAAGTCTCAGTGCTGGGATGGTTGTGACAGGAAGACTCCTGGGACTCATTAGCCTAATCATTGAGGTCCTGGGTCATTAAGGGACCCTGTTTCAAAAAAAAAAGTTGAAAAGATAGAAGATACTGAAGAGTAACATCTTTTCTTCACATGCACAAGCATATGTACCTATATGCAAGCATACACATATACATCACATATAAAATCCACCATAGAAAAGAAGACAGGGAGAAATGGAAGAGGCAAAATGGATGGATGAAAGAATGGGAAGGAGTACACACAACCCAAGGCTCGCATTAAATACGGTACATGTAAGCTGCTGTCATGTTCCCTCATCCAACAGATATACATTTATATTTAGATGCCTTAATTACACTAACTTTTTAAAAGAGGAGTAATTGAGCTCTATACAGTTCATATAGTTTATATACTTCAGTTTATCAGAGTACCTGATAACTTTGTTCTTAACTATATTTCAAAGATGGCCTGTAGTATTCAATATTGATTACCATTTCTCTTTATTTAAATATAAATATCAATTTTTATTTGTTCAGTTCAAGGTTGTTTGCATATTTTTGATTGCCATATCCATGGAACAGATTAAGAAGTCATTGTTGTGACATGTTTATAATGATGTGATATTTTTTGTATTTAATTATTCTGCAATAAATTATTTTGTCTTTCTATACAATAAAAAATTAAAGTATTTTTAAATTGACTCTGCATATGTATTATAGGGTTAAAGCATTTGGATTGTGATGCTAATCTCCTGGAGACTGTGCCTCCAGATGTGGGCAGCATGGAATCACTGGAATTGCTTTATTTGCGGAGGAATAAATTACAAGTTCTACCTGAGTTTCCTTCTTGTAGGCAACTAAAGGTAATTGTTTAGTTAATATTCACATCACTGTATGTTCTAAAAGTTATTTATGAAATTGAAGTTTTTAATAACTAGCCAATCTTTGGGGCACAATCTGTGAATGGTATTTTTCTCTGTTGATATCTTTGAAAACTTCAATCTACTACTCAGAGTACCGATGTTTTCTTGGTGATGAAAAGAAGTAATCATTTCAGCAGTAGGTTTTGTGTACTT
This sequence comes from Arvicanthis niloticus, assembly GCF_011762505.2. Lineage (NCBI taxonomy): Eukaryota > Metazoa > Chordata > Mammalia > Rodentia > Muridae > Arvicanthis > Arvicanthis niloticus. Next base: position 133,427,633 of record NC_047661.1, read on the forward strand.
GTGAGTGGTTTTTCCCTAAAGAAGGGCCTTATAGTGAGGTGAAGTGCTGTGCTGAGCTGTACTGTGGCTGCCCTCTAGCAGCTGGGGGTAGGGGGACTTGTTAGGACTTGTTGTCACCTCTCAGGATTACCTGACTGCAGTCACATTTCCAGAGCTAATCTTTTGGCTCCAGGTGTAACATTAGTGTCGCCTCCTAGATTTGCTATGCTGGGGGTCAGGCAAGTTTCTTTGAAATAGAATTGTAGCAGTGATTTCCATTCACTGTGGTAAGTTTTTATTGGTTATAAAGGAAACAGGTGTATGTAATGGTAGCTAGTGATAATATTCTGTAATATTTGTTATCTAGAAAACAGTTTTGAATGGGTTTGTTTTAAAACTAATTTTTCATCAGTATTGTATTTATATTTATACTTTTACTTCTGTAAATATAATTAATAAATTGTCACCAATTTAGCTTTGTAAAACTGTTTCTGCTAGGTTAAACAATAATTATTTTGAGACTGTCAGAGAAGTAGTTTTCTTATAATCATATTTTACCTTTACAAAAGGTTGTATCTAAATAACATAATTGCAATTTTTTTTGTATGTTGTAGTGATTTAAAGTTGAAAGTATCCAACTTGTTTTCATTGTTTAGTATACAACTGAATGAAACATGTTGTACTTGGTTTCATAGGAATTGCATCTAGCTGAAAACCAGATCGAGACGTTAGGGGCGGAGCATCTTCAGCACTTGCAGGCCATCCTTGTGCTGGACCTAAGGGGCAACAAGCTGAGGTCTGTACCTGAGGAAATGGCCCTGCTACAGTCTTTGGAAAGGCTTGACTTGAGCAACAATGACATTAGTAGGTATGTTTAAAGATTAAATGGTAGAAATTAGAGTTTATTCTGCATTGGATTATAATTAGTTTTGTAAGTCCTTTAAAAAAAAAAAAAACTATTAGTTATATATTGCACTCATGTTGTATATGGAGAAGAATTAGTTTTCCTCCTTGGCAGCCAAGTTAATGCATTAATGAAAGCAGATGTGTAGTCCCATTTCAGAATTCTTTAAGGGTTGTTTGGTTTTTTTTTGTGCATGGCTTCAGTTCCAGATACTTACTATTCATGCCATGACAAAGCAAGTGCTTCATGGGTATTTATTGGGCTTGGATAATGAACATTGAGTTGAAACATGAAGTTCTCCAGTGACTAAAGGATTTATAATTAGAGAACTTAGACAGGACTGAGATTTAGTTAGTTAGTTAGCAGGTTAGTTGCCTGATGTACATACACCTGACAGCACACTAAGTCAGGTCCAAACTCAGAACCCCAGTGTTCCACGAGCTGATATAGTATATAAACCAGGATCTTTGATTCTATGAAAGTTGGTGTATATGATCCATATATCAGGAGGAAACACACACACATAGCTTTGGGAATTCTAAATCGGGTCCAAGTAGGGAAGTCTAAGAATTTAGACCAATAATCAGTTTTTATTAGTTCAGAGCCACCAACATACTATGAAGATACTATCCTGAGTGCAAGCCCATTAAAGAGCCACTCAATGGCAATGAGTATGCTGCTTTGGTGGGAAGGGGTTGTAGGCAGCAGCTTTAAAAGTGACCTGTCAGTTTAGCTCATTAATAATTCTTACTAAGAAACTTTTCTTAGTCCAGTTTGTTGACAGCATGTGATGTGGTTTCAGTGGCAGGAGAAGGGGATGAAGTGAGGAGGTGAACCAGGATAACTTGTCTCTAGTAGCTAGAGTTGGGCAGAGCAGAGTGACAAGCAAAGAATGGGGAAAGCTACAGAACATGGTGTTAAGAAAGGATTTGCCTGCACTTGGGAGGCAGAGGCAGGCAGGCCGATTTCTGAGTTCGAGGCCAGCCTGGTCTACAGAGTGAGTTCCAGGACAGCCAAGGCTACACAGAGAAACCCTGTCTTGAAAAACCTTAAAAAAAAAAAAAAAAAAAAAAAAAAGAAAGAAAGAAAGGAAAAGAAAAAAAGAAAAGAAAGGATTCGCCTACAGATCTTGAGGAGATGAGACTTTTGGGTTTATACCATAAGGGCACACATGAGGTTTTGAGCTGTGTGGAAAAGGAGGATGCAGTTCCCAGCTTTTGCAGCTGTTTGTGTCCTCCAGACTTTCCTATGTGAGACTCTTTCTTGCCGCTGGAGCCACTTGTCAGGAGACAGCCATCCTTTTCATGCCTGAAACTCCATGTTATTTTCCAAAGGGTGGGTAGCTTTTTACTAGGTGGGTTTGGGATCACTTAAGAAGCAGTGAAGGAAAAAAAAAAAACAAAACAAAACAAAAAACAAAAACAAATGGTGAGACACCACTGAATTAGAATCTTACACAGCGAGAGCTTGGAATTTGTTCTAGTTTTTGGAGGTTCCCTTCTGCAATTGGGTGAAGTCTTACTTGTCACTGGGCTGCAGATTGCTCACGGCTGCTGGTTTTCCTGTTTCAGTGTGAGCACTGGGCAGATGCTTTATAGTGCATGTTGTTCAGCAGCTTTAGTGTGAGGCTGGAAATGTATCTGACCATCTTTCTGTGTGTTTAGCATTAGAAGGAAAATGTTTTAGGGGCATTCATGCCTCTTCCTTGAGATCATTACATGATCTGTTGTCTTTTGTTACTTTGTAGTCATGCCTTTGATTGATTAGACTTACATGTAATGTTTCCTTGAAATCAATTTGTTCTGTAGTCTGCCCTGCTCATTGGGAAATCTTCATTTGAAATTCCTGGCACTAGAAGGAAATCCTCTAAGAACCATTCGAAGAGAAATTATAGCTGTACGTACTATTAGGATTTAGCAACTTATTTTTAAATTAAAATTCAGATATGTATGTTGATGCAGAACACTTCCAAGTGTGCCTTGCCAATCATGTGCTCTGTCTCCACTCTTAGAAAGGAACTCAAGAAGTCCTAAAATACCTGCGCAGCAAGATCAAAGGTACTGCTGTTGCCTTCTGTATTTTGAAGGAATATATGGAAAGTGGGTGATGTTAACAAGACATCAATTTAAATGTTCTTTTGGTATGCTTATTAGAGGAAGAGTGCCTGGCATTTATGGTTCTAATTCTATATTTCTGCAGACTATCACTTATAAAAGTGCTGGAGAGATGGTTCAGCAATTAAGAGTACTTGCTGCTCTTGTAGACCAGATTTGTTTCCCAGCACCTACATGGCAGCTCACCAGGGGAACCAGTGCTCTCCAGTCAGGCACATGGTATACATGATTCATGCAGGCAAAACACTCATATACATAAAACAAAAAATGAATCTTTTTTAAAAGTTCTTGAATTCATGATTGTGGATGCTATATTTCAATCCTTCAGATTTGTGTTGAAATCTATCAGTTATGAAGTATATGAAGTATCATCACAAAGTTTAACTTTTTCTGTAATTTTTCAATTTTATGTATATAGGTGTTCTGCCTACGTGTATATATGTGAACATATGCCATATCACAGGGCTTTGTTTTCTATCACTGTGTTTCTTAAATGATGTCTCTGCTATTGGGAATAAAATGTATGACTCGGTATTATCAGTACTGTCTAGAAATCATTAATACTTTTATATATCATTAAAAATTTAAAGATGGTTGTGTAATTTTAATATTTATTTTATATAACTTTTCTTTTCCAGATGATAGAACCAATCAAAACGATTCTGTTCCTGAGACTGCCATGACGCTACCAAGTGAAGCCAAAGTCAATATCCATGCCATAGTCACACTAAAGCTGCTAGATTATAGGTATGCAGTTTCTCTTAGTTGATGTTCTGTTGCTGTGACCAAGCAGCACATTTTAAAAACAGAGCATTTAATTTGGGGCTGACAGTTACATCCATGGTTGTAGAGAGTTAGAGTCTATGACCATCATGGCAGGGAGGATGCCAGTAGGCAGGCAGGCAGGCAGGCAGGCAGGCGGGCAGGCAGGCAGGCAGGCAGGCAGGCAGGCAGAATGCTGCTCAGCTAACTAGAATGGTGTGGACTTTTGAAACCTCAAAGCACACCCCCAGTATCTTATTTTTTCTAACAATGTCAGACCTCCTAATTCTTCCCCAAATAGTTCTACCAACTGTGGACCACATATTCAAATATATGACCTTGTGGAGGCTAGTCTCATTCAAACCATCACACTGTCCATCTGCATAGTTGGCAGGGCTTTCTTGGAGCTTCCAGCAGTATAAATAATGAGCCAAAGACTGCTAATAAAGTTTGAAGCTTGGGCTTTTTGTTTGGGCAGTATTCCAGCTATCTCATCTAACTTAACTCACCAACTAGCCTTCAACCCACCTCATGGTTAGCTCTATACTTCTCTGCTCTGTCTATCCTTTCCATTGTCTGCTCTCTGAATCTCCTGCTTCTGCTTTCTTCCCCCTGTGTCCTCCTTTGCCAGGAAGTTCCACCCTAGTACTTCCTGCCTTAGCCATTGGCTGTTGTATGTTTATTACAACCAATCAGCAGCAAGACAACCTCTGATACATCTCTAGATTGCCTTTAGGCAGATAAAGAAGGATGAATATTTACAAAATAGAAAACCCAGTGATGGCCATAGAAATGCCAGTACCAAATCCACCAGCATTTACCTCTCTGCCTGTACAGAATTAACAATTATAAATACAGAGACACAGTTTACAAAGTAAAAAAGGTTACCCCAACAGCAAGGAATTGAAGATGCAATCAGTGCCCATGCCAGTCTTACTAAAGCTGTTAACTACAGATATGTAGTCCATCTGCACAGTATTGCAAGGCCCATGGTAAACTTTTGAGAAAGAGTTCTTCAGAGAAAGGATAGCTAGTAAGGAAAAGACAGAGTTGTAGGAGCAGATTTCCCCTTTGCAGGTTCCTTAGGTCACAGAATTTAAAAGTGGGCTCAAAAGAACTTGAGTCAAAGAGGTGGAATGCCTGAATATCCGGGGAGAGGTATTGTGGGAAGGAGGTAGAGTATCTGGATGTCTGGGGACGGGAATTGTTGGGAGGAGATAGGAGATGGGAAAGAGGGAGAGAATGGTGTACTAATGCAGTGAAATGAAGGGTTGGAAAGAACTTGTGCTCTGGGTTTTTTGTTTTTGTTTTTTTTTTTTTTTCTGAATCTACTTTATTTTGTTTGCATGGATGTTTTACCTGCATGTATGTGTATGCACCACATATGTGTCTAGTACCTGAGGAGGCCAAAAGAGATGTCAGAGCTTCTGGAACTGGAGGTATAAAAGGTTGTAAGCTGCTATGTGGGTCCTAGGAATCAATCCTGGGTCTCTGGAAGAGCAGTCAATGCCTTTAACTACTTAGCTATCTCTTCAGCCCTATGTTCTCTGTGGTTTTTATTAAAGGAGACATTGTTGCTCTCTTTGGAAATGAGGTGGGCTTTGGTATAAGGCAGTGCTCCCTCTATCTGGATAGTGTCTAGGAGGCAGGTGGCTGCAGAGGTACTTTCATTGTCTTTCTGCTTAACCTCCCCTATCAAGGATATTTGACACGAAGCAGTATCAGTTGTCAAATATGAGAGACAGGTAGGTGGATTAATGGTGACATTTTATGGTAAGATTTTATTATGAGAATTATGAATGAGAGTTTGATATTTAAGCTCTCAAATTCACTAACTAGCATTTAGAGAACATTTCATGTTTGAGGGTGGGTCTGTTAAATAAGAAACTATTGTTTAGTTCATGGAAAACTTGACTAACAGGCAGCTTGAGAAGTGATTACCTCATGTTTGTGAATGGAACTGAAATGTCTCATAGTTGCACTGCATTCTGGGCACACAGTAACACTAAAGCACTGACAATGTCTGTGTACAGAATAAGGGAAAGCACTCAAGACTATTCGTTGTGGAAGTATATCATATTAGGGAAAGAAGCTGGATCACCCTGCAGAGGCAGAGGTCTTTGTCAGGTGCCTCAGCAGTGAAGCAGTAGCAGTGAGGATGAGCAGTGCTGCCAACGCTTGCCCATCCTCCTTCCTGTTAGAAGTGGTGTTAGAGAGAAAGGATATAGACCACAGACAGAACTGTAAAGAATCTATAAACTGTCATGTGGCTTCTCATCCATAATGTGTCAGTAGGAGCCCTCTCAGCAGTGGAGATCTTCATTCCCATTGTTCTCACCTCTTGTCACCCTTTAATGTATGTGGCAGTTACTAAGCCACACTAACAGAGTTTGAATCCCCCTGTATCTGTTCTGTAACCCTCTAATTATATGGCATTATTTACATTTACAAAAGCAATGAAGTAACTATTAAAGACTGCTCTTGAGATTCTAATCCCAAAGTAAGGATGAGTTACAAAGCTCATCAGTGTGGCAGGACCAACAGTTAGTTCAGCCTTTTTCCTACTGTGTCTCTTCCACCTCCACACAATAGAAGAATAAGAAGTAGCATAGGCGACCACACGAACTAACGCAGTACAGTGATGCGCTGGCCGTCCTCCATTCACCAAAGCTCACAGATTGCACACATTTTAAGGAAAGCTTAGTGATAAAATCAGGTTCAGCTCCAAGCACAGGTAGAGAAATGGACCATGCATTCTGTAAGTACCTGGATTTCCAAAGTGCTTCTGTTTCTGTTTCTGCTTCTGAGCATGAGCAGAGCATCCTGATCTCACAGAACTTCATCAGCCACCTTGAACATTTTGGTAAAGTCTGTAAAAGCCTTTAGATATGGGGACTGGTCATTACATCTTTTTGGAATGTTGAGAATGCTTTTATTTTTTGAACCATTCTTAGTGATAAACAAGCAACCTTGATTCCTGATGACATATTTGATGCCACAAAAAACACCGTCATCACTTCCATCAACTTCAGCAAGAATCAGCTGTGTGAGATTCCACAAAGGTAGGATCAGCAAATGATCTATTGTTGTGGTGGGCCTTCTTTTTGTCGGTTTTGTCTTTGTAAAGGAATGTTAGTTTCCTGAACTGTTAACATGAGAGTGTGCTGCACACTGCAGTCCCACTGTTCTGAGAGATGTATGGGATCTTAAAACTTCTAACATGATGTTGTGAATTTGGGAAATAGGTGTTATAATTATTAACTCTAAAATTATTCATCTTGTATAATGCAATATGGCAGGGAGAGTCTTGAGAGGCCACCCAGTACCAGGCCCACAGTGGGTAAGAGTGGTTTCACTTGCAGGCTCAGGCTAGGGAAACTTGAGTGATTGATTTTTCTCATTTAGAACTAAAGCCAGATACATGAACTGCCAGTGTCATCTTCTAAGGCAGAGGGCCTTCCACTCTAGCTACTGGTTGCTATTTATGTTGTATTTTCTTCTGTTGTATGTCATTGTTGGCATTAATTAGCAAAATCTTTAAGTTAAAGGAGAAAATTAATATATTGTTGAACTTGAACAGAGTTTATTAATTGTGTGCACCCAAATGATGATGACAAATGAGTGACCTCTTACTATACACCGACTGTGGAGGAATCGCAACAGTATAGCTGAGTGTGCTGTTTCTTTGTCTGTGACTAGCTGCTCTTAGCTTCCTTGCCTATGACATCATACTTAATGTCTTAGTAGACACATGGACACCTAACGAAAGACAGAAAAAGACAAAACACAAGGGAACAGATGAAGAGGTAAAGGCTACTGTATCAAAAAAAAAAAAAAGTATAAGAATTGCTTCATAGAACTTCCCAGATTTTCAAGTGTTTAAAAGGGCAAACTATAAAATGTATCACATTTACAGAGAACACTTGAGATATAGGTCTTGAAGCAAGACAGCCCATTATAAAAGCAGACCTGTCCATCTTTTGGTTCCTGTTGTTGAGGGACTAGAAAGATTTCTCATTTGATCCTAGATGCATATGGTATATTTGGGCAGACCTGGGTCACGCCGACTACTGGAAATCAGGTGGGGAGCTGCAGGGGAAGCTTCTGCATTCGTAGGCTTTACTTACTGTTTTACTCCAGTCTCATTCTTACCCAGCATGAAGTTTTCTGTCCAGGGATGCTCAGTGTTTTTCAAAAGCAACTTATAAATTAGTCAAAGAAGACAGCACAGATTGCCTTGCTTTAGAGTATTTCTAAGCATGTTCTTTTTCTTACATCTAAAATTTAAAATTCAAAATGAGTATTTATAAAATACTGGATGAAATGGAAGGACATCGCATACAGTCTTATCACTGATATATATGTTAACTTAATGAGATTTTATTTTAAGCTATTTGGAATTTGTTTCTTGGATGCTTTATTGATGATATGTATTTACCTATTTGATTTTTTTGTATTTCCCTATTTCATAAGTAATATTTTCAAAATCTGTCTTACCTATGTAAGTAGGCTACTTATAGCAATTAAAAAAAAAAAATACTGTTTCTTTAGGCCAAATTTCCAGAAAAATTGCTGTGTTGAGGGATAGGACCTTTGATACATGTATATCTAATGATGTTGTTAAAGACTGTCAGTTACACATTGAAGTCCACCTCCTCCCTGCATCTGCATCACCAGGTCTTCTCTTCCTTTCTCTTTGATAATGTCTGTTATAGTTGAATCTTGTTTGGCATGTTATATCAGTCACATAGTTAAAATGACTACACTCAATTAAGCTTATTAGAGATGCTCAACCCTTACTCTTCGACCTAAGCTGATTTGGAGTAGCACATGTACATCTGTGAATCACTTAAATGTCTGATGCTTGTGGAGGACAGAAGAGTGTGTGGGATCCTCTGAAACTGGAGTTACAGATGGCTGTGAGCTACCAGGTACTGGGAATCAAAACTAGGTCCTCTAGACGAGTAGCAGTGCTCTTAACATCTTAGCTATCTCTCCATTATGCTGTCTAAAACGCTGTGCTATTAGTGTCTAACAATGCACTTTATTAACTAGTTCACTGCCAAACTAAAATACTATAGTAGCCACCTAGGTCTGATTTTTCTCTTTTGTGTCATGATTTTGCTAAATGTATCTTCGCTATCCATTTTTTATTAGATTGAAGCCTTGGTCGGATCATAGTAAGGTTTTTTTGTTTTTGTTTTTGTTTTTTTTTTAATGTTTAGTTTGGTTGCACAGCCAGTCTCTGAAGATTTTGTGAGGAAGTGAGGTCCTGGGAACCATGGCGAGCAGAAGGGCTCTGTTCTTCCTCTTATCATGGTTTCAGTTTTGAGTCAGTGCTGACATTTAGTTTTTGTTTCAGGATTGTTGAGCTGAAGGAAACGGTGTTGGATGTCAACTTCAGTTTCAACAAGCTTTCGTTTATATCCCACGAGTTATGCTTGCTTCAGAGATTGACATTTTTAGATTTAAGGTACTTGCTAATACTGTTATTTGACATCTTAAATGTTATGATTCATCTTTTGAGTTTTTATGTTGTATTGTGTTGGTAAGTATGGAACCTAGTCTTTAGTGTATTAAGTATATTAGGAGAAATGTAAAATTAATTTATTTAGGCATTTTAACCAGTCTGTCTTACTAAGTAGTTTTAAGTGCTGGGATAAAATTATCGAAAATATTTTTAAATCAACATATTCTTTAGTTCCTAAGTAAATTGATAATTAATACATGGAAACTGTCTCCTTCATCTTGTTTGTTCCTGAAGTAGATAATAAGGAACCAGCACAGCTATCTTCTTTGAGCAGCTCCACAGTTGCACTAGGCCTTTGAGGAGCTGGCTTGCCTCCTAACAAGGACAATAGACAGATTAAGCAGAAGAGCCCTGACTGGAGCAGAGAGATAGAACCTGCCTTATTCTGTTGGGGAATCATAGCAAGCTTGATTTAAACAAATTCAATGAGAAGCTAGCAGCTCATAGTGTGACACCGTACATCTCAGGGTCACAACATTAACATACTTGTAAACTGTGTTTCTAGTGCCTACATTTTTCCTAGTTCTTCCTGTTGTTAGCTGGAGTACTTTTAGTTGGCATATAGTTGAGGCAGGAGATCTGCCTACACTAATTATGGAGCTTTTTCTTCTCTGCAGTAGCAGAAGGGAGGTAGGTCCCCATGGCTGCTGTTGGTATCTTTTTTGTTCCAGGCTTTGTGTACATGTCTCTCTGTGAAACTATCCCTGAAATCTCTAACAGAAGGACTAAATCTGCTTTCATGTCTCACATCAGAAAGACTGAAGAAAAAGAGTAGGAGAGCTGTGAGCTCTGCAGCAGAGCATGCACAGCCAGTCATTGTGCAACATAGCATGTACCACCAGTCATTGTGCAACATAGTGTGTACAGTTAGTCTTGTGCAACAGCGTGTACAGCCAATCATTGTGCATAGAAGAAAAAGGCTGCCAGAGACTTGTGTCACTAACTACTACCAAACCCACTTCCTAGGGTCATCCTAAGAAGTCAGATTAATAAGAATTGACAAACACATTTGTGTATTTTTTTCCCCTGGGATTTAAACCAGTAAAAGTTTCAAACTTTAAAAATTGTGTTTTGATTTTCAACTTAGGAATAACTTTTTAAGTTCTTTGCCTGAAGAGATGGCATCATTGACAAAACTACAAACGATCAATCTTTCCTTTAACAGGTAAGGAAACATCTGGGAGCCAGATAGATAAGAAGCCTTTATTTTCGCCATATTTTATTAGCAGGTTTTATTTTCATCTAGATTCTACTTGAATGTAGTGCTGCTTAGAATTCTCATAACTGATGCTTAGACAATTTGTTTGTTTGTTTTGCCACTCCAAGAAACTCAAAGAAGGATAATCATCCTATCAATTATGAGTGTTGTAGTGGAAAGAGAAACCTTGAGGTAAACAGATGTTAGCTAGACACACTTGTCTTTGGCATTTGGTTTGGACAATGAAGCCTGTGTCTGTGATAGTCGGGCATCTTTGAAAGAACGCAAAATGCCCTTGTTCTAGAAGCCTCAGCCAAAGTAAAAATGGAAATCTCACACTTTACTTAATTGAAAGCTATTACTAATAAACAAAATTAGATCAAGAAAGTAACTTCCTGAGGGTGGCTTGTACAGACCCCAAGATATGTTGCCCATCAATGAGGAGCTTTGCCTCAGCTTTTGCTCATTTTGAGTTTTAAAATTATTAGTATCTTCTATGTCTGCTGAATATTTTACTTAAGTAAAACCATCCATTTTTAAGAGTGATGCAATTCTAGCCTATTACATGGAGTTGTCTTCTTCACTATCTTAATAGGTTCAAAGTGTTTCCTGTAGTTCTGTATCTCATCTCTACACTGGAAGCAGTTCTGATCAGCAACAATCAGGTTGGCTCTGTAGATCCTCAGAAGATGAAGCTGATGGAAAATCTAAATACTCTAGACCTTCAAAACAACGACCTTTTGCAGATTCCCCCAGAGCTTGGGAACTGTGTGCAGCTACGGTAACTTCCTTACTGGGGGGCTTCCAATTGATTTGTTGATTGCTTTTTTCTTATAGGAAATTGAAATAACAGACTTAATATCTTGTAACAATAATAGTTAACCAAACACTTAATTTTTCTTTTTAAATTTCACCAGATGTTTTCTGGCCTTATATAGCATTATGTATACATAAACATCATTTCTCCTGGTATATGCCTATCCAAAATTGCACTGGGGAGAGGAGCAGGAAGGTCTGACCTTAGCTTTCCCCAGGATTTCTGAGGTCAGACTACAGGGCACCAGCTTTGGAAACCCAGCCCTTATGGTGTTTCCTCACTTCTCCCTCTGCCCTTACCCTGTTCTCAATAGTGACCAGCTTTGTATCCCCTTCAAAGCCTTCCTCTTCTTCACACAGAATTAATCCTACTGTTCTTTCAGGCCCATCTGTTCTACTTCTTTTTTTTTTTTTTTTATTAATCCAGAAATGAGTTATACTGAAGCCTCAGTTATACTAAGCACCTAATTAAGTGCTGGTTAAATCAATAGACAGAGGGGTGAGTGATTGAGATTTCAGCTGAAAGATGGCTTTATTCTTGAAGGCAGCATGTTGTTTTTTGGCTGTTTGTCTCAGTGGGGTTGCCTTGGCACCTCATTTCTAGTGAATTGTAGCAAATAAATACAATTGCTTGTATGTGTAAAATAAATCTCAGTGTTTGTTGGAGTTAGGAAATGAGTTAATGAGTGCTGAACTGTTGCACTAGGTACAGGTTTTGGGTTTATCACCCCATCAGTATGTAATACCTTAACTCTTGAGCATGCCCCAATAATTTATGCATGAAAGAAACTTAGCATGTTTCTCTATAGAACATTTGTACCCATGAAAACTAAATAGTGTCTTAGAACTGCATGTGAAGACTATTTTATTATCTTGTTTGTTTACTTGAAAGAGAAGAGTCTCGCTATATATATATAACTAAGGCTAGATTCTACTCCATACCTGCCTGCCTTAGTCTCTTAAATGCTGGGGTTATAGTTGTAAACTTTCATCCCTGGCTATTTGGATCAATTTTGAACAGTGAAATTCTTAACAAAAAGTACAAATACTTGTAAACCATACACCAAGTGGGCCTCAGGAAGGACCCTGGTTGCAGTTTGATTGCAGATGCTCTGTCAGACTTCACAGGAGTGAAGTCTTGCGTGACATCAGTCTGTTATGCCAACTATTCTTGGCATTACTGCAAATCTAGTGATTTGGGATTACAGACAGATTTGGAGTGGGTGGATTTATAGATAACAGAACTTGGCACAGTGAGAGTCAACTGCAATTCTTTTTTTTTTTTTTTTTTTCCTAGAAGCTAAGAAAGTTAGTGTGTAAAAGAATTCCCAAGTAACATGGAAATAGCTGAAGAATTAATTTGAGGTGAACCTTATAATGTTGTGTGAGCCTTTTGATTTTTTTACATAAAAATTTAGATTATTAAAGCCTTTTGATTGAAGATATTTAAATAATTGCATAAAGAAACAAAAGAACCAGCCCTTAACTTACAAATTGAGTCTTATTTCCAAATATGGAAATGGACTTAGTATGTGTCCCTCTGGTCCACAGCGGGTTGGCAGACATGTGTGAAAGGCCCTTCTGGTACAGATGCTCATAGCCAACCATTAGACTGAGCCCAGGGACTCCAATGGAAGAGTTTGGAGAAGGACTGAAGGAGCTGAAGGGGATTGCTCATCCATAGGAAGAATAACAGTATCAACTAACCAGACCCCTCAGAGCTCTCAGGAACTAAGCCACTAATCAAAGATCATATATAGGCTGGTCTGTGCTCCCCACTACATATGTAGCAGAGGATTGCCTTATCTGGTGTCAGTGCGGGTGTGTGTGTGTGTGTGTGTGTGTGTGTGTGTGTGTGTGTGTGTGTGTGTGTAAGGTGGGTGGTGGGGTGGTGGTGCGCTATGAAGGCTTGATGCCCCAGAGAAGGGGGATGCTAGAGGGGTGAGGTGGGAGTGGGTGAGTGGGTCGTGGGTGCGTAGGGACCTTAGTGGTGAAGGGGAAGGAGATGGGGGCCCAGGAAGGGGGACAACATTTGAAATGTAAATAAATAATTAATAAAAAAAAAATAAAATAAAAACAGAAAAAAGATAAAAAGAAAGGACCTTCTGGGCTGTGGAGTGAGCTGTGACTTCAGTGTTCTTGGCATGGATCCACATCAGTTTGTTCACTGTCTAGCTTAAATCTATTATATTACCTAGTGTGTGTTTGTATTAATTGAAAGTCTCAAATCACAGCTCCACCATTTAGCAGCTGTTTATTCTGAATAGACCATTGTCTCTCCAGATTTGTATTTCTCTCTTTAAAATAGAAGTATTAATAATACCTACACCATAAGTCTTTTAAAACAAAACCAACAGAGTCTGAATATAAACACCATAATGTGCCTCTCATGTGATATTCAGCCTGTGCTGTTGGGCATTGTCATAATTCCAGTTGTTTGCATGCTTAGTTGGACTTGTAAAAGACGCATAAGAAAATACACATTTTGTTGCAAACAATAGTTTTATTTCATGAAAAGAGAAACACTAATGGGAAATGTTTGATTTTCCTGTTTCCTTTATTTAGGACACTACTGCTAGATGGAAATCCATTCCGAGTTCCTCGAGCGGCCATATTAATGAAAGGCACAGCTGCTGTGCTGGAGTATTTGAGAGATCGAATCCCTGCTTGAGTACAGCTGGCTTCTACTCTGGGCATGGTCACTTGGGACAAGACAGAGCCAGCACAGTGACTGCTGTGATCCAGGTGTCACTAGGCAGTCACTGTTTGGGCTATGATCATTCCCACTAAATGTCTACAGTTTGTGAAGTGCTGTGAACATTTATCATGTCAACTGCAACAGATTTTAAAGGTTTTGTAAATTCATTTCCTTATGACTTTATAAGAACTTTCTATGATTTAATATTTTATAATGATAAAGCAATCATCTTTGTAGGTGTGGGTTCCCCCTGGTATTTTTTTATTTTGCATATTATGTGAACTGAGCCGAGTTAGCAAACTTTTACGAAATATTATTCTTTGGCATTTAAAAGAAAATCAGACTTTTCATTGTCTGGGATAGGACTTGCTTTGTGCTCAGTGTTGGTGCATGTTTATGTTTAGGATTTTGACTTTTAAATTTTTATTTTAATGTTTTGGGTATCCTTTATTCCAACATGGTACATTTTATTATTTCCAAAACTTTGATTCTGAAATCTGTTTACAGTCTGATTAAAACTAGACTAACAGTTTTACAGTAATTTTCTAAAAAGGAGCTAGATATTAGGCAAGCTTGATTTAATAATAATCCAAATGTAAACATTGTTGTTTACACTGAATTATCAAATGCAGCTTTTTCAGCCACCCTGTTTCATCATGTGATTGTGTCAAAAGTAGCCAGTTCAGTAGAAGCATGAGCCATCGTGAGGAGGGTGGAGGTAGAGAACTTGTAGGTGGTTAAGGTTGTTCATCTTAGGGAAATGTCAGTGCTAATAAAGACACATGCTTCATGTTCATAATAAAAGTTACATTTTTAAGGTATTGGTACAGTGCTTTTGTTTTTAAAAGAAACACATCCTATGCTCAGAATCTGCTTTCATAGTAAACCAGACATCAAGTAATAAGGTGACATTTTATTATTTATACAATAGACTTTTATGTTATTCAAAACACTTTTTTAAATTCTGAAAAAGTTGAGTACAACAGAACCTAAAAATGGCTCTGCTGTACACCACACAGCGCTGTTATCTGTACAGAGCGCATCTGCAGATGCTTCCAGACTACACCCTACCCTTAACCCATAGTGTCAGAACGTAAGACACAGCTGGAGAGTACAGATCACACTTGCAAAGTCACTTGCTTGGCAGAGTTGAAATACAGGTTAGTAGGACTTTGCACATAAAATTAAACAGCTTTCAAGGTTGTTATGGTCTCATATGGCAAAAAACCATGAAGTACATTCACAATCTAAGTAAAGTAGTAAGTGTTTCTTCATTCAGTTTTATTTACACCAATATGTGGTTTAACTAAAAAGTACTGTTAATCATGGTACATTTTTTTAACACATACAAAAATGACAATTTTTATATATAATTTTAAGCTGAAAATCACAATTATCTCAAAATATTAATTACAATACAGCCAGTTCAATTAAACATGTCATGGTTTGATCTTTTAATATAAAATGGTAAACTTTATTATTAAAGTAAGCAATTTGTTTTGAATTGGCTAGAGTACACCCAAGTAGAAAATCTAAATGTGATGTGTGAGGTGTTTGCTGCCCCTCCCACCCAGTTTGTATACAGCCACCTAGGCTAGCAAAGAGACAGAAAAGGCCCCGGTTTATAAATATTGAGCCTCGTTTGCTAAACTGCCTTGGCTTCTTGGTTCTTCCATAAAAGCTCTACAAAGGGCATGTCCATAGACTGCAGTGAAATGCATGCAATATATACAGCGTGTAGAATTCAGCTCACTGACACACATCAGAATGTCCACATAGACGGCAAAGGATGGACAGAAGGAACACTCACCTGCCACCTGTCATCAGCTAGATCGGAGATTAAGGAATGAGGTCCCAGTTGGGGTTCTGAGGGAGGATTACTACAGTTACTGAAGATATGTTACCTGTGTCCTGCACTTAGGGCAGTGAAGCCAGTTCCCATCAGAGAGTATGGTCAAGAGACCCAAAGCTGTATCACCACTTAGGAATTTCTCTTACGACATTTATGAGAATGAACTATTTCATTAACTGGCTAATATGACCTCCAATTTTTATGTATTTGACACATAAAACACAGAATAATGAAATAGATTCATCTCTCATAAATTATTGAGGGCAAAAAATCATCAATCTGATAGTCTTGAAAGTGAAAAATAAATTTCATGAATATTTTAAAAAACAGTCTGAAGTGTGTTTGTATAATTTGTTTGTAACCTCTTGCAACCCACCACTGTCTTCCATCAGAATTATTTCTCTGATACTTAATATTTCTTTCCTGAAAAGAATGAGAGAGCAGTTGAGTTTCTCACATACAGCCAAGAGTGAGGTGCCCTTGGGTGGCTGTAAGCAGGAAAGAAAATTCTGGGTTTTGCTATAATCTGTAGTGACTTTGCAATGACCTTACCCTTTTGAATTTCAGTAGATCTACCATTGGCTTCCTGCCAGCTTTGGACAGTGTCCCTCTCTTCATGTGTAAACAGTTTCACATTCCCTTCTGCCTTCAGCTCCTTCTGTTCACTGAATGCAAAAAGAATGTAACTGGCTCTTCTTAAAAAAGTGCAGTTTGCCTGTCAATTACCTTTGTCTTTACTCCAAACACCACTGTAAGACTTGCTCTTCAGAGAAGGGAAGCAAAGGAAATGTCTAATTATCGAAGCAGGAATATGAAACATTCCTTGCAGTCTGTTGACACTGACATCAAAACAAAGTTTCCTAAGCGTTATACAGCACTCAGCAGTCCTGATCTAAGCCAGATGTCCTCTCCCTGGTCTGAGACCAGTGTGTGCCCTCTGAGTGGAAGAACAAGTATTGAAAACAATATTTATTTCAGTAGTACATTTAGGCAAATATAGGAAATTCTTTATCTGCCTGAGAGATTCGTCTTGGTTTTTCCAGAGACTTTTCAAAAACAAAACAAGATCAGCTGAGATTTCCCTGGCTAACTATTTAACAGAGGCATGGAGAGCTATGAGAATGTGGTTGTCCACGTGTCAAGTTCCTTCCTTAGGTTAGCTGTCAGGCAGTTCAGCTGACCTGCCATGCCCAGGCATTATTCAACCTCAAAACTCCAGCTGTGCAAAACAAACTAGCAAAGAAAAATGTGTGTCTAAGAGACACAAAACCTGAGTTGCAATAAAAGGTTGTAATAAACTTCTTAATATAGGAAAATAACCTTTGAACAGCCAAAAATACATTTATACAATACAAGCAGCTTAGTGCTTAAGTGTCTCAGAAGACTAAGCAAGAAGATCATTTACATTTGATCATTTTTCCTAACTATAGTTGAGATAACCACATTTTACTTAATATCTATTTCATTCCCCTGAATTCATCAGTTTTTCTTAAAAAAAAAAAAAAAATCTACACATATTTGGGTAAGTCTTGTTCAGTTTCTGACAGTAGACCTGTTGCTTCTAGACACTGAAGCAGCAGGGCTGCCACTGTCAAGCCATGATGGAACCTAAAGTTTAAAGCAAACATTTAATCTTGGGGTTGGGCTTTCTGCATACTCTTCCCTTTATCCCTACATTACATTTCTTTAGCTTTAGTAGGCCTTGGAACCTGGCACCTTGCATCCTAGTCCTTGCAAGATCTTCCTTTGTAGCCCAGACTGGCCTCAAACTTGTAATCCTGCCTTTGACCTTCCATTGCTGGGATCATAGGCATACATCATCAAGCCTGATGGAGTTGCTTCCTTTTTCATACTTGATTACAAATGGGTTGAAGTGAAGCGCCTCCCTCCCCCATACAGGTAGCTATGTCATCTGCTTTCCACCTGAGTCTACTTCTTTTCAAGAGCTTAGAGCTTGCTTGGCCTCTTTGCAATTTACTTACTGGAAGGAAATCTGCTTAATTGCCTCTCATCCTGCCATGAGACCATGACTTGAGGCTCATTTCAGGACATGTGTATTTCCTCAGATACACTGGGTATTTTTGATAGAAATTGAAAGTTGTCTTCTATAGATCCCTGATAGATGCATTCATGTTTCTGACATTTGGAACGGGGAAGCCATGGGAACCCAAAGGTTAAATCCTTGAAGCTGTGGCTGCCTGGAAGGCCTCTGCATGTTTTTCTGTGAGAGCTTTGCTTGGGGGATAGAATGGGAAATCAATTATAAGAGGTAAAATGTCATTAGCAAGAGAATTTCAGTTTCTGCTTGTTGATGTGGCACGTGCCTTAAAAGGATTTTACATTGTGATCAATGGTAAAAAAGTTACACTTTCTCTGCCAACAGACGTGTTGCCATGGGAACTAATGCAAGAAAATGAAAATATCACAGAGAATGAAGAATCAAAATTGAAAAAAAAATGATAAGGAGTTGATTTCTACGTTGCTGTTTAAGCCTTTGGGATTTAAAGTGTTACTCATTGATCTCACTAGAGATCAATGACCAGAATGACTTGCCAGATGCAGGAAAAGAGGAAAAAGTAGTAAGCCTAGTTGGTTAAAGGGACTCTGTAAAACCTAGTTCCATCCCTGGTAAGTTAAGCTTTTCAGCCCCTATGTGAATTGTATGGGTAAGCAGGAAACCTGCAGAAGACTTAAGAGCTCCGCACACCACCTGACAGGCTTACCACATACCTCATATTATTGCTTGGAGCAGGCTCCCAAGAAAAAGTCAGAGAACATCAACAAAAGCCATGATTTTAAAACCCTCCCTTTCCCCTGTCAGGCAACCACCTGAGAATTTAGTATTTCAGGGAAATGAGGATATATTTCTCACTTGCTCAAAGGGTCCCTGAGCTGTTGTCATCTTCAAGCCATCCAGTTGGGAAGTTGGCAGTGAGGATCTAGCAGTTACAACCCTGATACAGGTTGTGGGTCTGCATTTGTGCTCCTGCGAGCCACCCCTCTTGTCCTCCCAGGTTCCCAAAAAGCTATTTTCACAAGCTTTGGCCATGACAGATCCTAAAATGCACTGTGATGTGCATAAGGTCCAAGGGAGGTCACTCAGCTGCTTCTGAGAGCTGATTTCTAAATCACAGTGACGGTTTTCATTTGCCCTCACTTGGTGACCTTTCAAACACACATGACACAATCGAACATTACATCCACCAGGCGTGGAGTCTGGATAGTCAGAGCTAAGCCATGGTCAGGCAGTGGTCCTCAGTGTCTAACAGCAAATAATCTGACTGAAGCAGCATCCTGCAAACCATTTCTCTAGAAGCCTTGATTTAGCAGTGATTTCCTGACCTGTTAGAGCTCCTCACTGAAGCTGTTGGCAATGTTCAGAGTCCTTCAGAGACTTCTGGAATCTTTGAGGGACCTGGACACTCAGGATGGCAAGCAGGTTGAAGCACAAAACCTGGTGTTTGCTGACTGAATTTCTTTATATTAACACCACAGTGAAGGTCAGGATTGAATAAGTACAGCCCCGTGAAGCTCTGCTGTTACTGAAGGCAGTAGGTAGTAGGCATATCTCTCTCTGAAAGAGGCAAGCACAACATGAGGTCTTCAGAAGTAGCTCTGAAGTTGGCACAATAGATTGCTGCATATTGTCTAAAATTAGACAGTTCATGTCTAAAGGAAGACTAGCTGGCAAGGATTAAACTGAATAGCTACTAGCTTCAAAGACTAACTGGCCATCTCCTGGTAAGTTCATTCTTTGGGTAAATTTGAGCCCTTCTGAGAGGCCACCCATCTGCTGTATATAGGAATTTTACCACATCCATCCCACGGACAAAGAGTTCTACACTATGAGAACTCCTGTAAGGTGCTAGGAACTAAGATTCTAGTCCACTTTATTTTCCATGTGTGCCTTTGGGTGTGTATGAACTTGTGTGCATTACCTGTAGAAACCTAAGTTATTGTCAAGTATTTTCCTAAATCTCTCTCCACCTTATATATGGGAGCAGGGTCTTTCATTTGAAGCTAGAGCTAATCCAGCTAGCCAGCTTGCCCTGTTGCAGGGGTTGGGGTGTGTGTGTGTGTGGGGGGGTCACTTGTCTTTGCCTTCTGAGACAAGGGATAACAGGAGGATGTCATGCCTGCCCAGATTTATATGTCTTCTGAGGGTCCTGACTCAGACCCCCATAGTTGTGCAGGCAACTCTGCATACTGAGTCATCTCCCAAAGCCCTTCTCTATTTTTTTTTCAAACATTTGATTTATTTTCTCCATTTCTTTGGTGACTATTTAAGAGATTCTCTGTGATATCTGATATCTTAGTGTGGCAGACACAACTTGCAGGGTTGTGAATTTTTTATTTTATTATTTGTCCGTTAAAAACACAATCTGTTTAACAAAGTATATTTATTGTTTTTCATTGCTCCAAACATTTGGGGATTCTAAAGATTGGCTTAAGAAATGACAATATCCATGGAGCAGGCACTATCAACTTTCTACAACAAGTGGACTTTCTATTACTGTCCAATACAGCTGTGGGATGTGTTTCAGTGCCTCCCAACCTAGCTGGAGGTCAGGAAATACTTCACACATTGTCAAAATGCAGTCACTTTTTTTTTTTTTTAATTTTCTTGGAGTTCTTGAGACAGAGTTTCTCTGTGTAGCCCTGGCTGTTCTGGGACTCACTCTGTAGACCAGGCCTTGAACTCCAATATCCACCTGCCTATGCCTCCCAAGTGCACAATATCATTTTCAATTGCAGCTATGCTACATGTTTCTGCTTAAATACTTTCTAATTTAATGCACAGATTCACTAAGTCACCCTGGCTCTTTACCTTCAAGGGTAGCTGTGTGATCACACTGGAATGTGTCCTAATTTATTACTGCTGCCCCAACTCTAGAGTAAGGGGGGGGGGGAGGCTCTAGTTTTAACCTCAAGGAAGTAAAAAACAAACAAAAACCCCTGTTCTTGCCACGTAATGCAATGGCAGGAGAGACTTTCTATGGGAACTTGGGAGTTATGGCTTCTCAGCAGCTAATGTGGAGAAGGCAGCTGAAATAGTCACTGTTGGACCACCCTTAGAGAAAAGTCCACTAGGACCAAACACTAATAATCTCAGCTGCTTACAAGGTATCCACGAGGCATTTACAGGAAATTTAGTTCCAGGAAATCTGTTTTTTACTTTTCAGCCAATTTTATTATCTTAGGTGCAGTTTAAATTGCATTTCTTGTTGGCTTCTCGGGATCTTATTTTCAGTACAAACACAATACCTCAAGGACCTAGGTTGGATCAATAGGCCTTGACTTTCCAGCCTTGAGAAGCCCTATTACATTCTCTCTGGCTTTGCTCCTTGAGGGCAGCCTCCTTGAAGGGCTAAATCCAAACAAATGGCAAGCGGGCCTAACATGACTCATCCTGGACTATACTGCCTCCTCTGTCTCCAAAGACTTGTCCTTTTCCAACAGTAAACACAAATGAAAAGCAAGAGCTGGCCTTCCAGAATGTTCTATATATCCACAGTGTGAATAAGTAAAGCTGAAAGGAATCCTTTGCTGCTGTGAGAGCGAGAGAGTCTGTGAGGATGTGGTCTCTGCTCTCACATTTTTCAAAGACAGTGGTTTGTTAGACTTAGGCATCTGTTTCCCCGCTTGACTATCTCTTGATGGGAAAGGTTGGGACTTACTTGTATGTTTAACTGTTCCCACAGTAAAACTTTGAGCATATGCCTCTTTTTATTTGATTTAATTGCAAGGACAACCAGAAAAAGAAAGGCTTTAAAAATCATTGATGGTTTAAAAATTAAAAAACAAAAGTATTAATACCGCAGGCCACAACTCTGGGACAGTCCCTTCAGCACTTCTGAATGGGTTGGGGTGGGGCCTACATGCTCCACAGGCACAAACTCCTAGGTAGAACGCTTAGAAACAACAGTCCCTGAACTGCACCTACACAAACTGCAGGTCTGGAAGCACTGTAATAATAAAATAAAATAAAATAAAATAAAATAAAATAAAATAAAATAAAATAGTCTATACATTGGTATAGGTGAATGTGTTGGGGTATTTATTAAAATAATTATAAAAAGGAAAGCTAAAGTCATGCTTTTTTATTATTGAGCTATTTATGATGACCCAGAGCTCTAGTTCCAGATTTTGTAGAGATGTATGGAAATTTAAAAAAAAAAAAAAAAAAAAAAGGAGTACTAATACTAAAAGGGACAGAGGTGTGTGTGTGTCTCTGTCTGAGCGTGCAGTTTATGTGTAGTTGGTGGGGAGTTGGTTCCCAAAGGCACAGAGATGTGCAGTTTGGGCAACAGCATCTGCAGCTGCATAACACACTCCTCACGTGGTGCTTGCTGGAGTCTCTCTTGGTCAGAAGGAAATCTTTGAGATCCTATCAGTGCAAAATACTTATTGCCAAGTTGAATGTTTCCACAGTAAGGTTGTGCAATTGTATTTACCAGCTGTTTTAAAACATGAGGAACACTGGTTGAGATGGGTGACTGGAAACAGGTTACATACAGTTTGGGAGAAGTTGGAACCTGCCAGCTGCCTGATGATTTTCCCATGAATCAAATTCTGCTTTAACAAACAACAACAACAACAACAAAAATAAGCTTTGCTGGTCACCATCACTCATCTATAGCATAATGTGACAAACCGGCACAGGGTTAGAGAAGGTGTCAGAGGCCCCTTAAGTTAGTGTCAGTTTTTCTTGCAGTTTTCTCTTTTTATAGTGAAGGCAAACTCCACTAACCAACATGGGTAATTCTAACATTCTGAGTAGCTAAAACCATAGCCCTGAGCCCTTCAAACTGCAGAGCAGAAAAGGGTGTTTGCTTTGCATCAGAGCTGGCAAGCTAGAAAGCAAAAGTAATGAGCCTTAATCTTGAAGAGCATGGTGATAGCAGGACGGGGGTGGGGTGTGCTAATTGAGAGACTATTCCAGGAATAGAACACCAAGCTTACTATGTAGGCCAATTAAAAACAAGCAAAAAAAAAAAAAAAAATCACCAAAATTTGAGCTGTAGGACAGTGTCAGAGGCACAAGGAGGATTTGGCAGTGCTCTGGAGCGCAGAAGAGCATCTGGGCAGCCTCTCAGCATTGTTAGAAGGTTCTTCCAAGTTCTCATTCTCTTGTTTAGTTCTACAACCAAAATTTTTAGGAGTTCATGAAAGTCTGAAAGGAGGATAATGATGAAATAGAGAAGAAAGCAAGTTAAAAAGTCACATGTTTTCCAAAAGGAGAGACCAGTGGTTGGCACTGTTGTGCTTGCTGGCAGGGACACTGCTCAAGTCCAAGCTGATGCTCAGCCTCCTAAAAGGAGCAGAAGCTCACCTGTTGAGCCTTCCTGGTACTATAAAACCAGCAGGCTTGATTGAGGTCACAGCGATTCATCCCAGCACCCTAAAGAGGCTGACTAGAATCTGCTCAGAGCTCACTATAGGAGCTGGTGACCTGGTGGCCAGAAGAAATCAGCTTCCTTTGGAGAAAACACCCGGATTTAAAGTTGTAGTAAGCTTCAGGAGGAACATCCTCTCCTCTGTTTGCTTTTGCTGAAAGGGGACAAGATTACACGTTGGCAGAGGGGAGTCTGAAGCTCCACTGGGGAGGGGTCTGATGGGATCAGCAAGGGAGAAGCTGAGGCAGAGTTTACAGTGAAGACATCCTTAGCTTAGATGCGGCTTCCTTCACTAGGACCCAGCCATCAGAGGCCCTGAAATTGTAAATATCTCAGAACCACAATGTACCACGAAGGCAGCCAAGAGTCTGTGCTTACAATATACGGATCTTCTGATTGAAAGAGGCTGAGGATGGGTTTATCGTAGGCCTTTCTTGGAACCCAATTCTCACTTTATGAGATGCTTTTTAAAAAAGCATTCTCTATGCAATAAACTCCATTTATAATAGGCTAATTAGTTGTGCACACGAATAAAGTGAAAAGTGAGTTTGCAGAGGAGTTACCACCAGATATCAGCTAGAAATGTACATTCAGGCAAGACCTCGATTAGTGTTTCCTAAGAGAGACCATTCAGGCCAACTTGATTCCTGACGCTTAACTTTGGGAGAGATAATTTACAAAGTAAATAATGATTTAAAGCAAACATATTGTGCCATGTCAGCTGAAGGGAATTGTAGATAAAATAAGGGTGATAAGCACAAAATATTTGGAAGACTCAAGAAAGCTGGAGAGAGAGTATGAAACTGGAGGATGTGCTTGCTGAACAGTTTAGAAAGATCAGAATCACGGCACACACTGGACCAAGGCAGAGAGAGAGAGAGAGAGAGAGAGAGAGAGAGAGAGAGAGAGAGAGAGAGAGAGAGAGCCCCCTCTAGAAAGTTGATTCAACCGGAGCATTTTAGTACAGAAAGATACAGAATCCACTGGCATCATTCGTTCTTAGAGCACAATTATAATCTTTAAGAAAGAGGGTGGAAAGAGCTATTACTAACAACTCCATCAGCTTACAAGAACTGGCTGGGAAGATTTGTCTACTCTTTCATCAAATCTAGGATGACGCTCTCCACCTAGTGGTGACTCTTTGTAATTACATGCTCCTTAAAAAAAAAAAAAAGTTTTGTGGGCATGTTCAAATGATTGCAACGACAGCATGTCTCTCAGGCTTGAACCCAGAAACTGAAAAGAAGGAAATTTTGGTGGAAAAGCAACAATAACTTGGGGCTTCCTCAGTTTTATTGGTGGGTGGTGGTGACACAAAGGTAAGACAGGCCCCTTCTCTGGGGAATTCAGGTGATACATTGTATCACAGTAAAGTGCTCTGTTGACTATGGGACTCTCATTTCTCCTTTGAATTTCTCATGTTCTTGTCTTTTACGACATCCTTGTCTCCTCTCTCCACCTTCATATTGGTAAAAAAAAAATTAAGCCAACAGCCTCCCTAGTCATATTACACAGGCAAATGGATCTTTACATTAAATGGATCTAAAGTCAGCCTTGACCACACACAGTCTTCAATAGTCACCTCACTGGAGCTTGAGGACTACAACCAGGATGGGGTCCAGGGCTTGGTTGTCTCTAAAACACTTAAAACCACAGCTTTGTAGGTTCCACATCATCTTTTATGTCTCTAGGATATTTCTGATAGCTAAACTCATGGCTTTTCCCCCAGAAAAAAATTCTGAACTAATTAAAAGGATATAACTAAAATGTTTTCAAACCAAACAACTATTTTGTTGTTAAAGGTTTTGGGTGGTTCTGGCATCATTAGAATACGTAAAAAAGAAATGAAACTTAGCTTCTGAACAGCACAAAGGTTCTGAAGACCTTGGAGAAGAAATGGCAAGGAGAGAGGGAAAGTCAACTTAGAGGATACCCCCACCCCCAGCAAAAATGAGAATACTTAATCTAAGGGTCACCTCTTAAGGATATACAGTTGAGCATCAGTTACCAATTTAAGTCAATATTTGTTAAATACGTCACTTACTCTGCTTGAGGCACTAAGACAGGCTGAGGGATCGGTGTGTTCTTCTGGTGTTGCTGTCCAGAAGGCTTATAAGTACTTCCTGGTTCTCTCTGTCTCTCTATCTCTCTCTTTGTCTCTCTGTGTGTCTCTCTGTCTCTGCCTCTCTCTGTCTCTGTTTCTGTCTTTGTCTTTCTCTCTTTCTCTCTGTCTCTCTGTTTCTGCCTCTGTCTCTCTGTTTCTGTCTCTGTTTCTCTCTGTCTCTCTTCCTCTTTCTCAAAAGACCTTGTACTTGATTGGAGAGAAGTAACACAGACCAAGCAGCCAAGGACTCAGGCAAAGTGAAGACTACACCGTGTCAGTGGTCACTGTTCTGAGGAGGCAGGACCCCAAAGGCCAAGCATGATTGGTAACTTGGAAAGGAGGCTGGGAGAAGAAGAGAACCAGTGTGTACCGAGGTGGTGAAGCACAGGGACACACAGAAGTGAAAAAACACCTGGTCTGGGTAGGGCAAAGAAAAGATACAAGTGGATCCTATAATCAGAGGCCTCAGCTCTCCTGGAGATAAAAACAGATAGCTTGATTTGTGGATATGTGCACTCCAATGGCATACAGCAGGCAGTGACAATGTTCTTACATCCATAGGGGAATACATAGACAAAAATATTGTTCCATGTTTACTGCCTTTGTTATTTAATTAATTAACTAGTTAATGAATAAGAGACAGGGTCTCACTATATAGCTCTGGCTGTCCTGGAACTTACTATGTATACCAGGTTGGCCTTGAGCTCATAGAGAGTCACCTGCTTCTGCCTCCTGAGTGCTGGGATTAAAGAAAGATGTGCACCCCTAAACTGGGATGTTCACTGCCCCTTGAGTGGCTAATTCTAACACTGGACACTGAAAGTGTGTTCTAGAGGCAGTAGATACAGGAGGGGCCTTCTCCTGTGTCTGTTAAGATGTTATATCATCTACTAATGCCAGACATGGAGCTGAACACTAGGCCAGATTAAGGGACTGCTATCTTCATGACAACCCTTCCTCCAAAATCCAAGAGATTCTGGGTTCTATTTCCCATGTCCAAAACTATCTTCAGTCCAGCCATGACCAGTTTGTCAAAAGTCTCTTTAAGTCCCAATAAACACTTAAAATGGCCTCCTAGTGGTCTTAGGACCTGGTAGGAATATATGTAGGAATATTTGTTCCAATCCAGACAAAGTTGAAACAGAGGACTCACCATACTGCCTCATTCTGTCTGTAGCTTGTCTTTCCACTCAGCTATGATGTTTTGTGCAGAGGAGAGACTGTGCTGTGTCCCTGACTGGCCTGATGCATAGGGGTATCCAGCAGATAATTGTCATAAAATTTATAATCACTGCACTTTGTTTTTGTGTCGGTCTACAGAGTCACGTCTCTCGATCCTTGATTGTATAACATGCCTTATGTTTCTAAGATCAGCTGTTGCAAACAATACTATGTGAAATAGTTTTCTCAAGGTGAGAGATGCCTGCCTATCTGTTCAACTGTATGTTCATTGTTTTATTTGAAAATGGGGGAAGGGAATTAACACTACAAACAATATACTTGTTCAAAATGAGAGAACAAACTTTCAAAGGGAGGGAAATTTGAATGATTCTTTTAACCCTCTTTTTCATGTTCATTCATTTACACAAATGCTTGAATGATGAAATGAGGGCCTTATTTTAAACGAAGGAGGGGATTGTGCCAGATTTGGATATGCATGTGCTGGGGACTGGCCCGCTGCATCTGCTCTGGCCAGGTCACAGGATTATAGCATTTTATACATAAATGCTGCCTGAGATTTCCCAATATTTAATTTGTTATGGTGTTACCACAAACAAAGTTGAGCCAAAACAAGACTGTGTTTTGAAATTTTGGAAGAG
This sequence comes from Arvicanthis niloticus, assembly GCF_011762505.2. Classification (NCBI taxonomy): domain Eukaryota; kingdom Metazoa; phylum Chordata; class Mammalia; order Rodentia; family Muridae; genus Arvicanthis; species Arvicanthis niloticus. The sequence goes on from NC_047661.1 coordinate 133,454,807, forward strand.
AGGGCTGTACTCCAGAGCTCCTGGCTGCTTGCACATCTTGAGTCCAGGCCTGTCATTTAAAACATTTTTCTCTCTACCTAGGGCGATATCACAGAATCCACATGCAGAAGAGTCAAGATGTCACTAAAGCTGAAACTATATCTCCTTATTTCCCAAAAAAAGGGCTCCTGGGAAAATCAAGACAATCTCATAGTGAGAAAGCAAGGGGACCCACATTCCTTTATTTTCACTGTTGGTTTTAAAGTAAAATCTTGAAGTGGTCTTTCCCCTTCATTGTTTTAAAACTCTTGAATGCTTTAGGGTGAAAAGCAGGCGCTTCTGTCCTCACAGGAGAGTGTTTCTGGATAATTTTCTCACAGTGTTAAAGGTTGGGAAGACTACTAGGTACCCCAATATGCATAAAAGCAGCTCAGAGAAAGTCTCCCAGTATGGCAAAAACCTAACACTGAGACTGGAGAGGCAACAGTGAAAATAAGCACAGAAGTGGAAAGGTGGCTTCATTAAGGCACCGACACCCTCATACATCTTTGTGCACGAGCTGTTTGCTGCTGTCACCAATGTGGTAGGCATTGACTCTTCCCTAAGAGAGTTGCTCTCAAACTGGAGCAGAAGCCCTCAGCTGATATTCTGGGTCTTCTGGCAGCTGGAGCTCTGGAGGTTACATGTGCTCGTCTCAGTAGTATGGAAACAACACCCACCTCCATTGGACAGCATAGGTGGGTAGGGCATGAGTCTACAGAAAGACAACAGCTCCGAGAGTAGACCAGCTTTTCATGTTAGATGTAGAAATGTCTCCAGATGCGTCAGAACAGAACTGGAAACAGTTGTGTCTGCCTTAGTAAGGTCTTGTACATGGGTGTCGTGGAAAACCCACTGGGTCCTGTTGACTAAAATGAAGCCATACAGATATGCAGGAGAGTCAACATTCATGTCTCTTGTAACGTTGTCTATGTGTGTCCCACAGAGCACACCTGATTTCCTTCAGCCCACCTTTTATTTGATTGACACAGCATGTTTTCAGGGGGTGCCAGGCTAATGCTCCAAGCCAGGGCAGAGTACCTCTCCTACAGTTGCTAAGAAAAAAAAAAAGCTTGTGGAAGTAGTTTTAAATCTAGAAAGTACACCAAAGTCCTAACTGGGTCAAGAAGTTGCACCCATGAGATGGACATGGTTACATCACTGACTGGCATTTGAACATCTGGTTAAGCTGTGGAAAGATGAGCCTTTCTGCTTTCCCTGGACCTTCAACCCAACCAGGGTGTCTGTACTAAACAGCCATCTTAGCTGACTGGACTTTATTATTCTCCTAACACGTTGCCTTTTGCTGACCTAGTGTTCCAGGGAATCTGCAGGTGGGTTGCCATTTCATGGATCAGTCAGGTATGTTATGAATGACTCAAGTGGCAGTCTGATACCAACATGAGTTTTGATCTGATTAGGTCACATCCTTCCTCTCTGTAAGAATGTGATCACTGGAATAGATATACCCCATCTTCCTGCCAGTGAGAAGCAGAAAATGATGATGACAACTCAGACCCAGTGGGAATAAGAATGGAAAAGAACACTGTTTTCCAAACATTTACACTGTGGTGTGCACTCTAGTCAGGTTTGCCGACTAAAAACTAAGCGTTTCTGGGTTTTTCCATCTAGTATTTTGGAAAAATTTGGAAGTTTTCTCTTGATATTTGAGTATGTAAATCAAACTCCTTTATCATTTTCTAGCCTCTATGCTCCCTCTTTACCTTGCACACACTAAAAAGTAGCTCAATCCCACCTTTAAAGAGAGAGCGGCAGCAATATTTTGCATGCACTCATCTCTAAAACAAGGCAGTGCTAGTTCACACCCCTGATGCAGAGGTGGTTTCTGTGGAGGCAGCGAACCAATGCAAAACCCAGACAATTCTAAGGGACAGGCACAGTTTCACAGGCTTCAAGTCAGCATGACATGTGTTTTGAAGGTTTGTGTTGCCTGGCAGTCAAGGGTCACCTAAATAAAGTGCTAATGACAACCTTCTGTCTGCCTTGTGACACATTTTAAAAATTGTCCCTTTATGACTGTTTATCTTGCAAACCCCACAGATGTTGGCTACTAATTGTCAGTATTTGTTCTTTCTACCTCTAATGTCTCCAACCTATTTCACATTACCCTATCAATCCATGTCTATAAGCAACTTCTCCAGCAGGAAGACCAAGGACCTATGAAGAGGAAGAAATTTCATGGTGCCACTGGGGAGTTCGACTTCTTTGTGTTGTTGGAGATCTTTCTTTCTTTCTTTCTTTCTTTCTTTCTTTCTTTCTTTCTTTCTTTCTTTCTTTCTTCTTTCTCTCTTTCTCTCTTTCTCTCTTTCTCTCTTTCTTTTCTTTTCTTTTTTTTTGTCTTTCCCTTCTACGGCACATTCTTGACTTCTATGTTTGATGTTAACATGAATCAGACTTTAGTTTCAGGCAGCAAATTAGTTACTCAAAAACAAAAAGTCAATGCCTCTAGATCAACAAATTACTGGCAAAATCAACGAGAAGCCCCCCCCCCCCCCCCCCCCCCCCCCCCCCCCCCCCCGCTGATCAATGATTCCATTGAGTTAACCTAAAACAGGAAATACCCTACTGTGTGACCATCTACCTATTAGTGTGTAGTCTTCACTATATCCATACTTTCCCAAGAGGCCAGCAAGCCCTCTTTTTCCTTTCTCCATGGCTGGACCCCACAAAAGGATGCAAGGCCTCTGGCAATGTTGTCCATCAAAGAGGGAGCTCCACCCTGTCAGCAGAAGCCTTCAGGAACATTTGCTGCTCTGACACAAGAAATCTCCTGGGGAACTCTTCATCTGGCTACCTCCTGCCTGTCCTGTAGAAGGCTGTGTAGCCCTGATGGCTGCTTTCTGAGTGTTTCAAGCTATTACACTATGCTCTGAGCTTGGCTGGCTTCTCTTGACTAAGGCTGAGCCTCGAACAACTGCTATAGTGGTGTGCTGTGTGTTTTTGACACAGAGAATTAGGCTTTGAAAGACAGAGCATCATCAGATGCTCTAAATATATTAAAATGCACATAATAACCGCTTCTGTGTAAAAAGGCCAATCTAGAATCAGCAGCGAATCATCCAAGTCTGTAAGTCTTGGTATTGCATCCCCCTGGTATAACCAACACCAGAGCTAGGGCACAGTTTGGAAGATGAAGTAACATTTGTCTCCAAGTGGCAAATTCTATGCCAAAAAACCACTGTACTTCTAATAAGTGACACTCATTTTAATAGATCCTACAAAAATACAATATTTTCAATGTCCCCATAAAACAAACTTACAAATATTATCCTCAGAGCTCTGGTGACACCACCTGTGATTTTTATTGTAAAATTCTATAGAATATTTAAACACTACCATACGAGATAAATTTATTGTATAAAATAGTGATGTAGATCTATAAGCGGGAGTTGTTTATACAACCAATTACTGAAAGTTGATCTGAAATTTCAAATTAATATTTTAATTAAGTTGATGGCTAATATAAAAAGAAATATTTTAAAGGATTATAAAACCAATTTTGAATTTTCACAAAGGGAAACAGAATGTAAAAGTATATTAACTAGGCTGTTTTCACTTTCTAGTATGGCTGAGTTCATGTTTATGTTCCTTAAAACGTTTTGTTTGGAGGAAAATCCATTTTGTCTATTTCTGTTCACAAAAACAAAGCAAAATGAAACAAACAAACAAACAAAAACCCCCAGGAATTAAGATTAATGGTATCAGTAGACCACAGCTCTGAGAAATTATATCTGAAGTTTCATATTTCAATACCAAAGTTTTGAAACCACCATAGCTTTCTAACAAGTCTTTCTCTATAATAAATGTTATCAATTCCCAAAATTCATTTAAATGATTTAAAAGTAACAAATTAAATAAATCAGCACACAGATAAGTTCCACATTTACAGTAAAGGAATCGCGGGGGCTACAGTTTATAGTCAACCCCGAGGAAATAGAACATTAAAGCATTAAGCCTTCCCCACGGCCCATCACTCACTGCTTGTGGTTTTGGTGAAGAGAATGATCTCAGTGACCTGTGGTCTGTCTCTGAAGTCTGCTTGTGTCCTCTTAATTAGCTAAAGGCATTGAACAGATTTACCTTCTCCAGTTTTTACTCAGGTCCCAGAGATTAATGGATAATTCATGAATCATTTCATTCTACTATGGGAATTTAGCAAATGGCTGTGGAACCAAATATAAATACTTTATACTTTATGTACAGTTGCTTCCATAAGGCGTAATCATGTAATTTTTATTGAAAAAGATTCAATATAGTAAAGTCTTATTTTAAGATATATTTTTTTCTCAATCCAAGATGTTTACGAAAATATCGTTTTTCTATATTCTTTTTTTTTGTATATATGCCAACATATACCTTGTGCTAGAAATACTTTATGGGGATTACAACTCTTTTATATACAATTTTTGAGGCAGTATTTCTGATGGAGAGCAGAATTTGTAAAGAGCTTGTGTGTGCTTCCGTGCTCCGAAATGATAGGAAATCCACTTTGAGAAGACAACTTATTTGATTAAAAAACAAAAACAGAAACAAAACCGCACCAATGCACAGCCAGAGGCTGCCGCTGGAACTGATACAGAACCACGCGCAAACGCCGTGTTTATAAGTAACATTTTTCAGGGTGGTCAAGGCTAACGTACAATATTATACACCTGGCACTGATGTTTGCCATTGGTCCAGCAACTGGCAAAATTTGTTTCTATGTATAAATTTATTTTTAAACATTAGCTCTGGCCTGACATATCTTCACTATTTATAAAAACATTTAGACAGTGAGCTCACGTTGGATAACTAGGTCTACTGTGTTCTGGAAGCTCTTCAGTAGTAAAACAGCCTTTTCATGTTCCATATGCACAAAACTGTGTCCATTTGCCTGAAAACACAGGAATGAAACAGGTCAGTCAATGCAAATAGTTCACCATCTCTGCACCATGGTGATGACGCGGCTCCACGGAGCACAGCAACACGATCTTAAGATTCAGAGTGAAACGGCGTTGACAAGTATTTATCACACGCTCAGTATTTCCTTGCTTGTGGGTGATTATTATGTCCTACTGAGTAGCATCAGTCGGATGTACTTACGACACAGCAGTTCAGTTTTACCGCGTTGTTCTGGGTTTTGTCATTGGGATTTTGCTGTGCTAGAGACAGAACTCAAGTCCTGGTACACGCTGGGCAAGCGCTCTGTAACAAAGCCACGCCCTAGCCTCGTGGCTCGCATTTGTTTGTACAGGTTCCTAATTGAGGTGGCACTTACATTATTACTGGCACAAACTCACCAGTATATATTTTTAAATTATTTTTATTTTCATCTATGTATATGTGTCTTTGTGAATACGTGTCGTATGTATGTGGGAGCCTCTGGAGGCCAGAAGAGGGCGCTAAATCCCTGGAAATGGTGTTACAGGTGCTTATGTGCTGCTTGGCATGGGTGCTAGGAACCAAACTCAGGTCCTCAGGAGCAAGGCTCTTAACCACTCTTAACCACTGTCTCTCCAGCTCCATGTTAGATATTTTAATCTTGCCAAATGTAAGTGAGCACTTATGGTACTATTTAATCTTATTTTGACCTGCTGAAAAATGGTTGATTTACATATTCTTTAAATTAAAACAATCTATTAGTAAATGCAAATGTTTCCATTATCCACACCTTGGTGTTTAACACAGTTCTATGAATCCATGTCTTAGGAATAAAGCCCAGTGACATTAGTCACAGAGAAAACCTGCAGTATTCTAGCTAAGGGTCATCAGGCAAGACATCAAAATTCATTTAAAATATAATTAGCCTGTTGGAATTTCAGAGCCCAGCTGGCTACTGCTGTCACAAAATGTATATTTTTCTCTCTAATGAGTGTTTATAGTCCTTGGTTCTCTTTATATTGAACAGCAAATTGTACTACTTGAATTGTTTTCATTCTTAATTTTGGGAGAGGTAAGTCCATATGCCTCCAAAGGATTAAAGACTAAATTAAAACACAAAATTATTGAAATTTGGAATAAGTCTCTGTCACTCAATAACTGACAGTTACACAACTATTTCCTTGAAGTATGAGACACATTGGATTTTGAGTCAGTTAATTGGGCTGGTTCACAATGTATTGATACTAGAATCGGGAACTTCTCTCTCTCTCTCTCTCTCTCTCTCTCTCTCTCTCTCTCTCTCTCTTTCTCTCTGTATGTGTGTGTGTGTATGCATGAGTACATGCATGAGTGTATGTGTGCATGTATGTACACATGTGTGCACGTGTGTATACCTTAGTGTGTATGTGTGTGATTCTGGAGGCCCAGATGATATCAGGTGTCTTCTTCAATAGTTCTCCACCTTACTATCTGAGACAGGGTCTCTCATTGAACCTAATGCACACCAATTCAGCTAGACTGTTGGTTAGCAAACCTTACAGATCCTCTTGTTTCTGTTTCCCACTGTAGGATTATAGGTGTGTAATGCTATGCCCAACTCTTATATGGGTGTTGAAGATCCCAGTTCAGGTCTGTGTGCTTGCACAACTAACTGTGACTGTTGAGTCAGCTCTCTAGCTTGACTTCTCCAATTTTCAGTGCACTCAAACTTAATCTGGGGACACTTACTCTTTTTTTTTTTTATGTTTTTCATATTTTAATTAACCATTCAATTAAGAGTTAAAATGTTTTTCACTGTCTTTATCTCTTCCAAATTTCAAACAGCATTGTACCTCAACAGTACTACACACTTTTATAACTTAGATAAAAACTATTGCACATATAATTTTATCCCTAGTTAGTTAAAACTAGATAGTAATGTGGTAAAAAAAAAAAAAAAAAAAAAAAACAAACGGTTTAGTAATGCTGCATTTAAAACCATGGCATATCTATCAATAGGAAACACCCTGGGGAATGGGACTGGAATCTGTGTTCCTAGAGCTACAAATTTGCTTTGAATTATCCACTTGTGTATTTTCTTATAGCATTCAATTAATGAAAACACTGACTGGCTGGCATGAGTTATTTCAGTGGCAGGAGACAGTAGCTGAGTAGAATTGGGGGTATGCCAAGTTAAACTTTTTTATTTAAAACAACAACAACAACAACACTTTCTTGATTTAAGTTATAATAAAAGCAAAACAATAACAACGCCTTCTTGCTTTAAGCTGTAATAAAAAACAAAATAAAACAAAACAACAGCAACTGAACAAACAAACAAACAAGCAAACAAACAAACGAGGTTCCAGGGAATGGAATGAGGAAGCATGAGGAAGTTTTTCCTATTCTCATTTTAGTTTGGTCATTGGGAAAATAGCAAACCCTTAAGAAAATGAGTATTCCACTGTAGTAGGAGAGACTCACTTACTGCATTCAACTTGCCTCGGAGGTAAGTGTTAGTTGTTAAGTGACAGTTTAATAATGGAACATCTCAATGTCAAAGTTTAATAATCCCTTTGCCAGTGCCTGTATTCTATCGCAGCCTTAACCTAGAATTGCAAAGAACCCATAACCCTCTGAGAATTGTCCAACGTTTTCATATTTCAAAGTGTTAGGTTGACAGACTTTTGGATTTGGAGACCGTAAATCATATACCTAAGATAATGGATATGGGAGGTTCATAGAAGTAGACAGAAGCTAGAAGGGAGGGCATCAATTACGGAAGCACTAGGTTGTCCTGAAGAGGTAGATAGAGATGAGATGGACCAATGGACAATAGGCAGAGATTGATAGCTGGGCAGATGGACAGAGACATAAATACATCACTGGAGATTACCCCTGGCAAATAGAAATTTATCCACAGTAGTTCTCATTGTACTTTGGTACAGTTTGACTTTGGCACAATTTTTCTAGATGTTGTAAGGTATAACTCTTATTTTAGGTTTATCAAAGTCATTTTACTTATTTAATTTGGTTTTTTTTTTTTTTTTTTTTTTTTGAGACACTGTCTAGCTATGTAGCCAAGGGTAGTTTTGAACTCATGTTTCACCTGCCACAACTATATGGGTATATGCTATTATTTCCAGCCTTAAAAGTTATTTTTTTATTCAATAGTTTATTTATTTACATTTCAGATGCCATCCCCCTTCCCCATTCCTCCATTAATCTCCTATTAAAATAGTAATTTAGCTATTCGTTTAAAATTTTCATTTTCAATTTTATTACATTGTTATTTATGTTATTATTTTTTGTGTATGTGTATCCGTGTGGATTCATATGTACCATGGCAAATGTGTGAAAGTGAGGAAAACTTGCCGCGGTCAGTTTTCTCTTTCTACCATGTGAGCCCTGGGATCAAACTCGGGTCATCAGTCATGTCAGCAAACACCTTTACCTATTAAACCATTTTACTGGCCCTGAGCATTTTCTTGGTGTAGAACATACTGAAATGTCTGTTTCTATGTGGGGCCGTGGCCAAGGAGAATGGAGAAACTGGTTGAGTGCAGTCATAAGTAAAAAAACTCTGTCCCAGAGAACTGTATCTTCATCCTTAGGACAGAAGAGGTTAAAACTTAAAACTATTTCTGTGACCACAAGGATTGGATACCTGCTTTTATCTTGGATAGTTCAGACAGTGACTCAAAGAGTCATTGAATTTGTAATTTTTATGATCAAATAAAGATAAGAAAAACCCTAGAGTACAATTAGCAAGGTTGTGGTTGCTTTGTATGTGTGTGTCAGAGAAGGTGAGGAGAGGAAAGCTGCTTTAATGGTGGTGTCAACTGCAGAACACAGATTCCATGATGCTTTGAAAGATAAACACATAGGAAGCATTATGCATATGACATTTAAATATGTACACAATGTAAGTGCAAACAATAAAATATGGACCAATGTTAAATTAAGGAACATTTGAAATGTCACATTTGGTCATGTGTGTGTGTGTGTTATTTAAACATTATCAGGTTCACATAAAATGTGTGCAATTTTGAGGAAATTGAAAGTTAATGAAAAATGAGAAACAAATGAGATGCTTATTAAGTTCTAGTGAAGTTAATAGGGAATAATCATGGAAGCAATACTGAGAAAACGTTGTGCTTTGAGAATATACAATTGATGGGCCTCTAACAGGAGCTGATCTAGAAGTATGGAAGACCATTCCAGTGTAATTTTTACCCTGCTTCCAAAAGACATTCCACCTAATTTAAACCTGATGTGAATATTTCCAGAGCTGCAAAATGCTTTTAGTTTCCTCTTGCCATGATTTAGGCATGAAAATACCAGGAGTTAATAAAAGTAGTATTTGCAGTTCAATCACAAGTTGAAAGTATAGCTCACGCACTGTAAAACACACAACTTTTCATTCCCCCTTTCTTTTTCTTCCAGTCCTGGTTCTGACTTTCTTCTAGTAAAAACCTTTGTTAAATGTGTGAGTTACAGATGCTTGTCTATAGAAACTTCCCAGAGTAAAGGAATTCTGTTGTATTCTTACTCAAAACTCCAAACCTTACTATTGATACTGAAGAAGGAAAGCCCCACAGGGTAAGGACAGCGGATCCCTTCACACATGAAAAGGGAAAGCAGGTTAGAAATTTGACATGTGCTCTTGGTTAATTTAAACACATCATGAAGAAAAAACACTTAAAGGGCCAGGGCACATATATTTGTATACCAGTATCTTGCAAATTTGAATGCTCACAACTCTCGAGACAAAGATTAATAAGCACAGCCAGCAAGCTCCAACTGTGAAGGCAATCCTTTATGGGATCCAACTCTGATAGCCAAGCATGCTGGAAAACAGGCCATCACAGACAATTATTGTGCTTCAGTAATTAACTTCCTAGAATTCATTACAATTCCAGAATTGCCTTGCTTTTTTGTTTGTTTTTTTTTTTCTATTACTTTATTCATATTTTTTCTTCCTTCTTTCCATCTTTCCTTTCTGTTTTGAAACAGAGTGTGGCTAGGCCAGGCTGGCTTTGAACTCAATTAAATACCTTGTATCCACCCACTTAGTGTTGGGATTACAGGAATGGTCTATGTCTGGCCCAGTTTTAGAATCTTCTTTTGATAGAGTATTCTCATTAAATGTAGTGCTACATTTAGCACTGAATGCACTATATAATTGATACCACATCGACTCTGACTGAATATACCATATAATCAATACCATGCTGACTCCAACTGAATACACTATATAGTCAATGCCATGCTGACTCTGACTATATAATCAATACTGTGTTGTCTCTGTCAAACCACTAAGTAATTTTCTACCACAAATCTCAACTATAGACCTTTATTTCTGAAACTGCCCTTTGTTAGAGAGCCTGACATTGTAGTGGCTTTTACTGGGATTAAAAATTCACAGAATAAAACAGAAAAAAATTCCTCTTTTGATTTAAGCATACACACAGGTCCTAAGTCTGTTACTAGCTCTGTCTTTAGAGAGGATTCCATCCTGTTATGCATGCTAAATCTTTAATGAACGTTTGGATTGCTAAGGCAGCTTCTCAAGATGATGTGTTCTACCTTATATTTGCCATGTCATTTGAAAATTGATTATTTTAAGGGGATTCTTTGTGACAGGGCTGGTTTTCATTTCATTAATAAAGCCAGAGTTAGATCTGGGAGTGGAGTTAAGTGTTGGAGTGCTGGTCTAGCCTATGAGGTCATAGGTTCCATTCCCAACAACAAATAATAACAGAGAGGTGTCCATTGCATTATTGTTAATTTTTATGGTGATGAGATCTGTCACAAAACCTTAAGCAGGCTGGGCAAAAAGAGTACCTCTGAGTTCTACCCTTAGACCCAGTATCTAATGCTTGATATTAACTTTCTTGTCTTTTACCACTTTCTTCTGTGTATTCAGGGCATCATTAGTTTGTAAAAAAGCAGGAACTTAGGTATATTTCCTAGTGTGTCATTTTTTTAATGTTGTTTGGCTTACTTTTTCTTTTCTTTTTTTTTTACATAATGGGTCTATATTCCAAATAAGGAAATAATCAATCAGTCCTGCTCAACTGAAAGTGCTCAAGCCGGTTATGTAAGGTTTGCCAACAGCAGGTACTTCCAGCACAATGTGACTTAAATGGCACCATGTAGATGCTTAATTAACATTATTTTCACATCAGCTAAACTAGAGAGCAGAGGCAGAACCCACTAAGCATGACTGGTTTTGTAAACACATAGTTGTATTCAGTTAAACTCTGTCACAGAACCATATGTGTTTGAAAACAGCTTAGGTACTTTCTAATTAAACTGTCTTTAAAGAATATTTTATTTGCCAAAGCATTCTGTGAGTATATACAATAATGAAAGATATGGCTTCTTTCAAGAAAGATGGGGGTCCCCTTTAGGGTCTCTGATGTTTGTGGTTTTTCAGTCACCAACTAGGATTAAACTATACATAACTTATTCACAGTGCCTTGACCTTAATTCTTAAAGGGCTCAGAACTTCATATGAACTTTAAAATTATTTCTCACTTTCTGATTTTTGTAGTTTGGGTCGAGGAGGGAGAAATTTTTTCTAAAGATTCAGAAAAATGAAGGCACTCCACCTGCCTTCTTCATGACTCAGGCTAAGGAATGTGAACCTGCTGATACAGGAGACAACGAAGGACTTTTGGTATAGGTAGGTCTCTCAAAAAGAACCAATTGCCAAAGTATGTTGCATGGAAGTGGACAGAGACTACCCACTGGGAAGGTTTGTAAAACTCTTAGGCTCTTAAGAAGCTTTATACAAAATTCTGAAACAGGAAAGGCTTAAGGCGGCTTTGCAACTTACTTGACCAAAGAACTCATTTACCAAAGATATTTTAAAAGAACCACCAGTAAGCTACTGGCTTACAGTTGTCTCATGGCTGCATGCTGAGCCTTTTGAATGCTGCTGCTTCTGCTTTTTAAAAGAAAAATTCACTTTCTTCCTGCACAGGTAAACTGTGACTATTTGCTCCTGGCAATGTGCTTCGGCCTAGAGGCTTTCCTCTGGGTGTTCTAGAAGGTTACATAAGAGACTCCCAGTATGAAGCAAGTTCTCACTGACATTGGACTCAGTGTGGGGGCTGTGCTGTGTTAGCTATGGGTTCTCAGAATCTGTTATTTTTTTATTTTTAATTTACGAAAACTGGGGCCTTCTGAATAAACAATCTATGTAAGACGATTCTCTTAACTAATCACATCCATGGGTCATTAAAAAGCCACAGAATCTCATCTTAACAAAGACAATCTGCCTCTTCAGTGGCTGTCAGCACCATTGGATCTGTATAGCCAGATCTAGCCACCCACAGACATTCTGCCAGACTGCTGCAGAATCTATGGTTAGTCTGCCACTCTGGGCTCTGAAGCCACATGCTAGTATGTCCCACCTGGTTCAACTTGCCTCATGTTTGAGCTTTTCAAGTCCATATGGAATGATACAGTGCCTTGAGGGTTCTTTCTTCCTGGAGTCTCTTCAGCTCTCCCTTCATGTCCCCCATGCTCACTCTGGTGTAAACTCTTACCCTGCTTCGGTGTCTTTCTCTCAGGTACTCTTCTTCCTACATTCCCTCTGCCCCTGCTCACTCTTCCCTGTGTGAAGCTGGGATAAACTCTGTCATGGGGTAGAAGATCCTTTTCGCTTCTTTACATATCTTGAGGTCTCCAAGATCTTCAGTGTCCCCTGTCATGCTTGTCACTGGCTCAGTGATGTAACACGAGAAGGATCAGCACCTGGGCTTTTATCTTTGCTTATGAGTGGTCATTATCTATTCCCCCTCCCGAGAGACAACATGTTCTCAAACACTTCATGCTCTTAACACCTCCTGATACACCTCCTACGAGTATATCACAGAACCAAAATTTTAGAGTTCCAAGGTAGCTGTACACACTTGTCTCCTTAGTTACAAGCTCCATTGATGACATGTGACTTCACTGTCATTTAACATTACTGCTACACTTTGGACATGAAGCATCCCCCAAATGGTGGAGGAATGTTGGGAATTTGGTCAGCAGTTGGTAGCGAGGGATGAGGTCATGAGGCCTTGGACCTGATCAGTGGTTGTTTTCTGGACAGTGTAATAATGTGGTGGCATTTTGGGGAAGTAGTGGAGTCTAAAAGGTGGGGGCTGGCTGGAAGAAGCAGGCCACTGTCAGAGGTGTGTATGCTCTTGACATCTCATTCCTGATACCTTCTTTCCATCTCTCAGCTTTCTGTTAGACATGCATTGAGCCACATTGTTCCACTACGTGCTCCCTACCATGAGACTTTGTCTTAAAATGTTCCAGAATCAATAGACCTAAGAAACTTTGGACAGAAACCTTGGACAAACAAAGCAAATCCTTTACCCCTCAGGTGTTTTATTACAGCAATGGCTTGGAAGCATCTAACATCCACCATTTGTATGACACTAGTGGGGATATAGGGCTGAGTGGTAAAGAGTGGGACAGTTAAATAATAGGCCTGGTGTAGACCAAACTTCAACATTAACATAAAACATCAAACACCTAATTACACCTGCAAACAGCCCAAGTGTTCACTGTATATACAGTGGCTGACAACTATTCTTTAAACTTCTGTATAAATCCAACCACAGTTTTAATGATTAGCACAAGGGCTAAAGAGATAGCTCAGTGGTTAAGAGCATTTGTTACTCATGTAGAGGAGCTGGGTTCAGTTCCCACTCAGTGGCTCACAGACTATCTGTAACTCCAGCTCCAGAGGAGCTGATGCCTTCTTCTGACCTCCACAGGTACCAGGTATGCACATGGCACACATACATACATGTAGGTAAAACACTAATACATATAAAATAAAAAAAAAGCCAAAATTTTAGCAAAAAAGGAGAGAAATACATAAAGGAGAGAAATACATAAAGGAGAGAAATACAGGGTTTAAATCATTGTCACCTTAACTGTTTTATTTTGGTCTTTTAGAAATATAGTCATGGATCAGGAGATTGAGGCTGGCCTGGTTTACATAGCTACATAATGAAACCCTGTCGAAGAAGAGGGAGAAGGAGACTGAGAAGGAGGAGGAGGAGGAGGAGGAGGAGGAGGAGGAGGAGGAGGAGGAGGAGGAGGAGGAGGAGGAGGAGGAGGAGGAGGAGGAGGAAAAGAAGAAGAAGAGGAGGAGGAGGAGGAAGAGGAGGAGGAAAAAGGGAAGGGAGGGAAAAGAAATATAGCCTTGGACCAGGAGTACATATTACTAATTCCAAGCCCCTCAGAATTGTTACAAGGTATAAGAAAGGGCAATTATCCTATCCTCAATAGGGCAATACATTGATATGTTACATGTTAAAAAAATTACCAGGCCTGGTAACTGGTAAAGTATAGATACCATGGTGAATTCTTTATCAGTTATGTACTTTATCTTTTCGTGCCCAAGATAGGAGTATAACTGGGGTGGGGCAGGGTGGGTGGGGCAGAGCAGAGTGTGAGCACTCGGGCTTTAGACTGTAGCGCTGAATTCTATTGCTCACTCGCTAGTGTAATTTCCTCCATTTATTCATCTTTTCAACAAAGTGACTTCAGTGAATGGATAGTTCTGTGCTCGGCTACATTTGGAATTGCAGTGCATGTAATGAATTTGGTTGGATTCTTTTCAAGTGGAAAGAACATTAGAAAAAAGAAAGAACAGTAGATATTAAAATAACAAACTTGCCATTCAGATAGTTAATGATCAGCAAATACACAGGGTTCCACCTAATGTGTGTGTGTCTTCTTAATGGTTTGTGTAATTTCAGTTCTTTATCTTTCCTTCTTTCAAAAGTGCCCAGCCTTTGGATCATAGAGTTCCTTCTGTGCTGTTTTAAAGCAGAATAGGACTGAATTGTGTATCTATGCAGGGAAAAAAAAATGGTAAAATGCAGAAAAATCAGGCAAACATGTTTACATGCTCACCAGCCCTTTAGACACACATGCAGTTCTACTTCATGTTCACCACTTCACAGGAGTAGAATGGAGTGTTGGATGAGTCATGCAGAGCTGGGAGGTGGCTCTGTTGTTAAAGTGCCTGAAACATCAATGTAGGAACCTGTGTCTGGATCCTAGGCAACCATGTAGAAGCAAGACTAGCATGAGTCTATAGCCCCAGTTCTGGTGAAGAAGGGTGAAGACACAGAGTCCTGGGGCTCACTGGCCATCAAGTCCAACCAGCTGGTGAGCTCAGGTTCACTGAGAGATTTTATTTAAAAAACTAGAGTGAGAGTGGTAATATAAAGATGCTTATTGTTGCTTTTTGGTAGTTTGCTCATGGCCAACATGTATACACGCATACATATGCATATACATATGGGTCACACACACACACACACACACACACACACACACACACATTACATATGGCTAAGGTTAAGGCAAGCACATGTTTAACTGTTTAATACTACAACTCTATTCTGATTATATGTACAGCTTTAAGTTTGAGAAAATCTTCCTCTACCTGACATTTAAAAAGCTTAACTGGTATTCTGGACAGGGCAGCAGGCAGACACAACCATGTGTTACAGTCATCAAATGGAAACAAGCTGACTCATGACATGACTCACCCTTCTTCCTCAGGTAAAGTCACACAGGTGCCTACCAAGGCAACTATGCTTACTTTTAGTTTATGACCTTACAGTCCATGTGTTCACATGTGTACAGATTCTTGTGTTATCACGTGATCCCATTCAATCCAACAAGAATATGCAGGGTGCCACTATGTACTGGGATTGTGTTCAGTGAAAGGCAGACACTGAGGCAGAGTGCCCTTGGGGGTAAAAAATTTGCTAGAAGAGCTATTAAGGCCATAAACAGCAGCATAGCAGGGCTCTGAGGAGAGATCAGGCCCACATGGTAGAGTGAGGAGCTTTATTACACATTTTAGAAGAGACAGTTTCTATGGGAGGTGACTTATGGGGAATCCATAGTATATGTTTGTAGTCAAGCTGTCTCTGATTCCTGGTAGGCAGGGGGCAGACATGGAGGAGTCTGGTAACCTGGGACTTATATGCAGAGTCAGCTGTGGGGATGGGGAGGGCAAGAATCCAGAGTAAGTTGCTTTGATTCTAGGAACCAAATGCCTTTGTTTCAGGAATTGTAGTTGTTGAAGTAAAATTGAGGAGCTTACAAAAATGTCACGGCCATGGCTGACACTCAGGTTGTTAAAGCTGGGGCTTTAACAACCAGTGACAAGTAACGACACAAGAAGAACCAACTGTCAGTGTTCAGTTCAAGTTCTCTAACCCAGCAGCACCACGCGGTACTTGTTTCGACCTGACATCAGCATGTCAGCTTCTGTTTGTCTCACCTGAAGAATTTTATCCCCGGGCTGTAGTAGGTTGGATGCTGGTCCGTCAGGCTGAACCCTAGTAACAAAGATACCCTATAAGTCAGAAGTGACAGAGGTTAGGAGCTTATCACCAACAAGTAGGTGCACTTAAAACAATTTCCATTCATATAAAAAAAACAGTGAAAAACAGTTTTTAAAAGTCACAGTTTATACAAATAAGCTTTACAAGGATTATACTATTTAAAGTAGAACACTGCCCTGCAGAGTCAAGTCCAAGAAAAAGCACATGTAATAGAAAGATTACCCTGTCTTCATTAAGTACAGTTGTAGTTTATGTTTCAACCTCACAGCCATCAGTAGAAATGTCTTTTTGTATAAATTCTGAATTTGACAGAACTACTGGTACAGGCTGTAATCTTAGTTATTACTCAGGAGGTTGAGGTAGAAGAATGTTTCGTTTTTGAGATGGGATTTCTCTGTGTAGCCCTGGTTGTCCTGGAACTCACTCTGCAGACAAGGCTGGCCTTGAACTCAGAGATCTGCTGCCTGCCTGGATTTATGTGAATTTGAGGCAAGTAGAGCTATGTAGTGAGTTCTAGGCCAGCCTAAGATACAGTATGAGACCCTGCCTCAACAGTGAGCAATCAACTAACAATCTAATAAAAGACTAACCAAACCAACTCAAACAATCAATCAAACAAACAATAATTTTTTTTATTAAATAATTAAAACAGCATTGCCAAACCTAGTTGTAAAATGGAAGATTTGAATGGGAAAGAGAAATGAGTTGTTTGAAAATCAAGACAGGTGGGTGAGATGCAGTGCTGGCTTCTTTAATCACTAGGGACATCTGCATTGTGATGACAGACACAGACCCTGCAGTCAGTCATTTCCTCCTTGGCCTGGCAGACTGCATGTACATCCACCCACTCAGGGGACTGCTACTGATGACAGTTAGCTCTCATTTGGAAGCCTCCTCCTTCTCTCCTGTGCTGTGACAGGCATCATGACAGCACTGTCCTAAACAAGCCACTGGATCTCTGGCTGCTGAGGTCAGGTTTCAACCTTTACTTCATCCCATCTGCCAGTGACTGCCACTCCGATGATCCTGATCGCCTCCCTTCAGCTCACCAGCTTACCATGCAGAGACAGTTTAATGAGGTTAGCATAAATCCAAACCATAGGAGGCTAAATTACAGTCACATCCACAGTCCTGGAGACCTCACAGTGCGGGGCCAGGCTGCTTAGAGAACATGAAGGTGACATCTGTGACATCTGTGGCAACGCTTAATTTCAGTAGTAGCCTCATGAGTGCAGGATTTGATCACTGTGGACTTGCCCTGAAGCTGACTTTATACGGTGACCTGAGATTTCTAAAGCCATTATTTCCTTTTTCCTAAAGTTTTGTTATTTATTTCCAGTCAATAAATTTCATAAGCTAAGATGCTTCTATTTCTGTAACTCCCTCCTCTCTCTCTTTGTTCTTTCTCAGCATATGGCCACACAAGTGAAGCCAGAGAGCAGTGAGGGTGCCTTGCGATCCCAGTCTTGTTCTTTGTGTATTGTTCCCCAAAGACCACCTCAAGGTCTAGGGCCAAGATGTTTCACTGTTGTGTGTAATGTAAAGATACTACTTGGGGGGAAAATTTCAACTAAGTCCAGTGTAGGAAGCCGCAATATAATCTGCCACCCCAAGTTGGCGCTAGCCTTGTGTTTTCCCAGAAGTAAACAATTATCTGCGCAGCTGCTAGGCAGAAAGGCGTGCCAAAGTCACTGCCAATCCCGAGGCATAATGTTGGGTGGTGAGCGAACAGCCAATCAGAAGTGAATACGTCACTCTAGACTGTATTTAAGCCAGGCCCCTTCCACAACTCAGCCCTTCTGCGTTTTTCCACGTGTGTGATACAAGAGTAAAAGTCCTCGTTTTGCAGTAACTACCCGATCTCTGCGTCTCGTGTTTTATCTTCCACGGATGCAAGGCTCGGGGGTGCACGATAGAGTCCAGGCCAATCTGAGACAGTGATCAATTAGAGATGAACATCCAGTTGTCACAACATCTTTCAACAGCTCACTTTGTTCTGAGACTTGAAAGAATATTTTGACATTGGAGACAGAATTTGGTGGAGAATCATCAGATTTTTTTTTTTGTATTAAAAATGTAGATGAATAACATTCTTTCTGGTAAAAAAAAAAATTTTTTTTTTTTTTTTTTTTTTTTTTTTTTTTAATTTTCTGGGACAACAGGAAGCCACTTGGTTGACACCTTAGCAACTTGTATCTGTGCTGGGAGGATCTGGGGTGCTCTGATTCTGACATGTGACAGAGTGTGAAATTAGCTGCAAGCTATTAAGCAATACATTAGAAAGTACACTAATATCCCACTATCTAAAGTTACAGCCAAACCATTTCACCCCAGAAGGCACCCTTTCCCTTGCACATCTCTTTCACATTGAACAATATGTATTTGACCTTTTATTGCAGTGATATCACCATAGATTTAGTGACTTAAAACACTTCCAGGTTTATCATCTCATGGTGCTGGAGTCCTGACCTCTGTCATGGTGCCAAAGCTTTAAAGGCTTTGGTAGATCTGTGTGCTTTGAATGGTCCTCCTGTGGAGAACTCACTTTTCCATCCTTTCTAGAGCAGCTTCTAGGGATATGCATTCTTGGATGATGGTCTTCTCTTTGTTTTAAAGATAGCACGGACCATTTCTGTGACTATTTCTCCCTCCCACCACAGTCAGGGGAGATTTCCCACTTCCAAGGTCCCATCTGGATAATCTAGGGTAATCTCGAGGTTTTTAGCCTTCACATATTTCCATTTATTCTGTAATGTGCTATAATCATGAGTTCTGAAAATTAGGATGTGGGCACATTTTTGGAATCACATTTTCTGTCTGATATACTGTAGCCATAGCCAACACTTTTCTGGCATTAGTCTTCTGTGTGTAACATTTACAAACTGGCAAGTATACTTTTAGTTACATAAGTTTCTTCATTAGTGAAATGTATATAAAATGGCAAATAAAAGAGACCTGTCTTAGGTGGGCAGATGCATATAGAATATCTGGACAGTAGACAATCTGAAAGATGATCAATAATCAATGCTATAATTTTTGAAGGTCCTAAGATTGAGCTACTTCTGAACATCTTATGTCCAGCAAAACCCACATTGAGAGTGTTCCTAGATTCACTGACTAGCCATTATTCCTCTCAGTGAGTATATTAAAGGCCAACATTTGTCATTTTTATTTGAATCTGACAGGCAAAGGGATTATTAGCTTCTTCTACACTGGGAAGGAGTTCTGGGAAGTCCTTTCTGCCTTATATGTGCCACTCCTCGTGGTAGCTCATGGTAAAAGTGGCTCTAATCACTGGCCACTGGCCATACACAACCTGGGTTCTGCCTGGAGAGCTTTCCAGCAGTTATTAATGATTTCTGTAAGCTCTTCCCATAGTTGTTCCAACACAGTATTATCAGCTTTCCATATGGCTGACAGAATCCTATCTAGTTTATGACATCTGTGACTACGTTTGTCTAATGTCTCTCACTTCATGTTTACATCTGTGGTTCTTTAGTGATTCAAACACATGGTTTAGCTTGGTAGCCCTCCTAGATGCTGTCTCATAGCAGAGAAACATCATGGCTGCTATAAAGTTTTTTCCAAAGACTGAATCCTTGTACTCTGTAGATACTAACATTGGGGTGTATGTGATATTAATTTAAACCTCACAGAATCATGCATCAGAGACCACTATAGATTTTTGACATTGCTAATCCAGATAGGGCTAGCTGGCTGCTCCATGTGACATGACCTGTTGCTACATAGTTTTAATTGTGTGTGTGTGTGTGTGTGTGTGTGTGTGTGTGTGTGTGTGTGTGTGTGATGTGTGTGATGTGTGTGTGTGTGATGTGTGCATGATTAGAAGTGTCCTCATTGGTTAGGAGCATCAGATTTCCCTGGAACTAGAGTTACAAGTGACTGTGAGCTACCTGATTTGGGTGCTAGGAAATGAACTTGCAAAAGCAGTATTTTGTGTTAATCACTAATTCATCTTTTCACCCTCTGTATTTCTGCTTTGTATTAAAATTTGTCTATTTGTAAGTTATATGACTCTTCAAGAAGCATCCACAATGAACAGGCTTATGAAAGCATTTGCTTTTCACAAGTCCTTTTACAAAATTGTGAGTTGATATTTCTCAATGTTAAGATCTGACCTTTTCTGGTTATCTAGCCTTGGCACTTCTGAATACAGACTGAGGACTCAGCAAGTTAAGCCTGCAAGGCCAGCACTTCACATTCCAACTTTAGAGGAGATCAGAACTTTATATGGTTTTTTAATGATGAAGGTGAGTGACTGTGACAGTCTCAGCTATTGTCAATGTAGACACAAAAATAGAACTACTCTTAAGGGACCTGCAACCACAGTGCATAAAATATATTTCTTTAAAAATCCCCAAATGTGTTACCTCTAGTTACTGCTTGGAAAAATGGTTTCTAGGAAGGCTATATCTCAAGTAAAATTATATATGATACAATTCATAACACATCACATGCTTTAGAATACAATGCCTCATGTATTTCTGTAAGTATGAAAGTTCAAAGAGGTTTTTCAGAGGGAAAATGACTCATTAAATAGCAAATAGAACTGGATGTGAGATAGTGTTTCAGGGGCTACTGTCTTCTCTTCAGAAAGTGTTAAGTACTGATTTCTTTCAGAAAGCCAGTACATGATTTTCTTATGTTGAAGCTTCTAGAGGTAAAGTTGGGTCACTTCACAGTATAGTCTCTGTAAGGGCTGGAATGGATACACCAACAATAAAGAAATCAGTGATCTATAATGATGAATTCTCTTAAAGTTTAATTGCTATGTGTCAGGACTTAGACTTTGAAGAATCTGCTGCCTTAGTAACAGAAGAATCAAGGCAAGAAAATAAATTTGCTCCATGGACATTAGAAACTAAGAAAAGAGGAAGCCAAGAAGGAGGGATTTGGGGAAAAATGAAAGAGAAAAGGAAAATCACCAGAAGCTGAATATAGTGTTTCCATGCTATGCCTGAACCTCATGCCCCAAACAGCAAAGCTTAAAGTCCACAGAAGCTCATGTTGGTGTCCGGCGAGATGGCTCAGCAGGTAAAGGTGTCTGCCACCAAGTCTGACAACCTGAGTTTGATCCCTGGACTCACATGGTAGAAGGAGAGAACCAACTCTTGAAAATTGTTGTTTGACCTCCACATGCTCATGCAGGTGTATACACACACACACACACACACACACACACACACACACACACACAAACAAAAGTAATAATAATAAAAGGCTGTGATGATTAATGTTTGTTGTAAAGCTGACTGGATTGAGAATCATCTAGGAGACATACTTCTGGGTTGTCTGTGAGAATGTTTCCAGAGAGGTTTAACTGAGGAAGGAAGACTCTAAATGTGGGTTGCACCATTCCATATGCAAGAGTCAGTTCCAGACTGAATAAAAAAAGAAGAAAGAGGGAAGCTAGCTGAGTGCCAAAGACCATTTCTCCTTGCTTCTTGACTGAAGATGCAATGTGACCATAAACTTCACACCCACCGTCACACCCTCCCCCCACACTAGAAGGGACCCTCAAAATGAGTAAGAATCAATCTTCCTGGAAGTTGCTTTTTATCAGACATAGTATTACAGCAATGAAAGAAGCAACTATTATAAAACTGATCAGAAGGAAGATTTCCTTTAGAGACCTAGAAAATATATGAGAGAGAGCCACATTAGAATTCTATAGTTGACCATTGTTTATTATAGAAGAAGAGACATATGGCTTGGTCTGCAGAGATCTAGTCTCTTTTGTCATTCTAAAACATTTTCAGTGCAAAAATAATAATAAAAAAAGTTTTCTGATTTAAGAGCACTCTTAAGCTGTGTATTCTATTTTCTTCTGAGGCTGCTTTCAGAAACAACAGACTGACTACTAAAATATTCTTTAGCCTGTTGTCCTTTGGGAAATTGGGATGTAAGAGCTAAAGCTATGCTTGGTTTTGGCTGTTGTATGATTATGTCTTTAATTTTAGCAATTGCTCCAGGAATCACATTGCAATTTCACAGATACTTATCTGTGAGGAACAAAAGGATATTTTCAATGCTGTCTATGTCTTGGTGAAATTTTTGAGCTGAAAAAAAGTTTTCTTTTTTGAAGTCAATTGTTATGTCCTTACTGTATGGCCAAGATTTCTGGCTTTCTAGGGAGATGGGGGTAGTTAGCAACTTCTATATGCATTATTTTTTGAGTCCTGCACAGCTGGCAATGGCTGAAATTTGGACTTCGTAGCTTTGCACAGGTTATTGATTCTGTCTAAGCCTCTAGTGATTCCAGAAATTATTAAAAACAGGAGGTAATGAGAAGTGGTTGTTGATTCTTCTCTGAGCTCTTCCTAAAATAGTGGTGGCATGTAGGCTTCACCTATTACCCCTCCAGGCTCCCTCAAAGCCCTGTCACTCTGCTATTTTTGGACACTACTCATCATTTCAAAATCATGAGCTATGAATTTAGTTAAACACTTTTTTTCACTTAGGTTAAGTTAAATTTTTGGTGGTGTGAAAATGTTTCTCATAAGCTATATAAAAATCAAGCCATGAGTCTTGGAGGTTTAATAGTTTTGTTTAATAGATTGTGTATTGTTGTGTCATGAGACCATTCTAGAGATTTTTCTTATAAGTGATGCTGAAGTCAAGAGATCAAAATATCTGTGGTCAATAGTCCCATGGAGACTGCAGCCAAGAATCCCTGGTGCTTCTGGGTGAAAAGGCCCTCAAACAGAGCTGTACATTACAATATTCTCCTTTTCACTTTTAACCTTTTGTGTTGTTTGAATGTTTTTGAAGCAGGGTCTGCTATATCCACAGCTGGACTCAAACCTACTATGTAGTCGAGGATGACCTTGAACTTCTGACCCTCCCACCTCCACTTCTCAAATGTTGAGATTCCAGGTATGTATCACCATACCAGATTTATGCCATGTTGGAGATAGAGCACAGGACATGCATGCTAGGCAAGTGCTCTACCAACTGAATCACATCTCCAGAACCTGTATTATATGAAATTTTATAGTGATAATATTTTCACTTACTACATGTACAGTTTTTCCTAAACTGTATAAGTCAAAGAAAAAAGAACTCTTTGGAAATTTGATTTTGTTTGAAGGACTGCCAACCATGTCAGGTACCTGCCCCAACACTGATAAGCCAATTGGTATAGCTCACACCAGAAAGTACCCACTGGGCAGATACCTTCCCTGGCACTGATAAGCTAACGGGCATTCCTCACACCCAACAGAAACTACAGAAGCTCCAGAAAAAGTGGTTCTTAGGTCTGTGGGTCCTACTGAATACATTCAGTTATGATTCAGAGATGCCAAACCCAACCAGCTGGCCCAGTATAACTTATACAGATTTGTGTATCTTGCCATTTCCCAATGTATGATGATTTGAGTGAGAAATGTCTTCTAGAGATTTGTGTGTTTTAACACTGGTCTCTAGCTAGTGGTCCTGTTGTTGTGAATCTTTAGTTCCTAAAGTTTAGGAGGTGGAGCCATGCTGGGGAAGGTGATTGGGGTGGACATCCTTGAGATCTTACAGCCTGTCCCTACTTCCTGTCCACTCTGTTTTCTGACCTACATGCAATGTAACATGCTGGCTTCTCTTTGCACTACCTGACTTGCCATGATGGAACCTCCTGGAATTTTAAGTCAAAATAAGCCATTCATTCCTAAAGTTGCTTGTCTAGGGTATTTTAGCAGCAGGAAAGGTAACCTATACACCAAATTTAGGATATAGACCTAACTGATCATTCTCAGTCAATTAAAAGATGTTTGTAAGTGAAGAAGCAAATTAAAAATTAAATATGAATTTCTTTACCCAATTTATTATTTAGCTCAGCACCAAAAGGAGTTGCTTATTAATGCCATCAGTGGTGAAAGGACTGTGACAAAACTCTAGCCTGTGATGATGTGTTTAATTAAAATTCCAAGTAAAGGACACATTTCTTTATATTAGTCACTAAGAGTATATACATGCATTGTGAAGATGACTGTATGTATAAGTAAAAGTTGTTATTTTGTATTTATTTTTGCTTTGTTTAACTTTGGACTCATCTTACACACAATTTATATATAATATATTTGAAATAAAGTAATTATTTGTTATCTTTTGCATATATTCCTAGAAATTTATGTTGAATTGATATCAATCTTTTCAGAAAAAAAATGGAAAATGGTTAAAGGTGATGTGCCTAAAGATCTTTATTTCTTTTCTGTTTTTAACTCTCTCATTCTTTACATTTATTAATTTACTTAGTGCATATAACTGTGGATTGACAGAAGCCATCTAGGAAAGGCTGTGGCCAGCAAATGAGTTTCCTGGAGATGAACCACCATTTTGCATGGTTGCGATTGGTACACTCTGGACAGGCATGGCCCCAGAGACTTCATCCTGCTGATATGTCTTTCCTGTCCCTCTTATATCTCCTAAAGATTCCTGGGCATCAGCCCACCCTATTGGACAGATTTCCTGCAGATCAACATGAAGATGAACTTTCATGAATTAATACTGTTTAGACGAATGAATGACTTTATGGAATTGCTGTTTTGATTCAAATAATTTTAGGAAGAAAGTTTAAGGCTATGGTTTTAGTTGTCTTTCCAAAAAGATGAAATGAAGTTAGAATTAAAATTAGAATGGGCCCCCTCCTCACAGAATAGTAAATAAAGGCTACATAATAAGGAATACAGTGAGCTCTCATATAAATTACACTAAGAAGAAAAATAGTCTTGGGATAGATTTTTGATCAAGGAAAAGTATTTATTCTAGGTCAGATCCAAGGATGAAGCCTCAGGTGTGCACTACGATAAAGCAAGGCCGCATGAAACTGTTGCTTTGAACTTATAATTAGCTTATAGAACTTACTATCAACATTCTTTTGTAACTCCCCTTTTGTGTATCATTTTTATCTATGAGGTAATTTTATAAAAAACTTTTTTCTAAGAAGGTTTAAGAAGGCTGAAAGAAAAAATGAAGTGTGACTGTTGTGGATCTGCTCCACCTGCCAAATGTATCTATGTCTGTCTGTCTATAGGTATGTACATACATATGTATATAGGTATATGTGTATGTATAGAAGTATGCATGTGCACTCATTAAATTGATGAAACAGGTGGTTGGGCAGAGAGAGAGAGAAAGAGAGAGAGAGAGAGAGAGAGAGAGAGAGAGAGAGAGAGAGAGAGAATAATCCTTCAGTACTTTTGATTTGGTATTGCTGTCAATGTCTCTGGTATTGATGTACTGAGAGGCAAAGGTGTCCAACAAATAAATGTCTGCTTCTGAGTCTAACTACCTTTCTCTTCTTAATATTGAACTTATGAAAACTTTAACTCAACATAATATTCCTCATCTGTCTGTCTGTCTGTCTGTCTCTCTCTCTCTCCCCTCCTCCCAGCCTTATTCTTTCACACACACACGCACAGCCTTATTCTTTCAGGAGTGGCAGGCAGGGTAGGAAGGGTTTGTCCTGTTGCAGCTCATCTGAAAATCTAGAGGCAAGATTCAAAAATGATTTGATGATAGCCCTGAGGCTGTATGACATTTACTTAAAGCTCATGACTGTTTTACATTTTCCAGCATTTTCCCACAGCATGAAATTTTTTGTTACCTTAGAGAAACCAACCAACCAACCAACCAACCAACCAACCAACCAAACAAACAAACAAACAACATAGACTCATCTCTCTCATCATGTTCAGATTTCCCCAGGTGGAAAAATGGCTGAGCTCCATGGTATTGCCTAGCTTGAGCACTTGATAAACTATCAAGCGTAAGTGCCACTCCTCAGCTGTCTCCTGATGTAAGACCCATGTGGGTAGTCTAGGTCCATAACAAAGCTTTCCTGTGAATCTTGACCAGATGTTATAGCAAGTCTCCTTGAAAAACTTTAAATTCTAGACAGTTAGTCCTTTCCTCAAATGGAGCTGGAAGAATGTTAGAGTCCCTGGATGATGATCTTTGAATGTTTCATCAGGAGTTCTTCTATTCAAAGGATCTTGGGTTGATTTATAAAATATTGCACAGCCTGATATCAATCTGTTACTTTGGTTTACTCTTCTCCCATGGAACTCACAGTGGGAAATTCCTTGGATTTTGCAACCACGAATTAGTGTGTGTTTTAATAGAAAGCATAGTGAGTTTGCTTCATTGTTAGAATTGACACTGCAATGATGATACCTCAGCCCACAAGTTACATAATTGATTATCAATCCTCCCTGTACTGAACTCCCTGCTTGCTGTGGTTCAATGGAGGAGGCGTGCTGACTTCCACTGATTTGTTGAAGCAAATATGAGGATTTTGACTAATTAGGGGGCTCTATAATGTGTTCAATATTAGAAAAATTGTATGTGTCTCGGCACCACAGGGTCTGAGCTTGTCATGCGCTCTGCTAAGTGGCATATGCAGATAGAGGCCTATGTAACAGCTCATTAACAGAAAAAGATTTGGAGTCAGATCAATTTGGTTTCAGATTTTGTCTGTCACAGATTAGCTAAATGACCTTAGTCAAGTTAATGAACCATGCTGGGACTCAGTAACATGGAGATCACAATATTATCTGACTGATAGATGCTGCTAAGATAATCACATGAGGTTATACATGGAGTAAGCTTCATACAATGCCGAACACATGATAATTAATGCCATTTTTTCTGCCTTATCAATAAGTTTACTTGGTTGAAATATTTCATTTAAGCAGTATCTTACTACTGTGACAACAGTGTTTCTCTCTGATGAAAAGCTGGATCACAGCTTCTATCCCCTTTACTGAGATGGCAGAAGTGGGCACCATAAAGAGCTGTTTGCACCCAGTGTGCCAACACTTTCTTCTTACAAGTATATGTAAGCAGTTTTCACTTTGTGAAGTACCTGTTCAAACTAATGAGCTTTGTGGTGAGTTAGTTTTTCATAAGCTACACACTGTTCTGACAGTGTCATGCTGATTCTCTGACCCTGAGAAATCACATTTGCTCAGGACCACCTTGGGTCTTAGAGAGAAGTTAACTTTGCTTCAAACAATGCTCCAGATACTCTAGTCCTGTATGAAATGGCCTGTCAGTCATGTGAGTCTTAATCATAAACTCATCTAAAGCCTTAGAAAACTTCTTGGCTTGTCTGAGGTGATTTGCTGCAGGAATCTCACACAACCCAGAACAGATGGCAAATTTTGTGCCCTAAGCAATGTAGCTTCCTTTTGCCCAATTTGCATTCCCTCCCTCAGTTTAGGGACTACTGTATGCTTTCCCTGACTGTCACCAGTGTGGGTATTCTTTTATACCCGTCTGTCCTTGGGATTGGCTGCAACAGCATCAATAATATTAAATAGAATGAGATAAATTTAGTGGTAACTATAGCGTAGAAACTTCCAAGTGATTTCAGAACATGAGATGGTTAAGGATTCTCAGCAGCCAAGACACAGCAAGCTTAGTGGCACAGCATATGTCCAGGAACATAGCTAATGTCTGATTTGTTCACGTGAAGGGAACATGCATTACGCTGCAGACTAGAGTCTCTATGACATGTCTTCCTCTGACTCAGGCAGTATTTGTTGAATTTAAATTGCTACTTAATATGGTACATTTCACCTCCAGCTGTGAATTAGTCCACTCATGAAAAGGTAATTTCTTTTTCAACATTGTAGAAAAGAGAATATTATTAGTGTATTTTTATATACTTACTGTTTATTTCTGAGGATAGGTGTAAGTCTTTTCTCTGTCTTTTTTTCCCTATTTCTCTGTCTTTGTCTTTCTCTGTCTCTCTGTCTCTCTCTCTGTCTCTCTCTGTCTCTCTCTCTCTATATATAAATATATATTTGTCCATATATGCAGTATGTGCATGTATGCATACATATGTGTGGATGTGTGTGTGGAGGCTACACTACAACCTCAGATGTCATTCATTCCTCTAGCAGTCTTTTTGAGATTGGGTCTCTCATGGTCTAGAGCTACCTTCAAAATAAGGTAGGGTAGCTGCCTATCATGTTCTAGGGACCTGTCTATCTCCCTTTCCCTAGTGCTGGGATTATAAATCCATGCCACCAAATGTAGTTTTGAAAATGTGTGGTCTGAGGAATGACCTTAGGTCCTTGTGCTTTCAAAACAGGCACTTTATCTACCTTCTCTCCCCAAGCCCTGGGTTTTATTCTAAATCATACACAATCTCTATCTGTGTGGAGCATGAGGCTGAGGAAGTGAAACTGGGTTATGTAGACATGAAACTTTTTCCCAAAGAACAGACTAAATAAACTCTTCTGTAAATTATTGGTGTCAACATCTTCAGATCATTTGAATACTGTTAATCAAGACTCCATCATAAGTTTGGATTGCCAAGGAAAGTATGTCTAACTTGAACAATGTTCTATAGACGTGAAATTCTGGTTACCTCCATCAGTTTTGCAATAACAGGGAAATATGATTTAGACTGTAAAGTGGTTTGGAGTGTAATCAGGCAGAGAAAAGTACTTTCAAGGAAGGATCCTTCAGCAGCTGCATTAAACAATTCCGACTCTCTATCTGCTACATTTAACCCAAAGAGCGAATTATATGATCGCAGACACAGTTGAGTCTCAGTACAGTTACCCAAACAAAAGATAAATTAATGCTTATAAGGTGGTCATAGCCAGCACAGTGGGAGGAAATTGATGCTGAAGCTGAAGTTCTCAGTCTTTGCACTTAAACAGAAGCGGAACATTATTCTAGCACCCTACTTAGTAATGTGTTATTCCTAACTTAAAAACATTATCTTCTGCCTACCAAAAGTAGAGTGAAAATCTTCCTATGCTGAGAGAAAAGTGGGGAGCACATCTTTTGAATGGCAGCGACCCAAAGGATGATTATGTATCCAGCTTTTTATTGAAAGAGCTCAGGGATATAAGGGGGAAGGCAAAAAAAAAAAAAAAAAAAAAAAAAAAAAAAAAAAAAAAAAAAAAAAAAAAAAAGTGGTCAGCCGCACTGTTACTGTGCTGTGGATTTTGATGAAGATGCCAGAAATGTCGACTGGGGCAAAGGTGGACTCTGTAGTAAATTATGCTAAGTAACCTGGACACATAGAAGATGGAATTAGGTACATTATCTCTCACTGTACACAGAAGTAAGCTCAAAAGGGAGTGAAGACCTTCACATAAGAACGGAAACTTTGAAACAGATAGCAGAACACTGTGGAAATTTTTCTGATGGACACAGGGAAAAAGACTTTCTGAGTCCTTCAACAGCAAAAGAGAGAGGTAACTGAAAAGTGACAAATAATGCCACATGAAATTCAAAGCTTCTGTACAGGAGAGGAAACAACAGATGGAGAGGCATTCTACAGAAGAGAAAGTCTGTCAACACCTTTGGCAGCGGTTTAGTACCCAAATATACAAAGAGTTCAAAATCTAAATAACCCATCATCAAGTAATCCACCAGGAAAGTCTGTATAGAGATTCCTTATAATATTGTTACAAACAGTGCTAAGCCTGGAATGAACTGTATGGACTTGACTGGCCCTGACTGATTGATAATTATATGCTGAATTAATTACTTGGTATCTAGTTCTTTTCTTTTTAAAAGTTATCTCATTTTCAAAGATTTCCTATCTACTACACCACGAAAGTAAATTTACATTCTTTCTTATTTATTTATTTATTTATTTATTAGATATTTTATTTACACTTCAGATGCCATCCCCTTTCCCCATTCCCCCCTTAGAAAACCCCTATCCCATGCCCCCCAAAACCAAAACCAAAATCAAACCAAACTAACTAAACAACTAACCAACTAAAAATTTAAACAAACAAAAAAATCAAAACAGAGTTACTTTACGACTGAGCTCTATCACACCTGGGCTACACCGGAAGGAAATCTCCAGATAGGAGGAGTCCATGCACATGGGTGCATGGGCGTGTGCTTGTGCATGTGTGTTCTTATGTGTTTGGGCTACATTTGTGTATATATGCCTGCTAGACTCAAGGTTAACTTTGGGTGTCTTCCTTGATCACATCACCTTATATATTGAATCAGGGTCTCATCCTTGAACCCAGAACTTTCAGATTCAGCTCTAGCTAGCAGCTGGGTTCCTTTGTCTCTGCATCTTGCATTGGAGATTACAGGCTACCTGCCATGCCTACTGGCTTTTATGTGAGTGCTAGGAATCCACACTCTGATGTCAGGGATGCAAGCCTAGTGCTTCGGTCACTGAGATATCACCCCAGTCTTAACATTCAAGTTTTCTTCAGAAGTAGATTTTATTTTCAGCAATTGATCTGTGAACTACCTCTGTAATAGCAGTGCATTGAATAGGTCTATACCTGAAGACACTTAAGGTGGTGTAGTTTGGTGAGATCAAAGGTAGATCATTGTAATTGGTAGTGAATTTATTCTTACTGATTTCAATACGAGATTGTTAAGCATTAACAGAAGCAGGGTAGGCTACATAGCTCAGGGTAGAAAATTGTATTGTCTACCCTGGGTCAGACTGGCCTGCTGGGCGTCAGCGGCCTGCAGGGAGTGAGGAGGGTACACATTTATCCAATGACATGAGATCTGGATCTTCTGTTTATGTTAACTTCAATTTTCTTATACACTTTGTTTTCTGTGATTTCCCATTTCCAAAATTCTGTTAAGGAAACCCTTTGCAAGGTCTGGTGGATTGAGGTCAGCTGCTAGCCTGAAAACCCAGTCAAGGTGGGATCATTTTGTTGCTATAAGAAAACATTTTTCTAAGTAACAAGTAACAAGTAAACAACTTACAAATAAATCTTTGGAAATTTTTCTTATAAATTGCTTACATAGATTTCCATACCACATCCAAGTGTAAAGTCAAACAAATAGGTAAACACACACACACACACACACACACACACACACACACACACAAACTCTATGAAAACTAACCATGAGAAGGGTTCCAAAAACCCTTTCTTTTCAAATAAAAAGATTAAAAGTTTGTTTCTCCTATGCTGGATTCATTTTTCCCTGTACAGACACATTTCGGTTTCTAACTGGCTTCATGATTAGCTAGGATCAGCTCAGCACAGCAAACATACCCATAAGCTTCCTTTCATCATGGTATCACAGTGGAAGACAACATTTGAAACTAAGACTGTCAATAAGGAATGTACTTCTTACCTTGTCAGAAGGTTTGAAAGGATTTCCTTGCCCACTAATTCCACCGCTGATACTAAATCCAAGCCCAGGGTTCTTTTCTATTCTCACACAGAACTAAGAAAAAAAGACAGAAAAAGTCACCAACTAGCCATTACAGCTATTTTTCCAACAAGGTTTGCAATTCACTCATGTTTCTAGTGAGCCCATGTTGATCTGGTGTAAACAACACAAATTTCATTAAAGGAGTAGTGTCCTCTATATTTCTGCATGCTCATGAGGCTTACTGGCATCTAAAGACAGTTCCTGACATATAGAAATATATGGGGTGAGGCAGTGTTTGTCATTCTATACACATGTCCAGACTACTTAGAAAAGACTGTACAGACAAGTGAGAGAAAGCAGTGATGGCGATTTAAATATGGTCACGGAGAACATCTTTGGAAGGCCTGGTAGCATTTAGAGATATTAGCGCTTTTCGTTTGAGAAAGGACTCACAAATGGGGGGAGGGGGCGTTTGAAATGGAATCAAAGCACTGAGGGAAAAGGGGATTGAGTTTTGTAGCAGCTGCTGAGGTGGGAGAGGAAGAAATAGAAGGAAAACCTTATGGTCACAAGGTTAGAGAATGTGGTCTGTGAGACAGAGACTGGGCAGGTACAGTGCTCAGGGCTGTGGGGAGTATTTATACCATTACTCCCACAGGCATCAGACAGTTTTAGATGGATGGCCTACTGTGGGCAGAGGCTGCAATGCAGTGGAATGGGTGTTTATGTTAATGTAAACTGCAGAGGAAGCATCTACAGAGGAAGCTGGTAGGAAGACACTGGGAAACCTCAACAGATGAAGAAATCTGGGTGATCCGAATTAGGGAAAATACTGCCTTTGCATATAGGGTGGGAAATAATGACAGCTTTGTGACTAAGAGGCAGCATTCTGTTGTTAAAGGAAGAGAAAAGAGATTCATTAAATGATAGGTACAGAGCAAGCAGGGGAGCCTTGTGGTACCAGATGGCAGCAGTGAGGTGACTGACAGGTCAAGAAAGAAAATGGTGAGGTTCACACTGGTATATGCTTTGTGTTTAATTAATACACAGAAGAAACGTTCTTAAAGATGATGGAATGACTGGCTGATTAAGCAACTTTATGCCTCTGGCTAGCACTCACCCACCCTCTTAACCTGTTAAACTCCAATGCCCAAAGCACTCTCTATTTTAAACACATCTTTTCTTAGGTGGTTTAAGATAAACATGAATCACATTTCATACTTAATTAAGATGTACTTGAGTTGCCAGACTTTAGATGAACTAAGCTTACTTAGAGGCACCATCCTTAGCATACTATTCTTGTTCCTAAAATGATATCTGACTGTCTTGTGGTTCACAAAGGCAAAAAAATCATCCACTAATGTGATTTATATTTTTAACTCATCAGTCAGTAATTTGTAAATTATAAGTTAGCACAGTTGCAAAGAACACTTTATATTTTCACTTCAAAGATACACGTAATTGCAATTTCTCCTTCAACTGATCTGGATTTGTTAAAACTAGTTTTCATAGGATAGCAAAAATTAGCTTATAATAGCTTATAATTTACATGACTCACAGCCTATAAGTATGAATATAAAACAGTTTGATGTAGCTTGAGGGAATATTTTAGCTGTATTTTATGTAGCATTTTGCATCTTTACTACTATTTATTAATTAGAAAATGACAGAAGAACATCCCATGTATTTGGATTTGCCCACAGATGCATGCATTTTTTCCTCATTTGTGGGTCTTAGATTTTTTATAGACACATAAAGTCATGTATATACATATGACACAAGGTAGATACATAACTATCTAAAGCAGTGGTTCTCAACCTGTGTGTCACGACCCCTTTAGGGTTTGTCAAACAACCCTTTCACAGGGGTCATCTAAGACCACCAGAAATAACAGAAAACATATATCTTTACATGGATATATCCATGTTATGTAAATATCCATGGATATTTACATGTTATGGATCATAACAGTAGCAAAACTTTTACTATAGGAAGTAGCAGCAAAAATAATTTTATGGTTGGGGGTCACCACAATATGAGGACTGTATTAAAGGGTTGCAGTATTAGGAAGGTTGAGGACCACTGATCTCAGAGAAGAAGAGGATCATGGGAAAGGAGAGGAAAGAGGGGAAGAGGTTATTGAAAGGAGGACACTATTATTTTTTATATGAAAACATCCTTGTGGAAACCCAGTACTGTATACAATGAAGAACATGGAAACACACACAGACACACACTCATGTATGCACACTCACATGGATATGCACAGACATGAAAACACACACACTCACACATGTACAGTCATATGGACACACACACACAGATATGGACACACACACTCAGACATGCACACTCATATGGACACTCACAGACATGAACACATACACTCACACATGCACACTCACATGGATATACACACAGACATGAATACACACAGACTCACTTGTGTACACTCACATTGACACATACATACCCACATGCACACTCATATGGACACTTACACACATGTACACTCATTCATGTACACATGGGTACATATAAAAGTATCTATGCAACAACAACAACAAATCTGACTCTATCTCATTAAAACTGTACTTAAATAACATGGGTTCCCTTATGTCATTATAAAACAAGGAACAATAGAACCAATTTCTTTTACTTGGGCAATTTCCACAAGTAGATTCTAGACATCCTTTTAAAACATTTATTTATTTATTTTATGTATTCACCGTTGCTCCCTTCAGACACATCAGAAGAGGGCATCAGACCCCATTGCAGATGGTTGTGAGCCACCATGTGGTTGCTGGAAATTGAACTCAGGACATTTGGAAGAGCCTTCAGTGCTCTTAACCACTGAGCCATCTCTCCAGCCCCCGTCATCCTTTTAAAAGGAAATGATTATATTTAATTTATATTACTGAAAATCTGGAATGTGCTAAAAAGCTAAAAAACAGTACTGCTGGTGCCAGTTCTGGGAAGTGTTCTCAGTACATTTTTAACATTTGAAATAGTAAAGGTGACACTTGTTTCACTGTGACAAAGAGACATTAGCTGTGACCTGCATCTCAGCTATTTCTAAAATGCTCATGTGTATGAGATCAGTAGGTGGTGACTGGGGTCTCCTACTAAAGTCTCTGAGATGGAGGATTTCTCTTGTGGTGAGGGGTTTCACATGCCTGCTGTGGCCTAAGGAAGAGAGCGAGAACCTCACAGGAAAGAGAAGCTGAAAAGGACTGGAATGCAACATTTTTACAAAAGGCCCAGAAGTTAATAAATAGCTTATTTAGTGAAAATCATTATTTCAGTTTTTCTCTTCAGAGACGAAATGAAATGTCTATCTAAAGCACAGTGAATCTATGTGCTTCCTGAATGTTGCTTGACTGGATATTTCTGGTCTGTGTTGATCTCACCGTAATTAGAACAGTAGGCCTTAGAGAAACCTGCTTCTGGAACACACTAGGGAGGTGAAAGCAAATGCCAAGAAATGCGCAGTATCAGTAAGGGCAGCTCTACCTAAAGACCTTCATCCAGAGACGAAGGGAGTGAGCAAGGAAAGTCAGGGCTAAGGATTTCCTTTTGAAAGATGGGAACATTAAAAAATTATATTACAGTGATGTTACCCAGCTATATAAATACTAATATATAACCTGTGTACTTTAAATATACCAGTTTATGGAATGTAAATTTTATGTATAATGTAGTTAAAAACAGCAAGATCATTATGACCAAAAGACGGATCAGTAAGGAACAGAAGGCAATTTGAGCAGAGGCTAGACCCTCACAGACATTATACTATTCTGTAAGGGTACAGGCAGGGGCTAGATCCTCACAGACATTATACTATCCTGTTAAGGTTTAAAACAAATTCAGCAATCTATCGAAAGCCAATGAATCATTTTAAGTAAAGAAGTGCTATGGCATAGATTTCATTTTAAGAAAGCCAACTCTGGCAGCAGAACAGATCAGAGGGAGGTATACTGGAAAGAGACAATTTAGGAGGTTTCAGAAGTAGTTGGAGTGGGTGGGGTGTGGGTGGTAGGGACGATGTGAAACTTAGGATGTTCATGACAGAGGTGAGCTGTGAGAAAGGGGAATCAGAAACTTTTGGTCATAGCAGAAAGCTGAATAGAAGGTCCTTGAGTGAGAAGTGGAAGTCTGGAGACAGGCAGGGGTGTGGAAGAAAGGGCATGGAAGAAAATTAACAGCTCTTTTGACCATGTTTACCAAGTGCTTGGAAAACCAAGGTGGAGAGAGGTGGAAGACATAGCTCAGTCAGTGTATTCAGACAGCTGGAGTGGGAGTGCAGGAGGGAGGGCCAGGACTGGGGACAGAGAATTAAGAATCATCCAGCCTGGGAATGAATGCTGTCATTGAGGGGATGGTGTGGACCAGGCTGGACACTGGGCCATTCAAGTACTTAGAGGTCAGGAACAGAAGAGGTGTAGTCATCTCAGGATGAAAGTTTGTGAGCTATCCTGAAAAATGAAGCTCATGAAGCAGTGGCTGACAGATGGTGACCTCAGACATTTCAGTTAGCTGCTGTCTTATCACCTGCTGGAAGTGTGTGCAAGACTTCAAGGGAGGTTTGCAGCTCTTGGAGTGGCTGAAGAAAAGCTATATTATGTTAAATGATATAAGAAAAAAGGCTTGAAAAGCCTGTTAAAACTACCCATTACTTATCAAAATCTGCAAGGAAATCACATCTCGAGCTCTTTAGAATGGTTGTTATAAACAACAACAAACTAACAAATGATGGTTACCTTGAAAGAGAAGCACTCTTGTGTCAGGTGTTCACATGTGATTTAGTACATTATGGAGAAGAGTGAAGTCTCTGTCCTCTGACTTAGCTGTCTCACTTCTGGGCAAGTAGTCAAAGGAAGTGTACTAATCATACCAAAGAGAAGCCTGCACATTCATGTTTACCACAGAGCTATGCCTGGATGAACAGACAAAAACAAAAACAAAAACACCCCGGGAGATGCATGGTGGAATGCAGTGTATACAGCCAGTGAAATGCAGTGGATACAGCTAGTGGAATGCAGTGTATACAGCCTGTGGGTGCAGTGGATACAGACAATGGAATGCAGTGGATATAGACAGTGGAATGCAGTGGATATAGACAGTGGAATGAGACTTGACTCTACAGAATGAAACCCTGGCATTTGCAGTAAGGTAGATAGAATCAGACAAGCCTATGTTAAGAGAATAAAGCCAAAGTCACAAAGGTGAGTACAGTATGTTCTCCTTCTTATATTGGGGCTTCAAAAAAAATCAACATGAGCATGGAACAATGATCTCTAGAGTTTGGATATTAGCAAGGTGAAGGTGGGTAATGTAAGC
This sequence comes from Arvicanthis niloticus, assembly GCF_011762505.2. NCBI lineage: Eukaryota > Metazoa > Chordata > Mammalia > Rodentia > Muridae > Arvicanthis > Arvicanthis niloticus. The sequence goes on from NC_047661.1 coordinate 133,491,541, forward strand.
TGTACTAGATTAGTGTCCTAGGTTAGTGCCCTAGATTAGTGAGTGTGTGTCTGAATCTTACTAATATGTGCAAGTAATACATGCTATGAAAAATATAGGTTAGCACATTTTCAGGACTCTCTTTCTTGTAGTTCTTAATAAGTCCTTGCTTGTTTGCCCTCTGGAAAATAATAGAAAAAAAGGAGAAAATTTCTAATTTTTAGATTAAAAAGCAATGATTTAATTAAGATAGCATACTCTGAATGGCTAGGCTGTATGCTACTATCTCCGACACCTTCAGAGATAGCTTATTCTCCAGTCAGCCCATTTTACTCCATAAAGTATTGGCATTTGTAACTATTTTCGCATAATTTTATCCAAATACATCAGAATAATGCCGTGGCTCTTATAGCTCATCATTTGGCAAAGAATGTATAGTGAATTCCATACATTGACTCTGTAAGTTGTGTGCAGTCACACGGTGGAATTCCTGAACTGTAGCATGTACTGCTCTCGATACTCTTCATAGGAACTTACTCTTGACTGTGTTATAGGTTATTGTGCCTCAGGATACAATGTAGAATACAAAACCTCACAAAACCAGGTCCTGATTCCAGGTCAGCTTCTAAATGCTATATTGCCACATTTGGGGTACTTTACTTCTCTTAGCTCTATTCAATGAGATAGATGCTGCAAACTTGGATCATAGAACTGAGAACTGAACTGTACTGGTAAATTACTGAAGGGGTTTTGGGAGGTCCCAAGCATTGTCCTGTAGTTTTCCATCTCATGGCTGCTTGGGTATCTCTATGTTCTGTGTATATAAACACATTCTGCCTTCAGTTATAAATATGCATAAAGAAAAATCAAAGATGCTATCAGTTTATTTAAAAAATAGTCAACTAGTATGGCTTCTAGATAGCGATAAAACTATTACATTGTCCAGCTAGGACACTGTTAGGCCACAGAGTACCTCAGGCAGTGGCTCTCAACTTTGGCTGAACTGTGTAGAATCACTGAGGAGTTCACAAGAATTCCCATTACCTAGGTCACAGGTAGGTGAATGAAGTGAGTTGACTTTGGAAGAAGGCCCAGATGTCAGTTTGGAAGTCCTACATTGCACTGTACAAGACTGTGTCATCTAACTCTCACCAAAACCCTTTGGGGGAATATATGCATATGTAGGAGGAAGCATGTGTGTGTGCAGGATACACTTATAAGTGTGCACATACATATAGGGGCAAGAAGTTATTACTCTTTGGTGTGATTCCTTAGGTGTCATTCACCTTGATTTATTTTTTTTTATTTCCAGAGACAGGGTTTCTCTGTATAGCCCTGGTTGTTCTGCAGACCAGGCTGGCCTTGAACTCACAGAGATCAGCCTGCTTCTGCCTCCAGAATGCTGGGATTAAAGGCATGCATCACCAGGCTTTCACTTTGGATTTTGAGATAGGTTCTTGTATTGACCTGGAACTTGTGGAGTAGTCTTTATTAGCCAGTGAGTACTAGGGAGACACTGAAATTTTCCTCCTTTAGCTCTAGATCACAAGGGTGTACAATCACACCTAGATTTTACTTGGGCTCTGTCGATAGAACCCATGTGCTCATGCTGGCACTGCAAGCAATTTACAGACTGAGACATCTCCTAGTCCTCACCAAAACCATATGAAAGTTATTGACAGGTAGTGTTGTTTTCAATTTAAAGAAAGAAACAGAACCTTAAAAGGAGCGAATGACTTGGGCAGGGTCACATAATAGTAAAAGAACTTCAGATTCTGAGCCCTGGCCCAGTGATATTTCTTGAATGACAGAGCTTGATGAGGAAAAACAGAGGTTAGGGAAGGCAAAACAGGAGAGAAGCAATCACATCCAGTGTGCCTAGCAGCTCATTAGGTGAGGCACACTCTGCTTCTGGGTGCTTGCCAGTCTTGTGGTTAATTATGCCTGTAATGTCAACTTTTTGATGGAGGGTAGTTTTTCCTGCAGAGTCAGATATGCACAGAGCCTTTGTTAAAGCATAATTTAAACTTCATTAACTTTTTAGAACCTCTGGAGAATCAGTAGCTATACATCATTATCTGACTACAGGCACCTGCCTGGCTTGTTACACATTAAATCCAACATGTAGCCTGGATCAAGAAAAGGGAAAGAGAATCATCTTGAGCATGCCTGATTCTGAGGATGATTGATACAGAGCAGGTGTAAGAAAGAGACAATGCTTGAAGCAGCTGGTGTCCCAGTGATAAATGGCTCTTAGCAACATCTGGAGAAAAGCTGGAGAAAGAAGTTAATATTGACTTGTTGTGTTTATAAAAGAAGGTTATCTAATGTGTGTAGCTCTAGATAATAACAGAGTAGACCCTTCATAAACCATGTGAGGGGTGAATAATGCCCTGAGCTTTGCTTAGTAATCTGAATAACAAAGTAAGAGGGATTAAGTGTATGTGCTAGATCTTGGTGTCTCCTCTCTGAGCTTCCTATCAGGGCTCATTTTTGTCTGGTCTCAAGGAAGGAGAACATTCTACAGTGGCGAGTGAGTTCTTGATCCTAGTCAGGGCAGGAGAGCGATCATTCTCATTATTAAGATTTTGCTACATTACAATGATCAGTAGCTTTTGGAACATCTAAAGTATTACTCTTCTAATAATTTGTTAGAGTTTTCTATACTCTGTACTATTCAACAACCAGAAAATAGGACTAAGAATATTTATCTGCAAATGAGGATGGAATAATAGTTCACCTTTCAGAACTTGCATTTTACCACAGGCCTTAGTCAACATATCCCATGCATAGAGCTTCTTTGTAACACCCAAAACCCATGCTGAAGAGCTGAATTGGGATGGACAGTGGGATGAAAGGACAGGACTGGAAGACATTGCATTTTGCATGCTTTGAAAGGGAATTTTACCAATGTGTCATTGTTTATAACCACTGGAAGCAATCATCAGTTCCTATGAAGAGTGTCATGTATGGAGGACCAATGTGCAGCATGGAGTTGTAATTTTCTGAATGTTTATTTGCTGTTACAAGAGCAGTCCTTACCTGTTCAGGATAACCGTCCATGCTCCTCTGCCCTTTCGTTTGAATTAAGCACCGTCCAGGCTGAGGTCCCCGGGTGGCTTGTGATGAGGGGATCTGGATGGGCAATGGTGACTGAAACTGCTGAATGGTCACTTTGTTGATGTTCCCTTCATATGGCTGCTGCTCCCGGCTGCGGTGCTGAAGGCTCTGTGACCCCATCAAGGTCTGAATGTGGCTGCCTGCCTGTGGAGAACAGAACCGTCAGGCCGAGTTCCCTGGGGGGCAAACAGAAGGCAGCAGTGCCACCCCATGGGTGAAAGGCTGGAAGAGGATACCCATGGGTGAGAGGGTGCCATGTGACCTTCCAGCCCAGACTGGTAAGGATAGCAAGAGAAAGGTAAGGAGGTGTTCATGGGCCTGGTGGAGATGTTTGTACAGGTGCAGATACCTGGTGGTTTGCCAAATATTACTTTATTCCTGATTTTCAGAAAACAAAATTCACATGAAAAGAATATTAAGAAAATGAGAGTTCACAATAAAAAATAAAGGGGAGTGTTAGCTGATATTTATATTGAAAAATAACCCAAAGAGACATGTAAGCAAACAGGGGACAACGATCCTGCTCCATAAGGCAAAACAGAGGAATTGCCTAAGTTCTATGACAGAAGTGAACACAAGCTTGTTCAGAAGAAAATAATCAATGATTATTAATTTGTTATATTATTAGCTCGAGAGCATCAAAAACCAATCGTGTGATAAATGCCTGTAAGATTCTGCTGCCTATGGGAAGTGAAGGGTGTTTAGAATGAGTTGCGCACTCTCCTTTGATTTAGAGCTCTTAAGGAAAATGAAAAATAAAGGAACCCATAGTGAAGATGGGTTCACATCATCTAGAGGAAAATAGTTTGCTGGATTCCAAACAAGAGGTTATTTGAAAAGAAAATACTCTAATTTACTAATTGGCAGTATGCAATGCAAAATAAACAACCCTTGGATTATAATTTATATGTCCAATTAGCTGTCTTAGCATGATGAACTATTTACTAATTTTATGAACATTAAAGATGTTTGAGTAATGGAGAATCGGAGGGAAAGTTGTGGGGTCTTTAGCCTGCACCAGTGCAAGGTGCAAACAGTTACCAGATGACAGTGACCACAATGTCATATCCACATGGACCAGGCAAATGCTTATTCCTCAAACTCATCTGTCTCTTAAGGAACCTTCCAGAAACCTTGTCACTTTCCTGCCAGAACACTGGGAGTCCTCATGGGAAGTTCAGGTGTTCTCTACCGCCATACGTTTTTCTATTCTCTTGTTTGGTAGATGGAAGCCCTGGTAAACCCAGGGTTATATTCTGAGTTGTTTTCTGAGTGACTTTACTTGGCATGGCCACTTACATGTCAGAGAGAATGATCTGAGGTTTGAGGAGGAAAGCTGACAGGGGTTGATTTCTGCATTCCTACCTGGCTCCTACCTTCACTGGTAAAAGCTTCTGCACTTTAATATATAATCTGCATGAGAAAATCAATAATGTCTGCTTGAAATCTACTCTGCTAATTAACTTCGAAATGACTCTGTCCAGAGGTGCAACAGGCTTCTCTGTTCTGACAGTTCTTAACTTTAGACATGTTTTTCTGGTGCATGTTTTCTTCTGACAGGCCAGTTTGAACTCGGGATTACATAGATGTGAGATTTGTTTTTGTGTGGTATATGTGTGTGTGTGTGTGCTTGTGCGTGTGTACACACACATGTGCGTGTATGTATGCCCAGGTGGGGGCCAGATGTTGACTCCTTAATTGTTCTCTCATTAAACCTGGAACATATTGATTCGGTTAGGCTAGCTGGCCAGTGAGTTCCAGGAACCATCAGCCTCTATTTCTTTCTCCACCTCCCTTAGTTCTAGACCTACAATTATTCCTCATGGATTTTTTTTTGTGGGTTCTGGAGATGTGAACTCAGGTCTTCCTGACTTTGTGGGCACTTTACAACTGAGCTATCCCCCTGCCCCGATTTTTGAATTGTTGAGGACATGCAGCTTATCTCATTTATTTTTTAGTGACTAGGCACAGTAAATGCAATTAACAAACACTAGGCATCACCACAAATGTGAAGAATGTCCCAAGATATTTTACGCACATTACCTCCTTGAGTTCTCATGGCAGCATTAAGAGGGGATTAGTATTATTATCCAATTTTACTGAAACTAAGGTTATGGAACAGCATTCGATGTTTCCAAGTAATTCATATAACTGGGAACTGTCAAACCAGCACTTGACAAAGCTGTTATCAAAGGTTACCCTCTTGATTATATGGTATTACACTGAAACCTGGTCTCCATTCCCAGTTCAACTGGGAACAGAAAAGGGACCATACAGAGGAGTCTTGGGGTCTGGCTGGTGTTCACAGCCAGTTTCTTAGCAGCTGTTGAAGTATTTCCCACTCAGCAGATTAGGCCTGTGGGTCTTGATGCTCTGTTTGGGACTTCACGCTTACAGGTATGCAAACAGGACAGTGTTGTTTCCCTTACTGTGAGTTAAGAAAGCTTGTGTTCTCAGATTGTGAGTGTGGAAGGGGCATGCTGTCATTCTGCAAGTGATTATGCCTGCCCACCCACTCTCCTGGGCTGTGGGCAGGGGACAGCAATGATGGCTGCAGACAGGAAAGAACAAACACCTACTTGTGTAAACTAAACAAACACTAATGACAAGACACTTAGAGGGATGTGATTCAAGGACAGGAAGTGGCACAAACGCTTTCTCAAGACGATGAGAACATTGACAATGAAGCACAACACAATGATGGCAACACAATGTCAGAGGCTATGTTTATTCAAGCAGGGGCTTCTGGGAAGTAATTCATGTGCATGTGGCCCCACTCTGTATGGGAAACACCAGCACGAAGCTTTCTGCAAAGACAGTGTGACGTTTCGAGTGACAAAAACAATCAGAGGATTCTGTAATTTTGGAGCTTTCAAGGGGAGGCTGGAGAAACCATACACATTCCATTACAGAGTTGGAATATGGTATTTTCAAGTTGGCCCCCAAACAAAGTTTACAGGGGGAAAATACTCTAATATCCTTAGAGATCATGAAAATATTTACACTAAAAACCAAAGAAAAGAATGTTGATTTGATACCAAATGCTATAACTCACTACAAATTCAACCTGAAACTAATTGGGCTTATTATAGGGAATTGCTCAGTGTTGAGAGTGTTCATACAAGATCACCACTGAGGTGATTTTCTCAGTGCTCTTTCAGACCCAAGCATGAGGTTGGAGTACACACTGGGGTATGTATTTGGGCCTGTGCCTTACTATATCCATCTTGACTCTTGAACAATTGGAAAATGCCCTGGTACAGTTGTCTCACTATCATGGGGTCAGATGAAAGTCTGACTCTATTAGGCTATCTCCAACATCCCACTGGGAGGGCAGTAGTAATCTTATTGTGGCTCTGTGGGAGGAGCCATTGAGTGCTGGAAAAATCAAACGCAGCTTCAAGGGATGACAGCTCATGGCACTTAGGATGTTCAAAAGTGCATGATTTATGTTATAAACTTAAATGGCTGCTGAAGTACGATGCCATTATCCTTTATACCCAGAGGCTAAGTAGGGTGCCAGGGCACTCAAATGACCAGCACTCAATGGCTCCTCTCACCCAGCCACAATAAAACTACTGCCTTTCCAATGGGATGTTGGAGGTGACCTAAAAGAGTCAAACTTTCATCTGAACCCATGATAGTGAGACTGTACCAGGGCATCAGAGGAAATCACTGGGGAGTTGCATCTCCACCTCAACCTACAAATATCAGGGAACTTTTGTCTGAGGTTTCAGTGAAGGCCCAAAGGGAAACATTTCTTTTTAAAAGTTATTTTGTTGAGATTTATTGATTTTTATTTTTTATGTGTATGGGTGTTCTGATGGCATGTATGCCCGTGTACTATCAGATCCTCTGGAATTAGATTTACAAATGGTTGTGAGCCACCACATTGGTGCTGGGAACTGAACCTGGGCCCTCTGGAAAAACATTTAGTGCTCTTAACCACTGAGCCATCTCTTCATTCCCAACACTTATCTTTCTATCTCTTCTTGATTGCAAGTCACACCCAATCCTTCCTAAACTGAAACAGAATCAGAGAAAGCTAGTTAAAACAGAAAGAACAAATTGGGATGGAAAGATAGCTTAGTCAAGAAAGTACTTGCCTTGCAAACAGTTGGACCTGAGTAAATTCCTAGAATTCATGTTTTAAAAGCAGGACATAATGAGATATATGTATGTTTTTAATTTGAACACTGAAGAGATGGAAACAGGGCATTCTTGGATTTTCAGGTGAATACAGGACAGTAAAAGACCCTGTCTCAAAAACATAGGTAAAAAGACAGTATCCTCTGGCATTTACACACATACACACCCATGAACAAGTACAGGCCCTTCACAACATGAATACACACCTCCCCCCACCACACACTGTACACATACACTACATACACTACACACCACACATACCACATATCACATACATGCTACACATTACACACCATACCTGCTACATGTTGTGTGTTAAAATAAGATACAGAGTTTTATAACAGAATATAAATCTCAAGGGGAAAATGACTCCTCATACCAAGATTCAGCAAAATCTCAGATGCAATGAAAGTAAACATTCAATAGATGTCTCTACTGAGAAGATTAGGGTTTTAGAATTACGGTCTTTTAAGGCAGTCATCAAGAAAAAAAACCCCTGTGATTGACTATACACACCCATTATATTTGGAAAAATAAAAGCTACCAGCAAAGAAATATAATACCTCAGTCAACACAGAGCGGCAGAAAGAAAAAAAAAACATGGGGATTTTAGATTTTCTATTCTAATAAAGTGGTTAAAATAGAAAGCCCAGTTGCTGGAGAATCTTAGTGAGAGACCACAGAGAGCTGGGAATTAGGACAAGAGAAATCATCTAGTCTTAATAACAGAGAAAGAACACAGTGGAAAAAGTCTTAAAAGCCTGTGGGACTACACAGTGTTTTGGTAATCATATTGTCAGGAGGATGAGGGAAATAAAGTAGAGCCAAAAAAAAAAAATGCTCCCAGAATAAATAATTCCCTGGGGTTGGGGAGGGGACTCAGCAGTTAAGACCATGTTTGCCCTTGCAATGCCCAATATTCACACCCTGGAGCTCACAACCTTCTGTGACTCCAGCTATGGAGGATCTGACACCCTCTTCATTTTCATGGGCACTGCACATACACATAATTAAAAATAAAATAAATCTTAAAAAGTAATCCCCCCAAACCTGGAAATTTGGTGACTGAGAAGATGTAACAGGTTCAGGAAGCAGAGAAAAACAAGGTGCGTGTACAGACACAGCTTAATCTGATGACTAAATGCTAAGGGCAAACAGAACTTTCAAAGCAACTAGAGGAAAAGATGACACCTTCTCTACAAGGGAAAAACAATTTGAATGCCAGCAGATGTCTCACCGGAAGCCAGGAATGACAGAAGGAAATTACATAATTTTCAAGCACTGGAAAGAATTAACCATCAGCTCAAATTCTCTAACTGTTCAAGTATTCTTTAGCAATGAACAGGGAATCAGAACAGTTTCAAATGAAGGAAATGAGGGGAATTGTTGTCCCAAGAACTCTCTTAAAATAGAGTCATAAGGCAGTTCACCAGCAGGAAGGCAGCTCACTAGCAGGAAGGAAATGGGAAAAGAAAAAGCTGGTATTGGGAAGAAGGGGGAAAACATTGCCAAAAGAGCTGCCAGTGGATAAATTGACTTTCCTTTCCTTAAGTTTGTAAACTTTCTTTTTATGTTCAAAACAAAATTATGACACTATCTGATGTAACTACATGCAGACCCACACAGGTCAGATGCAAGGGGAGTCTGCATCCTACAAGGCAGGTGAGACCAGGAAGGTGGGGGGCGGGGATCAGGTCTGTGCTCTGTGCTTTAGCCTCTAAATCATGACACCAGTAGATTTGTAAGCTCATTCATATTCTCTCTCTCTCTCTCTCTCTCTCTCTCTCTCTCTCTCTCTCTCTCTCTCTCTCTCTCTCTCTCTCCCCTCCAGGAGCAGCACTACAAAACATATGTAGAAGGTCACACTAAAAACATAATAATAAATGATAATGAAATTCTAGGAAACAGGAAAAAGAACCTCAGAAGCAACAAAATTCACAAACAAATGTAAAAAATATCAAATGGAATTAAAACATTGATGTATCTTATTACTGTTTTGTATGTATATGTGTGGTGAATATGTGTATCTGTATCAACATGTTTGTGAGTGTGCACATGTGGGTATATGTGTACATGTGCATGTGAAGGCTAGAGGTTGATGTTGGCAGTGTTTCCCAGTTGCTCTCCACTTTAGTTTTGAAACATTCTCTGACTGAACCTGAATTTCCTAATTGAGCATGACTGATAAGCAAAACCCAGGAATCTGTATCCACCTGCCTTCTCAGCACCAGGACTGTACGTGTGCAACTGCTGTTTCTAGCTTTGCACTTGGTTTCTGGAGATATGAACTCTGATACTCAGACTTGTATGTGGCAAGACTGTCAACTGATCCATTTTCTCAGCTTCTTAATTCTTACTTTAAACATAGTCATGTAGACAAGCTAAACATGTCTATGAAGTGACTTTGTGTGAATGTTACTGAAAGGAAAAGAAAAATTGATTGTGTGAGACTGAATATAAAAGATGTCAGAACAAAAACTTTGCTAGAGACAGATTGAAATTTTATACTATGAAAGAAGTTCAGTTCATCAAAAAGCTCTACCTGTCCTACATATAGTCAGACAATGAAGGTGCAGATATGGCAAACAAAAATTATTGAACTACAAGAGAACTTTAATATTCATTTCTAAATAACAGAAAAATCTATCAAGAATATAAAATACAGAGGAACCCAATACCACCACCAACTGACCACATCTGATTATTATGTCTAGAATTCTCCCCAGTTGACTACAGGACTCTGTCTAGACCATGACCTAAATTGAAAATCAATTCTCAACAAGTTGCCTAAAGTCACACTAAAGGTGTGACTCCAACAATAATTTACTTATACAATATGCCAGTAACAGAAGGATGGATGCTCCTCAAACACCACAAATAATATATTTCTAAGTAGTCCAGGCTCAAAGAGGAAGCCCAGGGCAAGTAAGACAGTGCATTGAAACAGAGTCCATGAAAATATGATATATTAAGGTCTGTAGAACACAGCTAAACACAACTAGGAGGGAGAGTCACAACACCAAATTCATCTGCTGAATCAAAGACATGAACAGCCTCCTTCAGTGACAGCAGAGAAAATCAGCAAAGCAAAGACATTAGGACTCTGAGACACTAAGCATTAGCAGGGACTTTCTGAAAATGACTCCAGTGACTCAGGAAATAACACTAACAATTGATAAATGAGATTTAATGAATGAAATGAAATGGATTCTACACAGCAAAGGAAACACTTAAATGAGTAAAGAAACAGGATAGAAAGAAATCTTCACCAGGTATCTATCTGATAGCATATCTAGAATACTTAAGATCTAAATAACAAGAAATCAACCATGTCAATGAAGAAACTAATGAAATGAGTAGATGGTTCTCAGAATACAAAATGACCAATAAACAGATGAGGCTATTCACCTTCTATACCCTTCAGGGAAGTGCAAATTAAAACTATATTGGTAGTCCACCTAACTCCAGTCAGAATGACAACCTTTAGGACTAACAATACAGGCTGGAGAGATGGCTCAGTGGTAAAGAACACTGGCTGCTCTTCCAGAGGTCCTGAGTTCAACTCCTGGAAACACATGGAGGTTTATAACACCCGACAACGAGTTCTGATGCCTTCTTTAAGCATACAGGTGTACATGCACATGGAGCACTCATACATAAAATAAACAAATACATCTAAAAAAAGAATAACAATATATGCCAATGGGGATGTGGACAAAGGGGTCCCATACATACCCTGGTGGGAACTTAAACTGGTTCAGCCGCCGTGAAATCAGTGTGCAGGTTTTAAAGAAAACTGAAATAGACCTGTCATATGACCACTTTTGAGTGCTAATGAAGAATTCCAAGCAGACATGCTACAGAGATTCTAGAACATCAAAGCTTCTGGCAGCACTATTTATAGCAGCTAAGTTATGAAATCAACTCAGGTATCCAATAACAGGGGAATGGGTAAAAAAATGTATTTTATATACAAAGAGGACTCCTTTTTCAGCCACAAGGAACAAACTTAGGCTTTTTGTAGGAATGTTTTCCTCTCACTTTTGGCTTCTAGATTATATGCAGATGCAAGAAATCATGGATGTATATATGACATGAAGATGGAAACAAAACTTCATAGGGCCCATGGGCTTGTGGGAAAGGGAGGGGCTTGGGGAAGGCATGGATGAGTATGCTCAAAGTACATGCCCTCATTTAACCCATCATGAAGCACAATGAATATACACCATTGGGGGAAGTGGAGCACACTGTATGTTCAGACAACACTGATTCCTTATCAGTCCATCTCAGGGATGTCTCCACCTTGTGAGGCTGTGAAGATGACATGTGACTTTCTGCCTGCTCTATGCTGTATACATTTGGGAATATAACAACTCCATAAGAGCTAATGGTAAGAAGAATGTGTCTTCTCTTTAATTTGTATTTGGTGCGCCAACCTATCTTTACACTTGGGTGCTAGAGTAGTCTCGCAGAGCTCGATTATCCGTAATGACACATGAAATATGAGGCAAGCCTTCTCCTTTGGTGTCTCATGCGATGCAGCTGGATGATATGAGGGCAATCATGTCTATCTTATTGGATATCCATCAGTACACTGTTCCATGATTAAACATCAACATACAAAGTGCAGCAGTAGAACTGGGGCTAAATAAGCTAAGTTCACAAGAGTGGGATGTAGCAAAAGCGAGTATATGTCTGTTCATTTTAACATGTAGTGTTTTCTAATGTCATTGCCATGAATTTCCCCAGTAGAGAGATGAGGCAAGAAGGATTAGCAACAGTGATTAAAAACTACAAGTTATTTTTTCCATCTTAATGCTTTTAAGAACCAGTATATAATGAGGTCAGAGGGCTAATATTTTAATTTTTAAGAACCAATATATAATGAGGTAATTAGAGGGTTAATTACCATGTGACTAGAAACTGAATCTTCTTTATGGCACCCTTGAATCCCTTGATTCCCCAGTTACTATCTAGTCTTCTAGCTAGACAGTAAGTCATGGGCATTTTTGTGATGTTGTGCTAATTTTGTATTTTTACTTCTAGATTTTTCTCAAAGTAAAAATAACATGAGTGGTAGTTATTATCTCAATTTTCCTTTTTTCTGATATCAACACTTTATTTTTAACATTTCTTTGAAAACGATTTATGTACTATAGTGCTGGATTACATTGAATTTGACTCTGTGCCTGCCTTTACTACTGAATCACAAACTTTTGTACTCTTCCATGTTGTTGTTTCTTTCATTTCAATTTGAAAACCTTTTATCCCTTTTTAAGGAGCAAATCTAAGGAGCAGAAATTTCTTCAGATTTTATTTGTCTGGATGCTCATTATTTCCCCTTCAGTTCAGAAGGAGAGGCTTGTCCAGAGGTTTTTTGCTTATTTTGTTTTCTGTCAACACTAGGCAGATCCAGATAGGCATGGATTGTTGGGGAGTCAGGATTTCCTTCAAAACCTTGGATACAAAGGAGAGTAAAACTTTTCTTTATGTATCACCTGTGCCAAAGATTGATATAAGAAATGTTTTAATCCAACGCTTCAATTGCTTTAATATGTGATGAGTTTATTTTCTACCTTGACTTGGTAGCTATCTCATAGATAATTTTTGAGTTTAGATTTTTATTAAAGGGACAATTCAGAGTCAGTGGGGACAAAAAGAGTCCCCTGACTTTGTAGCTACTGCATGACCACACTGGCATCAGGAAATAAAGGAATGTGGTCCGATAAGAATATTGGCACATCATGCAAGAACCTAGGACAATGACTGTCACATTAAAGACCTGCTATTCACCTGCTATTTTTGATTTATATTTTTACAAGTTCCTGTCCATGGTACTTTTGTGAATAATTGTAATTACATACTGGAAAGAGTAAGCTTTTTAAAAATTTCCCACAATCCAGTTAACATTAAAAGCAATCGATAGGGATACATCATCCAGGTCTTTTGGGTTATTAAAACAAGTATTTGGAATGGATCAGCGAAAAGGAAAATTATATCTTTTTCAAAGCTATATTCCTGAGTTGCTATTACCATGGAGCTGCCTCTGTAGAGTCTTACTTTCATAGAACTTGGAGCTTTATTTAATTCTTGTTCAGCAAGTAGATCAATCCCTTTCCCCCTCCTTTCCTTCTCTCCTGTTTGTCTAGTACAATCTCATTTCTCTTCTCTAGCATCTCCCCATCTCATGCTAATTACATAGTGATAAGAAATAGTAAATTCAAGTAACAAGTTCTTTTAAAGATAATTATTTTAATCATATTTATGGACATGTGTGTCTCTCTGTGGGCTTGTGCATGTGTGTGCAGGTGCCCACAGGGTGCCAGAGGTATGGCTCTTCCTGGAACTAGAGTTACAGGCAGTTGCTGGGAATCGAACTCAGGTCCTCTACAGGAACAATACATGATCATAACTTCTGACTCATCTCTCTAGCACTCATATTCATTCTTAGTTCCATAGCATAGAAATATTTGCTGGATTCATTTCCTAGAAAATGAAACACAATGGACTGTTCTAAAAGAGTTCATTTAGTTTGCCTCAGTCCCAGTTTGCTTACTGAATACATGAAAGGTTTTTTTTTTTTTTTTCACAAGATGCTCCTGGCTCTACCTGTCAGGCTTATAATGCATCTAATCTTTTTTCTTTACATACTATGTTTTCATCTTTTCTCCTCTGAATAGTCAGAGAAGCTTCTTGGCTTATTCCTTCATTCTAAGCTCTCTTCTTTGTAGTGTGTTCTCTGAAAACCAGTTACAGAACTGTTTAAATAAACATTGGATCATGTCATTTCCCTTTGAAAGTATTTTCATGTTTACCTTTCCATCTCCTATAGCATACAGCCCATATGATTTGACTTCCGGTTATTTTCCGCTTATTGGGTGACACTATGCCCTTGTCCTTAGGTCCCTTTATTTCCTCCCCAAATGGTGTCCTCTTCTTGGAATGGTCACATCCTGCATCCCTTCACAGCACGGATCACATTGTACTGCCCAAGCACATGCATGGTGTCTGCAAAGCAATGACTCACCAGAGATTCTGGAAAATGTGTATATCTTTAAGACTGACTAAACTCATCCGAGGCAAAATCTCCAAAGTTACACTTTAGGTAAATTATGAGTGTAGTTACATTGTGATGCTATTGGACCCACAACATTGCAGTGTAAAAACCACAGCTGGTGGAAGGGTCTTACCCAGTGCTCTCCCTAGAAGTATGCAGAATTCTAAATACAGTGCTTATCATGTCTGCAGATGAGAAATGGACTGAGCCCATTTTCTTGATCTCTAAGAATGTTTGCTTTTGTTGTAATGTTTACTGATTTAGCCTCTCAGGATGGCTTGTATTTTACTAATTTAAAAAATTAGGTCTGTGGTCTCTCTTATTGGTTTTTAAGAACTTAAAAATCACAGTAAGGGGTATAGACCCCCACTCGCTCACACGTTGCAGCTTTCTTTTGCTGTGGTAAGCTATCATGTCTGACCCATCCACTACACCCATGAGGTTAAAAAACTCTTGAGGCTTGTATTCATCTTTGCTTCTCTAGCACCAAGCAAGTGCTTTGCACGTAGTGTGTGTACCATTGCTCAGTGAGTGCTTGCCAGGCAAACCTTTGCAACTTTAAACAATTTTTATTGTGTTTGTTTACAGACTGATTTATATATGTACTTCTCTGTGGCCATATGTGTGCCACAAAACATGTGTACTTGTCAAAAGATAACTTGTATGAATTGGTTCCTCCTCTATTATGTAGGCCTGGGGATCAAAATCAGGCTTGAAGGGAAACACATTTAGATGCTGAGGCATCTTGTTGACCCGTTGTAACTTTAGATGTAGCAAATCAACCTTTTTATGGTAAATTTAATTTTATGGAAGTTGGTTATGTGCATTGTTGAAGCCTAGTCTAAATGAAATATATGCAACACATCTTTCTGTACTTGCACTTCAAAGCCTGTCTTAGGTACTCTTAGAAATGGTGAAATCTGCAGAGGGGCATGCTACTTACACACAGCTATTACTGACTGAGCACCAGCCTGTGTTTGTTTCCATTCTCTTCAATGCATTAACAGTTGACCAGAAGCCCTTGAGTGTCAGGATATTTAGCCTGAATTTACCATGAGGTTAAAAATGATGTTAAGACACAAGATATGGACTACAAATTATGATGGATGTGTGGGGTTCATGGTTTGTGTCAACTTGAAATTGATTACCTTTTTAGTAATGGTGTCCGGAGGTACATCCCGCCTCCCAAGTGGGTAAGGATTCCATTGGCCACTAGGAGAGACATCTTCTTGTCCATTGTCTAAAATGTTGCTTTGCTGGGACGGGGTCTATTGCGAAAATGGTATGGCATTCTTTAGTGATGTTTACGATAGTTTTCTGAAAAGAGTCCCTAACAATTATGGTAAAATTAATTTTGTTTGATTATATAAAACATATATCCTAACTGGAAACACTATTATATGCTATTTACTGAGTAAGAATTCTAAACTGACAGCTATTTGGAAACAATGAGAAATATGATTAAAATAACCATCTCAGAGTTATTTACTGAATTTTAAAGTTTAGATTCTCTATAATACCTGAATATAGATAATCAGAATGAAATTAATCAATGCTTTAAAAACACCCACAACATTTTAAAGCTTGCTTAGTTTGTCTCTTTAGTTTGATCTTACCATTTATAATATAAGTTGAAACCATGCAGTTCATAGACTGGAATGTGCAATATTCCAAGCCATAGCCTAATATAAATTTTTGGACTTTGATGTGATTTTTGTAAGGATGTATTTTCCACTAATCCTTGGCAGGATCAGCACAGGCAGATAAAGATGCTTGGCACTGTGCATTATCAACAGACAGCTGTTACAGTCACGACCAAGTAAGTTAGTACCATTCTGGTTACTGAATTCATTTATGCATCACTTATATATTAAATTTAAATTAATAAGTTTTTTAAAAAATTGATTTCTTGGTGTATTTTTTTAGCAAATAGGAATACCCTGTCTTTATTAATATTGATCTTTGATATTTTGAGATGATCCATTCCTATCTAGATTGACATTAAGCAATCATATACCATTAGAAAAGTGAGATCTATGGCTTCTATGGAGAGACAAATGGTGGTTGATACAGTGTGGGGCCTGTATACAAATTCTCTTTCCATCTAGTCTCCAGGATGCATGAGCTATGCTTATATTATTGGGAATCCCTGTGTGAGTCTGTTGATGCCCACACCAGTCCTTGCTCATGTTCTGAAGAATCTGTGGTAGCAGATCCTGGCTAGTGCTTGTTGGTATTTTGTGTAAGGTGAATCCTTCAGTCTTGGTGAGCTGGGCCACTGCCTTCATAACCATCACAGACAGCTGCTTGTCAGGCCTCATCTGACTACACTGACTAGTCCCACTACTCTAAAAAACAACACCATAACCTCTTTGTCTGTATTCTGACCACGTGTATGATTTAAAGAACTGTCAGGAAATATAGTAAAAATTAATAGGGCTCACAGTAAGATTATCTCACTGTCCCCCCAATAGACATAATAAAAAGGACATAGCTCAAATTTCACCTTTTACTTTGACTATGTAAATTCTGTTTCTACAAATCTATCATAAATGAAAAAAAACCCGCAAAAATGTTTTTTTTAATGTAAACTTTCATGGTAAGGGTGAATTTGTGTTTAAAAATCAAATAAGGAGTAACATACGAAAAACATGTTTTTGAAAAGCAATGAGATAGTTATCTGATGTCTGTTTGAAATGGATTTCTATTCTTTACTATTTTAAGACTATTATGTTCACATGTGCCCACATACAACTTTTCTAGACATTAAATTATAGCAAACCAGAATACAAATATTAAGTAGGGAAAAGATATTCATGCACTCAAGAGCCACTGTTTAGTATTTTTTCTATTGGATTTTCAGTATCCTTGTCTCTTTGGCTCAGGTCTTCCACCCTGAGGAATGATACAACCTGTCATCTGGCTGTCTCTGTGCCAGACACACTCTTGAGAGGAGGCAGAATTCAATACAGGGTTCTGCTTCTTGTTCAAATCACTCTTATTTTCATATGTATTTCCTCACATGCATTTTCTTACCTGCCCAGGAATGAATAGTCCTACTTTGAATAGTCACTAAGAGCTATTCAGAATGGCACAATTCTTGGCGTAATACAAATGTACAGCTCCATTCTATCAAAACCCTGACATCATGACCCAGGTTCTTCATAAATTAATTCATTTCTTTTTAAAAATTAGAGTTAACTGTCACACTAATTCTTTCATGTTTCAGGGACAAAGGGACAGAGACATACAGGACTATTAAAGAGATTCTTTTTCACTACACAGTAAAATCAGTGGAATTTTCTGAAAGCATTTTTTCTTACTTCAAGAATGAGCTGCGATTTGATTTTCCTAAGTGAGGCACTAAAGCCTGAAGAAACAGAAAAGCCATGGAAACAACTTATTGATGTTGGGTGGTGAAAGGAAATGATTAAAAAGTGAAATATTTAGTAGGCTCACATTGTTTCTCAAAGGAGAAATGCTGTAAATAAATTTGTTGTCTGGCTGTTAAAAGTTCTCTACAAGACAATGAAATACACAGTGCACAGGACCTTAGCTGTTGGATTCTGCTGGTTTGCTTATTGGAATAACAGAGGGAATGGCCAGTGTGATTTAGTGGAAAATCAAACATTTTGATAAGGACTATAGCTTAAGAAAATTGACTTCAAAGTCTGCTATGGTTATTGGTAGACTTAGTGTTGAGGATTCTGAAAACTAGGAATGATGTTAAATGTCTAGTGAAAGAAGTAATTTCTTGTCTGGTTGAGCCTTCAATGTGCATCTGTATGAGTATATTTGTACATGTATTTGTGATGATATTTATGTATGCATGTACATACATAAATAGCATTAGCATGAGTAAATGAGCACTGAATCATTAGCCTTGTTCATCTGGTAATTAATGGTGTAAAGCATGCTTGTGAAATTATATGTAATGCCATCTTATGAATGGCATTAGATTTTGACACTTTGCCAAGTTCTTGTGACATCTTTGATAAATGTGAGGTTCTATTTTGTTAAGTAATTTACATGTGGTTTTCAAAGGACATTTCAATAGATTTAGGAAGATGTTAAAGATAATTAGTCCCAAGAAGCATGGTGGCACAGGTCTATAATTTCAGCACTTGGGAGGGAGGTTGAAGCTAGAGGATCATAAATTTGAGGCCAGCATGGGCTATGTACTGAGAAATTCTACAAAACAAAACAAAACAAAACAAAAGAAAATGCTCGAACTGGAGCAAACATACAAGTCAATAAATAAAAACTAACAACAAAAACAAAAACAGAAAAAGCTAGAAAAATATGTCCAGTATGTTTTTAGTGAAATTATTTCTGTATTCCAGTAAGCTTTTGAGGAGAGATATTTATGACAAAGGCAAATATACTGTGAGGGAGAATCTCTATGGCAATGGTTTTAAAAGACTATGTTAGCTCATAACAGAGATGAGGCATCATCCACACTGATACTAACATTATTTGCTCGTTTTAGCCTCTGTCTGTGAGGACTGTGTGCACTTGCAGGCTGGTGGCTTTTGTCATAATTATAATGATGGATGGCTCTTTCTGGAGAGATAAAGAGCCTTTAATAAACACAACAGAATTGATAGCAATTACAGGCAAAGCTGGCTAAGGCACAGCATAGATTTTGTTTTGCTTTCAACAGGAAAAATGTCATTTAACCAGTGGCTCTTGGCTTTAAGGTAAATAAATGCACAGTGGTGATGGAGCCATCCAGTCCTGAGTTATCTGCATAGGTCCGGTGAAAGAGAGCACCAGGAGTTTAAAAATAGTCAGGGCAAACATTGCTATCTAAATTTTTGTAACCCAGGAGTTTCTTAGACAGCAATAAACTGATTTAGTAACTAATAAAATAGACACTGAGAACATTTCCCCCAGATAACTTCAAAGAAACAATTATTTAATATAATTATATATATGTGTGTGTATATGCATATATAAATATATATTTATATAACTTCATTCTCTAAAATTATAATTTATATTACTGCCTAAGACTATAAACAATAAGCAAAATATTCTAAGGTATAAAATTACTGTAATAAGCACTAAAAGAAGAAGAGTTGGCAAATGTAGCTCTAGCTTTGTGGAAATTACTGCACTTATTTTGGAAGCCACACCCTGGGCTGGCGTTAGCAAAAGCCAATGTTTCTTCACCATTTCTAATGTTCTTTGGTGGTGCAGCTGTCAGCATGGTTAGCATGTGAGGCTTGGAGTCTGTAATAGTCATGTCACCAAGCACATTCTAGTGAGACCAAATATTCAGGAAGTATAGGTGGATCTGGAGAAGTACAGGGTGACCATCGACTTACACTTAGATCAGATAACCTGAGACATTCCTCTTGTAGTGACACAGAATCATGTGTCATTGGGTCAGTTAAGATACTCCATTTATTTCCCTTTTAATTTTTTCCTATCCCACATCATCATCTTTCATGGTTTATTGAATAATGAGGTGTATGAAGAAATTGTATTGACTACTGAGAGTCATGAATGAAATGTCAGGAGTTAACAAACTGTGAAAAAGCTTCACCTTGGGTAGAAAGGGTATACACTAGGTACCAGACAGAGTCAGATTTAAATTCTTTCTACTACTATTCTGGCAGTAAAGCACATTATATGTCTGTGTGACTTGTGAGCTCCAGTCTCCAGTCTGCCTCATAACCTCCTAAATAAGTCCATTCAGGTTTGTGAGTTGCAAGAAAAAAACATCCTTAAAGTACCTTGTGGTATCAGACAGAGTGGGTTCTTAGTGTTTCTCAGCCTTTGTTTTTTTCCCAATGGAAATATTTATCATTCTATCATTAATCTAGGCAATAAAAATAGTGTTTGTACTGACATTCCCTTAGAATGTTATCCTTTCCCAGTAACATAACATTTCAAGACAATAGCTGAGCTTGTTACAGTAGAACACATCCAAAAAAAGCACATGAACCAGTAAAAACATTATAGAAAGTTGACTCAAATGCTTTTTGGAAAGGCGGCAAATAAATGATGAATGAACGAACAAATGAATGAATGAATGAATGAACACTAAATATGAAATATCAGTATCCTATAATTTAAGTCTGACTTACATGTCAATATTCTAGTTCATAAGCACTCTTAAAATTTCAAGTTCAGCAGAGATGCCAACAAATCAATGAATAATCTTAACTCTTTATATTAATTTTGTTGTATTTGGTGGCATTTGTAATAATATCTTAAAGACTTTCATGAACTTATCATTTATTGTTTGCAGAATAGAAAACTATAGTTGTCTTTTAATCCATGAAAAAAATGTACGCTTGACCTGGCATGCAATAAATAGAGATGAGTTAGAAATGTTTAAAGTACTCAAGATCAGCATGTCTTCCTTCCCCTTGCCCTTGAATGGCACCATCTTCCCTTTCTGTGCCCTTGGACATATGCTAAGCAAGCACTGCCAGGTGTCAGGGCTCTTCATTACAAGCAATTGTATCATTTAATTAGTTTTTCATCAATTTGCTTAAGGACAATGTCAGTGCTTTGGAGGGAATTAGAATACCTCTTCCTCCTGATGCAAGAAGCCAGGTTTGGAGGCAGAGAGAATGGCCACAAGGCATGATTTCAGCCCCAAGTGTGCCCTGGGGAGGGTACCACTCCCATAAATGTGTGCTTCAGGTTCTGCTACGTTCCTTAGGAAGCACCATGCATTTTTTTTAGATGCCCGAGAATAATTTTCTGTACAAAGGAAATGGATGCTGAATATGCTCTTGTCTGGCAAGAAGAAAGCATGTCATATCATAAAAACAGCCATGGCCCCCAAAGTTATGGCAGTTGGGTCAGAAACTGCAATTGGACATACTCAAGTGGCAAAGTAGATATAGACAAACTCTGCACATTTTCTCTCTCTCTCTCATTCATATGTGTATATATATATACACATATGAATGAGAATGTGTATGTGAATGTGTATGGGATCATGAGAGAGCATGAGGAAATATTAAGGGAGTGGAAAAACAGAAAGCAGGCATAATAGAACCCATGTGACACAGAAGCAGAAAGGGGGCTCCGGGGTAGAAAGGAGGCCAGTGGGGAGGGATAGGGGAGGACAGATGAGAGTATAGTGTGGTTGAAAGTGTTATAAGTAACACCCATTTCCTTGTGTGCTAATTTGAAAGTATATACCAATAGATTAACTCTCTCATCTGGCAGAAAACCTCCCCAAATTTGTAAATCCAAGCTCTTCAGATGAGATGAATCTAGCAGAACAGATAGAAGCTTAGGGTGTAACCTATGGAGTGGAACACAGGCTGAACTTCCACAACCATAGCTCTGACTACATCATGAATGCTTATGCCTAAGTGTTTTCAAACTCATTACATGCCAGGTGGAGTAGCATACATTTTTCATAGCCCATAACTGGTAATTTTAGAAATGGCTTTTTTACTCTTCGTCCTTCTTCTTTTCCCCCTCCTCCATGCAGGAGATAATGTATTGCTAGTAATTTACTTTGAAGTTTTTCCAGTGTTTTAATTGCTGGGTTGCAATTTATTGTCCCTTCCAAAGGGAAGTCCATTTTGTGTAAGTCCTAATTGTACCTGAGAGAGGATAGCTGAGGTCCTCAAATACAGCTTTGTGTTATTGCTGTTGATGAAGTGTGGTGAAACTCCAGTGAGAGGTAACGAATCTATTCTCCAGGGCCACCACACTACAAGGCTAACACAACAGGGCAGCTGTCCCCAACTCATATCTGGAGAACAACTGAGATAACAGAGACACATTTAAATGCACTGCTGCTGTTCAGTTACCTCATGAGTTCAGATCACTGTATAGCTCAAAGAGTAATTAAGCCCCAAATTGGTCAAACTAAGCTTGTTGCTATTAGAAATTTTCAGAGGATTCCAGCAGTGGCTTTTTTCATACCAAGATTTCTTTAATCTGCTCATGAATTTTTTGAAATTTTATTTTCTTAGTTTCAAAGTCTGATTTGCATTCCTTCCCAAGTCCTCTTGTGGAGGGGGCTACAGTTGTGACAGCTCACAACTGTAGAAAGTTGGTTTTAGGTGGAAAGAAGATGAAGGCTTTGGACATATAAAAGGTATCAAGAAAATGGTGGATGACATGCTAGAGCCAACTTGTGCTGGCTCAAATAAATTAACTGCACACAAACCCAGTTCTAAGTTTAGGGACTGCAACCTGGGTCATGAGCATGGTTATGATGAGAGATATTGCTGACCTCAGGAAAAACCAGCAGAGAAAATTATCAAGCACAACTGGTCATCCCCTGGAGACTGAGAAAGTTTCCAGTTTAGTTAGGCTTTGATTGCTCTGTGTGTGTGTGTGTATGTGTGGGTGCGTGTGTTTAAAGTTGTGAATATAAAATTTCTACCTATGTTATGCTATCCAAAGCATGAATCAAACTATATAGAGTCAGGAAATGTTACCAGACATTTAACAGTGAGTGTGAGGCATAAAGCCATGGGAGTTTGTTCCACATTTAATTTTCTTCAAAAAGCAGAAATGTTTGGAGGCTACTATCTCTGTTTTCCTATTTTGCATTGCTTTCTCCACAAAATGACCACATTAATATACAGTCATAGTGACACTGTATGAAAATGACTCATTAGTCTCTACTGAGATGTAACAGGAAAGCATTAATCAGTCTAAGCAGGTGAAATGGGCATTCACAGTGCAGACTGAACAAGAAAAATATTTCCTTAATAACGAATTCTTCCTCTCATTAACATACACTATTATTTCCTTGCTAATGTGCCTACATTTTTGTTCAACATATACAAATTGTTACTACTTACATCTCTCCTGCCTGTGCTCTATTTCCACAAGAAAAGTGGACTTAAAAAAACATTCACAGTGCTAAACATTTAACTTCCATGCTCAGTCAGAATATTATGCCTCCTAAAGGAACCACCCAAGTTCAAAACCAGTTTGCAGCATTGTTTTCAGAGTGCTTCACCAAGGGAGGGCAGGGGTCACCTCCAAAACGGTACATGATAAATGTGTAAACACAAAAGAAAGAAAACCATGGAAGAACAGAAAAACAAGTAGAAAGGTGATGCTTAAAGCAATCTCAAAAGCCATGTGCCTGCTCAATCCAAAAAGCAAGAGTCTGGTAATCAGTCTGGCTACAATAAACACCGAGCAGCTACAGACTCAGGCTCTACATCATTTTCCCTGGTGCTTTCGGACCGTGGAGAGTCCGTAACAAGCAGGGCTGGATGCATAGCCTAAATACATTAGGTGAACAAACATCAAGTGTCTTTGGGATGCTGACACATGTAGGGCAGTCCATACTTACTTTCTGAAGAGGTAGGTCTTGAAGGTCAAATTTAGACTTAGTCTGCAAGTTTAAAGTCATGCTTCTGCCTGCATGCATTGCTGAAATACCTCCATAGGGCAGCATGCCAAGGTTAACTGTGTTGTGTTTGTAAGCAGCGTTCTGAGTAGAGGAGATAACCATGTGACAGGATGTAAACACGGGCTCCACAAACGGATCATTACATGAACACATCTAAATTCATAACATTGAACTGTAAGCGGGCAAACAGTAACTCTTTATAAACATGCGCTTGATCAGACAAAAGCATACAGTAACAGGGTTAGTTGTGCACAAAATGAGTATCGTCCAGAGCTACAGAAATGACAGGAGCAAAGATACACTGTTTACACCTGCTCTCACATAAAGCCTAAGGTCTGTCTCTTACATATAATGATCCTGGCTTGAGACAAATATTGTTCATCTGCAGTAGTTTATTAGTTTTGAAAATTCAAACAGTGAGGTTTTAATAAGATTCCCTCTGCTATAAATCTCAATGTCTCACATTGTCAGATCTACATATACAAAAGACAGATGTTAACTTTTAACTCTGCCTAATGTGTGGCAGCCTTAAGGGCAGTTATAATTTAAAAATGGTTAATGCTATTCTTTTTTTTTGTTAGTATGCATCATATATCTGCATAGCACTTTGGTGATATTTATATTGTGAATAAACTTTGCCAGGTATTAATGGCCAGTAATTTTTAAAATTTTGTTCTCTTCAGTAATTAAGATATTTTAAAATGGTCTAGCATCAACTTTCGATCTACAGTGGAAACACAATTATTGGCAGTGCTTGCTTCTGTCAGTAATTCTTTTATTTTATGCAGTAGACTTTTTCTTAGTTATCATTAAGAACTAATGGGTGGATTCTATTTCCAAAGTAATAAGTTTTTAACACCAGAGTTTGGTGAGCTATGGAGAGAGATGACTAGAGATACACTTGTCTGCCAATTCAGTTTGTTAGGGACTAGGGACTAAAGTTCACTGTCATCATGCCCAAAGTGAAAAAGACTCTCCTTCTTGTTCAGGGTTAATTCCTTGATGTCCTATAGAGGACAAGCAATCTTAGACACTTGGACTCCTGTTTTATTCTTGGTCACAGAGGGGTTCTGTCATAGAAGCCTTTGTTATTAAGGGGGAAAATGGTATCCTTTTTCTAGTGAAGTGCTTGAAGCTGTTTGTTTCTTCAAGGCCAACACTGGAATCTTTTGCCAGCTCCATGTTGGACTGTTAAGCCTATGATGGGAGTATATCTGTAGGCTGTTGGCTTTTATGTGAAATCACAAAGATCTTGTAGCTGCTGGAATTACTGTTTGCTCAGGATTAGACAGCTTTCAGAGGAAAGAAATACCCTGAATTTCTGGTGCCATCTGATCATGGGCAGAATGTTAATAGCTCAGTTCTGTCGAAACTATTTGACATTATAATATGCGCTCTGGCACCCTGCATTCATTTGGGAGAATAGCTGGAAGGTTTCAAAGGAGATGCAGCTTGAGTTATTGCTAAGCAACTCAGCTGACTAGGGAAGGAAATGTCACTTGGAGTAAAGTAGAAGAAAGCTCCTAGAAAACTGTGGCTTGGAAAAATAGTCTAAGGTAACTCAACTTCTTGAATCAAATGAGAAACTATTGAATATACACCAAAAATAGCTCTGAAAAGTTACTCCTAGAACCAGAGAATTATAAACAATGGGACACATCTATCCAGGACACCAGTAAATCAATGACACCAAATGCTTCACACCTGTCATTCCATTTTCATGCTTTGTTTTCATTCATTCTTTTGTGTCCAATTACTAGTCACCTTACATATACTCCTCACACCTTCTTAGAACCTCTCTTAGCTCATATTACTGTTATATATGGTCATGTCTACACGAGGCCAGAGTTCCTGACTGTATTGTATTATTTGACCCTAAATTTTCACCCTTAAGTTATCTGTCTACATGAGGGTATAACTCGAGGTAAAGCATGTACCATCTGGCCAGGTGTCTCCTATGACGACGTCAGCCATGAGACTTTAACAAAGCTTCCTTCAAGGAGATGGAGTAAATACTTATTTGAGATATTCTGATGAAATACTTTGCAAGGTAGAGCTAATTTTCATGCTGAGAAGTTAATGCTCACAGCCACATTTATGAGTTCATTTTTTCTCTAGGAAAATGGTTTCCCTGTCATGTAGACGCAACCTACAAATCAGATTTAAAATGAAGGAAATGCGTAACACAGAGAACTCACTCCATAAAAGCAGAACATTAAATAAGACGGAAATGACCGAGTGAAGCACGCTGGTGGGTGACATCACTCAGAACACCCAACTCACAGATATGAGAGGGAAAGGCCCCATTTTGCAAATAATCCTTAATTTTGACGTGAGTTTGGGGCACACACAGTCTCCTGACTTAGAGCCAACAGGCTCCGTGAACGATGATGCAGATAGCCAAAGCTCTAGAAAACGAAATTCCTGATTTCTCTTAGAGAGATTCAAGCAGGCAACAGGAACTAATTCTAAGCTTTGTACTGTTTTTTTGTTTTTGTTTTTAATTCTCCAATCACTGTTCACTCAACACAGTATTATGACTCAATTTTTAACTGAATTAGGATTAATTTGGGATTTATTTCCTTGTTTTGCTACATTGTACACACTAATTTGCTTCATTTGGAGTCCTTCTTGAGACATCATCTACATTTGTTGTTTGTAGATTGACTTGAATTTTAGAATTTCCTTTTACATAAAAGCCAATATTCTAAATGGCAGGATTTTATAATCGAATAAAATAGTGTGTAGGAGGGCATTTAATCTCTGCTTATTTTATTTTTTTGTTACTTGCTGGGAAGATTATTGCTCATTAGAAGTAATAACTTCAGTTGTCCCTTAGCTGTAGTGATGTGAAAATTTTATAAACAAATTAAGCCTGAGTTTAATATAAGTGAGTCTGTGTGGAAAAGGGTAAAATACTCACTTTTTATAGACTCAATAAAAATAACACTCTTTAGGTCACCAGGGAACAGTTTTGGTTCCTGGGAGAGGCGGCCTTGCTTCCATGGCTAGAAAAACATTGAAGCACCGTCCCAGATAATAGAGACAAATTCTTTCTTACCAACAATATTTAGGCTATCTTTGCTAAGTAATTCACCTGCTGGTTATGACTTCGCAGAAAGCATTAGCAATACTGACAATAAACTGTTGCAATCCATCTCCCCCGCAAAATAAAAATAAAATTCTGGGAGCTATCATTCCTGTAACTCATGCGCCGCCACATGTGCTAAGAGACGCCAGGAAAGGAAAACCCAAGGCAGGAGGGAATTCTTACAAAGAAACGCCAGACATACCCTGTCTAACCTTCTAGCTTCTATATGTCTAAGCAGCTGCTGTCTCCAGTCTGCCGGCATTTTGCCACAGCTCTCCTCTCCCTTCACAGGGGTGGGCCTTGTCTTTATATCACTGTTATCTGATGTCTTGTCACCATAGTTACCCAAGTTATAGTCAGATGGTATTTTTTCCAGGAGGGCTGCCATGGTAGGCCTAGCTGAAACTGGCCTGGTTTGGGAGGCCCCGTAACTCTCTGTGCTGTAGCTCCTGGCAGACAGCGGCCTCCTCTGGGTAAGGTTTTTAGCAGGAAAACTTCCCGCCTGCGCTTTCACTTCTTGATATGAAGGGTGCTCATCTTCGTACCTGCCATTCCTCTTGAGGAATTGGGGATCAGTCATTGAAACGCTGCTCTGGCCTTCCAGCCCTCCCCTATAGGCTGCTCTGCCATACCTGTCACCAGGGGGCAGCTCGTGGGGCTCACTGACTCTTCTGAACATGGCCATCTCAGTGGAGCTGGCCAGGGAGTCAGCCCTCCTTAGGAAGCCTGCCCTGGGCCCCTGGCTGGCAAATTGAGCATTCACCATGGCATCCTCATTTACAGATGGCTGGGAAAAGGAAAACATCTGCTCCATAGGTGGGTATCCTCTATAGGCTCTGGGGCTGACCAGATCCTTGGCGATGTTTTTACTGGGCTGCTGTATATACTCAGAATTGTGTGCAAAAGGGGGTGGAATCCTCTTCTCTGCTTTTACTTCCACCGCTCCTTGTGGATTGAAGCTTTGGTCAAACTGATAGACCTTCTTAGTCATAGATGCTTTTTGTTGGGGTGGGCCTTTACTACTTCCATACATGAGCATCTCGTCATCCAGCATGGGTACCGACTGGCTCCTGGACATACTGGACATGCCATGCTCTGGTCCCAAGAACTTGTCTGGCCGCTCGTGGCTTCCTAAGTGATCACTTCCAGAGGCATAGTTTTCTAGTGGAATGTTATAGACCTTGTAGGTACCGACGTCAATCTCATCAATACTCTGGGACTTTTTGAACTTGTTGGACTTTATATCTTTCATGAGCGGGGAAAGCCTCTCTGTGCTTTTGCTAATTGCAATAACACCTTTAGACGAATCTGGGCGGCAGTGGATTTGCGAAAAGACATTACCGAGACTCCTGTTGGGGGTGGGGTCGTGGTACTCCCATGGCACTCCTGGAGAGAAAGGACCTGGTGTCTCTGTAGACTCCTTCATGTGGTCTTTTCTTTCAGGCAAGGGACTGGTAGTAGGGGTTGTTTCTAATTTGGAAGGAAAAGCAGTCCTGTCTTCAAATGGACTGGGGGTTCTGGTCCAATTCTGCCAGGGATTGGAAGGAGGCACTTCTGTTTCTGGTGTGTGTCTGTGTGTGGATTGTTCCAGTTCCAGGGGAACGCCGACAATCCTCTCTTGCCTGATTAAAGGCCTGCGCCCATGAGCAGGTACGCTTCTAGCCTTGGAGCTTAGGAGAGGGTTATTGTTGGCATTCTCGCCTGTGGCTTCCTCGGAGACAAAACCTGTGTTGTCATAATGGGAGCCATCGGTCCAGTTGTCAGGGAAAGCATCACTCATTGGCAGCCGATCGGGACGCTGGGGGAGGTTCCCTGGAGGGACAGCCTCGCGTTGGCTGAGTAATGGCTTTGCATCTAGAGGCTGTGGGAAAGGTGGTGCAATCCTGTGAACATAAGTGGGAGGAGAAGAATGACCAAGAGGAAGAGGTGACTTTTCCAGAAGAAGAATAAGTAACAGAGAACACCACTACCCTTTGTATAGCTCATTTATCCACACCTGGCTTATAGTTAAAGTCTCATTATCTCTTGTCCATTGTCAAAAAAAAAAAAAAAAAAAAAAAAGCCCAGTTTAATCTGCTCTGACTTTCCTATCTTCTGAGTAAACATGGCCTTGTAGCACACTAGAAAACGGACTGCCTAATACCATCTTAAGTTCTTCCATAGAATGTAAATGTGAGGAGGGAGGTCTTCTTTCTGGGTTCAGGATAGATGTTGGCTAAATGGGTGATTGGATGAAGTAAGTGTTCTTTCAATCATGGTCCCAATGTCTGGCTGGCAGGCAAGGGGATTTCCACTACTTATCCCTAGAATTTATGACTCAGAACACTTCCAAGCTACCAGAAGAAAGAGATGAAGAAAGCTTGGTATTTCTAATCAGTACAAGCTGTCTTCAGATAAGACCAAGTCTCTGGTTTTGTTTTACTTATTTCATTAATTTATGGAGGCTGGGGAGACCCTCTAGAAAGTCCCAGAGACCCGGATGTGAAATACTCCCAGAACTCAATGGGGGTGTTCTTAGCCAAAAAGCTAAGAGGGAGAGGGAACCTGAAGAGACCACCTCCAGCAGATAGACAGGGCCCCAAGTGGATCGATGGAGTTACCAATCCACTGTCAAAAATTCTGATCCAGAATTTTTCCTGTCTAAAAGAAATACAGGGATAAAAATGGAACAGAGACTGAAGGAAAGGCTGTTCAGAGACTAGTCCAACTTGAGATCCATTGCATGGGGTTAGGGGTGGGGGACACCAAAATCTGACACTATTACTGGTGCTATATTGTGCTTAGAGGCAGGAGCCTAGCATGGCTGTCCTCTGAGAGGTCCTACCAGTAGCTAACTGAGAGAGATGCAGATACTTACAGCCAACCATTAGACTGAGGTTGGGGACTCTTATGGAAGAGGGAAAGGACTGAAAGAATTGAAGGGGATGGCAACCCTATAGGAAGATCAACAATCTCATCTAACCCAGACACTTGAGAGCTCCCAGAAACTAAGCCACCAACCAAAGAACATACACAGGATGGGACCCTCCACATATATGTAGCAGAAGACTGCCTTGTCTGGCCTCAGTTGGAGAGGATGTGCCTAATCCTGTAGAGAGTTGAGGCCCCAGAGAGGGGGATGGCTGGGGGGTAGAAAGGGGGCAACCTCTTAGAGGCAAAGGGGAGGGAAAATGCGAAGAAGAACTGTGTGTGTGTGTGGGGGGGGGCCAGGGGAGGCAACATCCAGAATGTAAATAAATAAAATAATTAATTAAGAATAGCATAAAAAGCATCTTCAGACTTGGCTGCCATTTGACTTTGTTCTAATTCAGTCTTCTCCTCTATTCCTCTCCCCCAAGTATTTTCTCTCAGTTCTTGTCACATGTGTCTGTTGCCTTCTCTTTCCTCCTCCCTTAAGATCTCTTCCTTCTTCTCATGACTTCATAGTCTTCTATTGGCCTATAGATAGCACATCCAGGGATTGTTGACTGCACTATGGCATCAGGCTAGTAGTGCATTTGAGCCAGTGGCCATTTCCAACATATGCCTGTTTTCCTGCGAGTGTGTGAATTGATTTGCAAATAATGCTGAATTATATGTACTTATAATCCAATATATATTCATTTTTAGGGATGGTCAAACACAAATTTTTACTTTCAAGTTTTTAGGTCCCACTGTGACTTCCCATAGTCTCTTCCCACTGACCTTTCACGGATGCAAGGCCCTGGAGGATGTCGTTGATGCTCTCCAAAGTCCCCGGTGAGCCCACATGCTTACCTGCATATTCTATCTTCTGTGCCACTCACATTCCAAACACAGTTCCAACATTAAGCAGATTCCATTTTGTCAAAGTTGCTGAAAATGAGCTTTTGGGAACACAGAAGGGGGAGTTCTCAACACACCTGTTACCCCACAAA
Source organism: Arvicanthis niloticus (assembly GCF_011762505.2). Classification (NCBI taxonomy): domain Eukaryota; kingdom Metazoa; phylum Chordata; class Mammalia; order Rodentia; family Muridae; genus Arvicanthis; species Arvicanthis niloticus. Next base: position 133,522,191 of record NC_047661.1, read on the forward strand.
GAGTTATGGACGGCATCTTTAGATGTTGTCTGCAAGGACCCCATTTTCACCCGGGTGTTAGAGGATGCCGAGGAAGCTTGGGAGGGCGAGTAGTCTGAGTAGGTGCCTGAGGAGACACTGTTATTCAGACAGTGAGTTTTGTCAACTTCAGACTCATCAGTTGATTCTGAAATTCAAAGGGGAAACATGTTACAATGCTACAAACACTGACGGATACAAAAGAAGCATGAAAAGCAGATTCCATATGGATTAATGTCAGAAGCACACATGTGCAAGGACTTATAGACTATGGCATGTCATAATGTATAAGTGGCGATTTATCATGCACATGCATCGGGCACAGTTCCACGTCGGCTTCACGATGTTACCTTTTTTGTCCTTCCCTAGAAGAACAAGTTTGGGTGGGTACAGAGGGGTCTCAGCTAATGAAGGGTGAAGTTCCCCAATCCTCATTTCATTAGCTGGATGAACAAAAGAATCCTGAGAGATATAATAATACAGGACAAGGAAAGTAAACATTTAAATAACGGTTAACCAAGATGGCAATATCTTATTTGGCTCAGACTCAAAGATGTGGCCCTAGACCTTAATTCACCACGGGGCATTGCAAAATAACCCTCTGTGTCTCTAATTGAGCACTAATTATTTTTCTAATTTATATGAGCCCATTTATTCATTAGATGTGTTTTTGGATGCTATTTGTATGCCTGGCACTGTGCAAAGAACTATGGAGGTTTCCCAGAAAGAGACAACGTGGTCTTCTGGGAATTTCCAATCTAATTGAGACAGAACAGAACTCATTTCAGCACAGCGTTGAATTATGCTGTGCCCTCCACAGGCAGTGTGGCTCACAGTCATATATGCTGGCTGTGAGAATTCGAGAGGCCAAACTCCCATGAGTTCCAAGTGGGAAGTTTCAAGTCGGTCAGCATAGCTGACCAGTGGGATCTTTGTTCTACCCCATTACGATATCCTGCTGGTGGCCTGCACCCCTGGCCTCTGCTCTTTAATTCCTGCTGTGTCCCAGGTGGCTGTGTTGGCAGTCACTGTGGGTCTGCTCTTCCTCCTTCCTGGGTTGTTAGCATTCTCATGGCCAATTCTAACCTACTTAATCTTCATTGCAAATCGAATGCTGAATGTAGTAAGTGGCAGTGGTGCAAGAATCCGACTTTATAAAGAATGAGCACTATAAAAGTCCACAAGCTTTGAAATCCCGAGCTTTGACTGCATGTACACAAATGCACTATTTGTATGCAATTCTTGTGGAGGCCAGAAGAGGGCATTAGATTTCCTGGAACTGGAGTGCTGATGTGTGTGCTGATGAACCTGGGTTCTCTGAAAAAGCAACCAGAGTTCTCAGCCATTGAGCAGTCTTCACCAGCATACAAATTCCATGTGTTTTAATTTCTAGAATTCAGATAATTCCCAATTAAACAGGTATCAGGAGAACATTAAGAAAGCCAAAATTTGAATTCCCACTTTCTATACACAACAGATGTGTCTTTTAACTTTTTTATGATAATTTGAATTCAAAGAAGAATATTCAGATTGTTTGTTTGTTTGTTTGTTTGTGTGTTAGCATCTTGCTAATTTGGAGCACTGAACTAACACAAGTAGAGATGTTTTGTTGAATTGGAGAAGGATATGCTTAGATAAAGTAGGAATTTGGTAAGATTTGTCTAGTGTTTGGTTGGTGTAATAAACGGGCAGAAACACTCAAAGGGACAGGCTATAGATTTCTGGTATTTCAGAAAAGCACATCCATTTTTTTAATTCTTGGCTGCAATTTTTTTTCTTGTGAACTTATTTTTGGGGGTACAAGAGAATATTTGCTTATGAGAAACCAACATCTATCTGATACTTATCAGTTTTCAAAAGAATAATATTCCAAGGATGATGAAGATTGAACTATCAATTAATTCAACCCTTTCACTGGACTTGGGGCTCACAAAAACTCTTAACAAAGACTCAACATTAAAATGTGGTTCCCTTGGGTTCCCACACAGCTAGTCCCACCTCCAGAGTGAGGCTTCCAGTGAGTTACCGAAAGCAAACAACCTAATTCAAAAGAGATCCTAAGAGAAAAAGAGTGATGAAAAGCCTGGGGTTGAAGAGAGAAATCTGCATTTCCATGGAGTTTTGAAGTTCAGCACAAGAAACGCACAGTAAAATCTTAGGTTGGCATAACAAAGAGTAAAAGCATGTGTATGATTTGGGAGAAATTTATAAGAAGATGCAAGCTGGAGAAGCACTTCTGTGCAAGGAACAAGACACGCCGACCTGTCAATCACAGGGCACTGTATCTCCGTCCTGTTTCTGCCTTATCACTTATTAATTGGGTATCTTGGGCAAGGTGAAGCATTTTCAGACCTGCATCCGATACATCCATCAGATGAAGGTGGTAGGTAATAGAATTAGTGCTAATTAAAGTCTGTCTAGTCTGTGAGGGTGAAGGTAACTTATTTGTGTGAAACAACTTGGGAAAGAGGTATTTTCAGATGACTCCTAATACAAATAAAGGACTTTCTTTTCTTTTCTTTTTTTTTTTTTTTTTAAAGAAACAGCAAAATAAAAAAAAATGAGATACAAGGACAAAATCAAGCAGTTATAGCAACTCAGACTGTTAACATTACTTCTTTTACTTCATGTTCTACAATTCAGTACTTAGGATATTTTGCTCCTACGCATCAGCTTTTAAAAGCTGTGATCAGAGCTCTGCAGGGTCTGAGTTTCTGACCCTGTTAAAAACTAAGGAAAGCGAAGTTTTGAGGCTGCCTCCGTGGTGGTAAAGTGATCAACTTTGATAAGTGGCTCATCAGAAATTCATCTAAATTTGTCTCTTGCTGAAGAGAATGAAGTAGAAGGAGGGAAGGTGAAATGCCCTTTCCTTTTTAAAATCCCATCACCCTTCCTTTATTTAAACAAAATCTTGGCACTGAGTAACATGGAGAGAGAGAGAATCCTAAGGTATGTGTTGAGAAGAATAAAGGTTTATTTTTGAGCATTTGAGAGTTAATAAAGGCAACAAGAGAAAAAACTTCAGGGACAATAGAATGCTTTTCATTATTAGGTAGACAATATGACTTCCCTGCAGATGGAAAATGGGCTATCTCCTCACTATGAAAAAGTTTGTATTATTTTTAACTATAGCAGACATGGTTAGCAGGTGTTCAGATAGAGATATACAGACAGTAACTGGAAATTTGTTTTCTTGAGGAATGGTCTGGGGTTATCATTTACTTCTGAATCAAGTGCTAGGCTTAGCTTTGTATATAAATACCTGTTGTCACCCTACTCCATCTCCATAGGGTCTCTTAGTACTTAGATTTTTAGAGGTAAAGAAATTGTGGCCTGAACACCCCCACCCCCCCCACCCCCCTGCTTGCTAAGGTCAGCAACAAGTTAGATCCAAGAGAGCAGTTCTTGCCTCCTAGACTTAAAACCCCAGTTCCCAAACAGTGTTCTGAGGCACCCAAGGAGGCCATTACCAATTCACAGAGATATTATGGGTTGTAGAGAGTGTGTCAGGGAAGCAACACTTTAGATCAATCAAACAGGTGTGGACCACTGGCTCAGCTTTGCACTTGGTTTCAACATTTGCCAGTATTTTCTTGGTCTCAATCTATGTGAAGCTGGATTTTAGTGATTGGTGTGATCAAAAAGTAAAACTTAAATGCTAGTGTGGGACATCTGAGATCTGTTGTGTTTGCTATGACTTCCAGCTTTGAGAAAAAAACATGGTCAGAGTCTGATGAATCTTATTATTTTGGCTTTGGTTATTTAAAAATAAGACAAAACATTTCCTTTCTGAGTTTATGCCCTTTATTTTTCCAATGACCTCAAAGGAGGATATATTTACTAAGTTGCACCTAGATACTTCTATGGAAATTTTAAGTATTATTTCAGTCTATGGAAACTATAACAAAAATTACTGAGATACAGAGGGCTACGTATCTCAAAAAATTATGTAGATAAATATGCTAAGAATTTCTTAAATGCACAGGTGAAGAGTGACTACACAAGGCAGCCAACAAGGATGAATCAATTTAACAAAACCTCAGAAACCCTCCCGGCCTTCCACGAGCATCTAATTGTGTGGAGAGTGAGATTATAACACCAGAGTCTACTAATCATTGGTTTCTTCCACAAATATTTGTTGTATGCTTTTTCTGTGCTGAATTCTGGTCATATGGATGCTCCAAGCTTGTAGTTACATCTAGTAAACCCAGCATAAGTTGGAAATATCATTAAGTAAAAATGCTTTTGATATTTTTTAACACTCTGCATTTTATGGCCCAGCAGCCCAGTGCACTGTAGTGGATGTGGTGTGTGGTTGGGATTCTGCAGCTGCAAAGGGCATGTGATTTGTTGCTGAGTATGGAGGGCACACTGTTAGCCCAGCAAAAGGTCAGAATCCAAAACTGGAGTATGGTTTTTACTAAGAGCTGATGGCTCTGGCAGCAATGGAAAGCTGAAAAACTCCAACTTAAATCATCACACACTATATAAGACAGGAATGGCTCTTACTCTCTGAAACTGTCTGAAGGTAATATACAAAGTCATCATAAATGTCATCATTGCACTCGATGCAAGCAGTAGAGAAAGCCTGGGGGGCTAGACTGATCAGGGGTGGCCCTCTGAGATTTGAAGGGTGATACACTAAACAGTTATACTCTTTATTTCATGTGACTGTGTGAAAACTCTAGGGTATGGAAAAGTCAGCTGAGGCTGGCTTTCCTTTCTCATTCACTTGGCTGCTTATGAAATGCATTTATTTATTTTTTGCCTTTTTGAGATAGGATCTCATGTAGCCCAGGCTAGCCTTGAAGTTACTATTAGGCAAGATGATTTTGAACTCCTAATTCCCCTTCCTCCACCTCCCAAGTGCACCATTACACTAGGTACTTCGTATTGCCTTCCAGATTTACTTTTTCAGTCTTGCTTACCTCAATTCTTCATTTTTCTCCCTTGGTTAAGGTGTTTAATCTCCTGGCTGATTCTATCATGAAGTGTGTAATTCTCTATTGCACAGTCTACACATACCACTGACAAGGTGGTACAAGCTTGCAGTCATAGTCCTCAGGAGGCAGAAGAAAAAAAGTTTTGAGTTTGTGGCCAGCCTGGGCTAATATAAAAATATTGAAATCCCGAATAACAAAAAAATGCAAAATATACAATAAATGCAGAGTCTTCATAATTAATAACATAGTTATCTGCACTAATTAAATCAGGACACTGAATGAAATGTAGGGGGCCCTTAATCTGGCTATATTTAAGAGGGTGACGATTGCCTACAATTGGCTAAAAGCAAAAGGAGATATATTCTCCATTTTAGAAAAAGTACTGAAATCTCCATTGAAATTTCTTTTTACAGAGATCACACCAGCAGATGGAGAAAGGGATGGGGCAGGTCACACAGGACACATGAAGTCGGAAGTCAGCTTCCATTGTAGCTTCCCTAGCTAATGAAGAGCCTCAGACTTTTCTCACAGCAGTAAGAAGCTATTGCCAAGGAAACGATTAGGTTGGCAGTCTTTTTAGGAAAAGCGTTGCCAAGGCAACAAAGAAGCTGGGGACGAAGTAAAGCAAAAATGACAATGGCTTTTGTAGCAATGCTGACAGAGTCGTGGACTTGAGGAAACCCAGCTGAAAATGTGAAGGTTTGAGTAACCATTTGGAAGGGATAAGGAGTGAAGAGAAAGAAGAAATCATTACCACAATTTTAGCCTCAAAATATATAATGGTAGATAATGGTAGATAATGTTGTGAAACCAGATTAAGGCTGGGGCAGAAGTGGGAACAAGTTTGGGAAGAAATATAAAAGTTATTTTTTAAAGATGTATTAGTTTTGGCATGTTCATGCGATACTTAAACTAATTTTATCTACCATGGGTTATTATTAAATTTATGATCACAGATAATTTTCTTGCTTTTTTACCTATCCAGTTCTGAAATCAAGCAAATATAAATGTTGTTATATTTGTAGTAAATTTACTTAGGGTTAGGTTTTCTAATCACAATGCTACAAAGGGTATTGGATATGATTCCATGAAGTTTAAATACAAAGTGTGTGTGTGTGTGTGTGTGTATGTAGTGTGCACTTGCTACATACTGCATTCTGTCTTACTAATACTTTAGACGAAAGACTGTGACTTTGCTTTGATGTGTGTGGGTATCATGGGAAAAAGAGAATACAGTGGTGCTTGTAAGGCAAAGAAAAGAAAACTAAGCTGAAGATTTACTTTATCCTCTAAAACTCCAGGTTTTACTTCTATATGTGTGAAAATGTACTTCTCTTTCAGATGGGCCTGCATTCTTTATGTCTTTTTGTTTTGTTTTTATAATAGGGTCTCACTCTGTATCCTAGGCTGGCCTTGAACTTCAAGTCAACCTGTTTTAGTCTCCCAAGTGGCTATGGCTGTTTTTATTCAAGGTCTTCTTCCTGTCTGGAATGTCCTCCACTGGTTAAAGAAATTATGCCATCTTTAGTACATATTTCAGCCCCAATTTAGAACAAGAAATCCTGGCATCACTTCATGTATGTTTCTAGCTTAGCTTTGAATCACTGGGGAGCCTGTGACACGGTTTCATTTATTTTATCCTCTCACAGTGCTACATGTCCTGTTGGTGTTCAAATGCCACAAATTGATTTTATTCAAAATGCAGATTTGTAAAAGAGTTTTGTCAACCTAGATTTTAGAGAAGTAATATGGACCAGACATGCTCGCTCCAATTGTGTTTCTAGTGAAAGTAAAAGATGTAACTAATTAGTTGAAGAGTTGATGAGATAGAAGAGGTGGCATAATGTAGTTGAATTCTTTTCAGACTACACAATAAGACTGAAATTCTAGCTTATTTCCAAACATAGGAAGCAAGCCTTTCATGGTCAGATCCCACAAGCCTGGGTTTTACTTGTTCCTGATCCTGGTTAATGTTTGTGGGTTTCTTTTTCCTTTTTTCCTCTTTTCCTCTTTTCCTCTTTTCCTCTTTTCCTCTTTTCCTCTTTTCCTCTTTCCTTCCTTCCTTCCTTCCTTCCTTCCTTCCTTCTCTTCTTTCTTTCTTTCTTTCTTTCTTTCTTTCTTTCTTTCTTTCTTTCTTTCTTTCTTTCTTTCTTTTTCTTTCTTTCTTTCTGGCTGAAACTCAAACACAATCCTGATCCTGGTTAATGTTTGTGGGTTTCTTTTTCCTCTTTTCCTCTTTTCCTCTTTCCTTCCTTCCTTCCTTCCTTCCTTCCTTCCTTCCTTCCTTCCTTCTTTCTCTTCTTTCTTTCTTTCTTTCTTTCTTTCTTTCTTTCTTTCTTTCTTTCTGGCTGAAACTCAAACACAAAGACATTTTTTAAAAATTCATGCTAAGCTTAGTAGGGATTTTACTGTGATTATTTGAATAAAAGTGTCCCATGGTTTTCCCAGGAAATGACCAGCTAAATTTTGGGTAGCCAACATTTTCATGGGTATAGCACATTATGAGTTAGCCTGGGCAGCTGATGAGCTACTGTACATATTAAAGATACAGTAATGATTTGGGCTGGGGGGCAGCCATCTTTGATTTACTTGATGCAACCATCCTATCTCAAAAAAGGAGTCATTTTTATTTAAGAAATAATGTGTAATTCGCTTATTAAAGTATTCTACTCAGAAGAAACATCATCACGCAGAAGTCTAAAAGTCAAACCACACTGGCAATTACCAATAACCTCCAAATACCTCCACTGTAATCTCCTTTGGGGCCACCGGCCACTTGTGTTCAAACTTTTCTTTCACAGTTTGCTCCGTGTTAGCTGTTGGATTTGAGTTCTCAACACGCACTCCATGGCTTGGCTTACCCACCAGATTTTGAACAGATTTTACCATATTCTTTAAATCCTCTGGGTAAGGAGTTGGATATCGTTTTAGGTTTATTTCAACCTAGAAGTTTATAAAAAGAAATTTAACATAAAATGACTTCAGCAAGCATGTTCACCAAGCTACTCCATGGTACAAGCATCACGAAAAACAAATGCAATACAGTGAGTGTTGAGCTTCCCAGGGTACTCCTGTTGACTTGAGGAGTCCGGCTTGTGGCATATTGAACTCTGTGGGGCTGGCCCCAACTCCTTTACACTCTTATCAACAACTTTTTTTTTTTGATTATATCCTATCTTCAGGTGAGTGAAATAGCAGCACTTAAACTCTTAAATGACTGCTAATGTTAAAAGGTAGAATCAACATATTATCAGCTGCATTACATCTTAGAAGTTTCCCACCTTTGGTATTTAATAATTTTAAAATTTAATAACTTTCATAGTTGGAATGTCTTCGGAGTTCAGTGCAGGTATTGGGAGGAGACCTCAGAAGATTTACAAGTGGAGTTAGGCATTGAAAAACCAAACCGATGTTAGCTTTATACACCTTTATAATTAGCACACAGTGTTAAGAGGTAAAGTGGCTTTTTAAAATACTTCCCAAAAATCTTCAGGGTGGCTTTCATACTCGTTTAATAAACTAATAAAACCATATACTTTCTAAGTAGTAGTTTATATAAAGACAAATAAAAAGTCTCTGTTTCCTAATATGTTTTATGTAAATGTACATATGTTGGCTGATATTATCCAGATGTTTTTTTCATCTTTAAATTCTTTTGCAGGTGTTAACCTAACTTTTAAGAACATATTTGAAGGCCTCTGCTTAGTACTGATTTTGTTCATGTAGAATATTCTACTACAAGAGGACTCATTACAATGTATATATTTGAAAGAAAATCAATACATGTTGTTCATGCTGACTGAAGGAACTCACATAAAGAGATAGGTACACCCAGTTTGACTTGTGCCAACACTATGGTAATTTTGAATCTGAGCAGAATCAACATTTTAAAAATGGAATGGCTTAAGTGGTTGTGGTATGTGTTTGTGGAAAGCATCTTTGTGAGGCTGGAGAGTGGCAACAGAGGAGGTAGGACAGAATGAAGGAGGAAGAGGGTGGGAACAGAGGAAATTGGCCAGGAGGGACTCCCCAACTGGTCCATGGCATGAGGAAAAGGCTGGAGAGAATATGAAGGACTCAAACACTTTTGCTAATCTGCTATTTTAGCAAATTCACCAACAGTGTTACTCTTAGGATTTACTTGTTATCCTAATCAGATACAGGGAGTAGATGTTACTATGTAATTCTCTTGATATTAGAAGCATAAAATTATTTTCCAATACATTTAGATTGTAGAGAAAGACCAGTTTTTGTTAAATAGGGTAACTTATTTAATTGTTTATGCTCTAAAATAAATGAGAATAAATGAATAAATAAATAGAATTGAGTCTGTAAGAATCAAAGAAAAAATTAGGTTTCATAGGAAAAAGTGAATTGTTATAATTTACTATCGATATGTTCCAGGAAGTTAATTTATAGTGTATTCTTCAGTAGACATAAAACAATGATGCCTATGCTAGGCAGAGCATACTAGGGCGTATGCACTCATGAATCTGCTTTAACTCCACGTTAGAAAATCAGCTCGGTATTATATCTACTTTTAAGCTACAGTGTTGAATTTGTTTAAAAGTATTGAATGCCAGGGATCTAAAAGTTAAAAAAAAGTTACGAATCTACATTTTATGAAGTGTGGATTATAGAATAGATTTTGTCCATCTTGCCAATTATAAACATGGTTTTACTTTTAACATCCAGTGGTAGATTGTGAAAAAGATGCTCAAGGAAGACACTAAGTGAAAATTCTTTGCAACTCAAAGGTTCTCAGCAGTAACATGCTCTAGTGATCTGAGGTAGAGACATGTACCCTGCTCTTACTCCTGAGTTCTACAATTCTCCACCCTACACGGTTCGCAATCATTGTAACAGCTGTGCTGTGGGTGCCTCTGGTCATTTTAAAAGCGATTGATGTAGTATTTTTCTTACATCATCAGAATATGTTTGGTTGTTTTACTGCTGTGGAAATATTTACGTGCAGAAGCAGATCTCTCACAAAGCTTAAACTATTTGGTTGTCACTCTCAAGGCTATGGGAGGGTTGCTATTTAGTTACTTATTTATACAACCCATTTTATATATTTTCCTTACAGTGGCTCTTTCCCAAATTTGGGAATCTTTAGGAATCTTTAAACCTAAATTTGTTTTATTTAGAAAATAAACACTTTGCCTCCATTCACTATTCTTATTTGGACTTGTGGTCATGAAGTACAAATTCAAGCCATAGATCTACCTCTAAGTAGCCAATAGCCCCTAATATGTTGTTTCTACTTATGAACAATAGAAATCTAACACCTTTCCCATGTACCTGCATTTATTTAGAACTAAAATGCGTTAAACATGAAGGTACCTACAAATGTATGGAGAGACATCTATGCAGAGATCTGTTTGTCACCCAGGCTGGCATGGAATCTCAATTCTTCTGCCTCAGCCTCCCGATTACTGGGATTACAGATAAACACCACCACACCCAGCTTGATATTATCTTTAATATAACATTTTACTTGTTTATTAAAAAAAACCTCTGGATTCCTTTGATAATTTAGACTATGACCCACATGTCTAGCTACATGCTGAGTCTTTCCTTTAGGTTATATAAAAGGCAATTATTCAGTATTCACTGTGTTCCAGGCATTATGCTGAATATTTTATAGAGATATTTAATTTAACATTGGTTAACTATATTATATGCAACAAGGTTTATAACTATTCCTATAGGTTTTAAATAAAAGTCACAGTATATTACTAAATATCAAATTAAAATACTACACATTATAGGATGTTATTAATTGTACATTTAAATTTTATACAGTAGCTGTTGTCACTTTACAAAAGGTGTATTAGGGGTGAGAGAGCTTAACTTCTCTGAGGTCTCGTTAAAGCTTAAAATGGATTCAAAGGTTTCTATCACACCACTTTTGCTTAGTTTAGAGATATTCTCTGGTATAGTACGACACAAAATTGTGTACCCTTGTGGAAGAGGTGCTATAAAGCCAGGACGTAAACTTCAATGTTAAATAATAAGATAACTTCAATTTAAAAAAACAAGTAATTATTTCACTTCTTTTAATGTGAAACTGTGTTTTATGACTCAATTGTATTTTAAGCTCTGTGCAGACATACTGATATCTTTTTTTTCCTCTCAGTTTCTGCCTTTCAGTACTTCAGAAGTGGACCAACATGGTTGTAAACAATTATATTACTAATTTAGTGACTCCATATCTAAAAGCAGCTTCTTTATTTAAAAACACCTGGGCTGGAAACATTCCCCATCCTAATATGATATAAAACATAGTGAATTTCTGATACGCAGAGGTGGGCAAATCTCCAAAATTCATTCTGAGATAGTGTTAAATTTGTCACTCACTATAAAGTATTTGCTTATATCACACATACATTGCATTAGAATGCAAGACTTATACTAAAATATATATATGTATATATTTTAATTTTGGGAGGTAAAATGCTTCACAAGACTCTTAGCATCTAAATACAGTACAATAAATGCAAATAGCTGCTTTAAGGCATTGAAGACCTTGAAAATTCAGTAAAGAAAGAATTACTTAAAATAGTGTGGGCATTCAAAAATGGTGTATTGGATTCAGACAGAACTGTTTCTCAGATATTATATTATATATACATAATATAATATACATAATCATCGAATTTGAATTTGATTGTAAATTCCAGTAAGAGAAACAATAGAGCTTAACAGTAGTGATTATTAAATATCATATTATTCTAGAAATTAATGGAAATTAATTTTATAAAAAAAGGAAACAGGGCAGTTTTAGTCAGGGAGGTGCATTCTCAGCTTGTCTTATATTGTGGAAAGAATATAAGACATAGAATGAGAATCTAGTCCATTACATGTGAGTGGTAATAGTTACAAAAACACAGTTGTTTGTGTTTTTCGTCCTATCAATTACCCTCTTAAGCCCCCATCTCTGGGAAAGGAAACTCCTCCCTGCCATACCCTCCAACCCTATCTTCTCTTACAGGAATTCATATAATTTGCATCTTCAAATTAAGGGAAATTGCTGCCCGTGAACAGAAGTCTCTGCTCAGAGTCCATTCCCCGCAAATCTTAGTTTTGAGTTCTGGAGTTTTCGAGTCAGGTTTTCTCTAGTCTCCTCAAGCTAACCCTGAGAAGCACGCATGTTCATGGGAGGACAATTCTAATCTTTTCCAAAGTCTGGTCAGCATTCTCACAGCTCGCAGTATCCCGCACGTTAAAAGAAAGAGCCAAGAACAAATAAAAGCGAAGCCCCAACTTTAAAGCCATGCCAGATACCCCACGAAAAGTCACCTTAAATTGATGTCCCCGCCCTCTGACTCAGGCCTCCCCACCTTTTGCCAGTATCCATAATCTAAAGATAAATGTATTCAGACACTGGCAATCTGAAGTGTGCTGTGCGATCAGCAGCTCTCACCCGTAACCATGCAGCACATACCCCATAAAGCACTGTTCCAGGGAGCCTCTACTGGGCTTCTCCTACCCCACACACCTAGGCCTACCTGTCTGCCACTTAGAGAGGGAAGAGTGGTGGATTGTGCTGCCACTGGCAATGGAGCACACATGCTCCTCTCCTGCTGGAGGCCACTTATACAACCCCATGCCAGCTGGGGGTCACTCTGGGGGACGGGCATATCTTGGATCTGCTGATCACACCTGGCCCATGGTGTGCAGCAATCGCCAGACAGCCTGGCAGGTTGGAGAGTAATCCCACGCTGGCCCCTGTCCCAGGGGGCTTGGCAGGAGAGAGCCTGTGGGAGAAGGAATCTCCATTTTCTGGGAGAAACAGGAGTGCTGCAGCAATACTCTTGAATAGCTTTTTTTTTTTTTTTTTTTTTTTTTTAAATTTTCTTCTGGGCAATGCATTTAAAACAATGAATTTTAATTCCACGTAATAAAACAACATAACATGAAGCCATGGTGGCCACTTTCTCCCACAATGCAGCATTCACACTCACTGTACACACTGCAAGCAGGGCTTTATACTTAGGTCCCATTGAAAGTCGATGGCATAGGCCCATGGTTTCTTTTTAAATTTCAGGTCGATTGAAATTAAAATGGCGCTAATTTTAATGTACATGTAATGAACCAGAAGAATGTGAGCTGTTAAGACTCCAGGGTGTTCCGTTCATCATCTTCCCACGATGATGATGTGCCTACAAATGTTTCTCCTCTAATTTGTCTGATAGCCAATGGATCAGGAACAGCCAAATTAGTCAAAGCCAAATTGTTTGAGGTTTTGGAAAAACATATTGTTTCATCAAAATGCAAATAAAAGTGAATGTAAATAAATGCAGAGAAAAAAAACAAACCACTGTAAAGCACATGGGACCCATTATGAGCACAGAGAAACCAGTCACAGAGCACACAAACGGGGGCTCAGAAATATTGTCTCCAATTATCGTCTTTGTTTCTGTATCCCTTGTTTTTAATCAACATGTCTATGGAGCATATTAAAGGTATTTTCTTTTGGATCATTGATTATGTACTTTTAAGAGGAAGCATGTAGTCATTTTTGGAAATTCAGCGAAATATAAAAATTTAATCAAGAGCCCAACACAGAACGCATCACTCACTGGGTCTTGATTTACCATAGAATCATTGAAAGGGAGAACTGAATTGTTTTAAAGGTTCGAGTTCAGTTTAGCATAATTATATAAGACTCCACAAGTTTAAAAACATGTCTCTTTGGTTGAAAGAGAGCAATAGCTAATCGTCCATAAATGTCCTTTCAATTGAAAAATTTAAATGTAAGCCTGCCATTTTGGATTTGTGACTCCGTTTTGAGTTTCCCATGATGACACAGTCATCATGAATATTGGTTTAAGAAAACAGAAAATGTTGTATAAGATGGGAACACGAAACACATCACACAATCTTGAGTTATTAATAAGACGCATACATTGTTACTTAGGTCATTAGTCACTATGAGTGAAAGCTGTTAGTATTCATGACAAGTTTAAAACAGTGCAAAAAGTTAATGAGAGATTCAAGATGCCCTCATGACATAACATGAAAATTAAGCGTTAATGAAATCTCAGCCGGAAAAATTGATTAAAAGTTTAACCTTGTTTCTTCATTCAGGGTTTCTTTCTTTCTTTTTTTTAAAAGAAGTTATTTTGCCCAAAGATTTTCACTTGTGGCTGGGCACTCTTCTTCTAAAACTCAAATTTAAAGAAGCAAAAGTTTTTCTCTAACACTCCAGCCATATAGAAGGCTTCCAGGATGCAGCTTTAGCTTGCCGATTGGCCTGTCTTCCACAAACGTGTATTTTGGCTGGTATTGCCTGCATGAAGCATGATGCAGTGAAGAAAAAAATCATTGCCCAGTGTTACAGTGGAAAGAGAACTTTAGGTGACCTTTCTCCCACTTTCAGCTTGAATCTCTCTCATGTTATTATACTGAGGGTGTGTAGAGGGGGAAGTGCAAATCAGACTTGCTCAGTCAGAACTGGGACATTCATATCATTCTGAATCACCAATGTTGCCCAAACACTGGCCCTCTACACTGGGCATGTTCATGAAAACAGACATGACTGTGACCTTCCAGAGAAGTCACTCAGTGTATCCTTCCTCTATCTGAATAGTAACAGTGGACAGATAAGAACAATAACAGAGAAACAAAGGCCAAAAGTTCACCTTAACTTTCCCAGCACTTTCGTCATCTTCTTTTTTATCCTCAAATTCAAAGGCAACAGTCATGCGCTGTTGTCTCTGCTCCTCCCACAGGGTGGGGTTGAAGCTGTCGCTGTCTGACTGGAAATCTATGGAGTCCAAAGTATTAATGCTTTTCTTTTATATACACAATGCATTTAATAAATTTAATACATTATGAAAAAAGAGACAGCAAGCACCACCAATAATTACAATAAATACATTTAAAAGGACACGGGGAAGAAATATTGAGAAAGGAAAAGAGACTGGAAGGACAGGAAGGGGAAAGTAAAAAATTCCTTCTTATGTGGTCTTGTGCATTTTATTGTTAGTCAAGAGAGGTTGGGAAGTTAACTCGTATAAGAATGGGCTCCTCTGGGCTAACAGTAACAGCATGGAGACTGCTGGTCTCTGGACTCCTCACGGCAGTGGAGGAGTCATACTAACATCATCCTTGGTATGGAAAAGCTGGCTGAGTTTTTGGATTCTGCTCTAGAGCTCTCCGGTCTTGGGTCCTGCAGACTGGTGACTGCAGAGCCTGAGCCACAATAAAAACAAAACAAAGCAAGATACTACACAGCGATGACTTTTCAGTAAAGTGTCCAGTGATCTGATTTGCTGGTTGGTTGTTTGTGTGTAAGTGGGAAGTGTATGTGACTGGAGTAACCGCATTTTTAAGGTAGGGAACAATTCAGTTTTCACACTATGGTTTCATTTAATTTGAATGTGCCCCAAACAACCAGGGAAGATTTATAAATCCCTAATTTACATCAAAATGTTGTCTAATGCTAAAATCTGCTTTGTAACACAATAGTGAAAATTTCAGGAAAAACCCGGGGACGACAAGTGCTCAGTTGAGGCTAAATCCTCTTCCAAAGAATTTCCCTGTCATATTTTTCTTTGTTTTTATGAGATTCTTAAAATTCATTTACTATTTTCTTTCAACAGACAGAAGTTGACTGACTGGGTTAAAGTTCAAATATTATTTTTTAATTATTACACTAAATTTTGTCCTTTGGTAGAAGAACAAACAGAAAATCCAAGACAGCAAAGGCAAATGCTTTTATACCTCAGATCTGACCTCACAGCCTAGAAGTAACCAGGGGTTTAGGCGACATACTGGTTCTCAGGGATGACTTATGGATCTGGGTTACTTTTTATCTGTTCTTTGCATTATTTTGAAACCCAGAGATGTTGCAAAGAAGGGGAAAATAAATCCAGGTTAATAGAACAGTCCTTTCTTTATGCCACAAAAATTTTGTTGCTTTTTTTTTTTTAAATAAAATCAAAAGATTAGTTTATGCAGATGTGAAAATCCTATTTCAAAATGACCTTTCTTTTTCCTATTTCTGCAAGTCAGAGGTATCCTTACATATTCCCCCATGATTCTTTCACATCTGGATGTCAGAGACTAAAGCTATTTATTATCATTATTCTTGAAAATGAGAACATATAGGCAAATGGTTCATTGTGCCAGTTAGTCTCAGACAGGGTGGGTACAACTGTGTCTGTATTAAAATGGGTTCATTGTTCTAAGAATTACCCTGACTTTGCATGACTACAGAGAACACACATCAGCCAGTGCTGTTTCAAACAGGAAAGGGCAAACCTTTTTAAAGATTTGTATAATAGTGTGATCACAGGCTAGGAGATTTATTGTAATGGATTTAGATTTTTTAGAAAGTATCTTTTAATCATAGCTGCTGACATTGCTGAGGGGATCTCAATGTAAAGATGAAAGAGCTGTTATTGTAAATCCCATCCTAGGACTAACTCCATGTAGGGGTCCAAGATCACTGCACTGATACTTAAAATATGCTCTGAAATATGTGATCACAAGAGAAGAGCCTCCTCAGCCAGTCCTTTTGCTTTGAAGCCTGTCTTTTTGCTGCTTGTAGCCTGGCACAATATTTGATGACTAGGTGCCATATCCTGCGGCCTAATCATTAAAGAAGTTACTGTAGTGTGCTGACATTTCTCTCACATTTCTATTTGGTGTGTGTGTGTGTGCCTGTGTCTGTATATTTATGTGCATTTGGGTACGTGTGTGTACATGTGAGTGGAAACCAGAGATCAACAGTAAGCATTTCTCTCATTTCTCTCTACCTTGACTTTTATGAAAGCATATCTCACTTGGAACCTAGGACTCACCAATTAGGCTGTGCTGGGTGGTCAGCAAGTACAAAGCATCCTTCAGTCTCTGTTCCCCAGCTTGGGGATTACAGGTTATGTGTCACCATGCTGGGATTTTTATACTGATTGTATGGCCTGAACTCAGGTAAGTTCTGATGTTTGCTTAGCAAGCACTTTACTGAGCTATCTCCTGAAGGAGCCACGTCTTTGGAATCTTACTTAAAATATTATAGCAGCAAGACTCCCAGATGACATACTATGGAGTTTTCTTTTATTGTCTGTGAACCAGTATTCCTGGACAGAGATTAGAAGTAAAAATTATTTTTTATCAACACCACCATAAACATTAAAGAATGTATCTATCGACAGCCTACCTTCATCACCACGGGGCTGCTGGGGAAACATGTAGTTGGTCAGTACTCTTTGCTTAGTTTCTGGATGGGCTTCTGTTTGCAGAGGGATAAGGGCCTTGGACTGGAAGCAATGAGCACCAATTAGATGAAGAAATTAGCTAAGATTTTACAGAATGAAATGGCCAATAGTCTGATCTCTCAGATATAAATGGATAAGATGGGACACCACAGATACTGATGAGACTCCAGACTTTAAGGTTTTCATGTTTTGTGTTCTTTAGTATACTCTTACAAAGCTTACCAAAATCTGTTCTGCTGTGCATTTCAGTTCCAATTTTGAGGAGACCAGAGAGTGCTAAATTGTTCAGCAGAGTAAATGTTTGGTTTGGTCCTCTTCATGGGTTGTGTTCTAGACAGATATGTGGTACCTGCACTTGCTACTGAACAAGGCAAGGCCCACATATAGATAAAAGCTGTGCATGTACTGATGTTTATGCTGCATTTTATTCTCAATCACTAATTTGATATTACAAATACCATTTAAAGGCTTTTAGAACTCAGGTATTATTTTCATAATAATAGCATAAAGACTACTTAATAGGAAAGACACAAGGTCTTCTGAGGTACTATTACATCCCATAAAGCTGTCTAGAGACATTAATTTACAATTTTAGTTAAACGGAGCAGTAACTTTCTGGTTATTCTCCCACCAGAATAATACTTGTGATAAAGAAATGTTCACAATGTAAGGCTACTGCCCCAGTAGCAGATTCTATAGACTCTGGAGATGACCATTTGGAAGGACAGAGCAGTGCAGAGGAGGCCACAAGAGTTTGGATGACAATCCAACCTTTTACCAGCAAATGGAGGCAAGGTCTGTGATTAGCTGAAGAAATACCAACACTCTTATGCTTACACTGTAAATTTTGTTGGAGTCATTTTTAATTTTTAATAAAAGTACCTAAATAATTGAAAAATATACTTGATGTTCAGGAAATGTTGATAATATCATACCAAAGGTGTATTATTTTTATTTGGTCATTTATGTTTTGGGGTAGGAATTTTTCAAAGATTTAGGAACACAAAAAGTGATTAGTAGTAAACTCTGTTTAAATGGCCCACAGCTGCTTTTGAGGCTGCTTTTGTGTCTCTGCTTTCTGTTTTTTTTTCAGTTAATAAAATTATTCATTAACATGCAACCCGATTCCATTATAATCTATTTTCATGAGTATATAAAAACATTAAGATAACAAAACTACTGAAAATAGCTATCAATATATCAGCAAAGGTCTTGAATAAAGTTTTAGAATTAAGTTGATTATAATTAAAAACAGTGAGGAAAAGGGAAGATAGTGGCTAGCAATTCCCTCTTGTGGGGATTATGGTAACGGTTTTCATTTTTTTACCTTCAGAGCTATAATTAAAGTGTATCCTCTAAGGACGTGTGTACCACCAGGATGTGAAAAGCCATACAAACCATCCATTGTGTGCTGTATCTCTGAAAATGAAGTAGGTATTGGACAGAGGTATTTGAGGAACATAGAGATCATGACATTGTTTCACCTACAGCAGTATGTGACAGAGCCTTTGCCGGAATCTCTCCTCCAGGCAT